>NC_135181.1:13927500-15127500 GCF_041146795.1 Maylandia zebra
ATTATAAAAATTATTTCACATTAATAAATATAAGAAGCGAATAAGAAAAAATGGTCACCAACATTAAAATTACTTTATACCTTTTTTTCTAACCACGAAAAGTTTTAGCTTATTCATGCAGTTTAATGTAATTGTGTCAGGCTATTCCAACAGTTCTATTATCATTTGATTATATTGTATTTTGATATAAATTACACTATCCGCGATGTGGCAGCCTCGCTTCTGTCAGTCTGCCCCAGGGCAGCTGTGGCTACAACCGTAGCTGCCTCCACCAGTGTGTGAATGTGAGAGTGAATGAATAGTGGCATTGTAAAGCGCTTTGGGTGCCTTGAAAAGCGCTATATAAATCCAATCCATTATTATTATTATTATTATCCTGCCTGCTTCCGAAATGCATCACATAAATCATAAAGCTGACTACTGTTCTTATGAAATGGAATTTTAAGAAATTTCATTATTAAATGTAATTTGTGATTTAGCTATTATCTTGTATATGCTTTACGATAGGTGATCCACTGCAGTGGCTACCTGAAGATCCGTCAGTACAGTTTGGACATGTCACCTTTTGAAGGATGCTACCAGAATGTGGGCTTGGTGGCTGTCGGTCACTCTCTGCCTCCCAGTGCCGTGACTGAGATCAAACTGCACAGTAACATGTTCATGTTCAGAGCCAGCTTGGACATGAAGCTCATCTTCCTGGACTCCAGGTACTAATCAAGACTTTTGTTCTATTTGTTGTTTTGTTTTCCCTTTAGGTGTTTTTGAGTTTGTTTCTATTTTAATTGTACTGTGTGTTTGGCAAACGTTGTGTGAAGTCTATGCATTTTTCATTAGGAAAGGGAAGCAAGTTATAAAAGAAGCTCCTGGAGCTAAAATTGCCTGTGAAAACCGAAGCACAGAAAAATGAAATATCCCTGAATTAGCTGCTTATTTTAACTCCTGAATTTCTCCCCAGGGTAGCTGAGCTGACAGGTTATGAGCCCCAGGACCTCATTGAGAAAACGCTGTACCATCATGTCCACAGCTGTGACATCTTCCACCTCCGCTGTGCACACCACCTCTGTGAGTTACAAGTGTGTTCATTTATGCTTTTACAACAGGCAGCTTGACCTTCTCTTGTTATGCAGCAACTGCTCAGGCAACCTGCTGCAGCCACCATGTGCAGGCAATCACACGTCTCCCACACGCACGCACACACACAAAAAAGAAAACGTGCAACTTGTTAAACATGTTAATCTCTGCTGTCTGTGTGTTTCTTTTATCTCCTGCAGTGCTGGTAAAAGGCCAAGTCACAACTAAGTACTATCGGTTCCTTGCCAAACACGGCGGCTGGGTCTGGGTCCAAAGTTATGCCACTATCGTCCACAATAGCCGATCCTCAAGGCCTCACTGTATCGTCAGCGTCAACTATGTCCTCACGTAAGTGTAAATAACGATTTCCATCCTAAAATCAGAGGGAAACTTTTGTTTTAACAGATACTTCATAATTGATTTCAAAATAATTTTAAAAGTATGCTTTTTTGAGACAGTTAAATCTATAATTTGTGCTGATGGCTGCAATTATACTGTAGCTGCGCAGTCATTGTAAAACAAGGTTGCAGCACTACTCCGGTCTAAATAATAATGCCCTTTTAATAGAGATGGCACTGTGGGAATAACACTGAATATTTTACTTGTATAATCATATCATGCACTCTTATGATCTGTACTTGAGGCTCACTCTGTGATACAATGGGTCTTTTTCTCCTGGAGAAATCCTTCTCTTTATCCCTCCGTAGTCTCTCTGTACAAATCCACCAAATACAGAGGTTGCAGGACTCAGGCAGCTGTGTGTTATGAGAGAACAAAGCACACTAAGGCCCTTTGAGACAGCAAGACAAACATCAGGGTTCAACCCCATCAAAAACCTCTACTGCCACCATCGATCTGCAGTCTAAGGAAAGCAAAATCGATCAAACGGTGAACTAGGAATCAATAGCTATCTCATAGCTGTAACACATGTTGGATTTTCCTTGTTTGGTTGATCCACATGTCGTTTTTTCCTGTGTGTGTGTGTGTGTAAGTGCATGTGATGGAGAGTTTGCGCAAGTCTGTACGTGCATGTATGCATATGGCTGCACTCCACCTATTGATTTCTTCAATGCAGTAAGGCGAAAACAAAGTAACTACATTAAAATGACAGAGAATTTCCAAGTGAATAATCAAGTCCAACACAGAAGTATCTGAAAGTCCAAGAGGCAAAAGTGGAAAAAAACAAACAACTACTTAAAAAAAAACAGCAATTCAGTCGCCTTGGCATGGCAGCGTTTCCGCCCAACAAGAATCCATTAATAAATTATGTTTGGAAGTTGGCTGGTGGCATATTTCAGACGTGAGGTGCTCTGACATTGACCCCTGAGGTGGAATTCGGCTAACACAGCTGAGTTTGCACAAAGGCCCAACATTATTGGCTCAGACATAAGTCAGCCAGGGCACAGATAGGATGCACAACTGGCTACCATAACTATACCTGCAAGAGCAAATAACACTCAGACTGTGCACTGGCTATCCAAACATAGCCTTTCGCCTGCAGTGTTGTACATAAGGAATGGGTCATATTTAGAGTCATATTGAAGAGGCTGGCTGTACAGGGTCAGGGATGGGCCACAAGGTTTAAAATGCCAGACAGCTGCTATTACATACTGTTGATGTGATAAGTTAAGAATAGGCTCATGTTTGCTGAACACTTGACACAGGAGCCTTTTTCACTCCCTCGACGGTGACAATTGCATTGAGTTCAGCCGCAGTACAGTGGGTTAAAATGTCAAAGATGGCACACAAGTTGCATGTTTGAAATCTGCAACATTCAAAAGTAAATTTAAAAAAACTGGGTACATTTAGAGGAAATTGATTGCATAGATAAGACTTATAAGTATAAATATGTTTCTGGTGTGTGTTTACTCTCGGTGCATTCTTTCCACATTCTGGTAATGTTTGTGGTTAAAAAAGAAAAAAGAAAAAAGAATGATTAACGTTTTTTCTGGGTGTTTGTTAACAGAGGTGTGGACTCGAGTCACATGACTTGGACTCGAGTCAGACTCGAGTCATTAATTTTATGACTTTAGACTTGACTTGAAAAAATGTTCTAAGACTTGTGACTTGACTTGGACTTTTACACCAATGACTTGGGACTTGAATTGGACTTGAACCGGTTTACTTGAAAAGACTTGATATTTTACCCCAAATATAAAATTTAACATGCATATTATATAGAGATTGAAAATGTGACGTCATTCACGGGTAGAACCGCAAAGGATTCTGGGAACTCGTGGCAAGCGGTACTAGGCTTTCAATTAAAATCAGTTATACAGCGATAAAAAGAAACACAAAAATGTCAAGAAGCTGTTGTATTATTAACTGCAATAGCCGGTCGCATGACAGCCACGGGAAGCCGACGGGTAAAGAGATCGGTTGTTATCGGATTACGTCGTTGAAGAGAAATTGTTCGAGCCATGTTTCCGAAGTAACAAAGAGGCGACTGGATTGCAGCCATTCTAAGACCAAATATAACGTCCCAGAACCCTCCAGCTCACAGGTTAGTCTGCTCCAAGCATTTACACAAAGGTCAGTCTGCTGTTGTAGTTAATGCGTCATTTTTCTTAACATAACTGGTGATATAGGTTACAAGCAAGTCTGGCGCTGAACAGAAATTGTCTCGCTATGCTCCTTTATTTATTGTGCATAAATAGTGAATTGTCCTGACACAATATTGTGTTTCGCTTCTGTTATTATGGTACATTGACAAAAACATATACTTTTATTCACAGGATAAAACAGGTTTTTTGTATCACTAATTGCCCAGTACGATTACAGCATACAATATTATTGTCACTGCTACATTTCTGTGATGCTACCAGAAATTATTTCCACTACTAATTAATTACCGTTGAGCTCAAAGGTCCTATTAATAAACGGTTAACGAATGTGTATTTATGACGACGATTTGTGAGACTGGTAAACTTATGATACGTACGATGGTCTTTCGTTCTACATGGTGCATTTCAAGGTCCTGTACCCATCCGGCGGTAAACTGTACCTGGGCTTGTTGCAGTGACCTGAAGTTACTAAACTTCATGAGTGTATGCACTCACTCCAAGAACCGTATGATTATAAATATGCATATAAATATGCTACGATGAGATAGCTGACTTCATCTAACTAGCAAATGTTGTCCAGGCTACGTTGGTGATGCAGTTTTTTTTAATATGTATGATATTTTTGTCATGCGATTTTAAAGCTGGTCCTACAACCGCATCCAAGAATAACATGCAGCTTATCTCAGAACCGTCGGTGAAAATTATTCTTGGAGCTAGGTTTAATTGAGCTGCATTTTAAAGAGGTGCAATTTCACAATTTGTGTATATTTTCTAAGTTCACTATTTTGTCATGTGTTGAGAAAAACACAGATTTTAAAATTACATGGTCTAATATTTACATTTAGCATAACTGCAACATGCTTTTTTTTTTTTTTTTTTTTTTTAAAGACTCGAAAGGACTTGAAATTCAAAGTTTCAGACTTGAGACTTGACTCGGACTTTTACACCAGTGACTTGAGACTCGACTCTGACTTGCCTGACATTACTTGAGACTTGACTTGAGACTTGAGGATAAAGACTTGAGACTTACTTGAGACTTGCAAAACAATGACTTGGTCCCACCTCTGTTTGTTAATAATCTCAGAAGCTGAGAGCTTATAATCTTAAAGTTCCCTTATATACTGTATTCACTTAAAGTTGTACTTAAATCCTTTTTTATAAAGCCTGACTCAATCTAAGTCTGACCATCTATCTATATTCAACATTAGCCAAGGAGTGTGCTTTAGACTAATTAGTAATTATGCTTCTCGTGCAATGCTAAAATCAAGATGGTCAGAAAGAGAACATGATCATATATGATGAAAATAGCCTAAAGGTTTGGGGAATTCTGGATTAACTACAGAAACATGAGCTAGCTTGAAAAAATGAAAGTAAAACTAGGTCAAAAATGTTCTGTGTGTTTGTGTAGGTCACTGTGAAGAAGCTCCTCAGTAACCTGCAGCTCATAGTACATAAAATAATTTGAACCCACAGCAAAGTTCAAAGATGCATGCATGTTAAAAGAAAGCTAGCGATCCGAGGTGATCTCTGAGGGTGTACATGCTAACATCAGCATACTCGCAGTAATAGTACTAACATGATGTCAGCACTAAAAAGAAAACCTCATGGTGAGTGGTGATGAATTTGGTTTTGGTGGCGCTTGATGGTGATAAATAAGTAAAAGGATTACTTGGCAGAGTCCTGTGGAGCCCATGAATTTCATAGCAATTCGCTGTTATAGATATGTTATTCTGAGCATGATCTTGCAAGATTATAAAAGCATCACAAAATGGAAGTTTAAGTTAAACTATTTTGTTTATCTCTAACATGCATTTTATGTGTTTTAAAAGGGACACTGAGTATAAAGGAATGCAGCTGTCTTTGGATCAAATGAGCCCCAGCAAACCAGCCTTTCCCTACGCTGACAGTCACAATGAAGAAAGAAAGAGCACCAAGTCACGTCTGACCCAGTCCAAGGCCAAAGCCAGAGTGTCACCCTACCCACAGGTAATTGTTTTTTAGAGCTAAGTCAATTAGGGAAGCTTGCTGTGGATTCAAATCAAAAACTCCCAGAACTGTGATTTTCTTGTTTCTGTCCAGCAATTTTCAGCTTTCAATCCAGAGCGTTCAGAGTCTGACCAAGACAGTCAGTGGGGAGGGAGCCCACTGACAGACTCTGCCTCTCCTCAGCTGTTGGATCCCAGTGAAGCAACGGAGGCTTCTTGTGCCTACAGATTGTATCCAGAATCGGGCTCCCTGTGCTACGGCCTGGGTCTATCAGAAGAGGATCTTGCCCATGCCCAAACGCACCCTCACACCACCACCTGTGATCGTGTTCGATGCCAGAGTGGCCGCTACTTCCTGGGAACCCCCCAGTCGGGAAGAGAGATGTGGTGGGACACCACACGCTCCGTTCTCTCGTTGCCAAAATTCTCAGTGGACAACAGCGAAGGCTACGAAATAACATCCTACCATGGCGCCATTCACGGTGAGGTGTTAGGGTTGAGACCACAACCATCTGTCTCTGAAAATAGTTCTGGCCTAGCTTCTCCTGGTAGCTGTTTTCCAAATGTTATTATGGGACATGCTAAGTTGTTTACACCGTCTCTTGCCAGTGTGCCGATTGCTACCATCTGTTCAAAAATTGCCCGCAACTGAAAGCCAAGTTATTTCACATTTCACATCCTCAAACAGCAAAAAAAAAACCACTGTGCTTCAGCCAAGACACCCAGTCAGACCATGATGCTATAATGATATATGCATTTAAGGCAGAATTTTGCCCATTAACCACATGAGTATTTTAACAATGTGATATTCATTTATTCTATTGTTATCAACTCTGACCACTGATTTGCATTTATAGGACGGGGCCACTGGGACGAAGACAGCGTAGTGAGTTCACCTGACGGAGGTGGGTCCACCAGTGATTCAGGTGAGCGTTACCACGGTGACCAATTCCAAGCGAGCCCTCGAGAGCCCAGCAAGATGGAGACCCTGATCCGTGCCACACAGCAAATGATCAAAGAGGAGGAGAGCCGTCTACAGCAACACAAGATGCCACTGGATGTCTCGGGACTCACCAAAACTCACAGTCCCTGTTTCACCTCCTCCCTACCCCATCACTCTCAGCTCACTATGCCCAGCGTGGTATGCCGTGGCCCCGGAGCCCCCAGCATCGACCTCCTTACTGAACGCCTCCATCACCGAGACAGCATTAAAGTTCTTGGCCCCAATGAAAATGATGAAAACACGACGAGTCCTGCTTCTTTGTCTCGTCTCAGCAGCCCCAGCTCTGACGGAATCCCCAGATCAGGCCTCTCCCTCACCAAAGACTACATGCAGACAGATATGTCCCCACACCCTCAACAACCCCAGGGAAGTCCGCTGATCTATCCAGCACAGGAGAGGCAGCCACTGGACAGGCAGGCGGCGTACGCCTTGACTGGGTACTCCCTCGAGCATCTGTATGATCCGGAGAGCTTGCGGAGTTACTCCACCTTGGCCTGTGGAGGAGTGCAGTATGATGTGGCATCTCATGTGAGAGTGCAGGCTGAACAAATACAGGGACATAAAACCACCTCAGTTATCATAACCAATGGAAGCTGACGATATCTGGTGAAGATTGAGCCAGCTGTCTAAAAGAGGACGTTACCATCCGTAGTGAGGTTGTAGGCATGTGCAACCAGGTGCTCCACACAAAAGCTGAGACACTGACAAAAGGATACAAGGAACCTGTGTGGGGCTGACTTGCCCTTGGTGATCCATTCAGCACAACTTGTGTTTGTCAGGCCTTTCTCTTTTCTTTGTCATTAGAGAAGTTTTTTCCCCAAGACTCTAAGAAGCTGTTCAGGAACTGACTTTTTGCATACTGCCTGACAAATGGAGAAAGTTTGCTCCATTACATAATATAACAGAGTTGTCTTAATGGCAGTAAAGTAACTTTCCCTCCCTGCAAAAGCTGGTTAAACATCAATCCAGTGTTTCTATTCCAAACCTCTCATGCACCATTGGCCATGTTTGTTAACCTGACCTGTACATGATTTCCAAAGGCAGTAAGAAAATGTGTTGTTCCATAGCCATTTCACCTGAAAACTCCAGAGCACAGACCATACTGTCTGACACGTGAAGTGCAACATGGAAAAGGCTATTGACTCCCTATTGTAAGATGTCAGTGTTTCCTGGTATTTATTTGTCAGTGAGCTGTTTTTTGTATGTGTCATTATTTTCTGTCCAAGTAGAATATTTCACTGGTGGCATTAAATTAGTTTTGGTGTTTGGATCACACCATTATTACATTATTTTAAAAAAAAGAAAAAAGAAGAAGAAGTGAAAAAACAGAAAGAGAAACATGCCTCTGATATGGAAAAGTGCAAAATATCCAGGTCAACTTGAAACTGGTTTATGGAATATGTGAAATGCCCTCATTTAGTGTGCGAAAAGATGTTTCCAAACTCACTCATTTTTTTTTATCTTCCCATGCTCTCTAAATATAGGCATTGTATATTTACTTGCAGTTTTAGCTATTAATGCTTACATATCAGAGTATGATTTCTTCTGTTTTTACATCACTTAACTTTTACCTGACCTATTAGCATATGTAAAATATGCAGTAAAAGTTTTTTAATTCTGTTCCATGCGTTGTAAAATTAACCGTGGATTAAGGCCACAGGTTGTAGCTGTTTTTTGTTTTTTTGTTTGTTTTTTAGAATTCTATGAAAACTTTTTCTGCAGACTTTTTTCTTAGAATTCTTTTTTTTTTCTCAGAACTCTAGAAAAAGAAAATCTAATATTCTGACAGAATTCCGAGGAAAAAAAATGAAATCCTGGAGAAAAAAAGTCATATTGTCATTGTTTTCCCCAGTGGCCCTAATCCTCTTCTTTAATTTTTAATTGTTTTGATTTGTTATGAGTTGTATTGAATGCTTCAAACATATCTTAAATAAGTTGAAAGTCTTTAGTTTCTTATTTAATTTATGATGTAAATATCAAACAAGGAACTTTTTGAACTGGAAACGACAAAATTATTTATTGATTGGTTTAAAAAGTCCTTAAATCCGAATACAGTTGTAAACATATATCTTTTGTCGGTGTTTTGTTGTATCTGTCAAATCTGTTTTGAATGAACTCACACACAAACTCAAACATGCAGACACAAACACAATGCTGCTGCCTCAAAAAAAAAATAGATACAGAAATGTACTGATACATAGTAGATCATAATAGATTAATTGCTGTGTATTTTTTATGTGGCTTTCATCTTTGTTTTCTTCTAATATTTTAGAAAAAGAAAATAAGGAAAAAAATATAAAAGAATAAGTGCTGCTATTCTGTCTCCCTTTTCTTGCAATCACTGGAAGAGACCAAAAGTAGTAATGTGAAAATATAAACTTATAAATGCTGAATTTTAGATTTTAAGCTACATTTACTATAATAATCATAATACAAGGGTAGTATATTTTAAAGTAAATTACAGCATCTGTATACCCGTTAAGAATCAATGTATATACATGTAGTGCAAAGACTTGGTTCACTGATGTGTTCAGACAACAATGAAGCTCTATTGCACCCTTTGAATACCCGGTATCAGTCTTTGGCTACACTGACAATGTAGTTTTTCCATAAGATTCAATGACTGTAATGGGGAAAAAAAATTGACTGATAATTATTCCAAACAGCTAGCATAAAAAAATCCTGAACACATCATTACAATGGCAAAGTAACTGCAGTTTGGAGCAGTTAAATTTGCACATTTAGCCTCTAACCTTTTCTCAGAGGTAATTCCTCTGTGGTGTATTTTAATGAATGTATGTTGTTTAAATGTAGTTGGAGAGGTTGCCTGCCTGTCTTTCTGTCTGTCTGAGCTGACAAAGGACCTGGACACAGCCTGGGCCTGAATGGAGAACTTCCATCAGTTACCGCTGACGTGACTAACTGATGGTCTGCCAGATATCAGTGGTGCTGTCATTCCAAGAGGCAAAACCATTATACCGCTTAGCTGCTGACATCATCAAGGCTTATGAACAGTGTGTGTGCGTGTGTGTGTGTGTGTGTATTTGTGTGAGTGAGCGTGTGTTTAGTGCTGAGATACGGCAATAATCAGAGGCCTTTTTTTCTCCTCCTGAATACTAGGAATTTTGCCTGATGTGCCCCGAAGGCTTTCACATGTAGAGTCGGTTACAAATGTGGCCAAACACTGGGCCTTTTGCCCAGACTTCGCACTCTTGTATACGCCTCCCCAACTACCTCATACTTCCTCATCCAAGATCCTCTCAGTCTATAGAAAGTTAGAGCGCTGTAGACAGACTAAAAGTTAAGATGAAAACGCTAAGGTTGTGTGCAAGTGGAAAAAGAGTTTAAGAAAAAGAAACCAAAAGGGTAACAAGTCGAAACAGTGGAGAGAAGAAAGGTCAAGAAAAATCAATGCCAAAATAAAACGAGGATTTCAGAACTCTGCAAAAGTTTTACACTCAGTCTTTAAGTAAAAGTTCTGTAGAAAGGCTCCAAAACGGCTACGTTTTTAATTACATTGCATTATTTAATTATTGTTGATGAAATTATGCATGAATCAAAGCTACCTGGATTTAACTTTTTTATAATGCATTCGCTTGTACATCTGCAGTTAAGGCAAGCACCACTTTACCACAATTAATTTACATAAGCTTTTCTACAGTGAATTTAACTTCTTGTAATGTTTAATAGATATTTTATTAATGCGCTACAACTTTTAGTTTGCCCAGTCAAGCTTGTCTCTAAAATATCGGAGTGGAGCTAGGAAGTGTTTGGTTAAAAGGGAACTAGTCAAAAATGTACTCGAGTATTTTGTCACTTTGCATCATTGTAGAATGGGAAAGACAAGAAGAGTGGAATTATCACAATTACAGAAGAGCTCATCCTTAAACTCTAACAGAGGAGACATTTTTTAGAAGTGACTCAAGGAGATGCTGGAGAATAGCAGATGTTACTCCTAGAATCAAATCAATCACAAATATAACAAAGGATTGTATGACATCACTACAAAAACAGATGTCTTGCGTTAATCGCTTAGTCACTCTTAACTCATCATAATGAATCGCAGTGCTGCAAAATTAAAGTATTTGCAGTTAATTTAACTATATGCTACTGCTAATAAAACGCACAAGTGAATTAGCTTCGTTTGCACCACAAGGCATTAGCAGTTTGAGAAGATAAAGATGCCACCTATGTCATGTGGTTGCCTCAGTGTGGAGGTAAACCATAGAACCACAGGAGAAAGACCCCAAGGTTTCACAACTGCAGTGAAGGAGAAATGGATCCTAACTTCTCAAACGAACACAGAATACAAGAGTGCAGGTGGCAAGGTTCAGAATATCCACTGACTGTCTACTTGATTGATTTCAGGCCCGGGATTGAGGCACAATTGCATATTCATGCATCAATTAAATTGTTCCTTCACCAGTGCCACCATAATTCATTGTGGCGCTCCGTGAAAAGTCATCCTTATGAAACAGCTTCAGAACAGCACAAAGGAAACTGTTTCAACATGTTTTCTGTTCGTGTGTACTTTACGACCTTTCCAGTTTGAACTGACATCTTCTAATTGTTTAATTCCTGCCCTTCTCTGAAATCAGCTTGGAATTTATAACTTTTACATATCTTGCCTCAAAACACAGCTGCACAGTGTAAGAAATGCAAATGTTGTCCTGTGCACAAAAACGTTTCCCACGGAGTTGAAAAAAAAAAGAAAAAAAAAAAGAAAAACGCCCAATTCACAGATTCCAAATGAGTCATTGAAGGACAAAGTAGCACAGGACCTGGGAAAATCACTCAACCAGGACTTTTAGTGACACCTCCACAGCAGACCGCGTTGCACCAACAAGACATTTAGATGTTCTGATTGGGTGGACCGGGATATTGAGGTCATCTGGTCGATCTGATTGGCTGAGCTAGAAAAGTGGAGAGGTCATTCTGTAAAGAGGAGAGGAAATAAGTTTTTCACTGTGGAGGCACCTGGATTTGAAATGCTGCTTGGAAATCGTGCCCAATTAGAGTGTACACAATGTACTTTACATGACGACAGTGCGATCATTACATTCATTTAGATGTAAATGTCATCAAGCTGGATAGTTTAAAAGTTAGACATAAAATGATGAGAGAAAAAAGCCAACAAGTAGTTTAAAAGAATATCCATTCCTAGTTTAAATCTGAAGTTTTGCTTTTAATCGCTTTGTAATCTGTCCTTTTAGTGTGAGCACCTGGATGCTGAATGCACTACAGTGCAATATATAATATTACAACAATATAGCACTCTGTCATAAATGAGTCTAAAAATTCATGAATTAGTTTTTCCCTCTATAATTGCTTTATAAAGTATTTTACATTTTTCCTTAATAATGTCGCTAAAAACTAAGTGACAAATTAATCTGGAGACCAGTACAATAGTTAACCGTGTACTGTCAATTAGTTACAGTGTTATGTAAAAGAACTGGACCATGTGACACGGCAATATGAACAATTCGTTTATGCCTATATTGTTAGAAAACTTTAAGAACATTTAAACACAAAAAGAGGAATGTGAAAGTCATAAAAACCAAAACAAAAAAATTCACTCTTAATTTAAAACCCACTAATCTCTCGGCAATGAGGCTATTAAAAAGACTACAAGTACAATATCTTGAGCCTCCACACACACACACACACACACAGCACCGAGGCTCAGACAGTGTGAATCTAATGCCCTTCAATCCTGTGAATCCCTTTGTTCCCGATTTCATGCTTGATTTGCCCACAGCTTGAGTCTGGCTGGTATCAGCGCTCTTCTCACTGCTTTCACTCCTGCCAAATCCACAGAGCCACACTGGATCCATGTCTCCACTCTCCCTCTCTGCTTTCGTCTGCCATTGTTCGTTCCGGCATCTCTGCAAAATGCTCAGCACATGCCAAGATGTTGTGTTTGTTTATTTGCATCCCGGTCCCTCTTGTAAACACCTTACCAATCTGCCAAGATCGAATCAGAGCTATTTCTGATGGTAACAAATCATTTCACGTGATTTAAACCGTTGTTTATCCACTAGACATATATCTTTATTAAATGATCTCCTGCAGAGGTGCAAGGACAATACACCCCCCCCCCCCCCCCCCCCCCCCGCTGCATCACAGTGCATGCACGATACAAATCGTTCACAGATCTTAAGATTGATTCAACACCTCTCACAAGAGGCCTTTCAGCTATTCTGTTTTGAAGTCTTCTGCTTCTAAAGCAGCACATCAGCTCGGCTCTTCTCCTACGATTCCTCCAGCACTCGTATTGAGCAGATATTGTGACAGCTGCGCGAGGGGGACAAGAGGGAGAGAGCAGAAGACGGACAAGGAGAAAGAAGGGGAAAGGAAAGAGCGAGGAGAGAGTCTCTAGAGAGAGGGTGCCAGTGCTCCACAGCTCCAAGTCACTGCTTGCATGCCAATGAGGAGATTCCCCTGCAGCAGCAGCAGCGGCGGCGGCAGTAGTAGTAGTGTAAAGCAGCAGGAAGGGCCGCTGCTGACACCGTACCGCTATAGTCCTTGATAGTCACATTACACACTCCACACAAAGGAACTGAACACCAGATGGACTTTTGGAGCAAAATACCAAAATGAATGAATACCAAATCAAAGTTAGAGTAATGATGACGATATCGTGATATTATTATTGCAACTTTTGGTCCATTTTCAGTTTGAAAAACATACGTTTATGTCAAACCTTTAAAATGTTACCATTTTGGGGATATTCCTATGTTTTGTAATGCATATCGTACAAAAGCAAAAGGACTGTTTTTGTTTGTTTGTTTTTCATTTTTTGTGAAAAAGGTCAGAGTCGTGTGCTCTTAATAAAAATGCAACAGACCTCAGCTACATTGTGCTCTGCTCTACTTTATCGGATTCTGCTGGTAAAGAAATTGGTTACTCCTGCCTCCTCCCAGTTGGGTTTATCTTTTTATCTTAAACTATAAGCAACAGAGACCAAAACCTGCTGTTCTGTGGCGACTGGTGGATTAGTGGACAGGTTCACAATTTGTTTCTCTTGAATTCACAGCCATCCTTTTGTCAGAAAAGATTAAGCATTTGTGTCTGGACTGGAAATAGCACACTGTGATATAACATTGCTTAGGTTTGGCCATTTAACTGCAAGAACGAGAGTAATAAAAACTGCAAGATCCCCCTCGGAGCCGGTTGACTAAAGGTATATTTTTTTTTGGTTGAAGCAAATTTAAGAGCGTTTTTATTCAGATCTGTTCGTCACTCTTTATCGTTTTTCGCCAGCAGATGAGAACACGAGTTACATCCGTAATCCTGGTGCTAACAGCAGCAGCATGAGTAAGAGCACTGGTCCCCCCTCCCAAAAGAAGAATTAATAACTAATTATGTCAGGTCACTCGTCCAGATGGTCCTATCAGATGGGCCCACTGTCTGAACCTCACCTCCAACAAGCACCTCTGACCCTGAGGACTGCATCACCCCTAGCAACATGGAGTCTGAGGCCTAAGCGGATGGAAAGATGGAATCAGGGGGTACATGAGCGTTTGGGGTACACATAAAGAGGCTTTGGGATGGGGGGGGGCACAAGTTGGGCGTGTCTGATCGGTGTTGGATGGCTGCCTTTAAAGCTCAATGAATACAAGGCTCCCTGCCGGGGCCCTGATCTCCACGGTCATGATTCTGTTATTACACGCCATGTTCCTGTGATGGGCAGATGGCTCAGAGCACTGGCACATGCATTCACACGCATTCAACACACGCCGAGCCTGTCGCATCAATGGACACAACCTGATACTCCCCTTTCTTGTCTCATTAGGAGGCTATAGAAACATAAGAACATAATAGGGGGGAATTAAGTGCCTGTGCGGATGTCAAAGGGGGATGTGGCAGAAGATTGGGACGATGGCTAACAAGCGCATGGTGCGCTCGTTCAGCTTTGTGGGGTGATTAGTGCCTTCGACAGGCCTGACAGGTAAAAGACAAGCCCACTGAAGAGAGGGCAGCTTTTAAACAGACACTTAAACAGCTAGGAAAAATGACAGCAGTGAGGAACATGCATCAAAGTTTCCAGTCTGACACAATAAATTTGGGCGTGCATGTCATGTTGAATAAAGATAAGTTTAATTTACAAATGTAGGATGTGGAACACGGCGTGTTATTTTGTGACAGTGTTACAACTGTCCTTCATATGGTGATCAGAAATATTTCAAATTAAAATCTGTGCTTAAGGTTACCAGTAACGAAAGAAAGATGACAACAGCTACGTTTAAAAAGGCAGTGACACAACAGTTTTGCATTTTTTCTTAATTCTTTCTCTTCATTGTCTTTGCATGCACTTTTTCATTTAAAAGATTTTGCGTCCCATTATGTCCTCTAAAAGCTCCTTTGCAATTTGTCACACAAAAGCCTCCTAAACTCTTAAGCAAACAGGAACTTTACCAAAGCTCCCCTCAGTGCAAGACTCTGACCAGATCTCCGTCTCGTATTTGAGCAAGAGACACGCGACAAAAGCAGCTAAGAAGAAATCAAACAAAGACACCTTAAATAGGATTTAAGGTGTTTAACCACATCTCTTTCACTCTGCCACTTTCTTTTCTGTCCTTTGGTACAAAATTGGTGGATAAAGAAGCGTGACAAAAGCGGCGCGCCTCACACAGCATCAGTGTGCAGCAGAGCACTCTGCTGATATCATCGTGGCTCAAGCTTTTAACAAGCACTCTGCAAATCAAAGAAATTATAAATGGGAGTGACAAGATTGGTGGCTATCATTCACTCAATTATATCAAATGGCCTGACACATGTTGATAAACACAGATAATTACTTGTGAAAAGGTTCGTCATTAACATTACATCATTACTTTCTGGCATTCTGGTGTTAAGTGTCTAACAAGATTAGCCTGCCAGGCACGTTTCTCCTCTCAGCTGAGTAGACAATGAACAACTTTACCAGCTGGCTGCTTTTTTTAATGTCTGTTATTTATGAACTCTCAAATTTGGCTTCATATTTAGGAATAGGAGGAGAAATTAAATGATTGCTGTCCAAACAAAATCATGTATATTTTAAGGGTTTTTTTTTCCCCGTTTTCTTCTTGTGCACAAGAAAAAGATGAAAGTAATTTTGCTTTATGGGTTGTAAAAATGTATGTACTTTGCTTGCCTTTTTATTAGGTATAAATACCTAAAACCATTGAAAACTAATGCAGCACATAGATAATAAATCAGACCTGAGTGATGGTTATGAGGCTTATTTTTTTGTTCAAACTGTTTTATGGAGGTCGCAGTTTGTGATGTTGCTGAACTATTCTCATTGTTTTGTTCATCAGATTTTTGTCAGCGAGGGTAACTTAAATAACAGAAATGCTTCTTTGTCTGATGCTATGTATATAGAATTTCAACAGCCCCACAAAACCACATCCTCCAAAGTAATCACAGTTGAATCCTCACCTCTGTAACACTGCAATCTTTATAAAGGTACAATTAATTACAGCCAGGATTGTAGCTGCATCACTTTAAACTGGGTGCACTTAATTAACTTGCAACTATTTTGGAAGCTTTCTGAGTTGGAGGAAAATTTAAAGTCACAAAGCTTTGATTCTTTTCTCCTTTTTTTTTTGTCTTAATTAAAAAAAAATATCGTGATGGAAGAAAAAATTATATACTGTGAAAATAAGAGTCATGACACATATGGAAAAAATAGCCTTGAATATAGTTTTGTTCTTTTTAGATTGCCCTCTCTTAGAAGCCTAGCAAATGGTCATGAATGCCATGAGGTGAATTGTGTGAACTATTTTGCAACATTTGCTGACAGCTTTCCTCCGCTATATTCAGAAGAAATACTTTCTCCAGTTTTCTCACGCAAAACCGTTCCCATAAAATCCATACTTTTTTTTATTAAAGTGGCAAAGAGAAAAGAAAAAAGAAAAAACAAAAACAATTAAGCGATAAGATTGCAGAGGTTGTGTAGTGCCTATTTTTCACAGCTATTATTATTCTCCCATTTCCCACATATGTTGCTGTAATGAACCCAGAAGCCCTGTCACTATGTTACAGCAGGAATCTGATGATGGCCTCTTCTAAGCAGCTATCACACACCATCTGGTAGTACTATTCTTCAGCTGTTTGAAGAATCAAGAAAATCAACCCATCATCT
Source organism: Maylandia zebra (assembly GCF_041146795.1). Taxonomy (NCBI): domain Eukaryota; kingdom Metazoa; phylum Chordata; class Actinopteri; order Cichliformes; family Cichlidae; genus Maylandia; species Maylandia zebra. The sequence continues at coordinate 13,944,253 of NC_135181.1, forward strand.
ACCCCCACGCTACCCCCTGCACTCATCCACACAAATACACAACCGTGTGTACACTTGCGACATGCACCTGCACATATACACACGCATGCATAATTTCATCCACACACACTTCACTTTGAACGCACACTTTTCTCCTGACCGCCAGCGGGAGTGTGATGTCATTACAGCTCTCTAAGGCCTCTTACTAGCCAGTGCTCTATAATCACTCTGGTTATATATTAGTACAATGCATTGATTACCCCATAATCCAATCACTCGCCTGTTATTGATCTTTTATAGAGCACCCCCCAGACAATAAAGCTGAAGCCACAGACTGTGGGTCAATAGGCACACAGGGAGAAGAGTCTCCTTGCAGCTAATTGGCTTATGAAATAATACAAACATTTTGCTTTCCCTACACCAGCAGAAATCAATGCAGAGCAGAGCTGGTGCATTCAGATTCTTTTCTTTTCTTTTTCTTTTTACCAGGAATTGATGTCTCGGTTACACATTTCAGGCTTCGTGCACTTTAATCTTTTATTTTTAACTTTCATTTTTTTCTTTTGCCACTATTTTTCTATTTTACTGTCCTCCACTTTCTCTAAACCTAATGCTTCCTTTTTATTTCCCTGTAATTTGTCCTGCCAGTCCATCTTTCTTCCACTTGGTCTTCTCTCCTCTTTACCCCTACTCCCTCTATGTCCAGCCTTCAACTGATGTTGGATTGCCAGATAAGTTTCTTCTTACAGCAAGACCACATCTGACACCCAGCTGTGTGGTTCATGGGCTGCAGGAGCAGCTGCTGGTCATAAATCACCCGAGCTGGAGGAGCTTTGGCACTCCTTCTGTCAGCCGTGAAACAAAGACATAGAGGTAGCGGGGGGTCAGAGGTATCCAACCTGGGCAACAGCAAGAGACCCAACGCCACCTCTGTAGTGCTGCACAGAACAGTTCTAAATTATCAAACCACACTGTAAGACTGGGTGAAGTCATTTAGGAATATATGCAGTCAGGGTGCAAGAGGATATAAATGCAAAGTCAAAAAGTATGCTGTAATATGGTATGCAAGCAATTATGGTTAAAGAGGCAGTGCAGCCTGCGAGCTGTGAGGTCAGACAACAGACAACCCCTTGCTGAGTTACTGTAGCAGAAGAAATGCAAATAAATTCGATCAGAAAGTGAAGTTCTTTAAGTTCTTTAAGGAAAGACCTGGCAAGCATAAACACAGTAAAAAGCAATAATATAATATATTTGCGCAAAAATTAAGTTTAGTGAGCAATTTCATAAAAAAAATATCTAACATGGATATATGCCTTTTTTAAGTAATTAAAAAAAGTGTTTTTATACACTAATTTGCACCATTTCTGTAAAATATACAATAAAATGTATTTATCTATAATAACAAAAAACACCAAAACAAGGCAACAGGTAATATGCAATATAATGCATCAAGATGCTCGGGCATTCTGTCATACTTTCAAACTCTCAAATTCAATCAATACCATCCCTGCTGAGAGCCATTATTTGGTTTCCTGCCATGTTTTTGGTTTGACTGGATCTACAAAGGGGTCTCGAACCTGCAGCTTGTTCCCCATCTCCAGTGGCTTCCTGTGGCTTTGACATAAAAACTACATGAATATCATCACGAAACTGAACAATGTTTATATGTTTAAAAATTACATTTTTGTTTATAACGTCTATGATTCATTGGATCCAACCAATTCAAAAGCACACCAAAAGTTTTATAAAAGGAAAGAGTTTCAGCACCAGAATTACTCAGTTGGTAGGGCCTTTGAGATGACTATGCATGCACATGTAAGCAGAATTGGTCTGCATGTAGTTCAGACAATGAGTTTGTGCTACCTGAGTTTACAGAGGTCTATTTTTTTTAGGTTTTCCTGTTACTTTAATAAATATTTTAAGCCTGTATTTAAATGTAAATTAAGCCCCTATTATTGGTAAAAAAAAAAAAAAAAAAAAAAAAAACTTGTCTAAAAAATGTCAGTACTGGTAATTTTGCTGTCGTGTGAAGCCAAAACTTTGTTGGGTGCCAAAAATGTTTATATGCAGGAAAAACCCTGCACATGGGAATAGATAATAGATATTTAATTCCTTGTTTTATCATTAAAAATAGCAACAACAAAAAAAGATTTTGCTTCTATAAACTTATAAATGCAACAGAAACCTGGTATTATTGTAATAAACATGTAAAGTTAAATTGCCAAATAGTCATAACCAGCTCACAGTGAAGGAAACTAGGTTAAAAGATTTCAATATTTTGGCTCATGGTAGGCTCATTTATATTTAACAGGCTGTGTTACCTTAACTGTTAGACTTAAATATGTTGTGCAGCTCCAGTACATAGAGACTTTTTTAAAACCTCAAAAATGGGTGTTTTGATGGAGCGTGGCCCCCAGCCCCGCTCGATAAGAGTCAGACTGTAATGAGTAACAGTTCTGTCTGCTCTTGTTTGGTGAATTAACATGCTTAGACGTGCATGTCTGTTCACATGTATGATAAAATATTTTAATTATTAAACCCCTGGTTGGGAAACGAATGCATGAGCTTATTATCATGGGTGAATATCTTATCCAGATATTAAGGGAAATTGCTAAATTAACACAAGAAGTTTTGAGTTGGGGTGGGGAGGAGGGACTGCATTTACTTTGTTTTTTTAAGCAGACATGCACACTGCAGTGGGCAGTGCATGCCCTAGCTTAACCTTTTAGCCACGGTCCCTTAATAATGTTGTTCAAAACTGAGAACGAAAAATATTTGGAAACAGAATGAACACTTATTTTGTCTGTATGTATTCTGTAGTCAGCAGAATTATGCTAGGTTTTTTTTAACCTCTTACAGTTGCTTCTCAATCAGAATATGAAAATGTCTTGTGACTTGTTTGAACCCAATGAGCAATAACCTCTGAAAAAAAATGCAAATGACAAATGCAACACATGCATCTGTGTAAGAAAATAAATCTGTTTTCAGATCCAATCCCTGCACAGTACACTAAACTGTTGAAGTGTGGAGATTGTGCAGATTGCACAGAACTGTAATTCAAGACCCCCTTCAAAGTCACCTCTCAGTGTTTATACTTCAGCCCACACAAGGCTGCATACTTTTGCAGATTTCTGTATAATAAATTGGGTGTTATTTTACAAGACACCAAATCTCCTACAAGATAAAGAAAGAAAAAAAAAACGAGAACAACAAGCATGACGGCTTGGAGAGAGGATTGGCCATAGACACGAGACACTAGGGAGAGGAGTGGGAGGAGAGTTGTGTTTTCTTTTTAGATCTATATGTGTCTAAAATCATGTTCTTTATGTTGCTGCTCACAAACATGACATACGACACAAACACCACAAAGACAAAGCCTCTAAGAAAAACACGGAAAGTGTCAGTTTCCAGCTTTTTCATCTCCTTGAGCAGAAATATAATTGCCAATGAGGAAATAGCAGTAGGTAGGATGTCAGCGGAGAGGAAAGGGCACAGGGAAAAGAGAGCAGATTATAAAAAGGTATAGAGGGGAAAGGATGACAAAAGGGAGAAGGAAAGGAGAGGACTTCTTTGCCCTTTGGTGTGCAGCAAAGGCAGATCGATAACACCGTAATGAGCGTGGTATTAGCTGGGGTGCAGAGGGACTGAAGCAGAATGGAGGGAAGGTGGAGGGGGAAGGGGGAAGCCAGGATCTGATTCCCAACAGCAAACAACACCAGTGCTGTAGACACCAGAACCAACACCTGAGAACACCTATTAAAGCCAGATGACCCTCTGCTCAGCTAATGATGAATCCACCCTCGTACAAAGTCCTCACACACACATACCCACGCTCACATGTACACACTCACATGGGTTTAGTACCCGTCACAGAGTTGTTCCGACTCTGCCAAGCTGCTACTAAAGCCAAACACATCACCCAAAGAGGGCTAACAGAGAAAAACCAAGCCTAATCCTTACTAAGAAAAGGACTACACTCAACATCACCTCTCCTTTTTGGTACAGATTACCCAACAATGGCTTCTGCCACTCTCTTAAATCCACTACACATTGGCAATTTGTATTAGAAAGCAGGGAGACACAGGGATTGTCTTTGGTTGGTTGAAAAAGAGAGAGGAGGACCAGCAGAGAGAAGTGGGGGATAACCATCAGGTATACTCAAAGCCAATCTGTTGCCTCATCAATAGGCTCCTTATGCTACGAGTGCCATGTGCAGGGCACACAGCTCTGCTAGCCCCCAGATTCGGCTGTCCGACTAGCCATCGAGGCAGGCAGAAGCCATGGGATGCAGATAGATGGCCACGGCTGGGTCCTCTCAATGGAAGGATCAAAGCGGGAATCAAAGAATGGGCCCCCTTCTTTGTGCTCGTGTGGATCCCAAAACAAACGCATCCTCCTTTCTGTTGGAAGCTGCATAGAACAGACTGTCTGCAGGAACAGATGGTAACAGAGGACTACTACTGGGAGACACCTCTGCAAGTGCTTAATTCAACACATCTCTATGTCTCATTTATAGACAACAATCATGTGAAATCACTTCTAATCCAACATATACTAGACCATAATAATACACTATATGGTATTTAGTTATCCAGCAATTAATTTATCAACAAATTGTTTTTAAAAAAAGCCTAATATAACTTATTTTGCCACAAATTAGTTTTTTGTCCAAAACCATGGAATACGATGCAGTGAGTGATCTTGCATACACAGTATCTGCAAATTCATGATTGAAAACAGCTTTCAGCAAAGCCTATATACACATACACACCTCCACATTTTATTTATAGGCACCTTTTAAGGCACTGAAAAAATCAAAATCAGTCTGACTAGACTAGAGAACTAAATTTGTATTGATCACCAAGTGAAAACAGTCTAACAAATCCACTTATCTTGTTTGAGGAAATAAAACTAATTTTTAAACTTTAATATCATTAGTAGGGAGGAAACTGAGATAGTGTCACACACAGAGTGACACTGTGTGCTACAGTGAGATAGTCCTCACTGTAACAAAAAGTAAAAACCTACTGCCAGACTCAAAATTTTGAACGTCAGTTTACTTATAAAACAGAACTTTCTTTATATTCAAAAGAAGTTTGGGTTTTAAATAGCCTAGGTTACTAAACAGCCTTCACTGGAACTTCTGCCAGCACCATAAAAGATTCCAGTGGCTGACATTGTGCTGGTGTGAAGCAAGAACTCAGATAGGTATATCATCAGATGTATAACCCTTTTTTAATATAATCCAACTGTCTGAACAATCTGTCACTGAAAGCACTTGGGCTGTTACACTCATTCTAAAAAAGAAAATTGCCTTGCTAGAATTTAGATGTTTTTGTTTAGTGTAAAACAATCAAAATTGTCAATTTTGTTTTATTATTATTATTTCCTCTTGTCGTGAAGAGTCACAGTCTCATTCACAGCCAGTGAGTAGAGAGATTTTCTCAAGCCCATCAGAAGCAGGGCTTCCAGTAGATATAACCCATGCTATGGTAATCACATGCTAATCACAGTTAACACCAGCACAGGGTCCTATACTCTAGATTAATGCATCCGTGGCATATTCACGTTTCCATTAGCATAAATCAGGTTCACCCTGCCTTTGTAATTAGTGTTTTCGTGTGAATGATAATAGGATATGGTGATTAGGTCAGGGTACTAGAATGGAAATGACTTGTCAGCTAAGTCGGCCTCAAACAGTTCCGCACATGATGGACTATCAATATGTGCTTCCTCAAGAAGCAATTAATGGTCTAGAAAGATAATTGAAGTTTGACAGTAAGATGTGGAAAGCAAAAGGAGACCATTAATCAAATTTCGGCAATAGTTGTCATCGCAGAGTTTTGATTGACACTTTTTTCTGACACCTTGCATTAAAGGACAACTTCAGTCCTACAAACCGGATCCCTTCAGAAAATGTTTTCCAGGCTGCAGGACACCTTTTAGGATCAAAACATGGGAATGGTTTGTGGACCCCCATTCTTCTCCCCAATTATGTGCATGAAAATTCAAAAGGCCTGACCTACTAAAGCATAAGTACAAACTACAACCAGTTTCACCTCTGTTCCTCTGCAATCAACATGCAGTAAAAACCTTTTTTGTACAGCCTGGAATCACCATTTCATCTTTTTCATAGGAAGCAGTGTGGGCGGGGTGGGGGGGGGGGGGGGGGGGTGTATGTATGAGCAAATACATGCGCTTGGGAACATGCGGACTCAAGATAAGATCAGTGTGTTACCCATGTGTGTAAATTTAAGAGACAGACATGAGGACAGATATATGTGCGTGTGTGTCAGTGCAATGCACACCTGTGCGCTTTGATGAAATTCACAATACAAGCAGGACAAGCACCAATGACTGGCCAGAAGTGCAGTACACTTTGTTGGGTATTGTATCCCTCGGGAAACCCCTTCCTCTCCTGACATCCATGACATGGAGCATTCCTCTCAGGCTGGTGACCCCACATGACGGACGAGAACCTCCATGCCTATAACCAACTGATGAGATCTGCTGCAGCCCTAAGAGAGTGAAAGGTAGAGGTTGTGATCAGGAATGTGGAAAAAAAAAATCAATCTGTTAGGTTTACAGTAGATCACGGCAGCAAGGAGAAAGGAATACATGGCATGTAATCAAAAAATGAAAATCACTCTGATTTTAAATCTTGATTTAACAGGACTGGTCACTCTTTGTGTAGCTACCTGACACCCCTGTTTTCATAGTAATTTATGAGCCTTGACCTGTGAATCTGAACACCCAGCTCTGGCCTCCAAAAACCCATCTTCTTTATGGGTATCATAACCCCTCTTTGAACTGTTTGCTTGGAATCACAGCTTTCACAAAGTCTTAAATGTGAAAACCGATAGTCATGACGAAACTTTTGGTTTCCCTCTCTTTTTTTTCTGGTGAGGGTTACGGTTAGGATAAAGGTAAAGGTGGGGTTACTTTTCAGCCTTTTCTGGGAACATTACAGCTTGCCCATACAGTTTTAGCCACAGTGCAAACACCACTAACACAAGGGTATACAGAACGTCTGTGCAGCATAGCCTTTTATACATCCAGTTAGCCCACATTTACCTGGAGGACTCTGTATCACAGTGCAGCTCTTGTCATGGTAGAGGAATAGCTGAATGAGAGATTCTCAAACAGGGGCAGTAATTTGCAGAGTGTGTTTCTAAGTTATTCTAGCTCCCTGCAGCTCAGCAGTGGCTGACCCCTCTCCCCTTCTGTCTGCTAAGAGGCCTACAGGGAGGAATCAGCCCAAATTACCTTTATTGATCCAGAGAGACAGGTGAATACCAAGCAGGTCTCTTTTCCCTTCACTTGTCTTATCTCTCATCCAGCATTTTCATCTCCCCATCCCCCCTCCCTGCCTGCAAGAAGACAAAATTAAAAAAAAAAAAAAAAGAGAGAGAGAGAGAAACAGGGAGCGTTTATGTGAGAGGGAGTGTTCTAACCAGCACATGCTACTGTATCAGCCACAGCAGTGATTTACTGGTCACATTCGTGTTGCTGTGATTAAACCTGCCTTCTCTCTCCTCGTTCATCTTTCACAAGCTACCGAGTGAACGGGAACGGCGAGCGCCTGTTTTTCTGCCTCCAATCTGCCGTTGTCCTTTCGCCCCAGCATACAAATCACTGTAGCGGTGGAAAAGATACTCCATTAGGTCCAACTCTGAGTTAAATCAATGCGTGACTTATCAAATGAAATAGGGGATTATGAGGTAATCACCTGACAAACGTTACTGAAATTGTAATTATCTCCACTGCACACATCTCAGAGACGGAAGACCAAACTAACTATTTAAGAGGAGGGTGGGATAACAGGGTACAGAAAAGCACAACTGCCTTTTCTCTTAGATAGCAGTGTGAGCCAGCATGTTCGTGGAGCGAGAAGAACCAGAGCAACTCTTTGGTTTATTTCACTCAGCAGAGATATATGTAGCTACTAAGGGGTTCACTTCATTGACAGATCTATGCTTTAGCTTGTGGAAAACTGCTGCCCAGTCTGTTTGTTTCTCCTGCTTCATGACACGCGTGTCCTCTTTACATCATTTTTTTAAGGAAAACTGCTGTTATTAGTTTATTGTTGCTTTACTTTGAAAATTGGAGTTATAGAAATGTCTTTTTTTATTCCACTGTGAGTAGAAATCAGTTATTTACCTTTGCCGGCTAAAGCAGAAACCCCTGACAATGTATCCATATATTTTATCTCAGCAGCAGGAAATAGAAGATATTCAGTATTTCCAGAAATTAAACTTCCAGAATGATATAATGATCTATTCCAGTGTATAAACAATTTATATCATTACATTTCTTAATAGGTGCAGATTCTGCATCATAAATGACATGTTAAGTATTTTCCTATGCATTCATCTGTACAGTGATGTACAAAGAAACATCACAGGAGGGACGTTCTGTAAAACTCTGTTTTTATATACATATAGAGTTTGAATTTTACTCCATCATATAACTGAAATTCACTGATTACTTCTCAAGTACAACACAGCCCCCAAGTGGATGTACTGAACTATTACACTGCAGTGCTGCAAACCAGGGGAAGACTCACTTTTGGCTCTCTTGCCCCATCTTTTGGTCAAAAACCCACATTGAGCTTTGTAGCTTTCTAAATGCATTGCATTTAGCGCTTTTCGAGATCCTCAAAGCGCTTTATAGTTCCACTCTTCATTCACTCTCACATTCACACACTGGTGGAGGCAAGCTACAGTTGTAGCTACAGCTGCCCTGGGGCAGACTGACAGAAGTGAGGCTGCCATATCGCGCCATCGGCCCCACTGGCCATCACCAGTAGGCGGTAGGTGAAGTGTCTCGCCCAAGGACACAACGACCGAGACTGTCCGAGCTGGGGCTTTCAATTACAAGACGAACTGCCAACTCTTGAGCCATGATCGCCCCAACTAGATTGAAAACTCCATTAGGATATGTGCAGCCTATCTACATTATTAAGGGTTGCATTGCATTCAGTCCCCTAAAAATGAAATGAAATGTTCATTAGAGTTTTTACCAATTTTATGCACACAAATAATGAAACACAATTCTCTAAAGGTTCTGTGTAATCTGCAAAAGTTTCTCTATAGTGTAGTGGTTTACAATTTGCCTAGCACAGGAAAGCTCCCTGGTTTGATCACAGGAAGTGACACAAACCAAGACATTCACAGCTACCTGCTAAGGTGACACATTAAGAATCAGCAAGCAGCTAAAAGTAGCTTCTTCATGTATCATCTGAGTGATGATATTGAAAATCCCATCAAATAAACACGACTTCAAGCACAGTTCCATTGGTCTGCATTGGTTGCATTATTTCACACACTTTGTTCACCTCGAAACACTGGCCTTCAAAATGCAATAACATGACTACCAATTAGTCTCAGTAATGTTGCACCTGTTCAAACATATTTGGAAGAACAATTTAATCATGTGTCAGAGCATAAAAGAGGCCTCAAGTGACTTATACAAGTGTTAGACAAGAAGATGTAGCAGCAACAACACAGAGGAAGAGGAAGGCAATTAGCATTTGTGTGTGTGTGGGGGGGGGGGTTGATTACTGTAAGCATACTACTACACATCATATGACAGTATTAAATATTTATTTTGTTGTAGTTCTGTATATATGCACTTAGTGTACTGTTTCCTAATGTGTTTATATTACACAGATATAATTATTGACTTTTGCTACATTTTTTACTATGTAAAACAAGTAAAACTTTGGATGGATGGATGGATGGATGGATAGAACAGCAATTTGGCATTTTAATCAAAACATTTTCTGCTTTTTTTGTAAAACGGTAAAGCTGAAATTTAAGCATAACGATAATAATTCTAATTTTCATTAAAGAGCATGTCCATACTTGTGGATTAACCATTACAGAAACATAAAAAATGTTAAACATAAAAAAGAAACATAAAAATGACAGAGATGTGTGAAGGTTTGAGCATTCAACACTTTCAGATTGTGCTTTAAATTTTTTGAGAAACTGAGCCAGAGTTTTTGGAAATGTGTTTGAACAATTTCTTTATCTAAAACATATACATCATCCCTACCTAACATTCTCCAACTTAAACATTGAGAAGAAAAACTGTGCTAGAATTTACCATGTGAAATTCATACCTTAATTCATATACATCACATTTTCTATTCCACACCAGTGGTGCTTCTTGTCTACAAATCTGCCAAAGACAATCTTGTGCATATTCAGGAGCACACAGCTCCCTTTTTGTATAACTGGCTTAACTGTCTTCGAGCAACAGAACAAACAAGAGAACTATCGAAACAACAGATACGAACCAAAATGACCAAAATGCATCTCTAACTGCAACCCCTCTGTTCTCACAGCCCAACAAAGGTGTGCCTGTGGGAAGCTGGTTGATTAAGATCAGTCCCAACTTGGCCGAGTCACACTTCATCACCTCATTAGGTGTCTACAATCACACCACCAGTGCAGTCAGAGTTCACAGGGGCATGCCTCCACTTAAGCTCACCAGATGAACTAAAACAAACAACAATATTCCATTAGAAACTCCCAAAATTATTATCCATTGATATTTATACATTGATATTTGAACAGTAATGAATACTGAAGATTGATTAACACCAACTTGTGACTTCATATAAGACAAACATGAACTGATTTGAATATAACCATAATCTCCACTGCACTGGGGGTAAAAGTGATATCCATCGCTCCATATTTATGTGTTTCATTGTCACTGGTTGCATCTGTTTGTAACCAAGGTGCATGACAGTTGTGACATGTGGCTACTTGAGACTGAATATTACTGTCTTAGGTTTGTATTCTTTACACTCAAGTTCACACCAGCACATGCAAAAGCAGCATGTGTCTGATAAAACAAACTTTACAAAGCTGAGTTAGGTTTTGGGCAATGTTCAGCATTCAAAGTCTCAATGGTAAATAACAGTTTACTTTTTATTATCATATTTGCAGCTGCATTATCCAAGCATTCAGCTGGCTATCATTTCACGAGGACACACATCTTTCCCTTGTTTTATGTTTATTCCTGGACGTGAGCAGATTTCACACCAAAGTAAGTGACACTCCAGTAGCTTTAACACCCACGCATGCCTGGGAAAGTCCCAAAGCTCCTACAGTTGCAGACAATTACTTCAGTAATTCATCAAAATCTATGATCTCAGTTGAATATTTAGACATTAAAATGAATTTTGATGCTCAGGACTCAGATTGTGATCACTTGCTCTAGAAAGTCATTGTTTTACCTTTTGTGATGGTTTATTGAACCAACAACACCATAGTTTTTTTCTTTATTAATCAGAGGCCTGTACTACTATTAAAGTATCAGCGAACAAGTATTTTGCAAATTATTAAACATTCCTACGTTGAAGTCTGTCTATGATATGTCACATGTGCTGGGGTGATGCATCGCCCCCAGTGCAGTTAAGAGCCCAAAATTTGTCTCACCACAAAGGCGTGCAAACTTTGCACTCTTCAGAACACCTACAGATGATCTAAAAAGTTCCCATGGCACGGTTTAAAAGGTCAACACTGGTGTGACTTGAAAAGTTCAACAGTTCAAATGTGCAGATATGTTGTTGAGGCTTTAGCAACCCATACTAGACTACTCATAGTACTTGCATCATATCCAAAGTAGAGCAAGCTCATGAAACAGAACTTTAACATGACAAGTGTCACTTTAATTGCTATATCGCATGATTGCTGGCTGATGTAACTATTTGGACATGTCATATGTTTTGTGGTCCAAAACCCAAGACTCTGTTGGGATTTACTACAATTACAAGCAGTAGAACTTATCTTATTCATAGCCTTTTCCTTTTTTGTTTTCTTTAGGTCACGAGCAGTTGTCCAAGCATTTCACTACATATCGTACTGTGTATGACTGTGTACGTGACAAATAAAATTTGAATTTGATTTAAATTTGAGTAGTCACAACCTGATACCATAACTTTAAAATAATAAACTCATTCACTTCTGCATTCCAGTAAGGACACATTGTTATTATAAACATCATCAGAGGAATTTTAGAAGAAAGGTTGAGATGTCACTCTCTAAACAGGCAACTGATATGGCTCTAAGTTCACAGGCTTTTATCCTTAGATCGCTATTAATTCATGTTGGTTTACTGGGTGATATATGTTATATAACCAGAAAAAAACACAAGATACTATACATATGTATAGAATGATGGTGCATTATATGGGCACCAATAATGCACCAATAGCAGGCGGAATAATGGACCAGTAAAGGTTTGCAATGAGTTAATCTAGCTCTTGTTAACACACTCTACATCAGTGTTGTTTCTGTGCCTACACTTGCTATGATTTTAAAGCAAGCGTAGGCACAAGCATAAGAACTGGAACATACATTCAGTCAAACCAATTCAGTCACTAGTTGGTTTTCAACAGTTTAAACAATCAAGATCATGGGGGTTAGCTCTAGCTAAGAAAATACAACTAGTCCATGAATGCTTTTGTTGTAAAGTAGGGGTCCATAAGGATAGAGGTTGGGAAACATTGAGCAGATGAAACACAGTGGTTCTCTATTGCAAGGTTTGTTATCACATGAGCCTGTTAGCACCTCCCCCTTTCACCCCAAATCCTGCTTGACTGAGTCAAACTAAGAGCCTAATTTTAAAAAAATGCAAACCTAATGTTAACAGTTTTTTGTTTCCTCGCCTCGTGCCTGTCAGATTCGACCTCCTGCTTCATGCTTGCTCCCCAAATATGCGGTGTCATCCCAAGGAGGACGTGTGACTTTATGGGTTAGGTCTGATGCACTTCAGCGCACAAGTTGGTAGAAGTCCTTTGATGGCCCACATAAAATACAGATTCTCTGCTAATGTTATCAGTACATTTTCTTCTTCTAAAATGTTTCACCTCCGTTTGTCTCAGCCAAACTTTATGGTCTCTGGTAACAGGGGTTTGCGCCCTCCACCTGTCCCACAGTTTCCGCGCTTCACGCGACACTGCACAGGAAATGGTGCGTTTAACACCCTGCACTTATCCGTGGGAAAAGGGATGTTCAGTGGAAAGAAAGCGGTTATAGCCAGTAAAGTGAATGCAAATATGGAAAGAAAAAGCTCTGCTACAACGTCTAATTAAGGGATCTGCATACATTTAGAGTGACTTGTAGGATATATTCATGTGAGGTTTTAGATGTTTCAGTGCCATAAATAAATACAGTAAGTAAGAAAGGCCCAAACAAGTTCTGCACTTGCATAAAATCAACCTGATATCTTTCGAATGGAAAATGTCACAGTCTACTGGAGAAGTTCTCATTTTCCCTTGAACACTTCAGTCAATCAATGCAGCGCTGAATGCTTAATTTGTGTGTGAGCGTGCAGTTATTATTTAAAAAGCAAATAAACTCCAGATAACGAAATTTATTTCCTGCATTTTATTATAAAATACAAAGGAGGTAGAAATGTGAAAGGAATAACTTAAGCTTGGTAACTGGTATTTGAACTATTTACATATAATTACAGGAATAAATTAAAAGATATATATATATAAATATTGTCCAATATGACAGCATGCAACATTCTTCAAAGTTCACGAAGACATTTAGTTCCGCTCCTTTTCAACCTCCTCCTCGTCATCATCGTTGTCTTCGTCGCTGCTGGAGTCTTCGTAGGTGCAGATTGCTGCTTGGACTGGATAGTTGCGAAGGAGTATTTCTGCGTCCCGGTACAGATAATCAAAGCATCTCGATTTTGGCCAGTACAACCTTAGAACAAAAAGCAATTGATGTTTTTATATTTGTAGACTTTACTCTTTTATTCAACGATGCCTTAATTAATAAAGCTCCACTTACTTGACTGGATGGATCACTTGAGGTGTTTTCGGATCTTTTGCGCCACTGAGGTCTCCATGGTTTGAAAGATTCTAAAAACAAAGAGATTTCTTTAGTCTTTCTGTCAAGTAAGCAGTGCGTGTTTGGATTTCAAAAATACAAACTTGAACGTGCAAAACTTACCTTGTGTCGGACATTGTTATCCTCATTTCGAAACCATGGCCTCCACAACTCGGACTGCTGGCTCGAATTGCCTCCGTTAGAAACAGACGATAGCCCACTCTTGTTAGCGCAGGTCTCCATGGCTCCTTGTGGTGGTCAGCTCTTCATAAAGTGTTGTGAGGATGTGGGGAAGCTGACAGGAACCGTCTTTTTATCAGGCCCTGGAAACCCGTGCCAAATTGCGTTTTGACGCGTCCCCAAGTGTTTCCATGCGCCACGGTGATAAGGTGCGAAGTCACACTTCAACAAACTACGGTCATTTGGTCACCTTCTGGTTTAATTTTGCATTAAGATTTTTTTAAACTGCCTGATAGTAATCTATTTAAAACTGTATCAGTAATGGTCAATTTCTAGCTATTTATTAATACAACTGCTTGCACAGTTGTATTATGTATGCAGATTGCAAAGTCTGCATGTGTTTTGTACTGTCAATATTGTGACAGGTTTTGTGTGTGTGTTGCTTTTTTTTAATGATTATCCGTAAACGTAATTTAAAATTCAAGCACCTATTTTAATCAGCTTAACTTTTGTGAGAGAGAAAAGGCTGAACTCTTGATCCCTTTCTTTATCTCTGTCTGTCTGTGTAGCCATTTGGGTGTAAGGTGTGAAGAAACACGTGCCCTAATGTCTTTGTGTGCTCAGTGAGAAATGGAAGGAGGCTCGTGTGCGTCTGTGGGAGGGGCGGTGAGGCAGTTACACGCGCCAGCCTTTGTTGAAAACAACGCTGCAGCAGATGCAGAGCTGGAAGGCATCCACTCTTAAATGGAAACCCTTATAATAAAGTGTTGTGCAACTTTTGGAAAAGCCTTTATTTTTCAACTTCTTGTTGCCTAATTATAGATTTTCAAAGTTGCTAAGGCACATTCTTATGCATAATCTCCATCCTTTTGTCAGACCTGAAAGCCCAGTTTTACTATTGTGAAACCTCTGATTTTTTCTGGACAAAATCCAAAATAATAACACTCTATACACTATTTTAAAAAAGCAAAAACAAAAAAAAAAAACACCTGAAAACACAGTGTTCGGGACATCATAACACAACAGCAGTAAACACAAGAAGTTTCAAGATTCACATTCAAGACTATGATGGTCTAATCTGCTGAGTCCGGGTTGTCAACTGTGTCCAGCTCCCATCTTTCACATAACAAAAAGAAACAGAAGAAAGCATACAGTCGAGATCCATTAATGCTTTATATGCAGACATATAATTACACATACAGTAATTTACAGTCCTTTGGTCAGATTCACATATAAAATGAGAAAGGCAGGCACCTTAATGAGTAAATCACAGTATGACATATACAGATAGGCTCTGTATATGTTGCAGAAAGACAGTTTTTGGAGTTTTGGCTCATACACCCCCACAGAGGATTTTAAATGAGACAATCAGCATATGGTTAAAGTGCAAGCTTTCAGCATTAATTTAATTGAAGAGAGCCCTGTGCACATCATATTTCATCCTGTAACTTCTATTAGTGCTCACATTATAAATAAACACTAGTGTTATTTATACCTGTTATACTGGCAGTCTTACATGTCATAACATTACATCCACCATGTTTTAAAAATAGTGTGGAATGTTTCAGATCATGAGCTATTTTTTTATGAATTGTTTTAGATGAGGACTTATCTTGTTTTTGAGTGTAACCAGTGGCTTGCACCTTGGTCTAAACTGACTGTATTTCCATTCATTTCTTATTTATAAACCTTAACACTGATACACCTACCTCTATCACCGAAAATATGTATGTATTTAAACAAAATAAGACTTTGAAATCCATGATAATCTCTTTTAATTGATTGATCGACTGGAAGTCCCGTCCATCGCTTTAATGATTCTGAAGGTGCTGGAGGGGCCAGCAGATTTTGGGGGTTGTCACCCCTGCAGTGGTCTTTCAGGTCCTTCGGTGTTCCTGAACTAGCCAATGCAGACATTTTTTGAAAGAATGTACCAGACTGTTGATTTGGCCACTCCTGAAGTTTTTGCTATCTATCTAATAGATTTTCTTGTTTTTACAGCCTAATGATGCTCTGCACTTGTACTAAAACCAGTGCAGTGCACTACCACTGACATCTCCTTAGGCCTCATATGTCAAATTACAGTGAAAAGCTCTAAAATACAAATTCAGCTCTGTGAATCATTGTCAGCTACTCTTGTTGTTCCTCATCTTTCTTGTCTTCCTCCACTGTTGGTCTTAACCTTCGGCTAACCCTTGTTGGCTGTGCACTCTGAACTGGCATGCAGTGTGTTTGTTAAATTAGATCATTAGTAACAATTGCAAACAATTCTGAATTGCTGTCCTTAAGGAATGACATCTGTGCTGTAGCTGATTAACTTCTGCTTAGCTTTATGTATCACAAGTAAATTGCTGTGAAAAATGTGTTTTAGTAAGAGCGAATATAATTAGAGCCTTGCAAATGAGATTTGCTAATTGTGTCTAACCATGTAAGCTGTTTGAGTTTTTGTGGGGGGGGAAATGAGATGAAATTGCCTTAGGATGGTGAGAATTTGTTTCAGAGATAGGGAGTTAGTGCTTTAGAAAAGACTGCCTCATCTGGAGAGTGCCTCCCCGCAGTGAACCAGCAGGGGGAAGTGTGGGGCTAGATGCTAAAATCATAATGAGAACACTCTAAAAGATGATGAATCTGAAAAAACTTACAATGCTCTATTGTGTGAATGAGAACAGACTGGACTCCACACAGGCACTAAGTGTGCTTATTGATATCAATCAATCATGCCTGCCAAAGGGTGCTGCTCTTTTTCTAAGCATCACTTGGTGAGACATGTACTGTGAGGATGTCTATGCTTACAGGTGAGCCATGTATGACCAGCATAACATTTCTTTGCCTACTAGCCGCATAGACATCACAACACAACTCTCTAGGGAACCTGCAGTCAGAGCTTGGTGCTAATAAGGTCCGCACAGATCCCCCCCCCCCCCCTCTCTCTTCCCCTCTCTCTCTCTCAGTCTGTTTTTCAGCTCTGAAGCTAATTGGACACTATGCTCTGCACTGTTAGGCCCTTTTGTGTTTTGACGTCACTCTTTTGCTATGCTTTCAGGATAACAGAAAACTACCTTAGATGGATACATTTTATGTTCTTGCTATACAAACAGATTAATGCAATGTGTAAAAAAAAAAAAATCAGCAAACAACTCAGCAAAACTGGGTCATATGTGTGTGCACACATTCTTTTCCTTATTTGTCATCATAAAGATACTCCTTGCATTTTGTGCAAGTTTTGTACCAGCAGGACTTCAAAATACAGATGGTAGTTTCTGACAAACAGTGTAAATGACATCAAAAGAGTGATTCAAGAAAGAATACGAAAGAGCAGCAATAGAAATGTGAGATCTTAGTAAAAAATTCCCTCCAAAAGATCACAGAGAATTTCTTTCAGACCTGTTACTTTTTTATACCTTTCTCTTTCAACATACTTTGTTCTCAGTCTCTTTTTCTCAGTCTTTTTCACACTCATTCACCCACCCTGCATAATGGCAACCACTGGAGGCAGTATGGATGCCATTTCTTAAACACAGCCACTCAAAACTGCTCATACGTATTTCTGCAAATCTTATTAAAATGTTACATGCCAGGGGAGAATGAGCTGAATGACAATACCAGCAAGTGATTGAGTTTTGTGGCTGTAATTTGAAAACTGGATATTGTGTTTTGATTTTTGAGAAAAGGATGGAATGTTTCGAGAAATGATTCCATTATGTGCTTCTCCAAGTTAAAGCTAAGACAGCAGGTAACCCCTGCAGGAACTGATTCTGTTATCTGATGCATTTAGTAGTCATTACTCACTTTAAAAGGCTGATTACCGCCACATAGGCTCCTAGCTGTCACTCTTCCAGCTGTGAATGACGAAGAGGTGGCTGGATTTGTGGTGACAGTTCAGATTCTGCAGCTGTGGTCCACTCTGTGCTGATACAGATAAGTTGTTATTGGCGTACAGTAGCTTCAATACATCCCCTTGCCATAATCACAATTGAACACACAGTAGCTGCATGTATTCCATTTACACCAATTACAAACCAGCATGTCGCAGTCATAATCATAAAGCGCCAACCATGAGCACAGCTGCAGTCATGGACAGCTCCATGAGCCCACATCTACAGTCATAGCCACAAAGACGGTGTCAGAGCTGCAGTCAGCGAGAGTGCTTTTTTTCTAAGTCTTTGCCTGAGCATGCAGCCACAGCTAAGGGTGCACTTAGAATCACTATCGCAACCAGCAGACATCTAGTGTACAACATAATACCTTATAAGAAAGAGAGATCTGTCTTTCTTCATGGGTCAGATTAAATGCAAATGCCTTGTTGTCAGCTTTGAATGAAGCAAAACTGAAATTCCCTTTCCCAGAGGACAGAAAAAAGAATCACACCATGCACACAAACACACGCAACAAAGCACAGAATATTAAGCACACTCATACACTCATTGATAGTCCAGCATAAAGCCATTATCCTTTACTGCTTCGAGCCATTAGGTGTTACTTAGTATTAAAGGATGAGCTGAAGATAAATTGAGGCAGATGAAATGCTCACACAGCTGCACAGAGACTGATTTTACAGAAAATATGGTAGCGCTCAGCTCAGCAGCAGGGAGATCTGCAGTATTTTAAAAAATATGTCAGAAATTGATCAGTGTCTGAATGTCTCCATATGCCATTCAAGATTTTTCTTATTTATAATTTTTACCTAAATAAATAATCAAATAAATGGAATAAAAATATTAGAAAAAATAATACAATAACGGTTTCTTCCTTTTTTTACTTTCTTTCTTTGCTCCCTCATTTAGTAGTGAAAGGGTCAGATGATCTCTTTTTTCTCCAAGTCATTTATCCCTCTTTTCTACAAAGACTTCTCTCCAAAATATTCTTCTCCATGGCAACAGCAAACCACAAACAACACTTTTGAAAGAAGTCATCATTCAGATTTTTATATTATTTGCACTGTAAATTATATATAAATGTATTCACAAATTATGTGTGAATACTTCAGTAAGGTGCACAGCGTATAGCTGTCATTCATGCAGTTAGGTTATGTATTTATAGTTCCCATGGTTACGCTTCCTGTGTATCTGTGTTTTAATCACGTTCTTGCATTTTGGGTGAAAATCAGTGTCGCATTCTGTACAACTGGATTAAAAACATGATCTAATGTCACACTCCACTGGTAACTGTACTTTCAAGGAATGCCTGGTTTCTTCTTTTCACTTTCTCGGAACTGAGAAAATATCAGTGTGTATCAGATGACTGCCAAAACCTTCCTTTAAGCCTTCAAAGCGGCGGGAAGCAATGTGGTGGTGTAACATGGTAGCGCTGTCACCTCACAGCAAGAGAGCAGGTTTGGGTTCAAATCTGCATGTCGGCTGTAGTCTGCTGTGCATCATCGGTTTTCTCAGGGTGCTCTCACAGTGCAAAGATATTTATTTAAAACTATTTGGTGATTGTAAAGTGGCAGCAGTGGATCAGGCTGAGATAGGCTGCTGCTCTACTATGACGCTGGTCAAATAAATGATTAAAAAAATACTTTTCTCAGCCTTTTCTTATCTGAAAGAATTATTTTAAAAGTATAGTGAGTAGAGATGCTGAATCAAACCAGAGCATCCCCCATAGTTTCAGAATACATTCCTTGTTTGTTTTTGCACTGTTTGAATAATATACATACGCTTAAAATAAAATAGAATGGTAAAAAAGAAATGTGCGCAGTCGGAACATCAATTCTAGAAACCATAGAGTACTTTCATGTCATGACTTTTAAGTCAACATTCCAGCTGTTAATACACATTTCTTCAAAGCTTGCAAGCTTTAATTTCTAAACTCAAAATCCAGCTTTCAAACTAAATTTGAAATATTTCTCACTCTGTTGGCAAAACCTCACCAACAGATCAACAGTTTAATCAGTTTGTGCCTGGAACCACAATTATTATCTGATCATTCACACAACCTGTCAGAATAATGTAGCTACTGAGAAGTTGTTAGATGGTGAATTCAGAATTTTTCTGAATTGCTGAAACACTAAAACTCATTGTCTGAACCAAGTGCTCAGTGGCCATAAACACAATTTACAGATCTCAGTGACTAATTTTTGCAAAACTCTAAAAACATTATCATTACAAATATTTAACACTGTGATGCACAAATGGCAAAAGGTACATAAAGCACAGATGTCCTAAATTAAAATCGATCACATTTGTTCCCAATGATGTGACACAGCCAATATAAGCCAGTTCAGAGAGCACACAGGTTGTTGAAGTTATTGGTTTCATATCTACAATAGACTGAAATTATCAGAGAGGCAGAATACATGTCATAGACAGGGTACAACAGGAAATTCAAGGAGCCTAGGAGGATGAAGAGCAAGACAAAGAGTAATGATTTCTCATGTAATTCAAGCTACTGTAACAGACAATGGTCTTGTTCATGGAATGACTATAAGGAACAGGACAAAGAGTGCAACCCAACATGAGCAGATTC
This sequence comes from Maylandia zebra, assembly GCF_041146795.1. Lineage (NCBI taxonomy): Eukaryota > Metazoa > Chordata > Actinopteri > Cichliformes > Cichlidae > Maylandia > Maylandia zebra. Next base: position 13,964,739 of record NC_135181.1, read on the forward strand.
TTTGTGTCCACCAAAATTCATAGATCAAGACAAGAGAACAGGTACAGCACCACTGTGTTTAGTCACTGTCTTTATATCAGCACTGTATAATTTATGCAGTTTTAGTTTTAGTAACCAAGGTCATCAGAGTTAATACTGTACTGCATTAATATTTTTGTAACTGCACATCTATCTTTATGGACTTGCAAGATTGCCACACAAGGGTGGAAATTCACTCAGCAGCAAAAGGCCATTATACCTGACAAGCTGTTTCAAAACAGCTCCATAAAACTGCAGGAAATATAGCAACAAGTTACTGAAGGCAGTCCAGACTTTGTAGGATTCAACACCGTCAGCCTTTCCACCAGCGACTCTGTCTCCAGCGACAACAGGGTGCACATGAAGAAAATGCACTTTGAGTGCAACTCAGAAAGGGTCAAAGAGCTGCATTTTTAGCATGTGCAAGTAAGTGCACATTCAGACAAAGTATAGATATGGCAGGCTCAAGCTCAGTGAAATCACATCAGTATGTCCGGTGTAAGTCGATATTGCACATATTATACTCTACAGCACAATGCCGTCTTTCTGTAGCACTTAGAAAATTATATCTATTTCAACATATAGAACATGTTTGATGTAGGATACCTGTTCAGTCATGGTAATTTGACACTGTGCTGCCATAAGCAAATCATATGGTTCCCCACTATTATGTGACTCAAAGGCCAAATAATACAGAGCATCTTCTTGGGTCTTGCATTGCTGTTCAGAATGGTTACAATTATGGGCAATTATTGCCAAGCACCATCCACCTCCCTTTCCTCAACCTAATATGGGAGTTTTTCTTGTATGGTAGTGGAAGAGATATGTGTGTCAAGGCTGGATACACCAGACGGTTCTGTCCCCATTGGCTGGTGTGGGGGAGTATGCAGCGTTGATGAAGTGCTGCGGCCTGACCCAGCCCAAAGACACGATAAAGCCAAATGACAGTCCAATTTACGGTGCATTGTAGGCTTTTCACTGCAAGGAACTTGCCATTTCTATTTTCCACTATGTTTTTTAATGTACATACAGTAAATTTAAAACCCACTATCATTTTTTTTTTCTATAATGCAATGCAAAATGCACTTGCTGGACTGTAAACAGCAAACATTTCTCCTGCAGCTATATACCTTGAACATTCTTCTTTTCATCTACTCATCTTTTCTTTATATAGTTTGAAATGACTGCTCAGTTGTGCTTTTATTGTGACTGTCCTGTTTATGATCTGTTGCCATTGTTGCCTTTGAACAAGGTTTTAAGGCGAGTGTTTGATTTTGCGAGAAATGCCGGAGCTTTTTTATAACGCCGTTTGAAAACGTTGTTTTGTATTAGTAGTGGAAGGTTTCAAGAAAAGTGTTTTAGCAGTTCAGAAAAAAATGTAACTGTAACAGAATAAAACATATAGCAAATGTTTATGTTTTATATGTATTGTATATTTTGTAGGATTTATATATCTCACACTATAACTCATGAAAGAGACCAATTTCACTTCTTTTTTTTTCATATAACATAATTTTAAAAAGTAAACATAATACCCTGTGGGAAAATATGAGATAGTTTCAGCAATAATGAGTCATTTCTTTTCGGATAGTTTATCATTTGTAGAAGAAAATCTCTACAAAAAACACCTTTCTTTATCTTACTCTTCCTCCGCTGCCTCTTCATTTTTTTCCCCATCCATCACTGGTAACAAGCTTCAACTTGCCCTTGCGTGCAACTCTGAACTTACCCTAAATTGCATCTGTAGCAACCAGTCTGACCAATTTTGAGTTGTGCTCTAGAAATGAGTCTGCACTGTAGTTCAGTTTAACTTCTGTCTCCTGTGGTTAGCATTTATCAACACAAGTGTATCACTGTGAAAAAGTATTTAAGAGATAAGAATGTGTTCAGAGCTCTGACCAAAAAAAGCTTGTTGTACTGAGTGAAATTGTTTATTTGTTTATTTGTTTATTTATTTATTTATTTATTTATTTATTTATTTATTTATTTATTTATTTTGTCAAAACTGTGATGGAGAATTGGATGATATGAGAATAGCTGTAATTTATTATTCTAGAGTCAATAAAAAGGGGCAAAGCAAGCTTACATGGTTTGTTGACTATTTAAAGTTCTTTGATCCTTTAAGCCAAATAGAGGAATCGGCCCCCACATAGAGTATACATTGTGTAATACATGTTATGTAGGGTTGGTTCCAGCTACATACCAGTCCTTGAGTAAATACACCATTCAGAGAAAACTAATAAAGAATTTACAAGGAGGAGTTTTATATGCTAAGCCATGCTGCATACAACTCTGATGTTGTTTTCAACATCAGAGTTCAGTTCAGGGTGTTATAGCTACATTTACCTTTCTTCTGCTTTTTCTTCTTAAGATGCAGTGTGCCCCAACTTACCACACTAGATTTGCTAAAAGGATTTCAGGACATACTCCCTTTGACCTTTGCTCTCCATTCTGTGTTGAGAATGTCATCTCTGTGTATCCTGTTTTAAGGTAGATAACATGCCTTTCTGTAAAAGCAGAGTGGGAGAAGATGCAACTCCTGATTCAATTACCTAAAGATGGTATCAATGAGAACATTGATACCATCTTTAGGCTTTCAGCTCAACTGTTTGTTGAGGAACAAAGTCTTATGGGTTCATATTATATTAGAGAGGTAATCTATGAAGAGGTGGATGAGTGGCTGAGAGGAAAATGTACTTTTTTTGATTCATAAATTCAGAACACTATGATTTTTTTGCAATGCTTGCTACCAAGCGAATCATATCCGGAAAACACGACTGATAATGTAAAAGGCTACATTGTAACCATGCACTCTTTAAGTTAAAGTAACTTTTACTTTACCTCCTGCAAAATGCTGCATAGTACATTGTTTTGTGCTTGTAGTGTGAGACCATTTCTGTGTGCAGTGTCATCTAAGAATATTGAATGATCAGTAATTATCAAGCTGTGGGAAAAAAAGAAATCATGCATCCTTTATCCATCAGGTGCTCAGTGTCAGTTTAATCAAAGCTATCCGGTAGCTTCACGTGTAGCTTCCTGCACCTGCAAGCCAATAATCTAATGCTAGAAAATCATTTAAGATTCTCACGCTAATGTTATGTGTATTCTGTGAGCTCTAGGCTATGTTCTGAGAATGGCTATGTAGAAGGTCGAACTGATCCACTTCCCCACTTAATTGAAGTCCAGAGTGTTCCCTTGGAAACCATCTGATGGGGTAAAATGTACTGTAAAAAGACATGATTCAGAGAAAAATATGAGGGAAAACATAAAAATAAAATCAATCACAAGCAATAAATTTGTGCATCAGAACCTCAGATGTTATAAGGAAAAAAAGTGAGATTGTTCCTGTGTGGCTGTACTTATGTGGCTTTATATTAAAGTACTAGGGATAATAGGGGATAACACAGGGGTAATAAGTGTTTGCAAATGAAATTGTCTGTTTATCTACAGTTTGCGGTGTTTTAAATGCGCTAAAAGATTTAGAATCATCTTAACCTTTTTCGTGGTCTATCTGTTTTGCTAGTGTTACCCTTTTCTCTCTTTTCTGTCATCATTATTTCAGTTACTGACCCTCAATCACAGATGGAAAAATAAAAAACAAGGATAAATCACTGGGCAAGTGTGAAGATGAAGGTGCTCTGCTTGTCTTTCTGCTCTTCGCTGTGGTAAACTCTTGCAATACAACTCTTACAATAACGATTTAGAAAGACTCACCCATCGGAGCTGATGCACTCAAAAATACCCCTCATCAGAGACAATTTGGATGACAAAGGAGAAACTGAGAATTTTTGAGGATGATTTTGGAGTCCCTAACCAACCTTAATGAGAAGTGTGAGTTTGAAAACGGGTTTGTGTTTGTACAACAAGCATGCCCCTATATCTCCAGTTGGTACCCCAGCCTTAGTCAATGCCACAAGTCTTGCAGAGCTTGAAACTGAGAATCAACCCAGACAGTGTGATGCAATAAAAAAAAAGTTGTGACTAAAGATAAGAGAGAAAGAGCTGAACTCGAAGAGCCTGGATAAGAACTCACTGCTGGTGAGTGAAAGGCATGAATTCATCTTAGCAACAGTAGCAGAGTTATGCATTGCACGTAGCGGCAATGCTGATACAAAGCCATGAATATTTCACAGTATCTGTTTAGGAGTCTTCAGTGTTCCTATTTCTGTGGATGGACAGCTGCAGAGCAGTCAAAGCAGTCAGAGCAGTGGGTGGTAGTAGCTTTAAAGCTTCAGCAGAGTGTGACTATAGAATGTTATTAGGCAAACTGAAGGAAATTGAAGTGATTAGAAGTGATAAATGCAGCAGTAGTTTTGTTCTGCCTACTGATGCTGTCTGCTGTGTACTTTTACATTATGCATTGTTGGCTGTCAATTTCACGTAATGATGTGTAAATGCAATGTAGCTGTGAAAAAGTCCAGAGGAACAAAAGCATCAAACTAAATATATCCACTCACAACAGCACTGGACACACAAATGCATTTCATTTCAGTGTTTACACTGTATTTCTTTAACCCTCTCAAGGCAGGCGTTGCCGATTTGCAACAGTTAAAAACTAACAACCTGATTACCCCACATACATATTGTATGAGTTTTTTTTACTCAGAAGTACCACTGCAGGACTTGGTTGTGCATTAGCAACAAAAAGTTTAATTTGAGCCTGAGAGGGTTAAATAGATTTTATTTTTAATCATGGATTAGAATATTTTAGCTTTACTACTTTATTTTATGTTTAAAATGCTGAACCTTAAACCATACAGCACTCCTACCTACAGCATCTTCTGTCATGAGTCACATACCTAGTGAACAGGGTCATTTACATGTCTCAGAGGACTGCAGGCGTTTTAGGGGAGATCAAGTGTAACGTTCAAAGCAAGACCTTTTACCTTTAAACACTATCTTTAACTACTGGTTAATTGTAGTCATTACTGAATAGCTCATCATTAAACCAATCAATATACAAATCTGACCTCAGGATACCAATCTGATTGGTCTCTGAATACCAGCTGTTATTATATTAATATTATATTAATAGGCTATAGTTTTGGTAAAAATCCAACCACATCAGTAAAACTGTCACTGCAATTATAGCGAGGATTGCTATAATTGCTCTGGCTTTCTCCCACAGTCCAAAGACCTACATTTAGTGGGGTTAGGTTAACTGGTGATTCTAAATTGCCCTTATGTTGAATGTGAAGGTGAATAGTTGTCTGTCTCTCTGTGTTATTAATCCTGGCAACCTATAATGGTGTTCCCTGCATCTCACTCTAATGGCAGCTGGTATAGGCTCCATACGCTCCTCAGTCAGTCAGTTAGTCAGACAGACAGACAGACAGACGGACAGTGGTACAATGAGTGTTCACACTATCAAACTAACTGACAGGTCCTTAAACGATTGCACTGCAAGCAACCACTGGACACACTTCCTTTGATCAAAGCCCTTCAGATGTTCCATGTGAAAACACCACAGCATAATATCTTCCATTGTTGCTGAAGGAGAACAAAGCAAGCTTTGAGAAACTGTCTGAAATATGTATTATTGATCCACAGATGAATACAAGACGAAAAGAAAAGAACGGTGGACATTAAGCTTTGATGTGTCTTTTTCACTGAACACGGCTTTTAAAAACCTTGGTACTGATTTATGTTATGGTTTAAGGTTCATCACAAATGACGACCCGATTGCAAACACAATAGAGGCAGACAAGCAGCTATAGCAAAAACAAAGGTGAGTTTTAATAGAAAGCTGTTTAAAACTCTCGAGTTACCATGAAAACATTCAACTCTGCGGTTATGAAGAGTAAAGTCTAAAAAAATAACACAGTGGTGAAGAACTCGGGCAGCCAAACAGGCAGATGAAGGACTGAGGAAAGAGGTAAAAAAAATTAGACTGAAACAGACAATCAGAGGGGTGGGAGAAATAATTGAAACAACACAACCAAAAACAGACATCAAGATTTTGTTTCTTTTTTGTAGTTTTTCAGTTCAGAGCATTTCCCTCATTCAGTGTAAAACAAATCTATAAAAATGCAAATTACTCCTTAACACCTCCACCATTTGCCTGCAGACTCAGGGCCCACCCTCTGTAACTGGAGGCATCAGTCACTCTGTAGGATCTCTTGGTATGTGCTGGGGGAAAACAATGGCACGTTAATACTTGGGAAGTGTGTCTTTGTTAATCAGGACACTAAAACCCAGTGTACAGTCTGTAAATGAGCAAACTATGCACTCAGTTTTGAACCAAACAAAACTGAATGTTTCTTCTTTACTTACCTGTTTTGCACCTGTTTTGTCCCTATTACATTAAATCATTAGTAAATGAATTAAACTCTGGTCCTTTCCCATGTGTGTCTTGTCTTATCTGCTCTGCTCCCTTAAGTTTCCCCTCACTGTCTCTCATGGCAGATGGCTGCCCCTCCCTGAGCCTGGTTCTGCAAGATGTTTCTTCCCATTAAAAGGGATTTTTTTCCCTTCCCACTGTCGCCAAGTACATGCTCATAGTGTGTCCTCTGATTGTTGGGGTTTCTCTCTAATATTATAGGGTCTTAACCCTACAATATAAAGTGGTTTGAGGTGACTGTTGTTGTTATTTAGTGCTATATAAATAGAAGTGAATTTAACTTTGAAATGAATTGAAAGTGCTGGGTTGTTGGAAATGAGAAAATACTTCAAACCCTGGGCCTGCACTGGCATAAAATTTTCAACAGAGTAAAGCAGACTGAGAACACTAATGGCACCAAGGTTTTAATATATATGCATTTGTGATCATTCTGGTGATTGTAATTTTCATAATGTGAACAATTCATTTTGGTGGACCACGAGGGCACGAAAGCTTACATAAACTGGTTGAAGTGCATCTGCTTAAGAGGTACTTCATAAATTAAAGTAATGTGGGACTAATGAAGAAGGTTGCCTGATTTATTTAAAGATGAAAAGAAGGATTTACATGAGGTTGCGTTTCGGGGTTTTAATAAACATTTTTTAACTCACTAAGTAACATCCTAACATTTTGAAATTTTCTTTGGTACAATTAGGTTCTGAATCATTAATCACGGTGGCTCTGTTCACAGTCTTTCAGCAGTTCAACAACCCTTAATTAAACTAAAATGGATGCAAGTCGGATCGTGTATCCCATCAGTAGTCCCAGTGGGTGGGAGATTAATAAACTTGGCTAACATTTTTCATAAAACTTATCTTGGACTTTATCAATAATGGGTCAAAACAGATGAGAGCCATTTCTGAGTACTAAGACATGATGTTGAAGTACAGCAAAGATACTGGCTGATCAAATTACACTGGTGCATATATATATATATATATATATATATAAAACACCCAGCACGCCCCTGCGGGCGGTTTATCCTTCAAGCTCGGGTCCTCTACCAGAGGCCTGGGAGCTTGAGGGTCCTGCGCAGTATCTTAGCTGTTCCCAGGACTGCGCTCTTCTGGACAGAGATCTCCGATGTTGTTCCCGGGATCTGCTGGAGCCACTCGCCTAGCTTGGGAGTCACCGCACCTAGTGCTCCGATTACCACGGGGACCACCGTTACCTTCACCCTCCACATCCTCTCGAGCTCTTCTCTGAGCCCTTGGTATTTCTCCAGCTTCTCGTGTTCCTTCTTCCTGATATTGCTGTCATTCGGAACTGCTACATCGATCACTACGGCCGTCTTCTTCTGTTTGTCTACCACCACTATGTCCGGTTGGTTAGCCACCACCATTTTGTCCGTCTGTATCTGGAAGTCCCACAGGATCTTAGCTTGGTCATTCTCCACCACCCTTGGGGGAATCTCCCATTTTGACCTCGGGACTTCCAGGTTATACTCGGCACAGATGTTCCTGTACACTATGCCGGCCACTTGGTTATGGCGTTCCATGTATGCCTTGCCTGCTAGCATCTTGCACCCTGCTGTTATGTGCTGGATTGTCTCTGGGGCATCTTTACACAGCCTGCACCTGGGGTCTTGCCTGGTGTGATAGACCCCAGCCTCTATGGATCTTGTGCTCAGAGCTTGTTCTTGTGCTGCCATGATTAGTGCCTCTGTGCTGTCTTTCAGTCCAGCTTTGTCCAGCCACTGGTAGGATTTCTGGATATCAGCCACCTCCTCTATCTGCCGGTGGTACATACCGTGCAGGGGCCTGTCCTTCCATGATGGTTCCTCGTCTCCCTCCTCTTTCTTGGGTTTCTGCTGCCTGAGGTATTCACTGAGCACTCGGTCAGTTGGGGCCATCTTCCCAATATTCCCAATATTCCCTTCCCTTCCCATATATATATATATATATATATATATATATATATATTCCCTTCCCTTCTTGGGGAAGGGAATATTGGGAAGATGGCCCCAACTGACCGAGTGCTCAGTGAAAACCTCAGGCAGCAGAAACCCATGAAAGAGGAGGGAGACGAGGAACCATCATGGAAGGACAGGCCCCTGCACGGTATGTACCGGTGGTACATACCGTGCATACCGGTATGTACCGGTATATATATATATATATATATATATATATATATATATATATATATATATATATATATATATATATATATATATATATATATATATTCCCTTCCCTTCTTGGGGAAGGGAATATTGGGAAGATGGCCCCAACTGACCGAGTGCTCAGTGAATACCTCAGGCAGCAGAAACCCATGAAAGAGGAGGGAGACGAGGAACCATCATGAAAGGACAGGCCCCTGCACGGTATGTACCACCGGTACATACCGTGCATATATATATATATATATGTATATATATATATATATATATATATATATATATAGATAGATATAGATAGATATAGATGCAGCATATTTTATCTGTTCTGCCTGTTTTAAACTTTGAAATTGGCATCACAGTTTGATTTGGACTATTTCCAATGAACGCCTTTAATGATTTTCTTTTGAGAAAAATCAATCAATTCAATTCTTGAATAACTTTTAAAACACTGTACTGCAATGTGGGCATGCCAAAGTACATAATTGTGAAGCATATTGAAAATTGGCACTTTGGTATAATTACTGAGCGAAAAGACAAGAACAAATCAGGGAACTGAATAAAATTAATATCTAGCCAGCATAATTAAATTCTACATTGTAATAACAGCTTATTTTAGTTCCTCGTGTTTGTGAGCCCACACACTGACCCCTAATGAATCATTCCAGATGAGCATTAACATGTAATTACCTTTTGTCTCATTAGACAAATTTTGTCCTATTCCAAAATGTTATGATGGATCATTATAGTATTACCAGGCTATTTAGCTGCGTTGGGCTTACATTGTAAATCTACTTCGTACTTTATTCAATTCATAACACCGTAAATTATTATTCTCCTCCAAACCATCAATTATACTTTATATAATGACTCTGGTTTGTCACGTTTAGGCTAAGGGAAATGTGCACCCGTTTTGCAGTATCTATCTAAATACACAACTTTGGTTTAAAATAAATACATAAATTAATTTGACGTACACAGAAGAATTTCAGTCGGCAGTGTTGTACGTGTCTTCAGTACATTTAGTCAACCTACTGCAAATGCCTTGGCATGGGTTCGAGGACACGAGCATCTTGCAGCGTAGTCTCTTTATCTCCGGGAGTAAGTGAGACACTAGTACAGAGACTGTTGGGTAAGGGTGATGCGCACTGAGAAGCTCCCCAAAAGGCTGTTGCTTCGCTTACTGGACTCACACGAGGATGGATAGAGTTTTTGCGTAACGGTAACGCGGTGAATTTTTGTACTCTTTTTCCAAATTTTGGTCGCTTTGTAATTACGTTATTAACGGAAATAACGTTCAAGGAGTTGTTCGGGGGATTCCCCAAATGTCCAGCCTTTGAATTTATTTTCAACAACAGTAGAAAGATCTAACATTCCTGGAGATTGCCTGTTTGCAAACGTTTTGGATACTATAGCGTCTCACTCATATGGCGTTCTGACTGGATTGATTTGATTTGTCTTCTACTGTTATATCACGAAAAAAAAAAATTAGGTTGAAATGTCCGACTTCCACAACCGGAGCCAAACAAGCGCACGTCGCAGTGACTACGTGTGGCAGTATGAATATTATGAGGACGAAGAGCCCGTGTCGTTCGAGGGACTCAAAGCGCACAGATGTAAGCCAAACACATTACTAAGACGTTTCCCATTGTTTCTGATCTCCTTCTAAATTGTGCAGTGTTTATGTCTATGGCTGTGTTATGTGTAGCCTATGTGTATGCCTTCCAGCGCACTTTTAATTAAATGATTCATCACCCTTTGGTCCCCCTTACTCCTTGCATTATTGCTTTAGCTGAACGCTGTCTGTTTCTCAGCAACATTGTGTAGCAGATTTAGTTCGTGGAGCACCTGTAGTGCCGTTTTATACTCCAGTGGAAGCCTAATAGTCAAGCCAATTAATGAGACCAAATTGTAATGCCAAACAATTCGGTTACTTTAATCAAATGTTAGACGAACGAAATTTCACTCTTTACAACACAATTAAGAATTCTGTCCTCAGAGTGAGGCTTCCAGTTGAGAATAAAAGTCACACACAGAAAATGAGAAGAGCAGAGATTAATGTAGTCATTAATTGTACTAATAAGATTCTTCCTTCTCTGACCTTTCAGACTCCATCGTCATCGGCTTTTGGGTTGGACTTGCTGTGTTCGTGATTTTCATGTTCTTTGTTCTCACTCTGCTCACAAAGACAGGAGCGCCACATCAAGAGTGGGTATAATAGCAGGCTGGAGCCCATGTTTATTTCCACTTTCACATTTCCCCCTACAAGGACATTTAAAGCACCGTGGAGAGCTCAAGTAAATAAGCACTTAGCACTTCTCATCTAGGTGGCTGTTTAAGAGTGAGCTGATGAGTTTCAGGGATGCTGTTCTGACAGTAGACTGTGCAAAAGTCTTGAGCTACCCCCACATTATTTATTAGTTTTCTAGAAAAACTGGAAATAGTGTAAACATTTTTGAAACATGTGCGAAATAAATACAGTTTGTAATGCAGAAACAGTGTCTGTACAATTCTAATGAGCTTAAAAGTCATTTTGTTGGTATGTCCACCTTAATTCTTCACCACAGCCTGAACTCTCTTAAGCAAGCTTTGTGGTCATTTATTTAAGCAGTCTGCAGGAATAGCTCTCTGGGCTCCTTGAAGGGCATCCCAAAGCCTTTCTTTGGATGCTTGGTGCCTTTTGCACCATTCTTTCTCAAGATGATCCTACACTGTTTTAATAACATTGAAGTCCAGCAGTCCATAAGACTTGTTGCCATTTATTTTCAGCCCAGTTCATGTGTAATTTGGAATACTTTAGCATTTCCTCCTTGTTTCCCAATGAAAGGGTGGCTTCTCGACAGCCACCCTTCCACAGAGACCATGTCAAATGAGGCTTCAATTAATAGTAAATGGATCAGGTTAGATGTATCACTCGGCCCCTGTCTCAGTTCTTTGCCAGATTTCTTTCCTATTTTTTAAGACTATGACCATCAGATAGTGTTCATCTGCTGTAAATTGTTTTTTAGGCTTCCCACTTCTTCTTTTGTCCTCCACTTGTCCAGTTTCTTCTCCATGTTTTAGGGTCACACTGCAAACCATGCTAAGACATGCCTAGTTTTCTGCTAACAGCTCATTTGGATTTACCTTATTGGTGAAAAAGCCTTTATCTTTGGCATTTTTGAAAATGTAACTAAAGAAATGGGAACACATGTTGTGTGTTTGTGACAGGCTGCTAATAACAATTTGCCTAAAGGTACAATTTAAAATAGATTCTTTGCTAAACTGTATGTCAACACTGGCACATGTCTTGATTTAGGTCCTTCTAATGCTTCAATGAATCATAGGTCAGTTTTAAGTAGCTGAACAAAAAAACAGAAATCCTCAGGTACAAGGACCGGCCTGAAAATGACTGGAAAAACAGCTAATATCCAAAGAAATTAAAAAGTGCTCTTGAGCTATAGCGCTCCAGGCTTTCTGAATCAAAGACCTTCAGAAAGCCCAGAGAGCTATAGCTCAAGAGCACTTTAGAAAAATTACAAGAAGGTCTGTCTCTTTCAAAGCAAAATATAAAGAAATGAGAGATTACTGGGCATTTTGCACATTACTGTATGTTGTAAGACATTGTAATATAATTATGTCATGTTGAATACATATATAGATGAGTGACAAATAAAAAAAGGCCAATGTAAATTAACTTAAAGCGATTGGTCACCATCAATTCATCGCTCATTGACAATGATTCCTCTAGTTTTGAGAATGCTGCTGCAGGGATGGCCCACAACGGATCATCCATCCGTGATGGTGGTGGAGTGTTTTGTTATACGCTTTGTTCCAAAATCTCCAAAACGTGTTTAACTACTTTACAATGTGATGACTGGAAAAACCGTAGCATATTATTCACATCACTTTCATACTCATCCGTCACCTCTTGTGTCGTTTGGATGGGAACAGTTAGCCTTAAGAAAAATACAGAATGAATACAAACCATTATGTGAATAAGTCTAGGGTTCATGTTTTGCCTGTAATTTTTCAACTGCCTCTTTACTGATTTTATATTGTGCTTTTTACAAAAGATATTTGAACTGGCGCTGAGCTTCGTATTGTCAAAGGCACATTTTCCATTTCAAAATAATAACCAGAACTGGAAATTGGTGAGAAGTCACTTATATAATGTCAGACTGAATACAGCTCTGTGGTTAAACCAAGGCGGAGTAAGTAGTTACCCCTGCTCAAACCTGTTCCTTTTTCAGCATGGGTGATTTTAAGAATCCATTTCCAGACACAGAAGCAAAAAAGCAATGGAGAACAAAAAAATCCTTAATTTTTTCTATTGAACTAATGTTACATTCAGGACAAAAATGACCAAAAAAAGCGCCTCATATTGTTAAAGCCTTCTCCTGCTGTAATCTCACTCTCATCTTTCTTTGTTTCATAACAGTAACCCAGACTCGGCTGAAAAGCGTCATCGGCCGGGAAGCTGTCTGGTAGACATTGATGGTCACCAGGATGAAAACGACAAAGCCTTCTCACGTCCGTTGCTAGCAGGATCCCGTTCATATTTTAATTTCTACATCAATGAGGAAGACAAGGGTCACGGGAAGCAAAAAGTAGAAGAAAAGAGAGCTGGAAAGCACACCGGGGCCCGAGCCGAGCAGGGAACCTTCAACCGGAACAGAGGTGTCAGCTCCTCTGGGATGGACGAGATGGAAGAAGACATTGAGGAGGCTGGGGTCCACCAACAGCTTACTGGACTAATAGAACAGAGCAAGACAGACAGAGAGTGCACCTTTCTTTCTCACTTCAACATCCCTAACTTTGTCAACTTGGATCACAGTTCAACTCTTGGAGAGGATGATCTGCTATATGAGCCCTCAGTCATACTAGAGCGTCAGTCTAAATGTCACGATGCTCACTTTGACATCCACTAAGGCTCGTCCTGCAGATAAGCATGGTTATAGTGATACCGTAACACCATTTGCTTTTTCAAAGGGTCATTTATGAACTGACAATGAGAAATATACTCATCACTAAGCTTCTGTGTATGAAGTTTTGTTGTGTTTTTTTTACAGCCAACAACCAAGAGGGCACAAAACCTAGCTGACAGATCAATATTCAGTGCAACTCAAAGTTATAAGATGATAATTCTTCCTGAAGTTGAAATTGCCTCAGGCGAGATACCTGTTATTTTGAGTATAGGCTCTGGAAATGGACGCAGCTGTGCTGTACCTGGATGAGATGACATTTTCACACAGGAACAGATAAAAATGGAAGAGTGCCAGGTTCACAAGGGAGATTTTTTTTTTGTAGTTCTGTAGAATTCATCATGTTGTTATTGCTGTGTCGTTTTCCTTGTAGAATTTTGAACGCTGGGCATTATCTTTTAAAAACGAAATAAATGCCAGCTGGTCTACCAACAAATTTAAAAACTGTGAATTAATCAAGTTTTGTCCTAAGATTAAGTGTTTAGAAAAGGTGAAGTGTAATTCTGTGTAGCAAAAGGTATAATTAGTAGTACAAAATCAAATATATCAGAATAGGGACTCGCAGGAGAAAATACACTGCGCTTTTGTAGTCGGAAAATCTATTAAACTTACTGAAGGTGAATGTTAACTGTTCTAATAAAACTTAAATGTTTTTGAAATTAACTCGCGTTTGGAGTGGTGCAGTATTTTTCTGAATGTTGTGTTTGGACTGACTCTCGCCTTCATATCTTTCAGGGACTCAAATGTCTACGAGTACAAGAGATGTGACTGCTTTCACCTGCGGTGACAAAGCAAAAGAGGATTATGGCTCTGCGGTTCATCGCATTAACATTTACGTAACGAATACAGAGGATAACTACAGAGCAGTTGGCAGAAACCAGAATCGCCCTAAAAAGTAAAGTTTGATCCGGATCACAGCTGTGAAAAGAAAATCTATACCGTCATTATCCTTGTGTTTGGGGACATTTTAACAGAAGAGCTCATGCATAAAAGCCTAAATGCTGCACCCCTCCTTGTCTTTATTCATGTAGAAATATCTCCCCCAGCTAAATCAAATTAAAATTGTTTTGAACAATATCAGGTGATAATTATGCAAAGGAACATTGCTAGTTATCATTATTACTTAACGGGGACTGCATGAGTTACATACATTTGTCTGATGGAAGGATGTGCTGAGAATGCTCGAGAGTTCATCAGCATTAATGCGACACTGACTTCACTGAAGCAGCCTCTTAGGTTTTGACAAACAGCCCATTAATTCTTACCAGTGAAAATTAATGTAAAAATAAAGACCTCTGACCTCGACTGACATTTCTCATATTTCTTGAAAGGCAGGCGGTCGAGACCAGGCTCACAAAATGTGGTTTGTTTGCTTGTTGCAAGTAAGGCGTGTAACATTTATCCAATATTATTTTTCTCTGGGCTAAAATCACCAGAGGGAACACTATATTATTTATTTAATTTAAGTGCATTATCACTCTATTTCATAAGAAATCATTAATTATTTTTCCAAATAATAAAACATCAGGGTAGCTTTTATGGGCAATGAATAGTGTTAGTAAGTTAGAAACGTCACGTGGCTTCAAGCAAGCTTTGACAGATTTTTTTTCATATTCCTCTTTTTTTAAAATTACTAAGTGCAAAATATGACATGTACCAAAAATATTCCTGCATCTTTTCCCCTTTCATTGCACTGACAGCAGTGCATGCCAGGTTTGTTAAGCATTAAAATCAGTAAGCCAAAGTGCTGTTCTGTAGATATTAAGAACTCTTTTAGGGAGTTTGTAGCTCAATCAGGAGGCAGTAAACTCTGTAATTAGGAGCAGCTGAGGTCAGACAGTCAAGAACTGTGTAGGTAGAAAGCATGTTCATATTGGTTATGTAATGCAAACTTCAAACTAAGTTAACCTTAACAGGACCTTTTCCTTGCTTTTCCTTAATTTATTTCATCCCTATACAATGGTGGACATTCTTATCCAGCAGAGTTGCACGTATTCTCTGTGAACCAGAAGCTCAGGCTTCACACTGGTTTTGCAACACCCTTTTTTATTCCTAGTGGCTTTTCCTACTCATGGATCCTCATCACAGAAAGCAAATATCCCTGACACTGCGATCTCAGGCACACAGTTCCGTTGGAGTGCAGGGACAGCAAATCAGAAGAAACTTGGCTCCAAGGACGTGGGAACGAGGGGGTTAATATTTCAGAGAGTGAAGAATGAACTCAATATATGCTTTATAAAAACACTATATTGTATTGTGAAAACATCTGTGGCACTTCAGAAATTATATATTCATTGTTTTCATCTCAGTAAACATTTTTGAATGGCAAGACTTCAAGCTTAAAATCACATAGATATCATTGCTGATACGAGAGAATGGCTTGGCAGTAACAGACAGAGCAGCAGTGAATCAGCGTGTTTTTTATCTTATAACTGAGGGGGTGTTCAGTCAGCTGAGCATCCACTAGGCACTCTCAAACACAAGAAGGCCAGCAAACTATCTGCCAGCAAAATCAATCAGATAGAAAAGCAATATGTTCATTTTAACTAATTGCATATATACTTAAAGAGTATGCATGTGAAACCCCTCTAGCTAATTAGTAATTTCATATGATCTGCTACAACCTAAATTATCAAACTTATGTGACTTTAGAATAATGCGTGCAGGATCCACAAGCCTCAGCAGTTAGCCTAGGGCGTGTGTGCAAACTGTATAGACTGTATATCTTTCCTGCAGTCTCTGGGGCTCACCCTGCATGGGTGCAGCTCGCATCAACAACCAGTGGATGGAGCAATGGAGTTACATCAAGTCTGAAATCTGTTATTTTTCCTAAGTACCCCCAAGGCGGTCTCTGTAGGCATGCTGGTTGAAAGTTGGCGGTTTGCAATGTCTGCCCAGCAATGAGTAGCAACGGAGGAATGGCAGGGAGGGACAGGCATGGCTGAAGAAAAGCAAACATTGCTGTGTTTTATTGACACAGAAATTTCTCTGGATTTGGTGGGTGTTGAAAAGAAGTGCCAGTCAAATGCTAATTATACATTTGCGTACGCAAAAACAAGACGTGCAACATATCTCGTGTTTCAATGAGCCAATGAGTAAGGGCAAAGTTTTACAGTCTCTCTTTCACTCTCTGCAATGCAAGGAATGGTTGAGCAGCATTTAGAAAATTCTGGTTAAACCCCATAATTACTATTCCTAAGAAGACCCATCAGAATTAATCGTGTTTCTTTAGCCTACTGTGTGCTTTTAAATAAGCCTCTTATTGTTTGCCAAACATACATTAGAGTTGAGGTGTGTGTCATCTTGACCCCTGAAGTCACTCTAAACAGTTATTCTACATTTAGAGGCCACAAAAAGAAACCAACAAATTGAGACATAAGACATGGGAATGAGTGTAAGAACTGAGTCTTCCATGGTTACATTGAATCTAATACTGTCTTTTTCCTAAACGAAGACTGTCAGCTTGGCTCCAGAAGCTTGACAATTCAAATTCTTTTCCAAAGGAAATGTGGGTGGATACAAAGAATGAGTAACTCTTTCTTTTCCCTCAACAAAGCAGCTTTATGCACGTGCCTGCAGTGGAGCTGCTCACTCCAACAAAAGGAGGCTGTTTGTAGCAAGCGGCTGCTAGGTAAACATGTCTGCAACTGTATGACACAAAGGGCAGGACTGAAACAATTCTTGGCGCACACTGTAAATCTGCTCATTGCTGTTCCTCTGTCTGAAAATGCATAGAATGTCTTGTTAGACCACATAACACTTCTAGCCAAATTGCCAAGTAAAACAGAATGTGTGACTCACCAGGAAAATTCAATCATCCCACCAAGCATTTGTATTGTCACTTTATAACAAGCTCTTAAACTAATCCTCGCAATATGGGTCAATTAGAGGAGTCAGCACTACTAAAGAGACATGGAACGGTGGTTTTCTTTTTCTCTTTTTTATGTCATGGCTTCTAAAAGGTTTTCTATTTTTTCCATGTGTTATTTGTTTAATCAGCTCCAGACTGGAAAAACTGGACCTGCACTCCCTTTAGCGTGAATTTTGCTGAGTGGACTTTTTTTCATATTTTGATGCTGAATTGCATAGACAAATGTAGTTTAGTTACCCATCGTCATCCCAATCCTAGTTTGATAAGAAGAGATCACTTGTAAGAATTTGAACACGATTTATTGAGACAGAGAAATTGATGTATTTGTTGATTAGACCCACCATGGCAGAAAGAAATCCCAGCGGTGATGGGAATTAGGATAGGACCCCCTGGAGTCTAGATACTGGTGTTGGTAAAGGTGAAGACTAAGGCTCGAGTGAAGGTCTGACTAAGGTGTCCGTGAGGTGGAGATGGGGAGGAGGTGGGTTGCACATATGAGAGAGAATGACAGATGGCACAGATTTAAACTACACAAAGTGGAGGATGATTGGCCCAAAGGAGGTGAGCAAGAAAATGATTGGATGAGAATAATAATGACAGTATTGAGATCGACAGGGTGGGAAAGCAGTAGTGATGTAGAGAACAGAAAGGCAGACTAGCACCCGGGAAAGCAGGCAGATGAGTGATTCCTCATTGAATTTATGCTTAAGCTTCATATAAAGTACAATTTATATTTAAAGATTCAAAGAGTATACACATATTTCAAATAATCTTAGAATTTTGCACAAATGATAATCAGAAAATACTGATTTAAACATTTTTTAGAACATATAGAATGTTAAAACTTATGCTAATGTTTAATTAGATACAAGTTCAAACTTGCAAAAACATTGGAACAGGGGCAGCAACTGACTGGAAAGGATCCATAATTTTAAAGACACACATACACACAGAGAAACTGCAAATTTCTTCATCTACCGTAATTTCAAAATATTTAATAGGCCACAGAATTCCTGGGACTCTGCCAAAAACCTTATTTGGATGGTCATCTGCCAGTCCTCAAGCAGCACTCCCAGCACTGTTAATCACTGCATGGATTCAGGATCACTGCATTCAGAAATGTGACTTTAAACATTTAAAATGGAAAGAACAAAACAAACATAAACAAGATTCAGATATGCTGCCACATTTATTGGTTCCAAGCTTATTTGAGGGGGACTGAGGCAAAGTGGGAAACAGGTTTCTAGTCTAACAAATCAAAATTTTAAATTCTCTGTAGAACAGATGGATGTCTTCTAGGCTAAAAAGGAGAGAGACTATCCAGCTTGTTATCAGAGGAGTGAGTACAAAAAAACAGCATCTGTAGAGAGTACGGGGGTTCATTAGTACACTGCACACTGTTCACTGACTTGCACATCTGTGAAGGAGTAGCATAAAGCTGCCAGCCACACAGCATTTTCTCAGGGTAGGCCTTCATTATTTGTGCAAGGCAATGCCAAACCACATTCTGCATGTATTACAACATGCAGAATGTCGCTCCATAGTAAGAGGGTTCAGAGACTACGGTGATGTGCCCAGACCTGCTACACATCGAGAGCTTTTTTGTATATTAACAAACTGGAATTTGCAAATTCCAAAACTGTTAAGCAGGTTTCAGCTAAGCATGTGAAAGACCACAGTTTGTCTCACTGCATTCTATTACATTTAAAGTTTCAACTTTTTATTCTTTCTTTTTTCTCTAGATATTGAATTATAATGCACTGGTAAATCATTTACATTGGGCAAGTTCCCCTATTTGTTTTGTTATTGGTAAAAGGAACAAGTAACAAGGTGAGGCTAGGTGTAAATTTTTTATAGGCTGTAGAATGAGGCAGGTTTCAGTTTCTGTGGCCCATGAATAAGTCATGGGAAACAGACAACCCAAGAGGAGGAATGCATTTGCATGTATTTATTAATGCCATGCATGCCTTTTGATGTGTTGTGTGTACACAGAGCTTGTTATGTGTAGATAAAAGGGTCCGGCATGCAAGGACTAGCACTGGTTTTAAAGCTAGGGTCTACAGTAACACAAAGGTTCTGCAAAAGAAAGGGAAAGAATAAGGTAGTGCAAACCACCTAGTGGATGTGAACATGCTGGTATTTCCTAAAGCAGATAAAACCCCACAGACGGGTCTTTTAGGGGAGCCTATCTCACAGCATGCAGCCTAATACACAGCCGTTACACAACGCAGTGACATAGCTGTTGTGGCATGGTGCTCAAAGCCTCGGGGTGTTACCTAGCTGGGGCAGATTCCAGCTGCGTCCTTCCCCTTCTTACCATGGGAAAAAAAATAACACTTCAAAAGTTGCAGACTCAATTGCATCTGGCGTACTGCAAAAGTTAGCCTTGAAATTCTTTTCTGTTAAGCTTGCACTGAATATTTATTAGTTAGTCCGCTGCAGAGTGGCATGTCTGAGGAGGTTAGAGTTACCTGAGAGAAGCGGCACAGCACGCTGAAAGACTTCATTTATGAGGGCTATTCCAGGGGGCTACCTTTGACCGGTTTGTTCCCCATAGAGCCACGAGAAACACTGTAATCATGGTAAGATCTCGCTCTGTCTGTGGCGGCGTGCTTGTAAAGAAATTAAGTTGCGGTTTGTGGGCTTTTCAGTAGAGACGGTTTGAAAGTTTAAGTAACACTCTAAAGCCTCTAGGCCACATTTGCTTTAATCTTATGAACTGTAGTTCTGGTAGACTTCGTTATGGTAATTAAAAGTAGTGAAAACAACGTTTAAGGTGGTTTAATGATAGCGTGGTGACGGTTGATGCTTTACTTTTCGTGTTTGTCTGACCACCATTGTAAGGGGTATACCCGTTATGATAATACTATAGTAAAAACAAAATGGGACATTAAATGTGAACGCATAAATTAATCCCATGTGCAGTGTTTAAACCAGTGATTCGCGGCCAGTCCCCCCGGGCAGGGTGGATTATGTATGAGCATTAGAAGTAGAGAAAATCGAGCTTTCTTTAAAATTCATCATGCTACAACGTGGCTTCTAGTTGCTCTGCTTCATTATTATTATTTTTAAAAAATCAAAACAATCCTGAGTTACCCAGACAGGAGTGGTTTAATGGTTAAGTTCCCCGACTGAGCAGCATGGAAAGAATGACTTGTACTTCTCGCCAAATAAAAGAAGAGAAATTTGGGAAAAAAAGAAAAAACGACTTTCAGCAGACTCTGAAACCCACATGAGCGGTGCGTCATTTCCGCTGAAAAACTTTGTTTGGGCAAGGCCTCGTGCTGCATTCAGTTGTTAAGAAAAATGTCGGAATGTTGAACTGCACACACATCAGCTAATTAATGATTACAGAACAGCTGTCACTTCCTCAAAACAGAATCTAATTTCAGTCTGAAATGCTCATATCTGTCAAATATAACCTATTTGAAATATAACAGATCTAATTTTGGTCTAGGTGTAAGAGTTTGGAAAGGAAACACTCATCCAGATTATCAATTTACTGCTTTTGCTCTTTGAAATATGACATTTTAACCTCACTAAAATTTTGTAAATTTTGTAAAATCACAAAGCAATCTACACTCATTTATCAACAAGCCTCTCTTATATTACATAATGAGATTTCTTTCTTTCTTGTGCATTGTCACCATTTAGGTATCCTATACATACTTGCTACTTAGTGCTTATATGTTATGGTGTTTTGTAATTTTATTTCAGTGTTCTTCATGTTGAGTTCTTTCAGTGGAAATAAGCTCATTCAGTGAATGGAATGAGTGCGTATACTTATTTTTCATTCTCCTGCGGCAGTGCAGCAAACTTGTGGATGTACTGCATTGTTTCTTTAGAACAGCAACAAATAGCCCACAGTAAAATGTATACTGAGACACTGATACACTGCATCAATAGATGAGACAATTGCTCTTTTTTTTCTTCTGCTTCTTTAGATCAGTACATGTTAAACAATGAGACACGTGGCTACTGCGTATTTCCAATCCTATCCTGAACTTGGACAGCAAAGGAGTGCCTGAATAAACAAATGAGTGAATGGGTTTTTTTTATCAGCTGATGAGTTGTTACAGTGTAACAACTGTTCCTGAAAGTGCAAAAAGTCAAGAAGAAATTAGAAAAATATAAACTTATGACCATCACAGGACAAAAAAAAGCATAAAAAAACAGAGAGTAGTCAACTAGGAAATGATTTTAAAAAAGTATTTTCAAAAACTCCAAGTATTATAAGTAATGTCATTTTATTCCTGTGCAACAATATACATAATGGAATTAAAAGCAACATTCATTGAATAACTACTTAAAATATTGCTTTTTAAGTTTTACCCTTAGAAATATTCAGCACATTTATGCCACAAGTTCCAAAATTTGTTTTGCTTAACGTTTGGGTGAAAGTATGTCGAGTTCAAGGATGAGATAAGTCAAGTTAAGAGATGGCTCTGGGATAAAAACTGTTCACTATGCTGCGATTTTTTCCTAAGCATTTACGGTGATATTACAAATATGTGAAATATGAGTCATGACATGGTCGATAACAGGCAAACAGTCAAACTTATGCGAAGGCCGTCAACAGAAGACGTGACTGCTTTATATATACACTGGGGAAATCATGTAAATAATACATAATTTTTTGTTCCAGTGATCATTATGAAATAAAAAAGATAGGCTAATTAAATCTGGCAGCACAGTGGCACAGTGGTTAGCACTATTACCTCACAGCAATAAGGTCCTGAGTTCAATTTCGCCAGCAGGTCAGGGTCTTTCTGTGTGGAGTTTGCATTCCTCCCACAGTCCAAAGACATGCAGTAAGTGGGCATAGGTTATTTGGAAACTCTGTGAATGTGAGTGCGAATGGTTGTCTGTATCTATGTGTAAGCCCTACGACAGACTGGCGACCTGTCCAGGGTATACCCTGCCTCTTGCCCTAAGACAGCTGGGATAGGCTCCAGTCCCCCGCGACCCTAAAAAAGGATAAGGGGAAGTGAATGGCTAATTATATCTATCTTTAGCATTTCTTGCCCCCACAAACCGCTTCTCTTAACTTAACAAGTTGAAAAAATAACACGTTTAATTTAAAACAAACAAACTGATTTTGTTTGACTTGGAGGGAGTTACTAAGCCTATTATAACTAAAGGTATTCCAGTAAGTGTTAGTTAAAGCTTTAAACTGCTAATAGCAGCCAGTCATATAGCCAATCATTTCAACGTATATCTGATGCTATAAGTTGGCCTTAAGCCAAACTAAATACCAGCAAAATGAAACTGTGGTTGAGCTGCTGACGTGGGAAAAAAACAGCTGTTGACAAACCGGCTTCATCGGGCCGCTCATGTTTGCATGTTGGAAGATGTGTACGAGCAGCACTTGAAAGCATCGCTTTTAGCTCTGGGCTGCGCGCGTTCTGATGGAGGGGCTGGAACTTCAAAATATCACGCACATCTCCAAAGCCACACTCTGCCGCGCTCTTATTACAGTTGTGGATGCTTTACTGCAAGCAACGGGGACTAAACGCAGCTTCTCCATCAGCTAGACAAACATCTTAGAGAAGATTTTTAAGCAGCGGTTTACATTTTGAAGTCGAGATCAAAGTTTTTCTTCCATGTGAAGTTCAGGGTAAGTCGATTTTGAAATGACGGCCAAGAGTGTCTGGTTCAAATTAGAGAGTTATGTATGGATCTGTCAAAGTGATTGATCCATGTGATGTTTTTTCTGCTCTTTCACACTGCTATTGTTTGTCCTGGTGGAATGATTTTGTTTGTGTTTTATGCTCTGTAGGAGTTTTTGTTCTAAACCAAAATCATGTTCACAGCCTACATAAAGGGTCTGAATGATATGGTATTTTCTACGGTAAGCTTACAGGTTATAAGCACCCTTGCATGTCTTTGCTATGCTGAGAGATGCATGGCTGTACTAAAAAATAAATAAATCTCAATGAACAGGAAACCCTCACTTATATTTTCTTCGGATCTCCAGCTTGCACTCCTTTGCTTTGTCCATTTAGACAGTTTGTATTACTGTCATGTTATCTAAATTCTGCGCATATTCACCGGAAATATGCATGTTTGCAAATTGCAGCTACGTTTTGAAGCTGACATTTATTTGAGTTATTTCTGTGCTTTGCTTTAGTCTGAGAGCCCCGAAGACCAGCCAAGTACTGGAGTCTTGGGTCGTATTGGCACTTGGCTCTCTCCGTGGAGGGGAAAGGCTCCGAAGACTCCTACTGAAAATGCCCCCTCAACTGGCGATCACACTCTTAAGTCAGAGGGAGAAGTGGAAAGTGAGGAGACTGTGAGACCCTGGGCTGGAGAACAGCAGCAAGAGGAGGAGAATCCCCATCTTCAGGATTTCTTCAGAGGCGTTTTCCCTTGTGACGAGGAGAACGCCACGCAGTCTGCCCACAGAGACGGCCCTGTTGTGTGCAGCACTGAGACGGGAGTAGGAGGTCCAAAAAAGGAGGAGCTTTGGGAGTGCAGTAGGCAGACAACAGGACAGGACAGGGAGGAGAGCAACAAACGTACTTCAGCAAGTGGGAATCCTGAAAGGAATGACAGCCATCTGACACATCTCTATTCATCTACTAAACAGGGAGTGGCATGGTACTCTGACCAGGCCCACACCCAGCCTCAGGCCCAGAGAAAAGCACAGGCCCAGACAGGCAAGAAGCTCCATGTGTACCTGGAGGAAACGAGTGTGATTCAGTGTGGTGAGAACAGTTGTGCTGGGCAGGAAGTTGTCCGCACCAAACTCACAAAAAGCCTTCAAGTCCTCCCTAAGGCAAAGTCATCACCAAGTTTTCATTTAGCAATTAGCTCAAGTGCAGAGAACAAAGAAACACATGCGAGGCCTGCTGCTGGGGCACAGGATTATTACGGCACACTAGTAGGAGTGCCACTAAAATCCCACAAAGACTCACAGTTAGAGCCTGAACCAGATCAAGAACAAATAGAAGAAGACATCATGGGGCGTAAAAACTCAGCCAGAAGAAGAAGGAAAAACTCTCAGAGCGATGGAGGGAAAGCTCCTGCGGAAACAATCCCTCCAACTGCACAACCTGCCTCAGAGGGATTCCCTAAGTCAGATAACTTAGTGAGTAGTCTAAAGAGCAAAAGTGAGGCACCTAAAGACTCCTCCTCCTCCGAGCAAAACCCCACCTCACAGGCCTCACCTGAAGGAGGGGAAAGAAAGACTTCCTGCCCCGCCACGGTCAAGCAGTTGGACAACCTCCAAGACTTGAACTGTGTGGCGGATGAAGGTGCAGACATGGAGGGCGATGACGATTTTTATAGAGTAGAAAGGAAGACAGAGACACCAGAGTCCAAACGCAGGAGCATTAAGGTTTCTCAGAGTGAGGTGAAGCTTTTTACAAAACATGTTCGTCTGAATCCAAAGAAAAGTCCAGCTGAAGATAACAAGGATTGGAATGCAGCATTAAAGAATACCAAAGGTGACGAAAAGGATACACCCAAAACAGAGAATGACGGCAGGTAAGTTGAATTTAGGAGTGAAAGTGTTTGATTTACATAGATAGAACACTGGCTAATCACCACATGCATCTATCAGTCTTTCAGTAACGCTCACTAAAATAAGTAAAGTAAGTGTAACTAAATAAGTAAACCTCACTTAAAATGCTATCTTTTGTTTGTTTGTTTTTGAGGGTCAAGGCTGAATATTTAACTCATCGATATCCCCTTATTAGCAGATACTTATGCTAGCTCCAGCTTTGGTAAAAGAGCAGGCTACAGCTTTAGATGAAAAGCAGCATTGCTTCACTGTATCCACAGTGAAACAACGCCATGATTCATAATGCAAAGATCAGTGCTGTGCTCTAAGGACTGATTTCATAACATATAGAGGACGTGAAAAATGGATCAGGTTATTCTTATCTCTTAAGTGATTAACAAATAGAAATCTCTATGGCAGGTGTGGTGGGTCATAAATGGATTATGACTTTAAATTCAGAAGTTCTTTGATATATTTACCTCTTGTTTGCACAGAGTACACACCCCAAAGAAGGCTGATGAAGAGCGTAAGCCAACGACTGCCAGGATTGCGGATAAAATCAGCCTTTTTGAGAAGCAGCAGCAACAACCTACGGGTGGCCACAAGCAGCCCTTCAGAATCCCGAGGAGTGCTGATGTGTCTCCAAATAGACAACCCACCGAGCGGTTGAAAGTGGATTTTCTTGCGTCTGATCAGAGGTCAAGATCAGCTGAACGCTACAGCACGGAACAGCCACCTGTCATGGAAAAGCTGATGACCATCAGGGAGCGAGTGCAGAAATTAACAGACGCGTCTGTGTCGGAGGATAAACCTGTGCAGCCTCAAACACCGGCCGTGAAAGGAATGTCTCACAAATCCACCTCGTCTGTGGCAGACATTACGTCAAAGTCTCCAGAACTGGACAGTCAAGGTAAACTGGATACAAAAGAGCTGATACAGACAAAAGCAGTGTCAAAGATAGCACTAAAACCAGAAGGACGAGATACGACTCCTTTAGGGGAGCACACGTCCATTCCCACAGTACAACAAACAGACTGGAAAACAAAGGAAACGGTGGTCTCAGAAGCAATAGATCAAGGTACGAAACCCAACAGCGCTGAAACAGATCCTCCAGCTGAAGAACTAGGCGATTCCAAAGAAGTGACCAATAACAGTAGTCCATCTCCCAAAGGCCCTAGCAGAACAGGCTCCCGCTCTAAAAGACGGAAAAATAGAGACCCAACCAGTCCCATCAGTCCAAGCATTCAAAACAAACCAGAGTGCTCTGCAAGTAAGTCAAAGGTCACCGCTACAAAGCCAGATAAGAGTGATGAAATAAATGAGACTGCCTCTTCTCCCAAAAAGCTTTCAGGAAAAGAGCCATCTCAAGTTCAAAGAAGAAAATCTGACGAACAGCCACTGAGCGATAGCCAGCAGAAGGAATTTAAAAAGGAAGTGGAGGTATCCGATAAACAGGAGAAGCAGTTAGATGCTTCATTTAAAAAGGTGAATATTCACCAGTCAGTAAACACACCAGCAGGATTACCTCAACCATCTGTCAGCAAAGATGAACCTGATACTGCTGCTTGTAGCAGCACAACAAAGGTGCCCGCTAACAAGGACTCCATTGATTTACCCCAAAAAGAGGAAGAAGCAGAGAGACAAAGTCTGACATTTAAAATGGAAAGAAAAAAGGCTTCTGTGGAAGTCACAGAACCTTTAGTTTCCCCCCAATCACCTTTGGTTGAACCAACTATTGAGAAGCCTTCTGCAGCGGAGGAGGAGTCACCTGTTAAACTTCCCAAATTAGATAAAGAATTTTCAGTGCAACTTGAGTCAAAAGATAAAGAAAAAAGGAAGAAGCCTAGTAAAAAAGAAACACAGCAACCTCAAAACAAGGACACAGAACTAATAACTCAAGCTGAACCTGCAGATGTGGTGAGATTAGAGAAGGTGGTGAGTGAGAAAACAAATCAGACTGAGGAGAAAGTTAAAGAAAAACCACAGCAGCGCCTGCCTCTAGATGAAAGTGCCGCAAAGCCCAAGGTTTCACACAGTGTGCAGGCGATCACAAGGAAAGAGGAAAGTGTTGCAAGGGATGATGAAAGAAAAAATCCTGAAAAAAATGAGGAGACACAACTGGTTAAAGACATAATAAGACCAGAAACTAAAGAACCAGAACCAGCTTTTCAGTCAGAAAAGAGCAGCGGCTCATCAGATCTCCCTGCTCAAACACAACATCTCAGTCAGTCGGTGACTGCACCTTCAGAAAAAGCTGCTGTTTGTACCATCACCCAGGCTAATGAGGCTGTGAGTGGCGCCAAGAGTGATAAAGAGCTTGGGAAGGTAGAGACGCTTATAAATGGGCCTTCTGAGTTGCAGACTCATTCTGCAGAAAGCCCCAGAACAGAAGGAGAGCCAGTGGTGATTGCACAGCCTAATTCTGCATCTGTGGAAAAAGCAGAGAATTCACGGGATGACTCATGTACACATGGAGCTAATGATTCAGAGTTCTCCAGCACAAATCCTATTACCAAAGCAGCTACGGCCAGTGAGGAAGTGAAGGCAAAAGTCTCTAATGACACTCTATTTTCACTCACTGACATGACACATGGGCAAAACAAAGAATCATATGTGGAAGAGCCTTCTTCTACTTCTGTTTGCAAATCTGCAAACACAGAGAGAGGTGGGCAGGAAGATCAGGAAAAAAGCTCAACTGTCAAATCAGTGACCTCAGAAGTCAGTACCTCTGGAGATATGACAAAACCAGCCTCCAGCCACACACTGTCTGATGAATCAAAAAATATAGAGAATGGCAGCGATATTACACCACTCAGGGATGCTGAATACATAACAAAGAGTCGCCCTGATAGCACTGCTGCAAGCCACGCAGTGAATGTGACTGAGAATTCAGCTGTGATGGGATTGCATTTGCCAGTGAATGAAGTTTCATCTCATATCAATCGTGACATTTCCACACATTTAGAAGTCAAGCCAGTTAAAAAGGAGCCTGTTGATAACAATCTGAGACGGTCTTCAAAAGCACCCACTTCCTCAGAGTCTAACAGGCTGATCCCAGGCTCAATACAGCATTCATCCATGAAGAAGTTCCAATTGCCACAGGGTCTAGGCACAGATGACTCCTCGAAACAGCAAGATGCCCCCTCTAGCTGGCTGGATGTGGACTTCCCCAAATGGAAACATAAAGTCCAGGAGCAAAAGCTGACTTCTTCTGGAAGTGAGAGCAATCTTCTGGACACTCCTGGCGAGCTAGATGATCATGATTTTGTTGAGAAAATCAAGAAACTTTGTGCCCCATTTTCCCTCCCACCACGGAAGCACAACAACCTCCGACCACCTCAGCCCCCATTTGCAATGCCAGCCATTAAGGAGGACCGCTTTGAGAAGACTTTTGACCCAGAGGAGTTTACATTTGGCTTGAGAAAAAAGCCTGAGTTTTCCATAAACACATCACTGACCCTTTTTTCCAAGAACTCAAACACAAATACAAAATCTGTCCTGAAGCCTGCCAGGGTTAGCTTTGCAGACAAGAGCATGCTGCTTAATAGCCTAGACACACACTCTCGCCTCAGGGACAAAACCCCTGTCAAGGAAGAGGAGGACGTGAAGGAACAGAAAGATGATCAAATCAAGGTGAAGTCTCGCTTGGCGGGGAGCTGCGTTCTGAGTAGTCTCACCTCCCTTTACAGAGGAAAGAGAAATGGAGTTCAAGCCGAGTCAGAGGGCACTGGCTCAGGAAACGTATCGCCTACTGCAGCCTCCGAGCTGAGCCCTCCACCTTCGTCCCAGCCACCCACACCAAGCCCGTCACCCACAGCTTCAATCAAAGACACTCTAGCCAAGCAGAGTGAAGAGGAAACCCGTGCTGCAGAGGCTGTGGTTAGTGACTCAGGTCCTCCACTTCCTTCTTTTAACGACATCAAACTGCCTGACTATTTAGAGAAGTACCTCCCAAGAGATCAAGTAAAGCCAGTACAGAGCATACAAGGACAGGATCAAGTCAAACCAGAGGTTAGTTTTTCTGCATGTAACTAAAAGTTGTGAGTGTCAGTGTAGTTGTCCTTTTAGCACAGAGACACAATGTAACTAGCAAGCTCAGCAGAGTTGAAGCATAGCAAAGCTATTTAGCTAAAGCACAGAACTCTGCTTTCCTGTCGACTGACAGGAGAGACATGGAAATGGCACTTTAGTAAATAAACCACAGTAGACGTTGCCACAGCATATTTCATAAGCAAACACATTAAAAACATTTATCCTTACTCCATCGTTTTCTTTTTACACACCAGTTAATTAAGAAAATGGCCACTCCTGTTGCTGGAGATGAAGCAGACAGCGTTGCAAAGCCAGGTCCGGTGCTTCCTGACACTGCTGCTCCATGCTTTCCTGTTGTTCCTCCAACAAAACAACCAACCCTCCCCGAACGAAAGCAGCCTCCGGCTCAGCCGCAGGGAGTACTTAGAAGTAATGTAAGTGTTCTGCATTCATTACAAACATTTTATTGAAGGATGAATAAAAGGTTTATTGTCATAAATTAAAGTTGTGGATTGCTTTGAAGCACATAAGTATCAGCTCTTACTTTCTGACAAGCCAGATACAAGAAAGCTTGCTGTGCTGGTAAGAGAGTTGGATGCTATTTCTATTTTCGGAGCTACACCACATATGGTTTTCATGGAAAAAATTACATTTTCTTTTCTTTTTTTTTGGTCATCACAAGTAGGGAAGCTTTCTTATTCTCAGTAACACTGTGTCTGGAATTTTCTCCAGTGGAGTCCATGTAAAAGTTAATCTGCTCAGAAGTAACCGGCCACTTTATTAGGTACACATTGTTAGTACCTGGTTAAACACCATGTTGCCTTCAGAATTGATGTAAATCTCACATTTAGGAAGGTGCTAGAAACATTCTGAGATTTCGGTCCATGTTGACATGATAGCATCACACAGTTGCTGCAGATTTGTCAACTGTACATGTACTCTACTGGATGTACACTTTGGTCATAAAGGGATAGACATGGTCAGCAGCAATACACAGCAATACATTGGCATTTAAATGAAGCTCGTTTGGTGCTGATGGGGCCAAAGTGTGTCAAGAAAATATCTCCCTCACCATTACAGCACCAGCAGCCTGAAGTGTTGATATAAGGCAGGATGGATCAGTGCTTTCATTTTGTTTACACTGAATTCAAACCCTTCCATCTGAATGTTGCAGCAGAAATTGAGACTCATCAGACCTGGTGTCGTCTTTCCATGCCACATTTATAGTCACCTAAATCATCTTTCTTCTCCATTCTAATGCTCGGTTTGAACTTTATTGGTTTGTCTTCACCATGTCTACATGTATACATGCAATTAGTTGCTGTCATGTGACTGACTATATATTTCCAGTTGAATAGGTATATCTAACAAAGTGGCCAATGGCTGCATAAATAAAGCTGAATTGAGCTGAAGGGAATTTGTATGACGATTTCTGTTCTCTGTAAATGGTAAAAGCTTGTTTTTACAAAGCCCAAGCTGGTATATTACAGTATTTAAAGTGTTTATTAGATTCAATTGACAGTTCTCAATACTGAGTATATAAGAGAAGGCTCAGATATTTAATGATACATAGATATAACACGTTTCCGAGCATGAACCTCGAGAGGGAGTGCGACAAAACAGCGTGAAATATGTAAATTATAAATCAGTTATAATCAAAAGTCTGGACTTGATGTTTCTAGTTGCTGTTGATTTTTTGTTTTTTAGTTTAATTTTACTGCCGTTTTGTGCAATCAACATCACGAGCTTACGCTGATTGCACTCTGGTTTTGGCTGGTCTCTGGTTTTGGGTGCTTAGATATGAAATGAGAGGAATGTCTTCTCCACATGCCCACTATGTCCCTGGGAGTAAAACTGAAAGGTCATAGGCACAGCTTCTTCACAAACTAATTCATATCAATTTCTTTTGTATTGTCGAGATGTTTACTTTGATCTTAACTATGTGTTTCTGCATTCCAGATAAGAACTGTGAAGGGATTTCACAAACGCCCTGGAAAGGTACAGTAGGCACAACTTTACCATCATGAAATAGAAACAAGATGGGAGAGAGGAATCTGAACAGACAAGTCTCTGTTCTGTGAAAACATCTGCTTTTCATATGGTGTTCTCGTGGGTAAACAGAGTAAAAAAAAAAGTCTTGTGCAATTGCTCAGCTGGGTGCAATCACAGAATTCAGTTCTGCCAACGTAGTGCAGATCCTGTGGTTTTTCATTACTGCAGAACTTCATTAGTAGTTGTTACAAGGAACGAGGAATTCCCGGGGCACTCAACATTTGTAGTTGCTTTCCTACATATTAGGTGTTCATTAATTCGGTTTACCTCCTGTGTTGCCTTTGGAGGGGCTTGAACTATGACGACTGGGATTAACCAAAACAAACAGAAGAGAATATATGTAAAGATTTAGAATTTTAAGCAGGCTTATTAACAAACAAAACATAACAAAGAGGTTTCTAGAGAAGCTGCTTTTTCCACAACTGTGGTTTACTCCTTCATTATTCATAACTATCAAGCTTCTGTTTGGCTTTAAAAACAAAAACGTTCAAATTCATGTTTTTTATTAAAATTATGGTGTCCTGGTAGTTGAAGTAATTATATACCTGTAAGTTTTTTTGCTTCTACTGTAGCATGAAAAGGAGAGAGTAAAATGGGATGTCCTTGCACTCACTGAATCCTGCTTAATGTAATAGATTTAGCAAGTAATGCATTATAATATTAAGCCATTATTTCTCTTCATGGTTGATGTGTTGATGTTTTTTACTTTTTTATTTTTTTGACACTGTCCTTCTTTTCTCTATGCAGGTGGTGCTGTTTGAAAAACCTCAGTTCAGTGGCCAGGCATATGAGATTTACAGGGATATGCCAGATGCTACATCTCTGCAGCTCTCGCCTTTCATATCTGTGAAGGTTGTTAGAGGGTGGTAAGTAACAAATATTCAGCCAAAATGTCAGATGATGGAAAGAAAATGCCCCGTATAGCTTTAATTGGTGTCATGTGGTTTTGAGATGCCAAAATCTCTTGTTGAGGCGCTACACCAAGCTAATTTAATGAAGCATGAGCACTGAGAGAGTCTTACTTGATAATCGAACTTATTTATTATTTATTTAGAACCCTGCATGCTTTACATTCATATTTTCTTTGCTATCAGTCCCTTTTTTACCCTTACCATTCCTGCTTTTCTTGACGTGGTCCAGGCACCTGTGGATTACTGGAAGTGTGTAATACCATTTGCAGGAATGTGCCAAACACCAGCCATGTGCTTGTGTGTGTGCAGGTGCATCCTCTGGCTTGCACTTCTTAGCTTTGTAGTTCTTTATACTTCTTTGCAGTGGTCAGATACTGTTTTTGATATTCAAGGTAGATGTTTGGAATGATGCTGTCTAAAAAAAAAGAATGACATTTAAATGCACTTTCTGAAAATGCTGACACTTACATACGTTGAAAAAAAAAAAATCAAATTTTTTGTGCTGGGGAAGAAAAGCACAGCTTGATTCTGGTGCTAAAATGATAAAGGAAAAATTCAAATTAGAAATGTGTTCAGATCTGACCTTCAGCGGCTACATCAAGATACACTAAATTAGCATTTTATCATATTCAACAAATAGCAAGACTTAAAAAGTACAGCGCCCTCTGTTCCAGCAGCAAGGACTACTGTAACAAGCTCTTGCCTTGTCCTTTTAAAAACACAGATTTCATCTCATTCACAGCGTGGCTGCCAGACTTTCTGCAAAGATGTGTTGTTCTTCCACTTTGCAATGAAATCGGGGAAGAAGCAATGTGTTAATTAGTGAGCTAAAGAGGAGCTGTTTGTCATGGTCCTGGGTCTCTTGACCCAGCGTTTTAAGTTTGAGTTTATTTTGTTCATTAGGTTATCTAAGTTCATTTGGTTATTAGACTCCTTGTGTTTTCTTCCCCTGTATTTAAGCTTCCCCTCACCCTTCGTGTTTCATGCTGCGTGTCTTATGTTATCAAGTTTGTATTATTATGCCTAAGTGTTTCTAGTTATTATTTTCCCCTCGTGTTTCCAACCATGTTAAATCTCCCCTGCTCTTCATGCGTTTCATGTCTGTGTCTTACGTTGTCAAGTTCGGGTTGTCATGTCTATGTCTCATTATGTTTCCTGTTTTATTGTGAAGAGGTCTGGTGTTCTGTGTTCATCATGTTCAGTTTTACTCTCCCACTGTGACGTCATTATGTTCATGTGTGCCAGCTGTTTCCTCATGTGTCTCCACTTCCCCTAATCACCTCCTGTGTATTTAAGTCCTCTGTTTTCAGTGTGTGATTGTCAGGTCGTCTGTTGTCCACGCCATGCTTCCAAGTTTCTTGCCTAGGTTTTTCTTATTGCTTGTTTAGATTCCCCAGTTTAGGTTTGTGTTAATTTTGCTTCAGTTTGCCTTGCCCTTTGTTTGTACCTCTTCTACTAGCCTTATTAAACGGCTCGCCTTTTGTTAACATTTCAAGTTCTGTTCCCTGTTCCTTGGCGTCTGCGTTTTGGGTCCTTTTTCAATTCATACAGTCTGCCCTCGCCAGACTGTGACACTGTTAGAGCCAGCTGTGCTAACCAACTGCCAGGTGTATTCTTAAAATAGCAGGAGAACGATATTGATTCACTCATGTAGCTTTCAACGAGCAACCAAATAGGTGTATTTCCAAAATTGTCGAATTAGTGATGTAATCCACAGTTGTTAACCTTGATCATTAGCTATCTGATTGTGATTATGATGATTATGTTTTCATAACTAGCTGGATGCTGTATGAGAAGCCTGACTTTCAGGGCCGCACCATCGCCTTGGAGGAGGCGAACATGGAATTGGCAAACGATTGGGCAGAACCTCAAGTGGGGACAGAACCGCACAACAGCCCGCCAATGGTGATCGGCTCTATTCGACTTGCTGTCAGGGTGCGTACACTAACTCCGCCTTGCATGGTCTTCAGTACCGACATTATCTTCACCTCACATTGGATCTGAAATGTAGCTAACAGACTGCATTGTTTTATTGATATTCAATCCAGACTCCAGAGCAGAAAAGAATAAAAGTCAGCTAGTTAAGATCTTCCTTGGATTTATTGGGAGGAATTATTGAAGATCTTGTGTGGACCACTGCTGATAATGGCTTTTCTTCCTCCCCACCCCCTCTGTAGGATTACAGCATCCCCCATATTGATCTGTTTACTGAACCCGAAGGCCACGGCAGAGTAACACCATACCACGACGACACAATAGAAACTGGCTCATTCGGCATCCCACTGAGTACAGCTTCCATTCAAGTGCACTCTGGGGTGTAAGTATTGTTGTTTTATGCATGTAGTCCATAAAGATACAAGAAATGCACCTTTTAGAAAATGAGACAATCTCAGTCCTTCTCAGTGATGTTGTTTTTTTTCCTTTTGATGAGCTCTTACCTGCTGCGCTCAAATCAGAGCTGTCTCTTTAATAAGATCTTCTCTGTGTTTTGCTCTGAGAAATAACTGTGATAATAATCATTACTACATTCCGCTGTGCCTATATTGGGCTTCGGTTTAACTCTCATTCATTTGCCCGCCGAGGAATGTCTGTCCTGCTGTTGCATGTTAGAAATGAGGGAGAGCGGGAGTTGGGACACATGGGAAGCAGAGGAGTAGAGGAGGAGCAATTGACAGAAAGTGAGAAACAGACAAAAGTGTGGAGAGAATTCGGCAAATGGCACAAGAATGTTTTTCTTGGTTATAGGTGTAGCTATTCAGTACATTTTGTGCCCTACAGCAGAAGGGAATGAATGCTGTTAGTTAGAGCTTTTCCTGTAAAGCGAGTATTGTTGACTTACCTACAATACTTAATGCACAGGATTTTTTTCAGCATTTGTCAGCAGCAAAAACAAAACTAATTGCTGTCAGATGCCAGCTCATCTCGACACATAATTGCAAATTCTGCCACTGTAGCTTCTCCTGTCTGTCTGTGACAAGTGAAGGCAGCTGCTCAGCAGATGTAGCGTTGTGTTTTGCGTGCAGTAATCCCGGTTGACTTCACTGAACAGATAGACTCTGTGGATTTAGCAAGTTAAGGTTGACATAAATTCTTGGTAATCACTTTTTTTTTTAGTCCTGACTGAATGAGCTGGGTGTATTTTTCCTGACAGAGACTCACATCTGGTTGTTGGTATGAGGCATTGTGCTGTGCCACACCATGGTTTAAAATACCAAAGTTGGGGGCATTGTTCTCACAAAGGCTGCCCGGGCTATAAATATGAATAGTGAAGAAAAGTGATTTGAATTGAAGCATGCCATTCCCCAGATATTTTGCTCTTAAACAAATAGCCTTAGAGCTAGGCTCTAGTTCTTTGGCTCATAGCAGAGGTAGATATAGAATTAAACCCAAATAAAGCGCCGCCTTGAACTGACAATGCTTAATGTACTGAGGAAAAAGCATAAGTCACTTCTGCCGATACCACAGCTGAAAAAGCTGCTGCTTATTTATGTGTTGAGGAAAAAGAGGGAACAGAAAGTTTGTTATTTTTATGACAATGATTTTTTTACAGCTCTTTTATGGAAGTATTTAAGGTCCTCACTTACATTAGTTTTAAAACAACCAACAGTTTTGTTGTTATGCATAATATGAATAAAGGTTTTTGATGACGAAATAACATGAATT
This sequence comes from Maylandia zebra, assembly GCF_041146795.1. Classification (NCBI taxonomy): domain Eukaryota; kingdom Metazoa; phylum Chordata; class Actinopteri; order Cichliformes; family Cichlidae; genus Maylandia; species Maylandia zebra. Next base: position 14,000,252 of record NC_135181.1, read on the forward strand.
CCTCCTTTCTTCAGGTGGCTGCTTTTCAGTGATCCAGGGTTTGAGGGCATGGTGTCTGTCCTGGAAACAGGAGTGTACCCTTTTCCTGAGACCTGGGGTTTCCCGTCACCCTTCGTGGGATCTCTTAGACCACTTAAAATGGTTTGTATTACTGTAATGTATAACATCTAATGCATTTTAAAATGACAAATGATCTCTTTTGATCATTCCCTCAATGTGTCCCAGGCATAAAATAACTACTGGATACACAACCAAAAGCTTTGGAACAGTCATTTGTGATCCCTAAAGGATGAAGCATACAGATTTTGTTTTTTAGTAAAATCTCTGCATCCATGAGGCCAATTGCTATAAAATTTGTTACACATATTTAAGGATCCTAGAGTCTATATGGTCTTTATGGTGTCCTTCCTGCAGATAAAATTTACATCAGAGCTTTTGTAAATGGACTTAAAATGTGATATAGACTGGCTCTGTGGTGCACGCATTAACACATTTGACCCTTGACGATTCTGGGAGGAGACACAAAGGCAATCTTAAGGAGGTCACGTGCTGGTCCCAGTGCAGATAAATGGGATTGTGTCAGGAAGGACAGCTCACATAAAACCTGTCTCAAATCAAAATACATATCCTTCTACTGTGGAAAGTACCTGCTGAGAACATGGCATAGACATTTATAGTTCCTAGAGGATGAGTCATGAGTGTAGCATATGTTTTTGCAGATACGCTACAGTCAGGATGTTAAGTTTTGCCCATGTAAGAATAGTGAAGCTAATTAATTATCTAGAGAATTGACAGCGAGCTACTGTGTGTGACGTGTCCTGCCTCCTGCAAGTTCTATTATGCAGCACCCTCACCTGCACAACACCAAACAGCATTTCCAATAGTGGCAAAGCTTCTAAAGAAGACTCTCTCTTTCTATTTCTGTTCTGTTCGGGGTTTTTTCTAAGACTATGTGAGACAGGGTGACTGCCAGCAATGTTCTGACTTGATTCTCCTGACACTGTTCCTCTGGTAATTCACTGAGAATTCACTGAGATTTATGCTTTATGGGAGATACAGACACATATTGGACTGATGTGCCATTTGTTACAAACATCCCACCCCTCAGATAAATTAATGAGCCCGATTTTTCACCAAGTGCAATCATAAGGTCAAATTCTTAAGTAGTTCAGAAGTTTTACTTTAAATTAAATGTAACTGAAATTATGCAAAATTGCTGACATCCCCTTAAGCCACAGCTTCATGTTGTGTTCAGTAATAATTTCCAAAAGCTGGCATTCCGATTTTTGCCTTTTCCGCATTGTGAAGGGTCACTCTATGTCCAAAGGCAGTGTTTACTGTTATTACCCACAGAGACAATAGCTCAGCTCAACCTTCCATCTTGGGACCCCTTCTGTTTAACATCTACATGCTCCCACTGGCACAGATTATAAACAACAACAAAATAAACTATCACAGCTATGCAGATGACACACAAATATATATCACAATGTCACCAGGAGACCGAGGCCCTGTACAGGCTCTTGGTAAATGCATTGAGGAAATCAATGACTGGTTGTGCCACAATTTTCTCCAGCTAAACAAAAACAAAACTGAGGTAATAGTCTTTGGCGCCAAAGAAAAACGATTACAGGTCACCAGAGAACTTCAATCTATACATCTAAAAACCACAAACCAGGCGAGAAATTTGGGTGTAGTGATGGATGCAGACCTAACTTAGAAAAACACATTAAGACAATAACAAAGTCAGCTTACTATCACCTCAAGAATATATCAAGGATAAAAGATCTGATGTCTCAACAGGACCTGGAAAAACTAGTCCATGCATTCATCTTTAGTAGGCTTGATTACTGTAACAGCATCTTTACAGGTCTACCTAAAAAATCAGTCAGACAACTACAGCTCATTCAGAACTCTGCTGCTCGAGTCCTCACTAAGACCAAAAAAGTGGACCACATCAGTCCAGCTCTGAGGTCCTTACACTGGCTGCCTGTCCGTCAGAGGATAGACTTTAAAGTTCTGATGCTGGCCTATAAAGCTCTGAATGGTTTAGGACCAAAATACATCAATGACCTCCTGACCCAGTATGAACCATCCAGATCCCTCAGGTCATCTGGATCCGGTCTTTTATCAGTTCCCAGAGTCAGAACCAGACACGGAGAAGCTGCATTCAGCTTTTATGCTCCTTATATCTGGAACAAACTCCCAGAAAGCCTCAGATCAGCTGAAACACTCAGTTTATTTAAATCCAGGTTGAAGACTCACCTGTTCTCAGCTGCATTTGAATAAAGCACCAAATCCACACTTTAAGCTTAAATTTCAAAACTTACATTTAACTACTGATTTTATTTACTGTTCTGATTTTATCTGTTTTGATTTTATATACTGTTGTTTGTTTGTTAATTAGTTAGTTAGTTTATTTGCTTGTTTTATTCAATTTTAAATCATGCTTTTTATTTGTTCTTGTTTCTAATGTCTCTGTAAAGCACTTTGAATCACCTTGTTGTTGAATTGTGCTATACAAATAAACTTGCCTTGCCTTGCCTTACCAGGCCAAGGGAATTATGAACATTTTTGAGAAAATTAGTTGAACTATGAATGTGTGTAATTGCTGGCAGGTGTTCTATTGTGTGCATATAATTAGAGAAGAGCATTGTTAATGATGATGACTTCTCTGTTCCAGGGTGGTTTCAAAGTGGAGAATTCCAGTGAAGTCAAGGTATGCGCAGTTCTGTTTTGTTTGATCTCAAAAAGAAGAAAAAGAAAGGAAAAAGCTATTTAATGTTAAATTCTGGAAATTATAAAATAATCTAACCGCAAACTGTAATATCTGTGTTGAGTATATAGGAAAAGCATGTTTATGAAAGGCCTTCAGGCATTGCCCAAGTACCCAAATGTTTTTGACTTGTAGGCTTATTTCATTTAAGACCACAAAAAGTAACGGAAGTTCCAGTACACTGACCACAGTTTATTTTAAGAGCGAGAATTTCCACAGCTAACAATGTGAGAATCAGATAAACAGATTATTTTTAGGGTGAACGAGTCATTCAGCAATTGGACAACGTAAAAACCACTGAGATGCACACAGTCTTAATACTGTGCCATTCAAATAGGACTTTTAATATGTAGTTTGTAGTTCCTTGGAAATACAATGAAGTGAAATAAAATATAACCTGTGTGTTCATGTAAGCTGTCTGTTCTTTGATGCAGGCTGTTCTATATGAGAAGCCCGGCTTTGAAGGCTCCTGTATGGAAGTTGACGGTGAAATTTTCAGCTTTTGCGAGAGTGAAGGAGATGTTCCTGCAGACCTGGACACAATGAAACTGAAGTCCGTGAGCTCTTTGAAGATCATTGGAGGATTGTGAGTCTTCTTCTGCATGTCCCTTTGCTTGTACAGGATGGAGTTAAATGGCACTCTTACTCTGGAGCAAAGTTTATTCTAGACTAAGATAGTGATTTTGATGTAATATGATTATAATATAATAATTTGATCAGGAGCTACCAGTTTAGCTCTAATCAGTGACTTTGCTGCATTTTGGTTCTTGCATCAGCTGGGTGGGCTACAGTGAGTCTGGGTTCGAGGGTCAGCAGCACATCCTGGAGGAAGGAGAGTACCTGGAGTGCAGTGACTGGGGCGGCTCAGAACTTCTGTCATTGCGACCGATACTGTCTGTGAGTACTGCAAACACTAAAAAACTAGCAAGGAGTTTAGCATATACCAGTGTGTGATTAATAGCAACCGCCAACTGATGCTTGAATTTTGCATAACCACTCTGAGTTGATGAAGGTTACAATTCAGATTGCAGCTGATTGTCGAAAAATAAAAATAGCACGCTTTTGTAGGCTTTAAGACCATTCAAGGTGCTTCACACTATAACCTGCATTCACCCATTCTGACAAAGCTTAGCTCTGTCATGCACACATCAGTGGATTCGTCGGGGTCGATTCAGGGCTCAGTACCTTGTTCTTCTTCTTTAGACTGCAAGCTAATGTAAAAATATAATATAATAAAAACTATTGAGACCAAAAACTTCCACATAAACACTGACTATGAAGAGTCTGGAGCATTAGCAAGCAGGGAGACATATTTATTAAATGGTAGACAAAATGCCAATTTTCCAAGTCTTTGTTGGGGAATTGTTTTAAACAGAAAGAAAGCAAAAACAACTTTTTGTTTTAAGAAGCTGTTGCAAAGAAATACATTCCACTGTATCCCCAGTGGGCATGGCTGACTTTTGGATGTACAAAAAAAACGTATAAAGTCTGCAGAAAATTGTTATATACAAATTGTTAATAGCAACTCGAAGGCATAAACAGTTTTTGGAAGCCCCAGATTCTATAAACAAATCAACATCTTGCATATAATATATTAATCTTACCCCAAAGCAGTTTTTGCTCAAGGGCGCTTTCATTATGGTGCTTTTTGTCTAGAAACAGCTTTTCAGTCAGGACCACTTTAATCGAAGGATAATTGTGTTTTCTGTCTTCAGTAATGTATTTTTTTGGTCTTTCTCTGTTCTGAGACCTCCCCTCCCCTCCCTGTATATAAGTGGGAAGATAGAGGCAGTGAGACCTCCCATAAAGAACAGAGCAGACATCAGTCATAACAGATAAGATACTATTTAAATCAGATAGAAGCATGAAAAAGGAGTGGTAGAGGCGGGTTGCAAAGCAGCTGTGCAATTGTGCATGCAAGTTAAATAGAGAACCCTATATGAGATTTACTATTTGGATGTATATCAGGATATCACCTGAGACGTCAGCTGATGTAAGATGGTATGCTGATATGCCAGGATTGCAGCTGAGCTACATTTCGTGTCGTGCCTAAGCTGATACTGTCTTCATTTTTTGGACAGGATGTGCAAGTACATCAGAAACCTATAAGCTGTTGTGTAATCATATTCTTTGCAATTGGTGTGACTGGAAAAATGTATAACAGTTTAAAAATAACTCCCTAGAGTAAATTGACTTTATTCCTAACATACATATTTATTGTTTTGATCTTCAACCCAAGATTTTGTGTTTGTCTGCAGCTTTTCCTAAAATGATTTTATTCTTGTCACAGGATTTCATGTCTCCACACCTCAAGATGTTCAGTGACAGAGATTTTGGCGAGCTGGGGATGAACATTGACCTCTCAGTGCCTGTTATTAACATGGATGAGACGGGCTATGGCATGAAGACGCAGTCTATTGATGTCGGCGGTGGTGTGTAAGTAGCATGCTTATTATGGTTTATTGTTTTGTGATCGTTATGGGTAAATAAAAGCTTGGGGTATTTTAGAAAAAACGTATTTTCGGCTGTTAGAAATGGGTTAAACACTTTCCTTTGCAAGTCATCTTCAATCTGCAAGACTTGTGGTGAAATGCTTGGGTATGGTTCTAACAAATATTGCTTGATTACCTACCTTGATGGAGAACGACTTAGACTACTCTACATGTTTTTAGATGCTTTTCTTCCCGCCAGCTTGATGATTAGTTGAGGCTACAGTTCCTGTGAAGTCTTGTGTGGTTTATTACCCTTCGTTGCTTCTCAGGAGCGTGGCTGCATGACTGCCACACCTTTGCTGACAGGTCGAGACAGATTACCTCGTTCACTAATGGTTAGTCTGCCGTGCATATGTTCCTGACCTTAGGACTATCTCAGACTTTTTGCAGTGGGAAACAACTCTGTGACTTCTTGGAGAGCGTGGAGGAGGCAGACTCAGATCTTTAAACTTAGTTAACAAGGAATTCTGTTTATATTTGGAAATTCTTTATTCCCTTGAGGTATTTTTTATCACCATCTTTTTTTTTTTTTTTAACCACATGCTGTAGAAATGAGCAGTGGCAGTGTTCCATCACTGCTTGCCTTTCAACCTCTCTTTATGGTATGATCAGCTAGAAAAAAAATGCAGAAGTAAACAAACAGGAAGCAAACGAGAATAATGAAGCGCAGGGCATGCTTTCCTGATTGCTTCTACCCAAGGGAGAGGAAGAAAATGGTTAATAATGTGGAGTGGAACATAACGTCCTTCTTTATGAGAAAAGACTCTCATGACATTGAAAGGTTATTCTTGCTGCGCTGCTAGTCTGTTATTAGACTGCGTGGCCTCGCCCATGTTCTTCTGCTGTTTGATTGGCTCATTTGCGTTCCGTTTGTTTTGCTGGGAGACAACTGTCAGTTTTTCAGTCTTGCACGTTAGGACACACACAGTTCTGCAAATGCAACACCCACTCCCACAGCCACTCGTGACATGCCACATTTTTCAACAGAGTAGCTGCTGAGATGCTATCATGCGGGACGGTATTGGATTTTGACCGCAAGTTGTTGCTGAACGAGCACAACTGTGCCTGAATTCTTGTGGGTTTCAGCCATGGCCCATCAAACACTCTGTTTCTTTACCAATTAAAATGAAATGAAAATGAAAAAAGAATGTCATGTCAAAAGTAAAGGGTGCTCCTCTTTTGTTTTTGTTCTCAGCTGGGTTGTGTTTGAAGAGCCAGGCTTTTGTGGCGAGCCTTATGTCCTGGAAAAAGGCCTGTATGGAAGCCCAGAGGACTGGGGGGCACTGCAGCACAGAGTTGGCTCAACAATGCCTGTCATGCTGGTAAGAGTGGTGACTCACAGGGTGGAAACATTGTCTGGTTATTAGACAGATGGTCTGGCGACTGTGATATTTTACATTTAATCAATGCAGCAGCCAGTGTGTTTGCTTGACCTGCACGATTAGCTCCATCAGCTTTGCACGATGAATAGTTGCACAACTGCTGGTGAATTTTCACTTCCTCTTGAGGTACTAGTGTGACTCACCATGTGGTTTCGCTGCTTGTAACCAGCAACTTTTACAATCAAAATTTAAGGTGGAATCCTTAAAATAGGAAAATGAATGTCAGGGATAACACGCGACAGATACCAGGCTTTACAGTGGATTAGCTCTGGGAGCATGAAGCAGAGCAGAAATGTGAATAAAATTACTTATCCAGCATGAGAGAGGAAAATTCTTGTCATTAGATTGAAAGCAAAAATATCTTAGATCACAAAAGTGACTCATCGTGAAGTTGCTTTGGTTACAAACTGGATGATGACAAAGAGGCATATACAAGACAAGACTCGGTAAAATGCTGTAATGATCGGTCCCAATTAGAGTAGGCGAGTCATTAAAAATTAATTATTTGGCTTTAAAGTTAAGATGGTCTGTCTCAGATATTTGTGTAAACAATTTCTGTGGAGTTTAAATGTAAAAAGGATGGAGTCTTTGATGTGAGTATCAATCCTTCAAAGGCTTTTGAGATGACAGAGGTTAGATCAACTGACTAGTGGTTGTACAAACGAGTTACAGTAAATTTTTCTGGGAATAGGCCCGATGGTGGTTTTAAGGGAGGTTCAAAATGTGTGTCAATACCTCTGACAGGACAGCCCTGCACATCATTGGACCCAACTTTTTTTTTTTTTTAATGCAGAAGAGTTGAAGAGTGTCTGCTGCACCTTGTGAATGCCTTTCAGTCTGCTATCGGTTTGTGACCGGCTGGAGTTTGATTTGATTATTATTTGTCAAACTGTGCAAAGAATCGGTCGAGTTTCTCTGTTAGATGGATTTGTTGGCTGCTGCGTGCTGCCTGTTATGAGAGCAGGACAAGCAAGCCAGGCTGCTGGAGGCAATGTGAGCAAGAGCCAGGCTGGCTGATGAGGATGCACACGGAAACAAAGAGTTGCTTCAAAGGGTCACATAACATGAGTAACAAACTAAATCAGAAGTGGGAGTAGTGTTAGACTCACATAAGGGAATGAACGATCCAAAGCGAGCCACAGAATGCTACAGGAGCTTGATTAGTGGATGAGGTGAGTTGATTAAAGGGGCAGGAATGGAGTGCAATGCCCAGGCAGACACACACACAGACTACACAGAGATTAAAGAAAAACAAAAAACACAGACAATGAGACATGAGGAAAGGTAAAACCAGGAAAACGGAGTGGAGGGAGGGCATATCACACACACACAAGTTAAAGCAATACCACCCACAATGTTGCATCTCTCCTTTCCTATCAGCGCCACTCTCTTTTGTGGTTCAGTGTGAATCAGTCTCAATAATCTTTTTTTTTTTTTCATTTTCATTTCAGGATGATTTTGAGAACACATCCAAATTTAAGGTAGGCATTTAAAAAGGAAGAAAGAAAGCACATCTAATCTTGAAGCGTTATTGCAATTATTATGTGACGAGGAGGTGAGGAGCTCAGAGTGGATGACTCAGTCTTGTTTTCTTGCTGTGTGTGCCTCAGGTGCAGCTTTTCTCTGATCCAGGTTTTAAGGGCTCTGTCCTCACTCTGGAGGACAATGTGACCTCCCTGCAGGATGGTTTCCCTGTGGCCTCCTGCAAGGTTCTAGCTGGCAGGTGAGTAATACTGTACATTGTGAAGAAACTGTCACACTGCGGGGCTGTAAGGTGAATCTCTGGCACTAAAAACACTTTGCAACAGCCTTTCAATAGCAGATTTTAGAGATAGATGTGCCAAGGTGATCTGCTACAATTGTAACTGCATATTGGTCACATTAAAAAGCAATTTCTGTGATTTAGAGTCTGCTTCAGGCTGTCACTGTTACACTTTCTAAACAGAAAAAAATGCCATATGGCAGTAGCTAGTGATACACTGCCTGCATTACATATTATAAAATGCATCATTAATATTAATATGCTATTTTGCTTTGGCCCATTAATAAGTAAGAATTCAGTAGCTCAGTAAAAAGCTCTTGTTCACCTTCAAGCTTGAATAGTATTAAAATTGAAAATCTTTTTAGTGCAGGTAGGTTTACACAATGATCATCTATCGTATTCAGTGCAGAACACGGGCACATTTTTTGTGCTTTTGTTCTTCTTGTGTGTGTGTCAGTATATTTGTGTAATTGCATTTATGTATTCTTGCAGCTGGATGGCTTTTGAGGGCCAAGACTTCACTTGCAGGATGTATGTGTTAGAAGTGGGAAACTACCCAGACCTGAGATCAATGGGCTGTGTCAGTACAAGCTCCTCCATCCTGTCACTACAGACTATTGGCTTTGTAAGTCTATAATTTAATTCTTCTAACAAATTAACACTCACTCCCCTTTTACAGATTGCCAGCCTAAAACTGAAACATGTTATTTTTGGTCATTAAACCCTGGGAGTAGACATTAAGTTTTCTAGAATTAAATATATTTTTGAACTGAAACACTCTTTAAGGAGGAGATTAAGCATTAAATTAGCTCTCATCAGTATTTAGGTCTTGCAAAGCTACAAAAACTAATTTGTAATTGACAGCTGAAGGCATCACAGACAAATATCCATTGCTATTGTAGTTTTTCAAGCTAGTTGAGAGTCTGTCTGAAGGGTGCATGAATAGTGCCTGTAATCTGCACAGTTGCACTAAAGTTGGACACCACTTGGACATCCTTTTGGAGTTTTGGCTTCACCCTTTAATGATAAATGACTCGGACCTGAGCAGATGTGGGAAGTACACATGTCTGTCATGTGGCATATGGTTTGTTTGTTTTTTTTATCCCAAATGCTGTTCAATTCTTTGATTTTTTCCAAATTTATAAAACTAATACTTTTTTGACATCTTGTCAAAAAACAATGGATGAATCATCCCAAAACTGTTAAGTGTTAAAATAAAAAAAAAAATATAACTGTCAATAATGGTGATTTTGTATCAGAAGGTAAAAATTCACACATTTCTGCTTATTTCTTTCCTTATCATCTACATCATCACCATCCAGTATTAAATGCGTTGACCCATGACATTAGTGTCCATTTAGAAGGCAGTCTGTCTTTTACAGTAAACAGGGAGTGAAAATGCCAGGGAGCACAAAGGTGTGAGTGTGGCCTGTTTCCAGGGTAACTTCAAAATAACCTTAATGTCAACCTGTATGACCTGGAGCTTTCAGCGCTTGTTAATGCACTTGTCCTTTCTCTCACTCTTGGCAGGAATTCTCACTTCCATCCATCACTCTTTTTGAGCGATGTGGTCTGCGTGGGAAGAGGGTGGTCCTAAAGGACGGATCAGTCAACCTCCAGCTGGCCGGAGGATGTGGCAGAGTCCAGTCTGTGCTGGTGGAAGGAGGCGTGTGAGTGCTTTTCAGACCTGTTTGGTTATCCAGCCGTTACTAAGGATACCCTGTGGTTTGTGTTTAACAGGTTCATTCTGCTCTACTCCCAAATGTTTCTTTAACGCTAAGCGACACGTGACACTAAATAAAATTCTTTACTTTTCACTCACACAACAGTGGCCTGTTGTTACTCAGCAGTGCCACCTCTTAATCCCTTTTGGTTTCATTTCAAATTCAGTTGCTATTATCTCTTTAGTCAACATGTCAAAACATTTCCAGAACTTTCTGGTGCCATTTCCATAGTTATTTGTGCAACCTGTACTTATTTGATGTCTGTTGGTATAACTAAGATGATTTTTTAAAGATTCCTCTGTAGTTAAAGAATTCGTTTGGGCGTACCATATAGACTATAACATGGCATTTTGCAGATTCAGAAATATTGAATGCAGTGCAGGGTCAGCACATCTAATATTGCAGAATGGCAGTACTGACAGATGGATCGATGGTGGAAACCTGCTGCTGATGTGCAAGATTTAGACTGTAGGTGTGAGCCAACACTGAGGAAATAAAGGGCTCGCAGTAAGGCAGAGCTGCCTCTGGACTGGCACATTCTTGCTGCAGAAGAGATGAGCCATAAAGCAACGAGTGAAAAGCAACATCTAACCTCAAAGCAAAATTGGACTGTTATAAAACTCAGCAGGGTTATTATCTTTTGCTAGGCATTGAATGGAAGCCAGGATTCAGAATTCAGCTATTTCTTAAGATAAAACAATGACCTACCAGTAGAGCTGGGCGATATGAGATTTTTTCATATCACGATATGTTTTTTTCATTTCAGGCGATAACGATATCTATCACGATATAAGCCAAATAACTATATTTGTAAGATTTAAATGTGCCGTTGCTCACAAGTAAAATGTGAAATAATCAGCAGCTTGTTTTGATTTAAATATTTATTTCCCATAATAAGTTCAACAGGGTAGATGTACTTAAGGAACATGAGACTTTTTCAGATAAATAAAGGCAAATATTGCAAACTACACAAGGCAGCCGCTAAAGCGTTTAAGTTTCAAAATAGAACAAACGAAACAGACTAAATTGTCAATTCCACTTAGAAACAAAATATTAATTCTAAAAATAAATCTTAGTTTGTTTTACAGAAGAACAGACAAAACTGACTAACTTTTGTCAATATCAAATAAACTGAGCACTAAAAGGAAATTCTCAATCTCTCCTTGTTGTATAGCTGAGCTTTTCAAACAGTTTTAACAGTTACTTTAGTCTGACAAAAGCCGAATGACGAATTAGCGCTTCCAGTCAGAGACTCAGGCTACGTCCACACGTACACGGGTATTTTTGAAAACGGAGATTTCCCGTTTCAGTTTTAAAAAATAATCCCGTCCACACATAAAGGCAGAAATGAAGGAAAACGCTGCTATGAACATGCCAAAGCAGCAGGTGGCGCTAGATTCCTAACCGTGCCGAAATGTTGGCCAATCAGAAGTCTAGAAGCCTCGGTGGGAAAAAGTAAACAAAGCTGGGGCATAGAAGCAGAACCGAGTTGTATGTGTGGAGGGACAGTAACTGTGTGTATATGTAAGCATTTAAACACTGCAGAGAGTAGAATTAACAGTAACAGTATTGTAGAAATTCATTTCACCGAAACAATAACGTGGCGCACAGTGTGACGCATGCTCCAGTTTATTGTATTTCCAGACTTGCTTTCGGCACAATTTACAGTGCACGCTACTCTGTTTTTTGTCAGACTTGAAATAGCCGAAATACCTTCACACTACGGAACTTCTATGTCTCTTCCGTTTGACAATCTCTCCGGCATTGGAACCATCATCTTTTTTCTCTTCGGTCACGCACGGTTGATTTTTCTAGTCGGCACACTCATTTCCTCCATTACCTGCTGGCTACTTCCCAAACAAACACACGTGCGGCTTGGCACTTGTGCTGTACGTAACAAGCCACGCGACGTGACGCTGCGGCTGTGATTGGTTCGGCTCTGCGCTACTTAATTTGGATTGGCTGACCTTTTTTTTTTTTCTTCTTTGAGGACAAGAGCGGCGAGGTCTATCGCGATAGCTTAATTTCTCTATCGAGTAAAAGTTATATCGCGATACATATCGTTATCGTTCTATCGCCCAGCTCTACCTACCAGCATCGAAGGCTTGGTCTCTAGTTTGTGCTATTAAAAGAAAAGAAAAAGAAAACAGGTATAGAAAAATCATGTTTGTTTATGTCTGCCTGTCTCTGTGCTCTCTTGAGCATCCTGTAATATCCTATCACACGAGGAAGGAGGATATTGAAATATATTAAAACAAGGACTGGCATTTTCAAGCCAAATTTTCACTCATGGTGACTGACTGTCAGTCCCCAGACAGCGATAAAAGCTGATAAGGAAGTGTTGTTTTCATTTCTGCTGTTGAATATCTGAGACTTGATTATGTTTTTGTCTCGTCTTAAAAAATCAGGTGGGTGCTATACGAGGGAATCAACTATCGGGGTGCTCAGATTTTGCTAAAGCCTGGAGAGGTGCTCGACTGGCGGAAACACAGCAACTGGCAGAAAATTGGATCGCTCCGCCCTCTTTTACAGGTATACAATGAAGCTATGCAAAGTATTAGATTACTGCACCACAATGGTGGTAATGCTCATAGCTGCACTTTTAGATACCACACATGTGCATTGATTGATTGACTGTTAGTTGTGATAGTTAAGAGCATGGTCGAGTTGATTTGAAATTCCCTTGCTGTGAATCCTGTTTTGAGAAGAAGCGCCAACTATTTGTATGTGTTTTCCGAGCAGAAGCAAGTGCACTTCCGTTTAAGGAACAGACAGACGGGGCTAATGATGTCAGTGACCGGGGATTTAGATGATGTCAAACTGCTACGGATACAAGAAACAGAAGAAGCGGATGGTTTGGAGCAGATTTGGTTCTACCAGAATGGACGCCTACACTGCAAGGTAACAGTACCTTCATTACGCAACGAAACGATAAAGAAAGGTCAGGGAAAGCTTGATGAATAGCAGCCCTTAGACCAAGATCAAGATCTTAGATCCTAAGGTCAAATCTCAGATGAGAATCAAAACAATGTTAAAGAGTTAAAGAAAAGTGACCACAGGTCAAACAGAGGTGTTTTCTGCACTATATCTGATCATATATTATATGATCTATGAATCTTTCACCATTCTACCTGTTAGCAGCTGGTAATTTGAATATCTCTAACTGACTCCTCTCTCTGTTTCCAGCTCTTGGAGGAGTGCTGCCTAAGTCCCAGTGGTAGTGTGACAATTGCAGGAAGCCGTGTGGGTCTCACTCCAGACCCAGATGACCAAATCCACCTCTGGAGCATCACTCCTGAGGGCTTCATTCGCTATGTTCTCAACCCTGATCTAGTCCTGGAAGTCAAAGGTAAGCCTCACCAGTGTTACAACACCAACAGTAAAATTGTTCCGATAGATGATTTGTATATAAAGACTTGTTTGTACTACAAGCACCATCTGTGACAAGCTTCCCACAGAGAATTCAAATGTCAGAGTTACATAATACTTAAGTTTCAGTTTGATTTCTATGCATTAAATATTCAGGTTTCATGGCTAGTCTTATGAAAGTTGTCAAATCCAACAAGCTGCCTGTATATGGACTACGGAGCAAATGCTACAATTATTATTAAATGGCAAATGAACTTACATTGTGCCTTCCTACTTAATTTGAGCACTTAAAGCTCTTAAACTGAGTATTCTATGTTCCCATACACATTTAAGAGATAGTAAAGATGCAACTTCTGTGCATAAGGCAATAAAAAGGATCTTGAAACCTGTGGTTAGATATTCCCAGTATAAAACTGGGGATTTATGTCTAGTCACTTTGTTTGCATCATTGTCAATTAGTGACCCCTTGTGGACTGAATTTTTCCCTGCAATAGGCGTACTGAACACTATTGTAGGAGTTATCATTATTGTATGTGAAATTAAATATATGCAAAACATTTTTAATTCTACTTTTAATCCATCTTAAATAAACAATATTACGCAACACAATCTCTTTCCAGGCACCAGAATGATGCTAAAATATGTATACAAAATCCACTTAATAAAAACATCTGTTTCTTTCAGGTGGTCATCTTTATGACAAAAACCAAGTGATTCTGAACACACCTGATGCAAGTAAACTACAACAAAGGTGGGATGTGGAGATTATATGAAAACAAAGTCTGCTGAACTGGATCCCTGACACACTAATGCAGTGACACACAGTGCTCACAAACGAGGTACGCCGCTGGAGGTTCTCAACATTTTGCTGCAGGGGAACCATGAGAAGGCAGATGAAGAGGTCAACTTGGAGAGAAATTAAGGATTTTGGTAGAATGTATTGCTACGTAACAAACGTACAAACAGTTCATTCAGGAATTGAAATATTTAACATGTTATTCTTACATCGTTTGTCAGTTTGGGGTCAATTTGAAAAGTCCTGCTTTTGAAAGAAAAAAATATTTAAATGATTGCAAATGTTTTAAGATGCAATTAAGGATTCCTTTCTGCTGAAAGAAAAGGAAAGTTTGACTTGTTTAGTGTACGGTGATTTTTGGCTATCTTGAGACAAAAACTGGCCTTTTAGCCTGACTGTACATTAGCCTACACATATGCAGATATTCCATAAAAAATCCTTTGTTTGATTTATGATTCCACGTTCCATTGTTATTTACAAGGTATCTGATCAAGTAAATGTTTTACCAGAACAAAACAAATTAATATTGTTGTACATTCAAAAACAAGACATTTTCTAGGTGACCCCAAACTTTTTGAGCTGTATCTCCATTGAACAAATCTGTTTTTGCCTTATTTTTATTAACTTAAAACAGTGTTAAAACTTTTTTTTGGATTTTTTTTAATGAAATGTGCTGTTATTTAGTACATATTGCTTTTTTCCAGCTGCATGCAACACAAGGAAACAAATATCATGTATTTTATTTTTGTTTAATCAAAACTATTCAACATAGAACTTTTTTCTTTTCAATATAATAAAACTATTTTTGTCAATGAACTTCTCAAACAGTGCACAGTTGAGTGGAATGGACATGCAAAAAACAAAACATTTCAGATGTTTGTTGTTCCCCAAAAGTTACACTGATATATTCCTTTCAGATTATGTAGCTTTACAGGATGTCCACATAATTTCACATACAAGGTAGTGATGGGTAACTAAACCAAAAAAAGAAAAAACAAATAGTTTCTTCCACATTTGTAACAGAAAAGCTTTTTTATACAATGTTGTACCAGCCAGCTAATTACCAAAAGTCTGGTAACCATAACCAGCTGCATGGTTGACATGAGGAGCATTTAGCTGGTAACATTAGTAATTTCAACATGATGAACACAGCACGACTTGAGAACTTTGAAAACTTTGAGTACATCGCAGAAGGCTCGTTACAAGAGATACAACTTCTGGTATCTTCTAATTACAAGCGCAGGTCACGACTGCAGTCTGCTACAAAACAGACTACCTCTCACTCTGCTGATGGTGAAGGGGAGGTGAGAAGGATCATAACAGAAACTCTCTAGGCACCTGCTTTCCTCTACTTAGCTTTGCTTGGCTGTTTCTTGCACTGACTCTACAGTCTCCGTGCTGCTGTCCTGCACCAGCTCTTCAGTCTGTCTATCGTCCTCTTCAGCCACCCTGACTACCGTCTTCCCTCTGGCATGGCCCTTCTCGAGCTTCTGAAAAGCCTGAGGCACCTGAGTAAATGAGAACTGGGCCTCCACAACAGGCAGGATCTGTGACAGAGCAGCAGAAATGGGAAATAATTAAAAGATCAGATTTACACATTTAGGCAGGAGTTCAATTGATTATGAAAATTAGTTTTGGCTTTTGTTTTAATGGCGCTTAAAAAAAAAACCCCCCATCAGAATAAGTATTGACAGTCTGTCATGAATGTGGCAGCTTGTGCAAATCCGACTCGTGAGGTAAGCACCATGCATTAAGAGCAGCAAACCAGACAAAATGAGTAACTGTCCAAACTTAACAGCACTGGAACCATTTCCACTTTCACATCTTAGTGAAGAGGCTTTTTTGCAAGTCACAAAGCACTGCAAATTACAGTGATCCCATAATCAAACCCATTATCAAAAAAGTTTAGTCTAGCAAATAACCACAAACTCCTAATGCTACAACATCGCTGCTTTCATAGTTGCAAGAGTGAAAACGTGAGGGAGGGGTTTAGAATGTGATGAGGCTGGACAATCCTGTGCTAGTCCCAGAACACAAGCAGCCAGGCTTGTTATTGTGGTCACCATCTTTTGTCTTTAACAATGAATGGGGAGGGCAGTCGCGTCACTGGAAACCATCCACACTTCTGACTGCAAATAGGACAGAGAGAGCAGAGAGATCGTGCGTGTATGTTTTGTGAGGAGGGGTGGTGGGGCACCGGAGGTCATAGATTCCCGCCACTGGCCTGAGTTTGCTGCTTGCTGTAAGCCCCAGCACAAAAGGACAGAGGTCCCACACGCTTTTGCGAATGGCTGCTCAGCACTGTTTAAAAATCCATTCACCGTCTGATGGCGCCTGACTCAATCGCCCAGCAGCCAACCGTGCACAACACCAACCAACCAGCCAACCAGAATAGCAGGAATGTGATTCTGACTCCCTCACAAAGCCACATGGGAGCCTCGGATACAAACTCATAGGGAATCCATGGTATGTTCAGTATTCAGTGAGTTGCATGATCTCCATCTCTGCATAAATTCAACTCTCTGCCTGTGACGGATTTGCAAATTAGACATCACCCTAATTCTGTCAGTACAAATGGTCCTAAAAGGCAGGTGTGCATGATATGAATAATAAAGCCATATAGTACCTTCCCTGCATCTACCAGCTTGCTGACTTCATCCAGGGCAGGTCCATCTGGTGCATAAAATCCCCACCTATAGAAGACTCCGCTTGATAATAAATTCTAAGAAGAAAGCAAACGGGAGGCAGTAATTAGAAGTCAGGCTTGTCTGCATCTCATACACATGAGTAACCACATAGAGTTATCGGTTAGGAAAAAAGAGAAGGAAAATGTAGAAAAATGTACTTTAAAAAATTAAGACCTGGATCAGAACACCAAAAAAGACAACTAAGCTGACTAAAACACACATGGCAGTTACCCTGACTTACAGTAATTAGCACCATAAGGATTTAGGAGGAAGAAACCGCATTTTGTATGAAAGGACTAATTAGCACTAATTTCCTGATAAGTTTTCAATAAACTACTGAAGGTTACTAAAAATGTTAAAGCACCTAATTTAAACATTTATGTTTAGATTAATGATTTGGTTTTGTGAATTTTCAGACGCACTGTCATGAATAACTGATGATGAGATGAGCAGAAACAGGAATATTGGATTATATTAGCAGTGTTATTGTTCACATCTAGTAATACAATTATCATTTATTAAATTGTTGTTCTTAAAAAATAATACATAACTTGAAAGCTAGTATTTAGTTTTACACACACGGACACAAACTGGACCTCTGACCATCACATATCGCATGAATCTGAGCTACGTTTCTTTGAGTGATGCAGGATTCTGAGCACAAATACTTTGGTTGATGGCATACTAGTTTATTAGGGCATCTAAATTAAACAGAGAAACCACTAATGGTTTGTTTCACTAAGATTTTTCCTGCTATATGTGAAAAAGACCAGGACTGCCAGCTATGAAAAAAGGTCTGTAAAAGGTGCTCCAAATGTCTAAATAAAATTAGTGGTGTAATAATTCATTTAAAACAACAAAACCAAACATAACCTTGCTTTATACTTGATAATATTGTGTTATTATGTAAAACTGCTTTGGTAAAACCACCCTGATTTGCTTGTTAAAAACCAGACAGTTCATGATTGTTCAGTGCAGCTCTAGTTTGACACTAGAGGGCTCAGTTGCACAGATAAAAATGGCAGGCTGTCCAGCGTTGGGCACCGAGGGTGTGACTGATGCAGCGGAGCCTCGCCAAAGTGACCAGCTGGCTGCTCCCATGGACAAAAGGCCTCGGAGGCTTGGCAAGAAACACACAAACAGTGGTATTTGCCGGGAGGGGGGGAAATGGTTGGCCACAATCTGAACAAACACCAAATACTGCTGGTTCAGCAGCAAACACATGCACGCACGCACACACACACTGTCTCATCCATTCTAACGCTGCCAGCTGTGCTGTCACCAGTGCCTACCCTGCCCAGGACAAGTTCACTCAGTCCCTAGAGCACCCTGTCCACCCTGTCCTCGTCTGTTCGGTCATGATCTTCATGACATGAACACCAGCTATTAGGGAAACGCAACACCACAAACCTAACACGCATGCAGGGACTCAAAGTGTTAATGCTATTCCATCTTCACCTGCACACAGCACATACAAACAGAAGAAAAAATACAGGCAGTGCAAAAATTTACTGTGACGCTCAGTCAAGTCATCACTTGACTTTTCCCCCCTCCCTGTGTCACCTCAGCTCCAATCCATATAATCAACTGAATGGAAAAGAAATATCCATGTTTTCTTTCCATGCCACTGAGGATCAAGTATGACATTTCAATTTGGAAGCACTGGCAGGCCACACCCAGAATAATGCCTTAGTGAGAAAAACAAACCTCAGTCCGTGTTACAAAAATAAACAACCTCAGTGGAAGCTTTTTTTTTGTGTACATCCACTTTTGTTTGAATCAAAAGTCAGTTTTACTGGTGTTTACCTGAATGGCCTTGCTCTGCAGAGAGAAACCAGCATTCAATGTACCATCCAATAGGCCCATAGAGTCGGTGTTGAGAAGTAAAGGTGTTACCAGTGTGACGTATTTTGCACCAGACCAGGGCTTTAGCAGGCCCATCGCCCACTCCTCTGTGTCCCCACCCACGCCGTCAAAAACAACGTCAAACCTTGAGGTGGAAAAAAGAGGCAGACAATCTTGTAAACATCTTGCTGGAAATGTGGTAAAAAAACAAAACAAAATTTACTTTTTCAAAACAAATTATCCTATGTCAGTACACTATGCACTGTGCTGGTTTAGCCCCTTGCTGGAATTCTAAGAAACCAAACCAAGCACTACCAATTTTGTTTTAGGGGCAGGAAAATAAATGAACCATCATCCACTCAGACCTTAAACCGTGGTTTCCATGGAAACTAGAAAGCGAGTCAGCGAACAGGTGTGCCAAGCTGATAGGAATATGTTTACCACATTTGGGTGTTTAAAGGGCGAAACACACCAAATTTAGCAAATCTAGATGAGTCCTTTTTAATTAACACGTTCACTGGATTGGCACAGACTCTAATGATACTTCAGTTGACACCAGCATTGGGACCAGTGAGCAACATTTTGCTCCAGCGTTTCTTTAAACACAGTACAATCTAACCACACAAGTTTCAATGTATACACTGCAGCTCTTACTTCTCCATCATTTCTAGTTGTTCAACCACATCTCCTGCTGTGTAGTCCAGCACTTCATCAGCTCCCAGCCCTCTAACAAGACCCACAGCGTTCTGAGAGCAGGTGACCGTTACGTGGGCGCCCCAAGCCTTCAACAGCTGGTGAAACATAAAGGATAAAAAACAGGGAGTATGCACACAGCAAGAGATCTTACTTTGTCAGGGTTTAAAAGGCATAAATATAGATACAGGCATAGCCAAACGAAGACACTCTGTCTTACCTGAATAGCAAATGTTCCAACACCTCCTGATCCTCCAGTGATTAAAACTCTAGGAGGAGAAACCCCAGCAACAAGAGGGTCATTCAATTACTGTGTGACTCATTTATGCAAAGCTACGAAAAGAAGTGGAAGCCTCAGGGGGTACAAAGGGATTTGCAGGATTGGAAGCTATTACGTTAGCGGAAAAGAGGAAGTTCTATTAAAATTCGGGTTAGGTTAAATGTTTTGACGTTTGCAGGTTAAATGCGTTATTTTAAAACTCTTGTTGCCAATTAAAATGAAATGAAAGTGTTGAAACGGGTTTCGTTACATTCTGAGTCGACATGACTGGACTGATTTCTCAACAAGGAAAGAGCATATTCAATTCTCCAAGTCACAAACGAAAGACATTATTAAATCTTTTATAGCATTCAGGGGCTTAACACTTTTTTAATGTTTTTTTTTTAAATAAGTATACATGGCAACAGGGTGAAATGAGCTCAACATAAAATTATTTTGGATCAGGCTGATTCTTGCCTTTTATTTGAAGAACTGTCTCTGCAAAGACCACCTCCATTGACAAGTGCAGACAGAGAAGTGTTGGCTACATAAGGAATGGATGCCGCCTCTATGTGGCTCAGTACTTTTGGCTTATGGGAAACCTGCAAAAATCAGCCACACAGAGAGTGTTAACAATGTTAGAATTGCATTCACTTGTAAACAATATTTTACATTTATAAACTTTGAGGCTGTGTCTAATCAGCACAGCTACTGTGAGGGCAGACAGCCAGAGTCGGAGAATAAATGAAGTTCAATGCAGCAAGAAAACACAGGGCAATTTGTATGTCCCTTTAATTGGTGCCACCGCAGCTACAGCTAACAAACAAACTTAATCCTAATTACATTTTACAGTGAAGGATTACTAAACAGGGTTCGCTTCTTCCGAACTTTTGTTTAATGTATTTTACAGTTTAAATAAGGGTTCTCAATGAACTTTTTCCATTAGTTTAAAAACAAACTGACAATAAAATTACTTTAATCTCAGTCTTTGTGTAGACACTAGTTAAATTATTCACAGTTAATTCTGAAAATGCACCGCCATCCAACTGCTGCACAGACTCTGCTCACCTCGTACTCTGTTAGAGTCACATATTCAGCCAGGCTGCCTTGTTTCCAAGGGGGAACAGCAGCCCACACCTGAAGACAAATATGACATTTAACATGCAGAACACAACTTAAATTAACCACCTACTCTCACTCTCTGAATCTGGTTAATCAGCTATTAGGGTCTCACACAACTGCTCCTGTCCTTTCTCATCATTAGACGTTTCCAAAGATATTTTTATACTGGTGAAATACAATTACTAGAATAGTGCATGTGGAAAATTTTACTGCTGTATTGTTCAGTGATTTAATTACATTCACTTTAAGCCAGATTTGCATAATTGCATTTCTCTCTGCAGGAAGACAGTAATGTAGATATGTGGGAGACAGCAGGGTCTCAAATTATTATGAGTCACACTGACTGGGAGACCAAGCAGAAAGCACTTGATCTTTTCAACAAGAAAATGTCTCTGAATGACTTAACTATGGAGGTGCATGTAAGTGGGCTAAGCAATATAACCATATTTAACTTTAGAAAAATTGTGTAACATCAGCAAATTTGCCTTCGCATTTTTAATATGGTATTTATCACTTCACATAAAATCAAGGGTGCCCAGTCTTTATGACTTTGACCCTCAGTCCATATGTCTATGAATATCGTGACTATATTATTATGCAAATAATATATTATAAATGTACAAGAACAAACAAAGCATTTTGCTTGCTTTGTGCACTTTCTTTTACAGTCATCTACTCAATTTCAAATGGCATTTGAATCTGACAAAATATTAAAAAGATCATCCTGTCTAGTTATTTTTCAGGTTGTCAGTTGATCACTAATAGACACTTATTGGCTACTTTGCATGGTACACCAGATCAATTGCTTGTTAAAGCATATAGCTAATCAGGCAGACATATGGTCCATGGGAGCAGCATATCAGTGTATTTATGCATGTAGACATGGTCAAGACAACCTGATGAAGTTCCCCATCAGAACGAGGAGGAAAGGATAATTTAATGGACTTTGGATATGACCTGGTTGTTGATGCCAGATGAACTGGTCTAAGCATTTCAGACACAAATTATCTATTGGGATTTTCCCCACTCAACCATCTCTTGGGTATACAAAGAATTGACTGAAAAAGAGACATTTTTCAGTGAGCATCAGTTCTCTGGTCAAAACGTCCCTATTGATGTCAAAGAATGGCCAGACTGGTTAAAACTGATAGGAAGGCAAAAGTAACTCAAATCACCACTTGTTACAACCAAGGAATCCAGAGGAGCATCTCTGAATGTGCAATATAATGAACCTTGATGCAAGTCAGCTACAGCAGCAGTGGAAGACCACACCAGTTGCCATTAGATTAGAAAAAGGTTGCCTGGTCAGACAAGTCTAGATTTCTACTGTGGCATTCAGATTGTAGGGTCAGAATTTGGTGAAAAGAAGATAAATGCATGTATGCATCATGCCTTGTATCAAATGTTCAGGCTGGTGGTGGTGGTATAATGGTGTGGGGGATATTTTCTTGGCACACTTGGACCCCTTAGTACCAACCGAGCATCATTTAAATGTCACAGCCTGTCTGAGTATTGTTGCTGACCATGCTGATCCCTCCCAGCAGGATAACACCATGTCAGAAAGCTCACATCAAACTGGTTTCTTGAAAAGGACAAGTGTTCTTAAATGCCCTACAATCCAATAGTGAACTTTTGGGACGTGGTGGAACGGGAGATTCACATCATGAATGTGCAGTTGACAAATCTGCAACAACTGTCCAAGTCAATATGGACCAAAATCTTCAAGAAATGTTTCCATCACCTTTTTGAATTTATGCCACAAAGAATGAAGGTAGTGAAGGTAGAATGAAGCAACAAAATAGCAACTAATAAAGTATCTGATATTACGAAGTCACTTTTTAAGTGCACATGTACAACTTAATGCATTCCAAATGAATAGAAGAGGCACTAGAGTACAATATGAGAATATGGTAAATTTTCACTAACAATCTGAGAAAGCTTGTAGCTGCTGCTGATGTTGTAATAGAATGTGTTTAGATGTGTTTCTAATATTCCTTAAGAGGATGTCAATAAAGAGCACTAAACACTAACTTTAACATCAATGCAATGAATGCAGCTATAATATTATTGTCACTAATTTCCAGTACATCTTTTAAAAGACGATTGTGCAATGCAGAACCTACCTCATCTCCCAGGGCAAAATGGGTAACCCCAGATCCACAGTCCACTACTACACCAGACAAATCACGACCAAGAATGAGAGGAAACTCAGTGTCATTGTCCATCACAGATAATGGATCTCTTCTTAACTTCAGCAGTTTAGCCCCATAGCCACCTGAAATTGAGAATTTTCTTGGCTTATTGATGTAAGTTATTCGTTTCTTTGTTAATTATTAATTTGAGTTAGCAGCACTTACCCCTCATAGCTACATCAAGGGGGTTGAGACTAACTGCATGGACCTTAATCATCACCTCAGTGGCAGAACTAATCGTGGGAACGGTGGTCTCTTCTGTGTACTTCAGAACACCATTACTGCCATACTGATCAATGATCCATGCTGACATGCAGCCCTGCAGCCTTGGAGGTGAACTGCTCATATTTCTTGTGAGACACACTCTGCACCCTGTCCTGGCTAATGTTTTAATGGATCCTGCTGCTGTCGCATTGAATAAACACAGAAGCCTGGTTGATGTCATAGCTCTGGCAGAAGCCATTCTAGTCGCCTTCCAGCTCACTGCTACTACAAGGTCAGGTTTCGATACAACATGACATTTAGGAGACTTCTCACCAAGCTACGTAGCTACACAGCTAGCATTAGCATGTCGAAGTTATCGCCGATCAAAACAAATGTGTAAAAGTGCAAAACGAATCAAATAATCAAGCGATAGCACATTCGTGCACTATTTTTATGTAACAGAAGTCTCAAAGAGCAACAGCTGTTACAATAATGAACAGATAACACACATCTCAGCAGCTGGGTACATAACAACATTACCAAATAAGCTAACCTCTGAACTCACAACGGCAGCCAATCAGTTTCCAGAACATCATGGCCACGTGACTGTCGCGCATTGCATGCCGGAAACTCGTGGCAAAACAATCCAAGTACTGCATCAAATGCAAGCATTTGCAGCACCGCAAAACGTTCTTTCTCCGGTTCCAATACCTTCTTGCTTTTTCTTTGCCCCCCCAAAAAAGGTATGAAAGCACTGAATAGACGCTGACGTAATTTTTAACTTATTCAGTTAAATGTTTTCATAAACGTTTTCTTACTAATATAAAACAAGCATTTTATTAATTAATTAATTAATTAATTGAATACTAATTAATTAATTAATTAATTAGTATTCATTAAAGTTTGAACTGCAGCTTGATATTAGTACCATTTGTTTATCTCTTCATCATAGTTCCTAGAAAAAACAGCAGTAAACTAAAGGCTACTGGGCTTTTCAGTGTACTAGACTCCTATTATGTAATTTAACAATTCGTCTTTTTATGATGTATCGGGCACATTTAATTGTCTTTTGATTGTTTCTAAGCTACCTCTTGGCATGTTTTGGGTAGATTGATAGATTACCAGTTATCTATGTACGAAAAACACCCTTGTGCACAATGCACAATAATTATGTAATACTTATTTTGCTAATTTGAACAGGTAAACGGGGAAACTAATAAAATGCTCAAGACATAAACCACAAAGATCAGAGCCACCAATATATAAGTGGGTTACACTTTTGTCTAAAAAGCAAAAGGAAGAGGCACAAATCCCTCTTAGTTTGCATCTGTGAGTTTGGCGTAAAAATCCCACAATGCGGAGCTACCTACTGTGGACACCTCTGGTAAATAAAGGAACAACTGAATGTGGCTTTATTAGTCAAAAGATCAGAACTTGAACTAAAAACGTTCCAGCACCTGTGACAGAACTAAACACTGAACCAGAGTATAGTCACTTTGCAAGAAATTATTTAAATATCAAATTAACTGCTACAGCACTGTTGCTGTTGTTTAGAAAAGTAGGCTGTAAGGTCCTTACCAGTTATATCCCTTTCTCTGTAATAAGAGTTGTCAACAAAGAATGAAGTCACAGTTTTGTGCTTTGCTTAATTGTGTGCAACAGTTGATGCTACACTGTGCATTATGATAATAATAATAAACTCAGAAAAAAGACTACAAACACCCTTACTTGTTTTCTCAAGCTTGGATTACATTTCTTCCTGATGAGTCTCATTAATAGCTCATTAATAACAGGCAGGAGGTTAGTGCAAACCACAGCGAGATGGGAGAGTGGGAATTACCTATTATTTTAAGCAGTTATGGATGTATTGACTACAATAGTCTAATGATGACATGGCCTGGTTGTTAAATCATATTAAATATATATATATATACTGGCTACGGATACCGACTACGGAACGGAGCAGTTGTCAGCCACCTCCTGTACATGGATGACATCAAGCTGTATGCCAAGAGTGAACGAG
Source organism: Maylandia zebra (assembly GCF_041146795.1). NCBI lineage: Eukaryota > Metazoa > Chordata > Actinopteri > Cichliformes > Cichlidae > Maylandia > Maylandia zebra. Next base: position 14,025,578 of record NC_135181.1, read on the forward strand.
ACATCGATTCACTGATCCACACTACCAGGCTATACAGCAATGACATTGAAATGTCGTTCGGACTGGAGAAGTGTAGTCGGATGGTAACAAAGAGAGGGAAGGTAGTCAGAACTGAGGGGATTGAACTACCAGAAGGCAACATTGCAGACATAGAGGACAGTTACAAGTACTTGGGGATCCCGCAGGCGAATGGGAACCATGAAGAGGCCGCTAGAAAAGCTGCAACCACCAAGTACCTGCAGAGGGTCAGGCAAGTCCTGAGGAGTCAGCTGAATGGTAAGAACAAGATCCGGGCCATCAACACGTACGCCCTGCCCGTGATCAGGTACCCTGCTGGGGTAATAGGCTGGCCAAAGGAGGAGATAGAAGCCACTGACATAAAGACAAGAAAGCTCCTTACCATGCATGGAGGGTTTCACCCCAAGTCCAGCACCCTGAGGCTGTACGCTAAGCGGAAGGAAGGGGGCCGGGGACTGGTGAGTGTCAGCACCACAGTCCAGGATGAGACAGCGAACATCCAAGAATACATTGGGAAGATGGCCCCAACTGACCGAGTGCTCAGTGAATACCTCAGGCAGCAGAAACCCAAGAAAGAGGAGGGAGACGAGGAACCATCATGGAAGGACAGGCCCCTGCACGGTATGTACCACCGGCAGATAGAGGAGGTGGCTGATATCCAGAAATCCTACCAGTGGCTGGACAAAGCTGGACTGAAAGACAGCACAGAGGCACTAATCATGGCAGCACAAGAACAAGCTCTGAGCACAAGATCCATAGAGGCTGGGGTCTATCACACCAGGCAAGACCCCAGGTGCAGGCTGTGTAAAGATGCCCCAGAGACAATCCAGCACATAACAGCAGGGTGCAAGATGCTAGCAGGCAAGGCATACATGGAACGCCATAACCAAGTGGCCGGCATAGTGTACAGGAACATCTGTGCCGAGTATAACCTGGAAGTCCCGAGGTCAAAATGGGAGATGCCCCCAAGGGTGGTGGAGAATGACCAAGCTAAGATCCTGTGGGACTTCCAGATACAGACGGACAAAATGGTGGTGGCTAACCAACCGGACATAGTGGTGGTAGACAAACAGAAGAAGACGGCCGTAGTGATCGATGTAGCGGTTCCGAATGACAGCAATATCAGGAAGAAGGAACACGAGAAGCTGGAGAAATACCAAGGGCTCAGAGAAGAGCTCGAGAGGATGTGGAGGGTGAAGGTAACGGTGGTCCCCGTGGTAATCGGAGCACTAGGTGCGGTGACTCCCAAGCTAGGCGAGTGGCTCCAGCAGATCCCGGGAACAACATCGGAGATCCCTGTCCAGAAGAGCGCAGTCCTGGGAACAGCTAAGATACTGCGCAGGACCCTCAAGCTCCCAGGCCTCTGGTAGAGGACCCGAGCTTGAAGGATAAACCGCCCGCAGGGGCGTGCTGGGTGTTTTGTTTATATATATATATATATATATATATATATATATATATATATATATATACATTATTAAGTATTATCAACCAGTTTTGATGGCACTTACAGCATTTATTGTCCTATACACAGCAGAAATGGCAGCAAAAATGGGAAGAAAGAGCTAAAATGCATTAGCTACAAAACCAAAAACCCATCAAATAGCAATAATAGCCTCTTATCATAAAAATGCAAGTGTACATGAAAAAATTATAACCTAATATACTTGAGAGGCCCACTCGACACTGAAGTGATTGTTGAGTGCTCCATCAGCTGGAGCCAAATGGGTGGAATACATGCCAGTGTAGAGGCCTAATGGAGAGCACACGCATCGATGTTGGAAACATAAAGCAAATGGGTAGAAGAGATTATCTGTTTATTCTTCAACGGCACACATGGGGGTATACTCTGGTTTGTTATGATGTTCAACAATCAGTTAGATTGATTACTTTCTTGTTCTGTAATTGCCTCTTTGGAGACCAACTATTATTTTTTCCGTTACATATTCTGATAGCACACTGGTTAGGGTTAGGGTTAGGGTCTAACAGGGTTACAGCAAATAGGCTGCCTTGCTTTTTACCATCAAGCTTCACTGTTTCTGCATCTGGGTTTCAAACTAAGTCCCCTCATAAGGCACTGAAAAATAAAACAACAAAGTAGCTTCGTCAACTCGTGCTGTCTTCGTAACAGGCTGATGAAATGAATAGATAAAACAGATCACACTGCTCATGCAAGTGACACAAGCTGCAAAAATAATCAATGTTCCAGAAAGCGATGGGAGAGAGGTGAGAAAAGAAAGAACGAGGGCCTGTGGCTGTGCGATCATGATTCAGCATGAAACCAGGCAACAAACAGCACTGTCATTATGATCACAGCTCCCAGGGGAAAGAGGACACAGTGGAAATTGGGTGCTTTGTCTATGTTGGCTCATTATAGAGGGTCTGTCTAATGAATTATACTTTTGGCTGCTGCTCAAAAAAAAACTTCAAATCTGTGTTAGCGCAAGTAGAGGGTGCAATCTTTCATCTTCACAGAAACAATCACTGCTTAATTTTTGTTTCTTATGGGATGAACTACCTAAGACAAGTGTTTGCTCAGGCTTTGAGAAGGATCTGCTTTAAATTTGCATTTTCAGGAGGGTCATTCTTTCACAGAACCTCTGAGTGTAGCTTTTCTAGGCCTCCTTTCTATATTGGGACATGTGGCCTAAATCACATGGTTGCTCTAAAAATTATTGCTTTGCTCTAATTTAATATAGTGATAGTTTAATTTTTAAACTAACAACACATCAACCCTATCTTTAGGTCATCTGTCTACCCGAGAAGTAGCTGTATAAGGTATGTATCTGTTTTTCTCTTTTTAAACTGCATCCCAGAGTCAGATAAATTAGCCTGCAGACAGACTTCCCGATGCTTGGCGAAACACAACTAAACAGTGAGCCCGTGGTTAGTTTGGGCATTAACGGCCCCTCGTTACTTGGATAGCGATCACACAAGCCTTATTCATTACCTGACAAACCAGCTCCGTCTGAGACACAACAGAGAAGGAAAAGAGGCCTGTGCACTTGCTGAGGTCTGAGATTATTTATAGAATGAACGACTGGATTCTCTCCTTGGTATCTGCTGCTTTTTTTTCTCAATAGGCCAGACATTAACGTTGTTGTAGAGGAAGCTAAATGTTATGCATACATTAAGCTTCTTTATCGTCCGTCCTAAATCTAGATCTAAGATCATCTTAATTGTACCAAATTAAATGAATTTTTATTTTCTGCCAGGTATAGAGTAACTTTTGTTGCAATGTTTACAGAAGTATTTGTGCTGTGTTTGATGAGCTTGACCACATGTTCACTCAAGGGATCTCCCTTTTTTATGACCACTCTAGAGGCCAAATTATGTGCAAGTTGACTGGGTTTTCCAGTTCATGTATCCATCTGAGTCACATCAGTGATGTGATGTATTCACCAAGGGGCCTGGACAACACACAGGGCAAACACACCTAAAGCCTGAAAGCTTGTTATCCTGTTTTAGGAATCCTGTACTCACATGAGTCTCACTGAAAGAAATGGAGTTAAGTGTAATCAGGAGACATGCTTTGAAAAAAAAACAAAAAAACAGAATGAAAATCTCATGCAAGGCTCCAAAATCAACCCTCTAATGCTAAGTGTATCAAATTCATTACATGAGGTTTTGAGACCATTTAAACCTAACCCATGCAAATGTTTTTGTTTAAGCTAAACTGGCTGTGAGCAATAAATTGCACAAAAATGCAGAATGTTGCAAGAATTATACAAATTGTTGTTTATATATGCAAATGATATTTGCCTTCTTTATTTTAATTGGTTATAAGGTTCAATAAACACACATAAATTCTAGTTTCAAGAAATCGGAATTTTCTGACAATTATTTCATGGTTCCAGCGTTTCAGCCTAAGATTTGCACACTGTATTTTCACACATACAAATTAAGCATATATACATATACATATTGCACACAGTAATCCAAGGGTTTATGTTTTTACTACTATTAATTAACGAAAAATGACAATGAGGGCTCTAATGTCTATCTCACAGTAATCATGACACAGAGGATAGGAGATGCATATCAACATATGCATATTCAAGTGCTGTTCACTGATATAGAACCCCCAAAGTACTTTTATTCTGACCTTGGATGATAACTCCGTATCAAAGTGAAGAGATGGTATTAACAAGCTCCTGTTAGCTGTAACAACCAAAGATGAAGGCTGTCTCCCTCTTGACAGAGTTATGTGTCGGGGGCTAATCATATCTGTATATAACTACATAACTACATCTGCCAACTTGACAGTTTTTTGTTTCCTTTTTTGAAACATCTAGCATTCTCTGTGCCTGCAAAGTAACAGTGTAACTGTTAAAGGCACAAAGGTTTTAGAGGTTTGTATCAACTGCAGTATTTGGTGTCAGTTTGACAGTTTGCTTGTAGACATATTTTGTTTATGAATAATTTACAGAGGAGAGTGGATGCTCTAAAATCATAGCTCACAGCCTATTTTTCCCCAGGCAGATAGCATGTGGAGTGTTATTGATTTACAATTACTGCTATTGTTGTTTCCTATATAACTAACAGTATTTAAATGCAATAGTTTATCCTCGAGCAATTAACATTGAAAGATTGATTCCAGAGAGCCAAAGAAGATTGGTTGATATGCATCAGAGCATAAACATTTACTAATATATATTTTCTGTTGTTGCTTTTTAGGCTCTTACACATGAACCAAATCAGTGGCATAGGAAACGTAATGTGCTCTGTTGTCCATCTTATAGATAACATCTTATCTTCAGTCTTCCTCTATGCTCCAAGGACAGTGTTGAGAAAGTAATACAATGTTTATTCTGTTTATCCGGTGCATTAGGAAGAACTATGCCCTATGTTGATGTCAGAGTAAATTGCTGTTAATTTAAATCACCAGTGGATACAGCAAAACAACAAAGCAAATACACTTTTAGATACCTGCATGTGGACACGCACACACAGTGTTAGACATCCAGCTTAAACCCACATGATGTCCTGCCCATTTCACTAAAGCTAAACCCAAATTTCATTCTGATTATTAGATCTAAAACCACATTTAACCAGTTTACTTCATTTCAGAACTAATGGCCATCCAACCAACTTAATTCAGACTGTGCACAGTCTGAAATGGAGAGGTCATAAAAGTGAGCAGAGCACACACACTTTTTTTTGTACTTTTATTTATATTTGCATAATTAATAACCACTAGAACATAAACAACCACTTATACAACATTCTACTGTAAGCTGTGTGATCTGTTATATTTCTGCTTTTGTTCTCTCTAAGGATACAAAAAGAAGCCCATCCAATAAATTTAGTAAATGCCAATGGCTTCTTCTTGGCAGAGACTTTCTTATTACATCCATGTCATCTCTACACCCTCAGCCTCTATTTAAGGACATTACCCAGACTCTAAAGGTAAACACAAGTCTTTCTCCATTCACAAACACGAACAGCATTTCTTTGGTTTATAACTAACTGGAAGGCTCCCTTCTCAGAATACTCAATAGCATAACCAAGTTTACTTATGTGACTGGAAAAAACATTCACACATAACACACACAATATAAAAATATGAAGCCACACTTAATGAATTCATATAGTTTAACACATACACCTGAATCGGGGTGGAGAGGGTAAAAGATGGGGCGATCGTGGCTCAAGAGTTGGCAGCTCCGACAGTCTCGGTCGTTGTGTCCTTGGGCAAAACACTTCACCTGTTGCCTACTGGTGGTGGTCAGAGGGCCCGGTGGCGCCAGTGTCCGGCAGCCTCGCCTCTGTCAGTGCGCCCCAGGGCAGCTGTGGCTACAATGTAGCTTACCATCACCAGTGTATGAATGGGTAGATGACTGAATGTAGTGTAAAGCACTTTGGGGTCCATAGGGACTAAGTAAAGTGCAACAAAATACAGGCCATTTTACCAAAGATGCTAACTAAGAGCACCCCGAAGAAATTATATCTTGGTTATTTAAAACTTACAACAATGAAAATGTAAAAACAACATTTTGCTAAGTTACATGTTATCTTGAGAAAACTAACATCACAGTTACCAGTTAATGGTGCTAAGCAAAGCTAACATAAAAGTGGCTTCATTTTTATATTCATATTTATTTATATCTTGTCATCGCTCTCTGAGAAATTAAAAGTAGGAGTAAGATGTTTCTAAAAAGACTTTTTCGAAAGAGATCCTATGTTTGTTTGTTTTTTTGTTTGTTTATTCTTTATTTTTTGTTCTAATTTGCAGTAAATATGTAAGTCAATGAAAAAAAAATACACAATGTTATTTTTTGGTATGAATTTGTAGATAGAATGTCTATGATGTCTATGCATTACAAATATGTCTATTGTGTATTAATATATGCTAATAAACACATCTTCTCCAGTATTAATAACAGTCAAAACTGTAGTAATATAAAATGTAACAATTTAATTTTAATAATATGTACTCGCTAAAAAAGTACGATTTTCAAAAACTTGCTATTTAGACAAAAGACTGAAATATACATGTCACACCTGGCCATAAGTAAAAAGCACACTGCTAATATAATTACATAATTTATTTATCTTTGATTTACGCTCATGTTTTTTTTCCACACCATATGTTATACAAAATCACGAGACTCATCATTTTTGTCATCACTGTATTGAATTGTTGTTCTCCACTGTACATGTCACACTTAATACAATGTTCCAGGTTTTAAAACGGCTCTGAAATTATTATATTATATTATCTAAATTTGCGTTTTGCAACCCTGAATTCTGTAACAGATTTGTTAGATCCATACATCACTGGTGACCAATCAGTTCAGTGTATTATAGCTGGATATTTTGATGTTAGTATCAATAACTATTCTTCACATGATGGTAATTTTCAATCCAAGCATCAATCCGGCAGATCTCACTAAACTTCCCACTAAACTACTGAACTGTCGTTATGTTACAGCTCCAGACCCAAACATCAGCACTTGCTGCTTCAGGCTTCTAACACTTTTCTATCTTATATTACTAAACAGCTTTCTTTCTCACTTTTCTACTTGTGTTTCATTTCAACAAAAGTTATTTTTTTAGTTTATGTCACATCTGTAGACCTTTGTGATGGCCATTCAGTATATTGAAGTGCTTCTATAATCCCAGTTCTAAACAAATTAATCTTTAGAATAGATGGACATTATTTTTTTTGTTTCCTAAGTTAATTTCAGCCCTATTAGGTGTTTGTTATTTTTCTTGCAGGTAGTGTGAGCTATTAGGAAATAACCTCAGTTTACAAATTGTTTATGTTTTTATGTTTTCTTGTAGGGATTAAGCGTAATCTGGACAGTTCTATTAGAATGGAACACTGCACTTACACAAATAAAACTAAACTTTTGGCTCAGCCCACAGTGTCTCGCACCTAATTGGGAAGCCATCTGAAAATGAACCACATTCATTATACAAATGTCAGTGCCTGCTGGTGGAGTGTAGGAAGAAGAGAGAGCTGGGAGGAGGTGTGGAGGGGCTGCGAATCAAGCTGACAGTCTGCTAATGAGATATCATCAAGAAAAAAGGTTCCTCGGTCCACTTAAGAGGCACAGTTTTACATAGCAGTTGGGTGTATAATACAACACACAAGAAATTAGTGTGTTATCGTGCAGATTTTTGGAATTATAAAACATTTCCATCCCCACATGTTCCCTCACCATGCGTTCCTGTCAAAGATGTTCAGCTTCCTGCCTTTGTTAAAAGAAGTCCACACGAGCACTTGAACAAAATGCTCTTTTGCCACTAAAATCACAAATGTTTAAGGTTTACATGCTGTGGATGAGATATAGTTGTGTTAGCAGAAGGTGAGGGCATTTCTAATGTTTATTTAAGTTTTGAAAAAAAAGAATACATCTATCAGGAAAAATATTTTACTCATTATAGAAACAACAAATTGTGGTATGGCAGGATTGGTTCTTGGCAGATGACTTTCTTAGTCCTGCAAGTCACAGTTAATTAAGCTTTGGAGTGCTGTGGGTAGATTTTGTGACATTTGGTTCTCTCCACTTATTTTTTTTTTTAAATTTTTTTCTTTTCTAGACTATGCTTAGCTAACCAACGTGATATTTAATATGCAAGCCTGTGATGTCATATGAAATGAACAAGGCAAAACAACACAATGAAAAAGCATTATTAAAAGCCTTAACCCCTCCACCCCCTTTTGTATTAGTTTGCTGCTAAAAGTAGGAAATTTAAAAAAAAAACAAAAAAACCAAGACCTTATTTATCTAAGAAATAAGATCCTGGAAAATTAACGCCATCACTTTCGCCAACAGCAGCATGGTCAGCAGATCTACTGTCAAAATTTCCAGTTGGCCTCACAAATTGTGGCTGTGGAATTGATTTCCTTTGCTTCCTGTGCCAGGGAGGTGACTCACTCCAAATATGACACAGTGTAGACACACAACAATGAAGCTAAACAGAGATCAATACAAAAAAAAAGATGGACAGTATTTGGAACTATTTCTGTCTGTGTGAAACACACTAATCTAAATTTGTGACTGGATCTAAGGATTATCACAAATCGCATGATATTTGTCATGGAATCCTGTGAGCTATTTTGGCAAAAAAAATAATAACTGATGGTTTTGGTGGCGTTGAAAATTCTGGAAATTTTCATTAAATTTAATTACACGAAAGCTATTACCACTCCTTCAAAATATCCTGTTTGTCAAAGTCTTCTCCAAATCACCAACATCATAATTCTCACTGCCTGAAAAAAAATGAGTGCAGACACAACATATGTGGTTTGTGAACTATGCGCAACTGAAAACAAATAGCCAAATAATTGAAACATGCTTTGATTTTCAGTTTCTATGAAACAGATTCCTTTAGGGTATGCTTGCCATGAAAACCAAAATTATAATGGTGCATTATATTTGTGCTCTGCTTTCAGTTTGTCAGATGTCTCAGACAAGTGAGTGCAGTCTGAATAAAAAGCACGCTGCCTCAAAGAGCAGATGGTACTGAGACACAGTCTCTCTCTCTCATTCTCTCTGTGAGCCATCAGTGTATTTAGCAGTCATTGTATACATGATTAGTTCATGTACATCACAGCTTTCTGGCTGGGGCTTCTTGTGTATCTTTCTTCGACACACGCAGTGGGTGGAAGCTATTCTCAGCAAACAGGTGCCATCATGTGGCATCAGGTGTCCTTCCAAGAGGTTACACGGGGAGGAGAGGGTGGTTTGTCCTAGATATGCAGTTAGTTAGATCAGAGGCGCTCTCGGAGGGCACTCTGAGTTTGGTAGCCAGCAGGGACACCACCACTGTCCCTGACAGCCGGGACAGTGGTGGTGTAAATCTGGGATAACCTGATTTGCTCATGGAATCAGGTTAGTTATGTGGGCTCTCACTCCTATGTTATGTTAAACAGGTCATTCATGGCTCACACATGAATAGGATTTTTGTTGCTTTTGCATTCAGGCTTAGTAAATAAAAGCCATGTCTGTCTAATCACTCGGTGTGACCACCATTGATAAAGCAAGGAGAAATCAACTACAAATTAACACGGGCACATTTACCGTACTGGACTGGTGTCAAAAATCTTTCCATTGTTTGGTTTCTATAGCAACCAAAGCCACTGGACATGAATCACTGAAACTGGAGACAGGAACAGGGGATCACTTTATCTACCTAATTGATGAGCTACATGTGATTACTGAAAATAAGAGAAACCAAGCAGCTTGAAAAGATCTGACTCCCATCTATGCTAACTGATTCACTTCTGCTGTGTTTCACAGCAAGGCAACGCTTCATTGTGTCTAAGAAGAAAAAGCTTCCTTGTAAAAGAAAAACGAGTACAGCTGACCATCTGGCAGGAAGGACCTTTCAGCTGATGCACAGCTTTTTGTCTGCTTTTTCATTTTACCTTCCTCTATTTTAACCTAATAGGGGCATAATGTTACTAAATTGTTCATGTGGCTCTTTGAAATTAGTTTACAATTGATTATATTTAGATAGATCAACAATGTTTTGTACATTTTAGATGCTATTTTTAATTGAGGTGCTGAATAAAGAAAATGATATTTGTGCTCTCCCTACTAGGAAAAACATGAGACTATCCAAGATCCACCATAGATGCATAAGTGCATACACACTTATGCCAACACACAGAAGCAGTGTCTAAAAAACGTAGTAAATCCTTGCTGCTTCCAAGTAGCAGCCAGGTGCTGCTAATCAAATGCATTTGATTAACTGATCATCAGCAAGTGTGAGCTCCTCTGTAAAAGTAGACGTTTTGGCAGTTTGCTTGTCTGGAGCGTTCAGCTGCATGTTAGCTCAATGCCAAGCAGGAAAGATGTCAGCACTGATCTGAGAGATGCAGTCAATCTGAGATGGGTTATAAGATTATTTCCACCAAATCTGAAGTAGTGAGTAAAATTATTCATAAGTGGAAAACATTCAAGAGCAAATTTACCCCAAAGTCAGTTTGTATACTGCTCATAGAAACTGTAAAGCACCCAAGACCACAAAACCTCTGGAGTTTGTGGAGATGTTTGGCCATAATCCACATTACCACATTTGGAGAAAAGAAAGAGGTGTATGTTTGGACAAGTAATGAAAACATGTGCACGTTTTGCATAGTATTGTTGCTCTTTACCACATTTTTAGACCTGGTAAGAACTAGATATTTTTTTTGGTACATCCTGAAATGCAAAACCTTAGAACTGACTGAGGGTGTACTTTCTTTTGGCCCTGACTGTATCTGTCATTGTATTCTTAGTCTTACTTGAAATTGGAATACATTTGAATGCTCAAACAAATAGATCACAGTGCAGCAAGAAAATGTCACAGGGTACGTTTCGTCAAATTAATAGCCGTTTGTAGCCCAGTCTAATGATATGAATATGATTGATTCAATTGACAAATGATAACCAGGAAAAATTAGAAAGCAGTTTTTCTCGTTTTCTTTAATTGTCAAGGACAGGAAATTAGGGTGTATAAATGTCTGTGGTATCATGAGTGTAAATAGTGTTTGTTGGTCTAGTCACACAAGAGAGATGTACCCAGAGACAAGAATGACAACAGCTTGTTCTGGTCATGAATGTCAAATTGTGACAGGAACAGATAAATTTGCATAAACAGGGTACAAATGAGAAAGGATGAAAATAATCTGATCACTGCATAATATAAAATCCAGAGAGCATTTAGATTGCAAGCATTTAACTTTAATGTAACAGATGGGTGTGAAGTTGTATATCTAGCAAATATAAGTTTTTTTTAAATGCACATATCAGTGTGTTGTTTTACTTCCATTACCACTGATATCACTAGCACTGATAATCATCCTATTTTAAATACTGTTAATCTGAGAGTAAGAATGACATGTAAAATTAACGTGTCGCGATTTAGTTTCACTTCCCCTGTGGCATCACTGTGTTCATTCTAATCAGCTGTTTTCCCATGTGTTTCCACTTCCCCCTGATCATCATGCCTCCGTGTTTCAAGGTTTTTCCATGTTAAAGGATTTGTTTCATTTATTTTTTCCCAGTTTAGTTCTAGTTAGTTTTGCCTCAGTGTGCATGTGCCTTGTGTCTTGTACCTTTTTCCCAGCCAGAAATAAACGTCTCACCTTTTGTTAAATTATAATTTTGTTCTAAGTGTCTGTGTTTGGGTCCTCTTCCTCCCTCCACACGGTCTGCCAGTGCAAACTGTGACACAGTGATAACAGACCTTGACCTCAAAGTTCATTGCAAATAGGTAAGAAATGGAAAATATACAAATCAGAAAGAGTAGGTTTGCAAAAATGTAAATTTGTGTAAATCATCTTGTCCCAGTACTAAGCACACAAAACCTCAGAGGTCCTTGTTGTGTGATTAATTGATTGGACTCTTTGTTCATGTAAAATTTGGTTCTCTGGCATTGGGATTTAATCTGATTTGTATAAATAGGTGTGGTTATGAGGTTATTTCCTCAGAATATGAAGTCCATCATTCTGTATTGAGTAAAAATATTCACTGGTGGAAAACATTTAAGAGCAAATTAACCAGATTGTTTAATGCTAATAGAAACTGTAAAGCACCCAAGAACTACATTGCAGAGTCTACGGGCCTCAGTTAGCATATTAAATGTTCAGGACAGTAAAATTAGAAAAAGACTAAACAAGCATGACTTGTTTACAACAGTTATGGAGAAAGCCTCTTTTCTCTAAAAAAAGAAAATGGCAGCACAGCTGAGGTTTGTAAGATTACACCTGAACAAACCAAAAACTTCTGGAAAAAGTCCTCTGGACAAGTGAGACGAAGTGGAGATGTTTGTCCAAAATGCATATCGCCACATTTGGCAAAAACAAAATGCATCATATGGTGAGTGTTATGGAGCCACAGCCAAGGCTACATACAGCCTTGCAGTCACTCAGCTGACCATGAACTCCTCAGGATACCAAAGTATTCTAAAGTCAAATGTCAGGTCATCTGTCCAACAGAAAAAGTTTAGCCCAAATTGAACCATGCAAGAGGATAATGATCCAAACCACAGGGTTAAAACTACAATACAATGGTTGGGGGGAAAAATCAAAGCATCGACATTCATGACCGTCAAATGCTGACAGGAACAGGTGATTTGCATAAGCAGCGTACAATTGAGAAAGGATGAAAATGATGTAAACAATAAAATAATCACTGCATAACATATTACTGTTACAGCCATAAAATCCAGAAACTATTTGGATTACAAGCATTGAAATAAGATGTAACAGGTGGGTGTGAAGTTATTTCTAATATGCCCAGCAAATATAAGTTTTCCTAAAATACACAAGCTTTGCTTTCATTCATCATCACTGATATCACTAGCACTCATAATCATCCTATTTTAAATACACTGTTAATGTGAGAGTGAGAATGAGAGGTAATATTAACAATGATAACAGACCTTGACTTCATAGCTTAAGAAATGGAAAATTTACAAATCAGAAATTTACATTTGCAAAAAATGTAAATTTGTGTAAATCGTCTTTTCCCAGAAATAAGCATCTGAAACCTCAGAGGTGCTTGTTGTGTGTTTGGTTGGACTCTTTGTTCTTGATAAATTTGGTTCTCTGGCTTTGGGATTTAATCTGATTTGTATAAGTGGGTGTGGGATGTGGAGTGTCTTCCACATCTTTTATTTCTTTGTACTGGGTGTAGGATTTAAGATGGAACCATTCTTCAACAGATTTAAGTTATTTGACATTCCTAAACCATCTACACACATGAAATAAGACTAGCATTATTACTATATTATTATTATTATTGCTTCATTTTCAACCAGGTTTTAATTTCAATGAGATTTGGAAATCATGCTGTAAGATGCCTTGTGGGAAAGAATGTCCTAATTAAGAGAGACAGACAAAGACAAACACACAAGTGCACAAAGGCAATAAGTTTTATCTCAATGAAACTGTGATAAACATATTAGCTGAATTAAAAACAAAACAAAACAAGAAATACATACACACTGCCAAAGAACATTTGTGTAATATACAGGTTTTTCGCACATTTACATGTATACCTATTTTGTAATAGTGTCATATGCTGTAATTGGTTAAATAATGGTTAAATAATTAAATGACTTTTCAGTGGTAAATCATTCACCAGTGATTTATCCGCTCCAGAGAGTGGAACTGAGTGTCAGGTACATTATATGCATAAAAAAAAGTGTTAGTACTGTGTATATCAACATGTATTATTGGGAGTATGAAAGTGTATGAAACTATAGTGAAAGTGTTTTATTTATCATATTTTTATCTATAATATATTATTAACATTATTATCCCCCCCCCCCCCCCCCCCCCCCCCCAAAAAAAAAAAAAAACCCAAAAAAACTGCTAATAGTATTTTTAACCTGGAAGGTCAAAATTAAATGGCTAATACACTGGTAAGTGTTTATTAACTGTTTCATTTATATACCATAATGTACTATTATGCAGTTTCTTTATGTGTGTTGCCTACATCCTGTACCAGTGCTACAGGTACAGGACAAACCAGGCTTTCACTTCAACACTGTTCTCACTTTTTATCATGCCCAAAAGCTTGTTTTGAAGCTTACTGAATCTGCTACCTGATGGTTTTCTTCTTCATGGTTAAGCCAACTAAAGGCCAGTTAGCCAACCAGGTGTTAGGTGTAACACCTATCTACATGTTAGTCTCAGATTAACAACATCAGGGGTTCAAAACCATTTTCTGATAAGAGCAGAGCCAAAATTTTCACTTAGAAAAAAATACTAAAGTCATATGAATGTTTAATAACTGAAGTTTTATCTGACATAAATACTGAACCTCTGAAAAGATGCTCTTTTGCTCCCTTTGTTACGAGATCTGTTTGAAACCTGACACAAGGCAGCCAGGCTGAGACCATAATAAAAGAAAGGGGATCTAATATCAGTCATTACCTCGTGAAAACACAAAAATGCACACCTTTATCTGTGTTCAGAAGCAGTCGTGACTATTCATTCATAAACTCTTGGATCCGGTGTGGCAGCATAGTGCATAGTGAAAAATGTTCCATGTGATATCAACAGTTGCTTTTACACAACAAAGAAACACATGAAAGAGAAGAGCATGTGTGTGGGTAAGGAGTGGGGCAGAGTGTGGGACATTGTCCCTGCAACAATGGTGAATGTCTGAATAATTCATCACCCTAATCAATGATTAAATGTCTGCTGGGTGTTACGCCTTACACTATGACACAGGTGACTGTATGCTAAAGGAATAAACAGTGAGTCAAACACTTAGAAAATACGGAGTAAAGCTGGGAGGGAATGGATGCTACTGAAGCATCTGGTCTGATCCATAATAGTCTTTCCCTGTGCCTTGTTTGTTTTGAAGATTTGCTCCATTTCTCAACTTTTTATTTTACTAATCACTGCTGTGTAGACAAAATTTAATTGTATTTTTATGGTAAAAGCTTACATGATGTTGGTAATACCTTGCGTCTAAAGAGTCTTTTCGAATAACATCAAAGTGATGATCTTGATGTTATCAGAAGCAGCAATCCTGGTTTATTCAGAATAATAAGGAAGGACTAAAAACAATAAAGCAAAACAAATTTGCTTTTTCACCAATGGGAAGGGCTTTATATGAGTGGCTTAGTCACCGCTGATAGGTTGAAAATAAAAAAACAATAAAAAGCCTTTTGTGGGATAAGGCTGGCATATCTTTTTCTAGATGTTTGGTTTTTAGCTTAGGGAATTGGTTAATTCCCTGAGGCAAATATGCATACAAATATATATGAGGCTGTAATGACTCAGCCAATCTATTCACACTGGAATGACTCAGTCATCTATAAAACATGTAAAAAAAGGCACTGTCATGGTTTGTGGTTTGCATTTTAGCAAGTGGTTTTTGAGATCTTGTTAAAATTGATAGAATTACAAATGCAGAAAAGTACCATCAGATTATGAGCCACCATGCAATACCACCTGAAAAGTATCATGACATTGATCCCAAACACATTGTTAAAGATCCCAGGTGGTCCAAAATACTGATTTTCAAGCTCATTAGAATCCTACAGACTTTATTTTTGCACCATGTGCTATATTTTCATGTATGTTTGCACATTTTTCAATAAATTACTGCACTAAATCCCCCTCTTCCTGGCAAAATATAAAGAAATGTGGCTGAGTTTTGGACAGTACTATATATGAAGTCAGCAGTCTGCAAAACGTTTTCAAGTACTGAAGGTGCGAAAAAAGTATAACTGTTGGAAATGTATCATTGAAAGTCTTAGCGTCACTGTAAAATCATGACTTCAGCTGCATTATGGGAAGAAAAAGCCTCATTCGTTTTTGAGAACTTGCATTTGCAGACTAGTCTGTTGGGGGATATTAAACAGATAGATCCGGAACAGGGATGTTAAAAGAGAGGCGAGACCGAGCGTGAGGAGAGGTTAACAGTGCAGAGAGGATTGAGAAACAATAGACTGGGCTAATGAGTCATGCGGCTGGCTTTACTGGTGCTGAGGCATTTCCGAGCCACACGCTACTCTCTGTCATCGTAGGGGCACGCTCGTATGTGATGTGTTGATTTTTTTGCCTTTGTTGGTAGCTTTTTTTTTGTTTGCCAGACTAGCAGTGAATAACAGAAAGCTACAAAAACCTCAAAAAGGAAATGGATAAATGGAATAATAAGGTATAAATCTGAAGCTTCGTGTACAAATAATGACGCCCCTAAACGCACAATTTCAAATGGGATAATAGAAGAGCTGACTTTAGGTTTAATTAAGTTTAATTAAATCTGTTGTTCATGTATTCCCCAAGAGAGCATATTTAGAAAAGAAACATTTCTTGTATTGAAAACATTAAATATTCAGAAAATATTTCAGTTAGAATCATATGAACTTCAATTGATATTGTGCCTCCACAGTTATTATTCTATACTCTGCAGCTGTTGGTGAATTAAGCCACAGACAAGACTAGACAGTGTTAAGTAACAGCCAAAGGCCAAACCTGTTTATGTACATAATCAAATTTGACATTGTGTTCCCTGGAGAGGTCTTTGACATCATCTTTTTTCTTTCAGATATTGACGGATAAAAATAATGGTATTCAAACTTCAGACTGAAATAACCCATTTGTGCATGTTATCAGCTGTTGCACGGCCTCCCTCCCTCTTATAAACTCAAAATTGAAGACTCATCATCCATCTGTCTAAATGTTGTTCGTCACTAGAGCACCATAGGGGCTGATATTGTTTTGTATCCAGTAGGTAAGTACTGCTCTGGCACAAATCCAGAGTAGATCTTTAGGGGCACAAGGGAGTGCTGAGTCCATCTCTCTGGCCTGCAGCTCAGCAACTGCCTGTCTCGACTGCCTGGCAGCTTAGTAATGATGAATAAAATAGCACCACACCCTTTAATTCTATACACTGCACAAGGATGATAAATGGCCTGCACGTTTGGAGGCGGGAAAACCAAAGGATTAGATAGAGTTGGTTAAATGTTTCCTCAGGAAAGTTAGCCATGTTACAACAAAATGAGAATCAAAGAAGCGATTACAGTTGTAGTTTTTCATAATTTATTGTACATTTTTGTTTCTTCATTGATCTTTACGCAAACTAATAAACAGTACAACATTTCCATTTATACAAAATATAAACTATAAGGGGGAATTGTAACATCAACCCTTCCCATATGGTTTCACATACACTCATTTCCTGCACCTAACCGTTGGATGAAGGGAGCAAAGGTGTCAATCAAACCCTCATTGTAAAAGACCACAGCTCTTTAAAAATCACAAGGCAAAACTGACACATCGTGTGGCAACTTTTTTGCTACATACATCTCAATGACATTTCTAATAAAAAGACTGAAGAGCCATTTTTTGTTTTGTTTTGTTTTGTTTTGTTTTGTTTTGTTTTGTTTGTAAAACCAACTAAAGAGGTCATCTGGCTCATACTTTTTTCTCAAACCTCCTACTGCCAAACTTTAACAAACAAAACACATTGTGATATTGATTGCCAGGTCGATTAGAAGCCACAAAAAGAACCTCTGTACACTCAAGTGGTCCGCATTTCAATCGAGACACGTGACATGAAAACCCGCAGCCCTGAGCATCTCCAAAATGTGATGGCATGACTAAGGAAATGCAAGCCAAAAAGGGAAGCTGGATGCACCACTGTTCCTTTTGAATCCTGAAGGAAGTTGGATTGGTGATGATCTCCTGCTATAGGCTAAACCCCCCTTTTGTTAAAAGAAATGTCTTGACTTACATACTTTTTAGCATTACTTAAGGAGGACGTAGAAAGGTTGCAGAGCCCATCCATGTTAGTCTTGTGGTCTCTGAGAGAGGCTGGACTGCATGGGATAATGGGGTGGGAGGTGAGGAGGAGTGTTGAGGCAGAGAAGATGGGGGCTGTGGGCTCCGGGCTTCAACAGTAGCTTTGGAGGAGAAAGGCTGCCATGATGAAGGGGATCAAGAAAGTGAAGGTGCATGTGTGCAGTGAGACGCCCGCTCCAGTAGTGGAGGTGGAGTTGGTTGGACCGCCAAAGGTGTCTGTGGCCGTAGTAGTGGTAGCGTTGTAGGTGGAGTTCCCCCCTGCTGTCATAGCTGTGCTGTTGTTGCTGGCTGCCATTGCAGTCCAGGAGACCATCTGTTGGAGGAAGGAGAAGTAGAAAAAAAGAGGATGCAGAGTGAGAAATTTATTTTTCCAACAAATGTAAACTTCCCTCAGGCTTTTTGACGAACATTGAAATAAGGAAGTTAGATTCAAAAGGAAAAAAAACTTTATGGCAAAATCAATTCATTAAAATGTAAGTCTGTGTTTACAAAAAGTTTTCTTTTGCAACACTTTACTCTTCTTTACAACATAGCAGGATTGGTTAGTGACCAAGAAGAAAAGAGAGACCAAGGTTCTGTGCTTGAGTGTCATGTTCCCTATGGCAGACTGCATCTAAAAGAAACTTTAGATTCTTCCTCCACCTTTGCATAATGTAGACAGCAAGCAGCACCTGAATCATTAATCCACCCAAGCACACGCTCATTAAGAAGTAAAAAGTGAAAAAGGGGAAAACATACAAATAAAAAAGGACAATAGTTTAATGAGCCAAAGATACGCCACAAATTTGGAAGATGACTGACTCATGTTAATTTCCCAAGAGATCTCCATGTCTAGCCGGCTGTAATCCAGACTATCAGCCGCTTTATATAATGTCTTAAAACACGACTAAAGTTAAACAAACTACACAACTATTTTTCACCCCCATCAATGAATAAAAACACAATCCCCCAAGCCCTTAAAAAACACACTCCCACTACTCCCTGCTGACTAAAATCAATCCCACAGCTAAAATGCTGTTTAAATGTAACATAAAGATCATTTTACCTGTGTTGATAAACATATGGCGAGCAAAACCACTCCTAGCTGAACATTCGTCATTTTGCACATTTGTTTTTTCTTTGTAACCTGGCCAGATGGTTTACGATGCTCTCAGACGCTGCTTCTCTCTAATGTGGAGGCTGGATCAGACAGAGCTTTTTATACCAGCTGCAGGTCTGTGACGTTAAGGTCCCTAGCGGTGTGCTAGGGACAACGCTAGGGATAGTGTTTTAAAATTTAATATAATAACCTAAGGTAATTTGGCCAGAATAACGCAATAATGGCTCGTTTTAAGCTTATTATAAATACAGTATTTTTCGGAGAGGTGGGATTGGCGCGCATGCTCCGTCCCGATCCCGAGTTTGCCTACTTTGTGTGCCTGTGTAAAAACCTTGCTCAGCGGCTTGTTGAACATACTTCGCTTTTACCACCGCAGGGAACAAACTCTCTGAACACTTGAATAAACCTCCACACTTTTCCTGCATGTTGCCATGGTGACGGGCTGCTGATGGGGTCGGGCTGCTGATTTGGGCTTTCCCTGATTTTTGATTATTGAGATGTCTCTTGTGAGCTGAAGAATGTGGTGCTTTGTTCAGAATTTTACTGTTCCCGGAGAAAAAAGCGAAAAAAATTCAAACTGATAAATGAATAGTGTCCAACCTGTTGAGCAGTCGCTGCACGTTTGATAAAATAATTGTGGCAACAGCGACGCCTAGTGTTCAGGGTAAAAGCTTTCCCTCATAGAGGCCGTGTCAAAGCTTTCAGAAAAACTATTAAATATCTGGACTTCTCGAAATTTTGTTCTAATAGATAAAAAAAAATCATCTATCTATTTATTGCATTTTTGTATTCATTTTGTATTAAGTTATAGACTATAAAATCAAATCCTTAACCCAGACCTATCCTCCTGTTGCTTCACAGTATATCTATCTATCTATCTTTCTATCTATCTATCTATCTATCTATCTATCTATCTATCTATATATATATATATATATATATATATATATATATATATATATATATATATATATATATATATATATATATATATATTCAGTTTTTGTTGTTATGGCTGTTGTTTTGCTTCTCCATGCAGAGTAAAAGTAATGCTGGAATATCTATATAATTACCCTAACTGCTTAGGCAAATGTGAATATAATGACAAATTAAGTCATTTTCCATGGTACACGTCGGTGTATTTAGCCAGGCTTGTAACACAGATGCCCCTATCATGATGACTATATTTGCATGTAATTTGATGCAGGGAAAACACCGGGCTATATTCACTTGCACAATTATTCAAGACTAATGGGTAGACGTCGCCCTCTGTCGGCGAGGACACACCACTAAACCACAAGGGGGATCAAACTTTTATGTCCCTCCATTAACGCTGAACACAGACACCAAAATTGTCGTTTTCTAAATTGCAGGGTATACGTTCGCTTTAATCATGTGACCGTGTACGGTAATGCAAGTAACGGTACACAAAGTGGACAACTTTTTATGATTCGCTCCAGATGTTGAGGATTGTAACTTTAGACCTAAAGACTTTCTCTAGTCCTCTGTCATTTGTGCAAGTGGATTCTTGAGGGAATAGTGAGGCGCTCTTATTCCAGCTTTCACCCCCACCAGAGGAACCTAAAGGGACAACGCTCCCTGCAGAGGCACCAGATGTGCGCTGTTATGGGGAGCAAGGAGGGGGGTGAGGCATCAGATAAGCCCTGTTCCCAAAGCCGGGACGGATCGAGTATCATCATCGGGGGCGAAACCCAAACCCTGCGCAGTGGGTCGGATTTCTGTTTACACGAGCGTGGTCCCTGGATTCCTCAAACCAGAGCAGACCAGAGGTAAACTCGAGACAAGGAGGGGGGGAAAAAATTCTGAATTATCCCTCTTGTCACGGCTGTGTCTGTACCTGTCTGTCTCTCTGCACAGAGCTCGGCGACACTGTGAGGTCTGCGAGACAGAGGCTTTCAATGATGCAGAAGAGCAATGGAAACCAACTGTCCTAATGTAGGCCATACTGCACTGTTAACGTGTTAATGGACAAAATGAGGAAAATTGTAGTAAAGTTATAAAATAAAAGTTGTTACAGCTAACGAATTGAATTTGTTTATGTGCGTAATGCAATCAGATAACCTCAATGCTTTCATTACCAGCAGAGAAACTTGATACGGAAATAAGTTCTTTGGCCTTCGCATTAGCGATAAACATGTGGGAAATGTTTACATTCATCTGTGCGCAGACATACACGAACAAACGACTCTTTTTTTGTGCAAATCCTGTCCTCGGGCATTTGGCACTTTTCCTCAAGCCCAGATTGCTCAGAGGCCAAATGTGGACGTTTTAGGTGTTGCGCGCACACGCTCGTACACAGACTGGCGCGGATCAGACGGATGCCATTTGAGAAAGCTCCAAACATTCTGGTATCTTTTTTAACTCGCAGCGCTCTTTTCATCTCTTTATTTTAAGACAAGAGTCTAGAGACAGTGTTTGTTCTGTGCCCCCTCAGATAAAACACAGTCTTTGCATTCCTTATGAAATGTATCTGTTGAGATTTGGGAGGGGTGGGTGCCAGGTGTTGGGTTACATCAAATCAAAGCCCTCCCCTCACAGAGAGCGCACGAATGAGACCGGTAACCAGGCGATGCACCTTTCATAATAAAAGCTGAAGGGGAAACATTAAGTAACTGATAACATATAATTTTGGCCAATTAATCTTTACAAAACAAATGACATAATAAACCTTAGTAGGTTTTGAACAGAGTTAATGAGCTTTGAGAGAGCACCGTGCTATGATGTAATTAGTTTTTTATATTATACCAACACTGCAACATTCAAATATTGCAAAAACCACCAAATGCAATTAAATTGATGAGAAACTTTTTGCTGGTTCATGTTTCAGTCAAGTTAAAATACTTCTCGCAAGAGTGTTTAAAATTTGGAAACCAAATTTTTCGCGGGGACGCAAATCATTGGCGTAATTGTGTTTTTGTTTTTAATTGCGGATTCGTTTCTAATATGCTTTCAAGAAACAGTTGACAGTTGTCATATTTTGAAAATCCAAAGCGGAAGACCTATGTTGGTTTTCCGTAGAAACTTGACAGAAGTGGGAAAGAGGGAGTTGAGATTGTTCAGCGGCGGACACTCCAGCGCACAGTGCACGCATGTTCAGTGGACTTCAGTGGTGTGAAGCCTCAAATGAGGGACTCGGACGTCCGGGAATGACAGCCGCTGTCACCAGGAGTGACAGCTTTCATTCTGAGATACTCCACTGAAACTACTCCAGCCGACACTCAACACTGATCCGCAACGGATCCAGCCAGACCGGGACTATGCCAGAGATGGAGAAAGGGAGACCACCGGAAAATAAACGCAGCAGGAAACCCGCGCACCCCGTAAAGAGGGAAATCAACCAGGAGATGAAGGTGAGAGTGGGTTTGTGTGCCACTGAAAAATTATTATTATTATTATTATTGTTATTGTTATTATTGTAATCAGATGAGACGGGGCGATAACTTCTTTGCGCACACGTCTTCCAGCACACAGCAGCGAGTGAGTCAGCTACGCACAAATCAGTGCGGGGAATACTATCAAACAATATATATGCTTTTAATGAATGCTCGCTTTCTCTCTTTTATGTAAGCAATTATATCCTACTGCGTGAAGCTGTATTGCAAAATAAGAAAAACCTCGAAAGTTTTCATCTTTAGGAAGACAACTGGAAAATATCAATAAACGTGTTTATAAATACAAGTTGAAACAGACGCAAAGACAGACACGGGATTTTCTGATTATATAAATGTTAGTGCTGAAGAGTAGTCTGACCTCTGCCTTCTTGTGACGCCATGTCAGGCCAGCTGTGGCCGGACGCGCAGTCTTGTCCAGCGGAGATCCAGATGTGCGTCAATTCTTCCCCGCTCCTGCGGTGCGCTCACTTGCTGTACCACAGAGGCTTGCCCCCATGAAAAAGAGACAGGGCATCTATATTCTTTAAATAGCCCCGCTCCTTGGGAAAGCTCTAAAATCACTGTCACAGACTGTTAAAGAATGCAAACATCACATTAAACGAAAGCTCCCGCTTGAAGTGCTCACTGATGACATGTCATTTAAGAATCTCCCCACTGTTCTTTGAGTAGAAGGAGAGCCACTGCATAGGCAGTAATAAGTTAAATCACAGTAACAGGCACGATTCCCTCCCACTATTATGAGCCTGTTACTGCATGGAAACTAATCCATGGGTTGTCTGCTTTGTTTGGGTTTGGACACTGGATATTTGAGACTGTTGACTGTGGTGGGGTAAGGAATACTCGAGGCTTCTTCAAGCTGAAGCTGAGAAATAAAATTTGAAAAAGTCATTTTCTTAGGGGGGGGGGGGGGGGGGGGGGGGTCGTATTCTGGCCTTCGTGAGAGAGGAAATGTGCTCTTTTTGTGTTAAGTGGTTTGGATTGTAGCGTTTGATATCCAGGGGAGGTGTAGAGTTACATCTTAACTAATTTTAATCAAAACATGTGAAACGCTATCCCCGCTTGATGTAAGCCTGCCTGGGCTGAATCTCAGGGTCGGCCCCAGTTTGTTGCCTTTGGCTGCAACTCTCTTTGTGGTTTGGGATATGGCTTGTCACTCTCGCAAAGCAGATGTTTGTCTAAACTGCCAAAAAGAAACAAAAACAACATTGTGGGAAGTGGAGGGGTGGGTGAAGAAAAAATATTGCCCGTCTTTTCGTTCACAAGAAGAAAAAAAAAAGAAAGAAGTGGCACTGGGTTGTTTGTGTAGATACGGTAGGAGAGTTGCCATCAGTGTCGAACTTCTGGAGAACATCAAGATATCAAAATTAGGCATGATGGGAAGCATATAAGATTCAAATTATCGGGTAAAATCCCATAAGATGTGCAACTTAAAAACTGGTCAAATGATGAAAAAGCAGGGGGTTGGGGGGGGGGGGGGGGGGGGGGGGGACTGTGGAGGAAATACAGGCAGGAAGGCTGGCAAGCTGAGTTCTAGCTCAGCTGAGGTCCGTCCCAGTGTTGTCTTTGTAATACATCTGTTTCAACACCACATTCGGACCTACTCCCTCCACGTCAGACCCCGAGCACGGCACCAGACACCCGATACTTGACTTTAATCATCGTTAGGCATATTTAGCTGGATATGATACCTCTGCTTGCACTCACCCACACACTCTCCCAGACACACACACAGCAGAAAGTGAGCAAGCGAGTGAGAGATCCATTTCTTTGAGGCCCTAGTGCAGAACAGAGGTCGGAGTGAGGAAAGCAGGGGAAAGAATGTGCAGTCAGTACTACAGCACTACAACACCACCACCACAGCAGACTGGCTGTGCTGGAAAAGGGTGAAACCTGAGAGGCCGTGCTGTGTCGGGTGTCAGGGCTGGAAGGTGCTGGGATGGAGGGGAGGATGGTGAAGATGGAAGGTGGCGGGGGGGGGGGGGGGGGGGGGGCAGAAAAAGAGGCAAAGGGAGGGACAGGGAAAGCTGGAGAAAGAGAGAGGGAGAGAGTGGTGGACATTGGAAAGAGAAGAAGAGAGCAGAGTGGGGCATTTCCGAGAACCGTGGGACCTGGCTGTGGTGTAGGGTGTCCCGCTCTGATTTCTGCCCATTCTGGATCAGGTTTCTCCTCCAATCCAGTTCTTCCAAAGCCACAGAGAGAGGTGGGTGGATAAAGAGAGAGACCTTTGTATTTTTTTTTCATCTGGTCGTAATAAAAAAAAAAAAACTGAGACCACACATCCCATCTGTGGAGAAAAGTTTTCTTTCTCCCTCTTTTTTCCAATTAAAAGAGATAAACAAAGGATGATTCATAGATTTCACACTGGTGTTAGGTTTTAAACCTTTCCGTCTCAGATTTAGCAAGAGTAAACAACTTGAATACATCATGGAAAAAGTGTCATACTGTACTCCTCTGTGCCCCTATTCATTTCTCCAACCAGGCTGTGGCTGAGAAAGAATCGCTCACATTGATTCAGAGAAGGAAGGTCTGATTATGTTTAACATAGGATAAAAATGTCCATTAATAACCCGTAGATGCATGCTGACAATTTCCTATTTGTAGGCAGGCATAGCTCAGTTATCCATATGCGTAGATTATCACTAATCACTGATTTCTTTTCTCATGCAGACTTTTGCAGAAAGCACCATGAATGAACTCCTTGGATGGTACGGTTACGACAAGGTAGATCTCAGAGATTCAGAGGCCAACGAGATCAGAAACTACAGAGAACGGCGTCAGCATGTGTCTGTGCTGAAAGGTGAGGGCGGCCGTCGAGGATTCACTATTGGTGCAGTGTTCTTAAATTTACGCTAACAGGTTCTGCAGGTTGTAATGCAGACATTGAGTCACTGCACAAATCTGCTAAACATAACTTCCTGTAGTCAGAACTTCTCGAGTTTCATTCATTCAGATACATCTGTTGTTTGTGAAAAAGTTATTATAGTATCATGTAGGCCGTATTGCAGATTTGCTGCACGGTGTAACGTTACTCGACGAATTCAAGTTAACACTGGAATCTGTTTGTGTCTTGCAGAAAACTCTTTGCCAAAACCCAAAAGCCTGGACACCAAAGTCAGCCACTTGGTCCTGCCGAACAAGAGCGGAGAGAGAGAGTGCTCCGGCATCCCGTCTTCGTCACCCTCCTCTTCCTCAACAAGCTCATCCTTGACGACCCCAAAGGAGCACAAGAGTGCCCCTGTCATCGTCCCCCTTATAAAGCCATCAGCAGGTAGCAGGCTGTAGGGGCAAACATGAGGAGATTAAATGTTGATTGTTGTGCGTTCCTTATACATATGCTTTTAGTATTACTACCCTGATGATTAGTTTGATATTCATGTGCTAGCACGTCAGAGTGTAGTGTCAAGCTCCAGAAGACGGTGCAGGTTCAGTTTTTACCTACTAGACTCCTGAGCAATGATAAAGAGACATCCCTGCTAGGTGCAGTAGTTTGAGCTTGCTTTGGTGCCTCTTTCGGTAATTATATTATATATAAAATTATTATAGGTAAATATATAATAATTATGTATATTAAAAATTAGATTCTTTTACAAAATAAAGAGAAATTCTGTGTGCTACAAGCTCTGAAAAAGAGAGATAACCTGTAAAGTGTCCCGTGATATAAGCCACGTTTGCCGCAAAGGTAATAACTGTGTAATAACAGTCTGAGATAACTCAGCATGCAATTATGGTGCAATGCAGTAAGCATTTGTAGCCTATTAAGAGTAAAGTAAGTTAAACAGAAGAACTAATGCTGCTGCACCTTTTTATACTGTGTAGACTGTGTAATTCTTCTGTTGTTTGGACTTTGTTTTTTTGAAAAACAAACACTACATATGGTAATAAATTGCGGCTTTTGCTTTTAGTTTGAAGGTTTTTGGCATCCCTGATTAACAATGCTTGAATTGTAAGTCTGTCGGTATTCTGCTGTACGATTAAAATGTACAGGAATATAAGCATAAAATGGGTTCACCCGTTACAGATGGATAAATAAATAACAGCGCTGTCATAGTGAAGGTTATAAGAGGGATGCAGCAAGATCTCTGTGTTCCCTGGAAGAATATTAATCTGAGATTTATTCAGTGTGAGGTACATCCATACAGGAAGTTTAGATCACAGCTGGATGCGCGCTGTTTAGTGCGCTCTCCTTTGTGAGACTAAAAAGCACCCAGTTGTAGCTGTTTCACACTATTCTTGTGCTTTTAAGATTATCTAACATAGCTTTTCTTCTGATTTCCCTCCTGCAGTGGAAGATGTACAAAATGTGCAGATAGTATGTGTGTGGTGCCAGAAGGAAGGTGTAAAACGCTACTCTCTGTGTATGGGATCAGAGCTCAAGAGCTTCTGCAGTGAGAAGTGTTTTGCTGCCTGCAGACGGGCCTACTTCAAACGCAATAAGGTTAGTATATATAATGTACTGCACATTATCATTACATTTGAGGGTCAAAAACAATTCATGTTGGCCTCTTCTTGGTGAGGTGTTGTAAATCCTGGTATCTGTATGATAATGAGTAATCTGTAAATTCAGTAGTCAGTCTGACACAACCATATACATTTAAGCAAACACAGGTACTCTATATCCAGTTTGCCTCAGCCCTGGCACATCCCATCACACAAAGGGAAATGGGCATCAAGTGGTTTCTGGCAGGTATACAAACTAGCAGAAACAGATACTCCTGATCTCGTGAGGTCATTACTGATGGATTCGTTTACAGAAATTTAAAAAGGGTGGATCTCTAAGAACACAATTCCTAGTGCGTATGGTCGATCCAGTTTAGGAATGGTGGGAGGGAGGTCAAAGTTTGTGTGGGACACTTAGTATCAGTTTCGCGTTAATGGAGAAGGGACCAGCCATTAAGTGGCTTTGGTCTGGAGGACAGGAGTGCTGCAACGACAGAGAAACGCTCTGATGCGCTTGCTGTGATTTTTCAGCCTCCATTGCGACATGGATATACCTTCTGTAGAGGTACAGGGTGACAAGTAGCTATATCAGCTTTCACCCTCAGTGTTGTTTAGAGCGTGGTGGGTGAATTCACACAACAACGGAGACACAAGGGCGGGGGGGCTGAACAGACTGCGCGCAACAAGCCCTCTAGTTTTTCGGAGGCAGGGAGGAAAGCATTTCTGTTGGCTTGTTGCTGCTTGTCTGAGAGGAAGGCCAGGAGGCCTGGGGCGAGGTGTCCACTTTCAGTGCATACCTTACCTTCAGCTGCCTCATATTTCGTAACTCAACACGACTCAATGGGTCACAGAGATGGGGGAGCACTCAGATCCACATGAGATCAGCTTACATGAATCAAGAAGAATTTCCTATATTAATACTGGCAGAACCATTAATAATATGACAATACATCACCTGCATTATTTCCCCACTTGGCTGTAGAATTGTATCAGTTTCGCAACACAGCTTTTCTTTTGTTGCACTGACCTTTAGGGCTTGGTTGTTGCATGAAGCTCAGACTAATGCTATGCTTCATGACAAGGCGATTTATTTAAAACTATATTTTGTACTTGTTACGTAAGAAGCTCACATTTGGAGACCAGACACCGCAGAGTGATTCCAGTGTAGTATTTGTAGATGAACTGTTGTCTGAAACCTGACTGACGGTAGTTCATGTGATGTTTGTCACACTGTGGTTTTCCCCTGTCAGGCCAGAGATGAAGATCTCCATAGTGAGAGATCCCCTCAGCACCCCCATACAGAGGACTCGCCCAGACTGGTGCTGAAGATAAACACCAATGTCAGAGTAAGAGGACACTATCAATGCATCTTTTGTTTTCCACTGTGAGATATTAATATAAATATGCGATGAAAATGACAAGGTTTAACAAGCAGGAATAGTGGGGAAATCTTCTGTTTCTACACAAAGATCTGTTTTCACATACAATCTTTCACTCCAGTGACCCCCCACAGTCTCTCTCCCCTGTGCCACAGGTATGCGATTGGTGCAAGCATGTTCGTCACACTAAAGAGTACCTGGACTTTGGATCTGGTGAGGAGCGACTCCAGTTCTGCAGCACCAAGTGTCTGAACCAGTACAAGATGGATGTTTTCTACCGGGAAGCCCGCGCAGCTCTCACCAGCACCAGTTCCAGCCCAAACAGAACCAATCAGGAGGGGAGGATAGACAGCATTGTAGCTGGGCAAAAGCTACTCACTCCAGAATCTTGGAACAACAACAACAGTACTGGGGAAGCCCGTAATAGAAACCTCTCCCCTAAAGGGCCTGCACTAATCCGTGGATTAGGAGAATCCTCCATGTCTCCCTCAGAAGCATCCTCTTCTACTTCAAAAGTCCCTGTCTCTGGTCTAAGGACCCTAGAGAGATCCATCCAGCCTCCCCCACCTCCTTCAACTGTGGATGTGTCACCCCATCCTGCTTCCCTTCCTCCTCCACCTCTTCCTCGCCCCCCTCTGGAGCAAAAGCCAGTACCTCAAATCCCCATGCCCTTTATAAGGCCTCCCCTTCATGCTCAGGGCTTAAAAAGCCCCCTTGCCACTCCTCCCAGACATCCAGGCCCTCCTTCCAGCCCTATCCACAGAGCTCCGCACTCTCCTCACCTTCAGCCCCCTACTTCTTCATCCATGAATCCCCCTGGACTGATACACCCCTTCCCAGGAGCCTACTTTCCTGGCTTACACTCCCCTCCGCTGAATATGATGCCAAGAGGTCCTGTCCCAATGCCTCCCATGATGAACTTTGGTATTCCTTCTTTTAGCCCTCTTCTGCCCCAGCCCACTGTCCTGGTGCCTTATCCCATCATTGTACCCCTACCTGTCCCGATACCCATTCCTATCCCTATTCCAGTCCCCCCTAAAACATCCCTAGAAACTCCAAGTCACAGCGGAGTTATTCAGCCTGTTCCAGATTTGCTGGACAGGGCTCAATCCAGGTCTACCAGGCAATCTTCTCCAGAGACTTCTGAGGCAGACAGCAGACTGGTAGTCAGCAAAATGGGTGGAACTTTGCCTCAAGGGCTATCCTCACCAAGTGACCTGAACACAAGGGACACAGATTGGGTTAAATCAGAGAGGCCATTTCTGTCCCCAGCATCCACACCCCAAAGTGGAGCATCCTCCCCCAGAGCCCAGTGCAACGAATCCCCCTGCTCAGCCCCGGGGTCGGACGGGATAAATGAATATAAGCATCAGCAGACAGAGCGACAAGTCATCCAAAGGGTTCTGCAAAGGACTCAAGTGAAGTTAGAGCCCAGCACCAATGGAGTGGTGGACCTATCAGGGCTGGGCGAGTTGGGAGCTGGGCAGGTTAACAGGTCAGGGGTTCACAATATCATCAGACCCACACCTCCTCTGTCACCATCACTTTCACACGACACTGTCTTCCAGCACCAGGACTCCCATACTCCACCTTCTTGCACCCCAGCCAGCCCCAAGGAGTTCAACCATCCACATGGTGCCACATCCTCTGCCCAAAAATCTCAGGACCATGGTCAAAATGGGATGTCTTCTTCACCAACAACTACCACTCCGGACTCCCGACCCCAGAGATTACCAGCACCGCCCCCTGACCCGTCACTTAGTGAGCTGGAGGCTATCAAAGAGAACAAGTGTTCTGTTGTTAGCCCAGTGCGGGTTGAGGGGCAAGTTAATCTGTCAGAAGAGCCCTTAACAGTAGTCCGGGACATAGGAGAGGACTCTCATGTTTCTGATGAGGACCATGCCTACGCTCTGCCCACAGCGCCAAAGATAGGTGGGACCACTGGCCCATTGCTCTTGCCCAAACTCAGGGACAAGGGTAGTCTGCGGAGCCCTGCCAATGTGCCCAGTGCAATAGACATGGAGCCAGCTCTGAAGAGGAGATGCCTAAGAATCAGAGATCAGAATAAGTAGAGGATGGAGGTAAGAGATTCTGATGTAAAGTGAGGCAAAATTCAGATAGCACAGTTTTTAATGGCTTTTTTAATTTATATCTTGTAAAGACCAGAAGTCAGACTTACTGATACATCGGCAAGATAAATGTCACAGTAAACCAAGTTGACACCAACTTTTTTTGCATTAACCGCTCTGTGGTATTCCACATTGGTTTAAATAAAAACCAGCAATTATTTTTAAACACCATTTAACCAGGGACTGGAAAATGTGTGGACACACACATTCGCACATACAGAGGGCAAGCTTAATCACAGGTCTAACAGCATGTGCATGGTCACTAAACAGCATGGCGCCAAAGAGAGAGAATCCCAGTAACCTGGCACTCCCCAGTGCTCTAAGGTTACACCAGGGAAGGAGGTGGAGGGCACAGGCAGTGAGAGTCACTTTGAAAGGCGATCACTTCACCACAGTCTGACTGACAGTCACAATTCTTTGTTTGCATCGCAGCCTCTTCTTTAGGCTCCCATTTGCCAAGGTATGTGAGTATACGTCTGTTCTCAGATGGATGGAGAAAATGACTGTGGGAGAAAGTAGAAGGTTCATTGTATTGGACAAAGATAAATGGCTGCTGCTGAATCAAATATGTGACCTTGAGGTTATGAGTTAGCTTGTCCAGAATGACATTCACACAGAGAGATAGGTCAATTCTCCGTGTGACCATAAAGTCAAACTGTTGCTCCTTGCGGCCGTAACTACAAGGCAGTGCAGACATCTTTCTGGGGTGCTGTAGAGACAGAGGTGATTGTCAGGCAGACTACAAGGCGCGGCAATTTGAGAGTGAACCCTCAGCTGTGATAGAGCTCTGGGGCTTCATTAGGAAAACACAGGGGCAGAACCAGAGCGATCCGTTTACACATGTCATAATGACACCCTGTTCTGGCTTTGGCTCGTACCTCTCATATGTAGAAGTTTCGAGTCCCCCCCCATCCCTTTTCAGTCCTTTTCCTTTTCTTCACTTAGCACTGCTATCCTCTGCCAACCAGATGTTGTTGTTCGAATGCAGCAGGAAAGCCTCCTTACTTTGGACCAATCAAAGGCCCTCTTGATTTCACTTGTCACTAGTCCAAAGGGCTGTAACACCAGCCGTCATCCTCACCAGCTGGTATCTCATCATAACAAGATCATGTTACCATTTTACTGTATGTCCCGAGATTAATCCGCTGATATTACAGAGGTGGTTTAAATTTCACCTGGCCTGCTTTTCTCTCCATATTGCACTCCAAGCCTCAAAAGGTCAGGGGTCACCTTCGTAATTATGTTAAAAACGGATAGCTGTTGGTCGCGGATGCACGACATAAACCTTTATCTCATACTCCCAGATGTTTTGTGTTGAAGCACAACAAGATTTCCTTTCACTAAATGAGTTCCCACTTTACTCTGTGTCATTTGTTGTGGCTCCATGCATTGCCTTAGTAACCAATACATATGAAATCACAGTGTGCCGCTTGTGCTGTGCAGAAGGATTTATGGCCTTGTGTTGTGTGTAATGGGAGCTGGCTGTCGTATGTGAGTGACTTTAGCTCGCCACCTCTGTGCTCTGACCTAAACATTGCTGTCCTGTTCTATTGTCTGAACTGCTAAAAGTCTTTTAAAAAAAGAAGAAAAGTCTCCCACACTGACAGAGTCAGGAGCCAACTGGAGGATTTCACCTCAGGAAACAGCCAGTTTTTTTGTCTCAGTTTTCCTTGCCTTTATTTGGGATATTTTATAGCCCGTGTAATCCGATCCCACCACATGGGTATTCGCTGAGCGTTTGAAACTAAAACGCAATGGGACAGAGGGAGTACAGAACCCTGGTTTGGCCCTTACGTGTGTGCGTGTGCATGTGTGTGTGTGTCTGTTTGTGTTTAATGTGTGTGTTTGAATGAAAGCCTGTGTAAGTGTGTGTAAGAGAGGAAAAAAAGGCCAGATGTTCTTAGTTTGATTGTGCCCCGTGCAACAGTTATCTGAGTGTTGACATGACTAAAAGGTTCATTCTCAGTGTTTATATAGAAAGGGCAGATTAAGGAATGAGTGTCCAGGGTTGCAGAGGTTGATATAACATATGGTGTAAATGGAAATTGCACAGAATAAAATATATGATATCTCACAACTTACTTTGTCTCTCTTTCTCCCTTTCCTTCTTTCTGTTTCTTGTTTTTTTGTACTCCTACCCTGTCTATCTAATAAACAGACTCCCTGTTTAGCACTGTACGGCAGTGCTAGATTCAGTGCCATGCCCTCTTGTGGACAACACCAGTGCTAACACCCTCTAGCCTGTCCCTCAGCCTGTTGGCCCACCAGAGTGTTGCTCTGCCTGCAGACCAGCAGGGTGCCAACCCAGGAAGAAGTCCAGATGGCCAAGTCATCACAAGCCAACATGGGGGAAGAACACAACACAGTCACACATTTTGTCTTGGACCAAAAGGCTGTCGCTGGCTCGTGTGTGTTACATTGTGTTCAGCAAGCGCTTTAAAAGGAGCATCTCAGATCTTCTTCCTGTCTGACATTGCCCTAAAGTGTGTATGCGCGCATGAGTCAGTGTGGCAGCCCAGATGAGCTGCTCCTCCTCCTCCTCCTCCCCTCCCTGCTCCGCACAGCAGACAGGGCTCCGATCAGCCTTGTGTGGTCTTCTCAGATGGAGCCTGAACATGATCTCTTTCCAGGGGAAACGGTTTGTTTTCTCTGCCCGGCTTGCACAAAGAGCTGCATTGTTCCTCTCCCCATATCCCACGCTGACTCCCCACTCCAGGTTTTGGGTTACCTGGCCGACGGGGGCTCAGACTTCATCAGTTTTTTTATTTTTTTGACCGACAGCCAGGAATATAGTATACCCTTCTCTCCTCCACCTTTCCGCCCAATCTAAATACGGTACGCACCAGTTCTGAGGTTTTATCCCTCACAAGTGATTGCCTGTGATTCCCTACTCAGCTCACTTCCTCCAAGGGAAGAAAGACAGTCTGCTGACATTAAGACTTCATCCAGTTTACTCACTGACGAGAGTCCGGCCGGGCTGTTGAGACAGATGATGGAGCAGCCTAACAACCCAGGGGAGAGTCTCCTCCCCCTCCTCTTAAACAATGTAAACTTAAACTGAATATATGAGGGTACACCTACTGATACATAGTAGCTGAGATGGTCTGTGAACACTTTAGACGTCTTGATGACGCTGGTACATGAATGTGTAACGTACAGATCCTCATTCAATATTCACCTAATCTACCAAGTCTCTCATAGCAAATCAGAGTTTGAATCACTTTCAGCACCGAATGCCATGCATGTTTCGTCCCTGCCATTCATGAATGAATGATCCTAATTCTGATTTTCTTGTGGATGATGCTGGTTTTGATCAGCCGTTTCTGAAAAGGAAAGCAACCTTGTAATATTACCAAATGTGGTATTATACCCAAAGGCATCAAATGCTGTAGTATGCAGCGATCAGTATTACAGTTCCCGCTATCAGGGATACCTATTGAGATTTGATCCAGCTAAATCACTTAGCAGCTTGTCAACACTTGTTCCTTTGCAAGATTTCAGTTTTGTAGTCGACACAGATACTATTTGATGTTATATTAACTTATGGATGAAGCATCTGTAGATTTTCACAAAAATGCTTTATTTCTTCTTTTTTTGTTTGTTTGTTTTGTTCTTTTTCTTTGATGATTTTCATTTTATGAGTGCCTGAACTCTCAAATGCCTCTTGTCCATATGTTAATATGCTGTAGCCCCACTAGAGGGCATTGTTTGCCTTTGTAACTTTGCACCTGAGCAGAAAGAACCAGGAGGCCATAAGACAGTCTGCTGAAACCCAATGCAATCTCCGCAAATCACTCAGTGCCATCAGACTGATGTGACTGATAAGCCAAGCAGACGGCTTTTCCTTTACATTTCGCCATTATTTTATCTTTAAATTCAAATATTGCCATTTGCCACACTCACAGCAGTGTCAAACCAAGGGTGCAGTCAGCTGCATTTCAACGCCTTTTAGTGAACAGCTCAGCACTCCCCTGAGTTAAACTAAGCAGTCCCTTTGACCTGCTTGATGCTAGAATACCGCCAGATGTGGCCCACCCCAGCCATCATTCCAAAATCACTTACCTATCCGTTTGTGGGCATGCGTGTGTGCATGCACGGATATGTGGCAACACATTTCACCGTCTCCTCACTCATTCCAGCCCACTTCCCCCACCACAGATCATGCCTTTAAGTCAGTGTCATTCTTGGCTGGTAAGGGGACTTTCTCGCTTGTATGGCGCAGTGATGACATCACTTCATACAAATAGCTGCAGTGTCAACAGGAGATCTCCGACTCTGACGGCAGAGGCCAAAAAGTAAACAATTCAAACTGCCATCATTAGTTTCACCATGTTTAATCAATGCCTTTCCTCACCTCACCCAGTATCTGTGTCACCTCAGAGTTTTGACAGAAAACCCGTTTTACCAGAAGTTTGGTTGCTTCTTGCTTCACCCAGAGGTACTTTCTGACCTTCCCTGTCAAAGTCACTATCTGACAAAATGTTTGTATTCAAATAAAGATTAAATAAGAGCATTGGTGAAGACCTCTTTGTAAAGTGAAATAAATAAAAGTTATTCTAAGATCAAAGAAACTTCTGCTGTTTGTTTTTTTAATTTATTTAAGTTTTTATTTTAAAAAATGTTGGGGGGGGGGGGTTTCTTCTTTTTTGTGAGGCATGTTGGTTTTGTAATTATTAAACTCGTCATACAGCTTTATAAACCGTGTACTAACAGGTTCTGGTCAGTAAATGCCTATTTTTAGTGGAAGCCTTTCTGAAAGGCAACGCATCAACATTCCAGAAATAGTGGAAGTCGACCATCTTTGCAGTGACGGTAAATCAGATGAATGAGATAAGAGAGCAGGAATTCCGGCTTTGTGTGGACCTACTGGGAGCCGTGACTGGACGATTCTGGGAGGGCAGCGTTGGGGGGGGTGTTAACTTCCAGGTTTTCAAGTTAGGGGTTGAAACTGCAGGACGGAAGTTTTCCACAATAATAACAGGGCAGGGGATATGTGCGGGACTTGCTTGCAGGAAGTCACCCACAATTAGGCAGCACAAACCGGATGTAAAAACTATCCTATAAAATAAAGGCATTAAACAACCGAAAAAAACCCGCTATAAAATAATAATGATCATCATTATCACCATCATCATTATTTTTATTATTATTATTAGTGATATTAGTAGTAGTAGTATTAACTTTATTCAATCAAGTTAAAATGATATTAATAGAAATGTTATAGAAACGTTTCTAAATGACCTTGAGAGGTTATTTAGGTTATTTATGAAAGATGATTTATCATTCACTTGTTTTACTGTCCATATGTATGGACAAAAAAGATTTGCAAGGTTTAGAAAAAGACAATTTCATAATGATTGATATCTTCCCAGATTTTTATAATTTATTTAGTCTTATTTAAGTCTTCGCCTTAAGATTTACGCAGTTTCTCACGACTTTTATGTTGATAGTTGCAACCGGAAGTCAAACTTGTGTTCTCCTTGCTTGACTAATCTTTGTTACAGGTTGAGCATGTTGGGTCGACTGATTTAGTTTTACCTGCCTGCCTGATAGCAAGACGACACTTATCTGAAAGTGAAGTTTACCTCGACACACCCGCTTGGTTTTCACTTGCGTGTGTGTGTGTGTGACCACTAATGAAAACTGGGCGAGACGGTTTGTTTGGGCCTTGGATAAATAATTAACCAGACAACTCAAGCCGCAGTTTCAAGAGCTGACATGAGGAGTTGACGCAAAGCAAGAGCGAAGTGCGCCTCTATCGCCAGCCTGTTACCTGAGCGAAAACAACAGGCTCGCATGTGTTTTTGTTTGTTTTAAATTTTTCTTTATATTTTTAATGCCATTTGAACTGGATACACTTCATTGTAATAATGCTGGGAGCGGAGAGCAGATTGGAAAGCCGGCTGAAGAAGCTGGAGTCCCTGATAAGGAATCCACAGTCGGCACTAAACTTGGCAACCCTGCTGGTGAGTTTACATTCACCCTGAAGCTCTAATACAAGTATGGTCTTCAGACTGAGAGATAGGGAGTGAGTTAGACACATATTTGTGAGTAATTAGTCTGTCAGTCATCTGAGAAAAAAGTTTTTAGAGGAAGGTCTTACAGTAAAAACAATTAAAAAAAAAAAAAAAAAAAAAACACAACCGAAAGCTGAAAAAGTGAAATTGTTGACCTGTAGCCTTAATCACGCAGAAAATGATAAGAACTAAGGTTAAGCTAATCATACTCCTTTGGCCTTTGTAGCAGAGGGAAGCCCCACCTTTCCTGTATGGAATGCCATACACTCCTCCCTAAACAGAATTATTCAATGGAAAATGCTGCATAGTAATAATTAGATGTGATAGTTTTCCAACTCACTGAAGCTGGAAGTCATTCAAATGAGTGAAGGAAGTTCCAATGAAACTTACAATCTGATCAGCTATGAACTACATTCACTCCTCCCTTTCCCTCACTCAGTCAATGCCTGTCTGGGATTACCTGTTCAGGGGTCTGGTGTGGTGGCCTGCACTGAGAACATATTCAGCTCAGCTGCTCACACTCCTCAAGCCTCAATCTTTGAGAATAAATTCAGGATCTCACAGCAGGCTGTCTGTAGTTTTCCATTTCTATGTAGTGCTGATCTGCAGATTTAAAATAGGCTTAATATTTTCATCTTGACAACCCAGAGTTAGCTTTGAGAACATGTCTAGCCTGGATCAACTTTTGTAAGCTGTTTGCAGTAACACTTTGACTCAGCAAAAAGCCAGTAGAGTCTGTTTACTGTTTAAGTTATTCATTTGCTTCGCACACATTTGATATTGACAGAACACCATAATCCACGGCTTATATTCATAGTCTTTTAGTGACATTTGGAGCATTAAAACATATAAATCATGCTGAGGGATTTATATATATTTTTTTAAATCTGTCCAAACAAATGTGACAGTTTACCAGATTTCATGCCGTATGCACCTGCTGCCTAAACAAAGCAGCCCTTTGGTCCATGTCTATTCCCAGTGCTGAATCATGATCCAAAAGTACAATCTCCCTCAGATGTACAACAACAGACCCAGGTTACATCATTCTGTGACATAATCAGGCCAAAAAAATGATGAGAATTAATTTTAGCCCGTGTCAGTCATCACTCCAAAGTTCACTAGTAGTCATGTTTGATTTTTATCACTGTGCTCCATGGCCATCATGCTGCTTAAAATGCAGGGAGCTACCACAGGAAGCTGAAGTCACTTCCTGGAATTAACCTGCTGTGCCCTCATGTCACCATTTCCTGTTTGTCCACTGTTATTTTTCGTATATATACGTTGTTGTTTGTTTTTTCTTTTCTTTAGTACAATACAAATTTAGACTTCTAATAGAATAACCTGTTGTCTTTTATTTTTGTGTTAATGCTTTTGCTGGGTTATTGATGGCCAGTAAAGGAAAAACTAAACCCCAGAGAAAAGGTTTGAATGTTTGAGGTCTATGGAATGCTTTGAAATCCTAATGAGTTCACAGTAACTGAACAAAATAATGTGGTTGAGTCGCAGATCATTATAATCGAGAACGATGCACTTCAGTCGGTAAATTAATGTTAGCTGTTGCGCAGTGTCATGGCATTCTGTGTCAATTTTAACTGAGCAATTAATTGTGCAAGGATAAGGATTTAAGACATGAGAATATATTTTTGACAAACGAGTATAAATGGATAAATAAATCATGTATAATTAGTCCAGTCAGCTACACCTGGGCACCATATTTATCACAGAAGTATCACAAACAATAAAACTTAAAACTCGTTACTGTTTTTGTTTTTTTCTGTCAATATATCAATAGTGGATGGTCATATTAAATATAAGCAATGTTTCAGACTGCTCTACACACTCCGTTCTAGACTGTTTATTTCCATTTATTAGATCTATTGGTTCCTGTCAGAGAGGGCTGATATCCCTAGTATGGTCATCTCAGATACATTATGCTCCCTCTGGCTGGTAGTGCATGAACCCTTCCCATGTGCTGCTAAAGCCTTCTGTTTGTGAGGCTGCAGCCAATCAGAAAAAAGTCATCTCGAAGGAAAAGGAGCTAAACAGGTCGATTTAGACAGGATGAACTGATGGGCTATAACAAGGTTCAGTATAGAGTGCATAAGGGTTATTTTTAACCATGAATCATGCAGAGTGAATTGTAGTGCTGTTCAAAGCTAAAAGTTTGGTCCCCTTTAAAGAGCCCATCGGGGACTGCAAAAAATAATAATTGCAAATCAGCTACTAAATATACAAAGCATAAACAGGATTGTCTTGTATGTTTTGGAAACGTCTATTGAAACGAGTGCCACAAAGTTCCTGCCAGACTGTTTTTGTGCTGATGTTCAAACCAGAGGAGTTTCTGAACCCTGCAGTTATTGACCTTTATGTAGTTTTGCTTTATGCGCTCGACCGCCCTGTTCAACTCTGTTTACTTCCTCGCCGAGTTGCTGTGGTCCTCGATACCATACTTCCGCTTTGCGATAATACCACTTACAGCTAAACACAAACAGATCTAGTAGGACAATGGCATCCCATTACAGTACCATGCTCAAATTCACTGGGCTGTTTAGAACGATCCATTCTTTCACAAATGTTTGTAAAGGTAGCCTGCATGGCTAGGTGCTCGATTTTATACACCTGTGGTAATGGGACGGAAACACCTGAATTCAAATGTGAAGAGGCGTGGCCCTACACTTTTGCCCATATAATGCATCATTGGTCCATTTATGGCACAATTGTGGAAGCCATAAACACAATTTTTAGTTTCTCATCGGCATATTTACATATCACATACTTATTTTTATAACATATTCACTGAATATTCCAGTAAATGTGCTTTTTTTGTTTACTCTCTTAACCATGAAATGACTGATAGTGTTTGTAGTGATGGAATCAGATCTATGTGACAGCTCCCTAGTAAAGATTTAAAAACGTGTATGGATCAGACACCCCGTATATAAGAACAAAAAACCCTTAAATCTGGGATCAGTAGAACAGTTGAAGGCATGTCTGTTTTGTGTCTGGTGGAGGCTGGATCTGGATGGGCCGAGTACATTTTGATGCATCCTGAGCAACTTGATTAAGCCATTGTTGACGCTTGACTATGTTGACAGTATCAGCTCACACTGAAGTGGGTGGAAGGTGCTCTCTCAGGAGGCGAGAACAAGCCATGAAGACTAAACTAGAGAATCATGTTCAGATTTGTCGAGATTCCAGTGAAAGACAAACATGCTGGGTCTAATCATTTTCGCCTTTCACTGATCTGAGACTAAAATAAGAGGGGAAGCATTTAAATCTTAACCCCTTTACTTCACTTTACATCACACAGAGTGATTTTCTAGAATTAAACAGCGTCTGATAACAAAAACACTCAGTGATCAAATGTCTAATTTGATGTTATCTAAATTGATGTCTAACAGGATAACACAATGACGTGATGGCTTTTTATATCCAAACGAATTTGGTCTGATACCTAAATGGGTTACACCAGTCTTTGGCGTCCATTGTTTTCTTTAGGAAAAACCCAGTTGAAAATAAGATGTTAAAATATGTTGTTATGCTTAGCTGCTTTAGCTTGGGGATCCACTGCCTTGCACAATTACAGTTCTCCTTAAATGGAATGCAACCAGCATGTTTTCATGTTTCCATTTTCATGTTTCCGTATGAACGTATTGATATGTAATCGGGATTTATTTATTTATTTATTTATTTATTTTTAACCTGAAGCTGTATGCTTAATGCATCAAGTTGTGATGGACCTTGGTTCCCACTTTAATCTTGTTTTAACTTGTATACCCTGATCACAGCTATATAAATCCCTTCGTGAATCTTTTTATTGTATGCCTTTTGTATCAGAAACAAAAGCAGTGGCAAAAGATGCAGGAATTCACTTTAAATTTATTTTAGAAAACAGGACTTGGATACCAAGCTGCAAAAACCTGAACAAGTCCTTCATGATTTTAGTCACACATTGCAACAAACTACAGGCGCACCCTGTTTGAAACTGCTAACATTAGACTGTATTTGCATATTACCATCACTGAAACTCTTTAAAACAAAGTTCCCATAGTGCTGCGATAACGACGACCATTACACCAGTTGATCTTTTGTAAAATGATCACCTATCCTCGAGCTCTCAGCCTGAATCCAGGTCCATAAGCTGTTCGTCCCACAATAGCTTCTGAGCCTTTAGGTCTATTTCCACCCATGTGTGGTGGGGGAGATCGCTCCTCACCGCTGCTATTTAAAGGTGCAGAATTGTTCCACATGCCCCTTTCCACTCACTCATATGTCCTAGAACAAACAGACAACCAGATACAGCCCCTACACTCGCTGACATGCTGGATGACTCAACACGACCCCTGTTTTATTAGGGAACAGAGATCATAGCACACTCTGACCTACCCCGCCTCACCGCCCCACGCACACACCCACACCCTACCCCCACCCAGCTCTGCCCTGCCATCCTGATGCATGTGGATCACAGGCACATTTTGGTTCAACTTGAAACACAACACCCCCGATTTAAGCACTGATGACACTGCTGAGGCTCCAGCTTTAACTCTGACAGTGCCACAGCTTTACTGGAGCTGGTGTCGGTGGGCCTGATGGCGGGTCTGTGTGTTTATGGAAGCGACCGAAACATGAACACGCGTCTAATTTTATTTGTTGTTGCACGACATGTTTTGTCTCCTTGTCCAGCCTCCATTGTTCTTTTGTGTTTGTTTTGGTTTAGCGGTCTGATTTTGTTTCCCCACTTGTTTACATTTTGGAGTGTTCTTACCGCCATCTTTACTTCATTAAAGATGTTTGCTTTTATTAGCCAGCACAATGTTGGAGCTTCCCGACTTTCATGAATTGTCTTGACAATATAATGATAAAGAAATTATTTAAATTTCATTAATTTTCTGTGAATATTCAGCTCAACTTAAGGAATATTCCCATTTTTGAATGATACTGGTGTTTCCACTGTACACTGACATAGATTTTTTTTTTTTTGGTTGTTGTTAATTAACCACTATTTCTAAATGTTAATTTTCGTTTCTAATAAAAACTTCTTCTCTTTCTTGTCCTTCAGGATTCCATGAATGCACTGGTCAATGACTTGAATTACCCCCCCTTACGGAAAAACAAAAACATAGAGTCCTTTCTGAACAGATGTAAGTTCTCGTGTGCGTTTTGCATTTGTGTGTCTTAGTGATGAAAACCATGACTTTTTAGATTGTGCAAGACTTCCCCTGTTGTCCAG
Source organism: Maylandia zebra (assembly GCF_041146795.1). Taxonomy (NCBI): domain Eukaryota; kingdom Metazoa; phylum Chordata; class Actinopteri; order Cichliformes; family Cichlidae; genus Maylandia; species Maylandia zebra. The sequence continues at coordinate 14,067,064 of NC_135181.1, forward strand.
CATCAGATTTGCAATATAACATGTGCACTGTTTCTTTAAGAAGGTAAAAAGAGAGGTATATGAAAGATTTCCCTGGTGTTGCTATTCAAATTAACATTTTTGGGGAGATTAACAGATTTTTCCTGCCAAAACCTTAGTAATTGATATGTGGTCTTGTTGCATAGCCTTGTCCCCCCCCCCCCAATAATTTTTTTATTTAAGGTGGTGCAGTCACATTCAACCTAGAAAACCTGGCAGAATGTAGTGACTATAGCTAAATGTGACATTTCATTTCTTAAAAATCTACTTTTATGTTAATTTGTTCAACATGTATAACATGTTTTCTCCAAAACTACTGCAGTAGATTTCATTAGACTGGGAAAGTGTTAGATAAAATCAGCTTTATCTTTGTCTAATCTCGTGTATGTGTCTCATCTGCAGATAAAGACTTAGTGAGTGAGCTGCGAGAACTTCAGATGAAACTTGATGACTTTGAGAAAGTCAAGCTGATCGGAAAAGGAGCTTATGGACAAGTGCAGCTGGTGAGTTCAAGGGATCAATAAGAGGTTGTCTGTTGACTTGCGCTATTTAATTTTAAACTGCGTTCTGTGGAAGAGCAAAGCAGTGTGATATAAAGGTAGAATTTCTCCAGTTGTTCCTAAATCCAGCAGCTACCAGAAATATTTGAACCACTAGAGGGAGCAACAGTCTTTAAAAATACCAAATGTGTGATTTTTTTTTTTTTTATATATAACTTGATTTTTTGTTTTTGATTTTATTTTAAATTGCCAACGTGCCTGACTCCAAGTTTAAGCCAATCAGTACATTTCTTACTCTCCCTAACTTTCAGTTTCCCATATATCTGCATCTTATGCTGGTAGAATCTGGTATCTGCTGAGTCTCTTGGGTGGAAACAAGCCTGGACAGGCTCAGTGTGTGAGAGATGTCTGGTGTGGGGGTGTGGATGGGGGACATGGTATGTTTGTGTTTGAAATCTTGTGTAAACATGTCTTTCTATGGGTGTGTCCTACAATTATGGCTTCCTATCTCTGTGTCTGTTTCTCTTCATCTCCTGCGTTATCTTAGTCACTGTGACCTTCTTACCATCTTGTCCATATTGTCCTTGTTGACATATCACTATTTACATTCTCACATCTCTCCTTTTTTGTCACGTCCTCCCCTGCAGGTCCGTCACAAGGCCTCTAAGAAGGTTTATGCCATGAAGCAGCTCAGCAAGTTTGAGATGATCAAAAGGTCAGATTCGGCCTTCTTCTGGGAGGAGAGACACATCATGGCCTTCTCCAACAGCCCCTGGGTCGTCCAGGTGTGTTTTTTGTTTTTTTTCTACAAATATTCATAAGATGTAGCACTGGAGAACATATAGAACAGAAGTTTTAACTCCTTTCAGCCACAGAGGTTTTCATAGATATATTTTGTTCACAGTAGAAGACAGAAAACACACCAAATGTTTAAACTGAAAAGTTTTAGCGTTTCATGAAAAACAGTAGCCCATTTTGAATGGCAGTAACACATCTCAAAAAAAGTTGTGAGAGGGCAGCAAAAGGCTGGGAAATTAAGTGATGCTGAAAAGAAACAGTGTGCAGCTAATTAGTTTAATTAACAACGGCTCAATAACATGATAAAAAGAACCGAGTTTCTCTGAAAGATGGACAAAAGTTCACCAATCTACAAAAACATACTGCATCTACCAACTGTGCAACAATTTTAGGATAACGTTTCTCAATGAAAAAATTGTGAATACTTTAAATATGTTATCAGGATTTATATTTATAGCGTATCTGGAGAAATCTCTGTGCACGAGAGAGAAAGCTGCAGACCTGTAATTGATGGCCGTGATCTTCAGGCCTTCGGACTACATTGCATTAAAAACTGGCCTCATTCGGTCATGGAAATAAGTACATGGACGCAGGAACACCTTCAGAAATCACTGACTGTGAACACAGTTCACTGTGCCATTCATAAATGCCGGTTAAAGCTCTAGCTTTAACCGGCATTTATTGAAGCATTCTGTATGGTAAATACACTACAATAATAAACATAAAGCCATTTAAAATGGTCCGTTACAGGCCCATAGCCCGTTTTTGGCTTATTCTCAACCGATCCCTGGCTTGATGTCAGGATAATGAGCTCCTCCGTGTGACGTAGTCAATACAGCGCTGACTGGTAACACCCCTACGCAGCATGTGGGAAAACCGGTCATACTGTTTTGTGTCTCTACTTAGTGATGCTGCAATAAAGGAAGTTCACACATTTACAGCGTGCTATATTTATGCATTTTAAAACTGGTATCATAGAATCATAATGCTGAAACTTTCTGTAGAACATTGTTATAGGTTGATATTGATATATTTTTTTGTGTGTGTCAAATATAAACTAGGTTGTTACTGGTTGTTTCTGTAGATGGTAATCAAATAATTACATTCGCGCACCACCAAGCTCTAAAACATTTAATAATTTATTTGGAATTATTGTTATTGCATGCACTAGGTACTGATAGTAGGTACAGATGGCAAGCACTTTGTCAAAACAAGCGGTGTAATCAGATGGTCCGAGTGTTTAGAGATGGCATATGGAGATTATATTAAAATAAATGAACAGTAAAACAGTTGGGTAGGGATGCAAGAATATTTTTATGATAAGAAAATGAAACGAATGATTTGTGGAATAGACCAATAGAACCAATATATAGTAAGAGTCTTGTTATATCGGATGAGGTAAAAGCAGACAGCGTGCTTGTTAAATGAGATCCAATTTAATGCTGCCTTAAAGACCCGGAGATAAAACATTCATCATGAGTAATCAAATAATATATTAAGACAGCACAGATGATATTTATGTTTACATCGCAAAGCAGTACCTTCTGTTTATACACCTCAGTAATAACTTGGCACCATATCAGCATTAAGTTTGAGATAAAAAAAAGTAATCAATGATATTGTAATTACTCGTTACTGTTTCGTAGCTATGCTGTGCTTTCCAAGATGATCGGCACCTTTATATGGTGATGGAATTCATGCCCGGAGGAGACCTGGTCACACTCACCATGAACTACGACATCCCTGAGAAATGGGCTCGCTTCTACACGGCAGAAGTAGTGCTGGGGCTAGACGCCATCCACTCGATGGGCTTCATCCACCGCGACATTAAGCCTGACAACATGCTGCTGGACCAACACGGACACCTCAAACTGGCTGATTTTGGCACATGCATGAAGATGGACTCGGTATGTCGAGTTTCTAGTTGTGTCACAAACCTTCTGAGTTAGTTGAAAGAAGAGGAAAATGACATTTTGATTATTCAGAGCTTCAGTGCACCACCAGGTGTTCAGATGGTGAAGTGAAGCTCTTACATCATGTTGTTTTGAAAGGCCACAGAAGTTATGTGCTAAACAACTAGTCTCGAGTGAGGCGGCAGTCCCGCCTCTGCTGCTGTGGGACAGGAAGTGTTTTTCATCCTTTTGTTTTCACCACAGCAATTTCAAAATAGCTCATTTCACTCATTTGAGCTCTCTGAATATCTGCCAGTAGACAGAGCATGTCATGCAATTCCTTCCCTAGTCTCAGTCTGGTAAAGAAACTTGAAATGGTCTTAAAACACATTTCGTTTGTGGTCCACATGGTAAAGATTTTTTAAAGAATTTTTTGCATAGTTGTTGTCCCAACATCTAAAGATTTTGAAAGAAAATATAGTAAAACAATTTTAAGCTAGTTTCACAAGCTCATTGATCCACACTATGATTTTGCTTTTGCTTTTTTTTTTAAACTTTTTTTCTGCTTTCTGTCCAAAGTCCTTTCCAATCTTTTATTATTGCTTTCCTGTGTGTTATGTTGTAAATTCATCTTTCTGCAGACAGGTATGGTGAAATGTGACACAGCTGTAGGCACACCAGACTACATCTCCCCCGAGGTTCTCCAGTCTCAGGGGGGTGATGACTACTATGGCCGGGAGTGTGACTGGTGGTCTGTAGGAGTATTTCTCTTTGAATTGCTAGTTGGTAAGTTATGTACTGTTCATTCAGTTAAGATTTTATTAAGAAAGCAAACATGATTTAATTCCCATTACATGTATAATTCAGCCCAGGCTGTTCTGACTGTTACCAGATAATGAGAGGTCAACTCAACATTACGTTATGTTTTCTTGCTGTTTGGATATTATGTAACTTCCTTTATGTTAGTAATTATAAAAATGTAAGTTTTTGCTCAAGCTCTCGGATCTGTGTTTTGAGAATTTGACCTCTCATTCTTCTTCTAGGTGAAACTCCTTTCTATGCCGAGTCCCTTATCGGAACGTACGGAAAGATTATGAACCACCAGAACTCGCTCGTATTCCCAGATGATGTAGAGATGTCTCAAAATGCCAAAGATCTCATCTGTGCCTTCCTTACTGACAGGTTTGTATATGAAACCATAGATTATACTGTAAGCCCTTGTTTTTGTAATGTAACAAGAATTTGTTAGTAAAAAGGGAAAATACTATATTAAGGACTATTTCAAGCTTTTATATACAAATAATACTCGATAATTTGGGGCTTTTTTGGATATCTGTCCTTTAAAAAAAATAAATCCTGTCATTAATTAGCAGGCTGAAATGTTAGTAAAGCATAGAACTGATCAAATAGTGCATAGTACATATAACCTTGTTAACAAGGTTTATGAATTTACATTAGAGATAAATACAACACTGTAATAAAAAGCCTTTAAGCAATGAGGTGAACCATATGTCAGCAACACTAGCAAAAGCACAGGCGCTTCTGAATGTAATGCAACGACCACCAAGAAGTCTGATTAGCACACAGTGTTTAGAGAAATAACCCCAACAATCGGGCAATCCCCTATGAGGAAGCACTCGACGACAGTAGGAAGGAACCAAGTTCAGGGAGAAGCAGCTGTTTGCCGTGGCTGCCTGTGGGGTGAGCGGAAGACAAAGGAAAGCACTAAGTGATAAAAAACATAGACGTATATTTGCCTGCAAATACACATCATCGTGGTATTGTTCTTTGTTTCCTTGGATTGATCCTGCACTTTAGATTTCCTGCCGGACATATATTGTTAACCACAGGGATGTCTGCCCATGACTCACAAAGTAACTGAGAGGCATGTCTAAGGAGCTTGGAAAGAAAAGCGTCTGGACTTCTTTAAGTTGCTTGAAGACTGATTAAGATACCTTACAAATTAGTTGTAAAGGTAAAAGTTGGATGAATGGGCATATGGGTCATGTTTCTGAATAGTGTCCCCTCCCCTTGAAGAAACCACTTCCTGTTTACATTAGTAACTCTGCCCACGACAGGGCTCGAACACAGGCCCTTTCTGCTTCAGTACAGAGCAGCCTTTCATTTTTCCTCACTCAGTTTATTTACCTTCTCACTCACTGCTCTCTCACCACAGACAGAATCTCGCATGTGTGTTCGACTGACACACACACATCTTGAACACTGACTACTGACTGCATTCACCACTTAACCTACATGCTCCATCACTGTCTCCTCATTATGCTGAATCACATGAGTAAGCACAACCACCCTGCTCGTTTTGGAATTTTTCATCTCTCTTTTCTCACCATGTGTTTTTCATCGCTTCATTCGTAAATGTCTTCCTCCACCTTTTCTCTGTCCCACTTTCCATTTCTTGGTTCTCCCTTTTCGTCTGTAACTTTCTCCTTTGCAGTTTTCTGGGCATCGAGACATGGCTTGTAACCCTGATTTGGCTGCATGTCACTTTTTCATGCAGAGGTTTTAAAGTCGCTCCTTTTTTTTTTTTTTTTCTTTTTTTTTTTTTCCTCCCCACCTCTGCCCTCTCTTCCCCTTGGCTGGATCTGGAATGTCCCACACGTGGCAAGCCCAAACTGCCCCACCCCTCCAACCCTGTACCCAGAGGTGGAGGAGGGAGGCGAGGGGATGAGGCAAGAGGGAAAATGAGTGTGTGTATAGATTCAGTGAGAGAGAGAGAAGAGAAGGAGGGAAGATCTAGGAGTTCTTGAGTCAGAATTGTTGATGTTCCTGCCTGGTATCCAGTCGTCCTGTCTTTACTGCTTGGAACTTGGACTGAAGAGGTTTTCAGGCGTATCCATTGTCCAACAGCGGTCTGGTGGCTCTCCATGCTGGTCAGTGTGGTCAGTGCAGAGTGGTCACGCCGCTAAGTTCCATGTGTTTGGGATGACATGTTTGTGATGGTGGGTGGAGAGGAGGAAAGGGGTGTGCTGTACTGCGTTGCACTGTGTCACACTTAGGCAAACCTGCTCACCGTCTGACTGCTTGTTCCTGTCGCTGTGTGCAGGAAGGTTCGTCTGGGCCGCACCGGAGTGGACGAGATAAAATGTCACCCCTTCTTTAAGAACAACCAGTGGACCTTTGACAACATCCGTGACAGTAAGCGTATCCATATACTTGTCTTTAAAACTTCTGTCTATATTATGCCACAATGCAGGAGCATCATACATTTCCATTTCTGGTAATGTGCAAATGTTTTTCTTTTTCACGGTTTGTTGCCGTTCCCATTGTTTTGCTTCTCTTATCATCTCCAGCCCATTCCTCTGCAGTTCTGTTTTGCTTCAGTCTGAGTTCGAATTTTATTTCCAGCTCCTGAGTCATTAAGCCTACTTGTATGGTACACATGCTCTCCATATGCTCGCCATTCATATCTGACAGTATATGACAGGGTGCTTTGCAGAGCAGGAGAGAAAATTATGCAGAATAATCAGCTACGTATGGGTACCAGTCTAAAATCATAAATTGGTGAGTGTACTGAACATATTGAAGTCCTGCACCACATGTGACTGGATAAAAGGAACACTATGTTGTAGCTTAAGGTGATAGATAGATAGATAGATAGATAGATAGATAGATAGATAGATAGATAGATAGATAGATAATATAACAGAATTATTTACTCACAGGTGTATTAGGAAAAGAATAAAGAGAAAAAATCTTAGCTATTTAATACTATAATTGTTAAATCAGTACCAATGTTTGTACTTTAGTATATTTTTTCTTTTCTTTTTTTTTAATTTAGGTTTAGACTGTTTGTATCAGGAAGGACAAAAGAAACAAGAAGGAGAAAAAAATAAGAAAGGGCTATATTAGAAGTATGAGCTGGACCTCTGTGTCTGTACGTAAGTACATTCAGACTCTTTTTCGTTGCCTCGCCCTGTCTCAGCCTCACCTGGCTCCGATTAAGGCAGAACTTCTGATCACAGCCTGGCAATCTGGAACACGAAACCATTGCTCTGCTGCTCGCCTCTCTTCATGTTTGCATGTGCACGCTCATGCAACCACTCCAAACACGACCTTGCTTCCATTGTGAAGTCCCGCTGAGCTGCACATCCCTCTCGGCCCTTTGTGTCTAAGGGTGATATTACTTCCCGCAGCGTCTGGGCCCTGATTTCGGCGCTTTATCATTTGAGTTGTCTTCGTGTTTATTAAGCACAGGGTTGAAGGCAACGAAACCAGCACCACGGGTCGTTGGATGGATGCTTGGCAGGATGAATGAATGAATGGATGGATGGATGCGACTGGAGGCAGCACCCCCCTTAGCGGCGGGTGGGGCAGGCTGTGCGGCCTGTGTGGACCGGTCTAATGAGAGGGGCGTCCCAGTTTGGAGGGTTGCTCCCGCTCTCTCACTCTCTCTGTGGCCGTGGCTGCCTGTCATTAGTCACCCGCTATCAGAGAGCATTCTGGGAAGTTATGCCACAAGGGCCTCCATTGAGCGCCCTGAGTCTCTTTCTGTCTCACCACATTTTGGCTTTTTTTTTTTTCTATCTCTTCTTTTTATTTCCCCCTCATTTGTTTCATCCCTGCGCTTGATTTCTCTCTGTGTTTTCTGCACCATCTTTGAGTCACATTTGTCACACTGGGGGCTGTCTTGACCCGCAGTAATAAGCTCTTTACTCAGAGCCAGAACTGCGCTGGTCTGAAGAACTTCATCCAAAATCGCTGCTTTTTTTTTTTTTCTAATTAGGATCTATTTTTAGGCTCGAGGGCTTGCTTAGTTTTATCTGATTGGCCCTTTAACACATTTTTGTCTGCAGACTTTTAGAGTCAGTCTTGTGAAAAGAGAGCGCAAAAGGAACCTTCTCTCTTGGCATGGCTTGTGAAAGGTGCTGTGTATGGGGCACAAAGCAAGCACTGTACGGGAAAAGGAGTGGTGTCAGGCTCACGCCAACCTGCAGACTCCTAAAGTAACCAAAGCCAAAATGGACATGCATTTATTCAAATTGCTGAAAAAAAAAATTGTACTCAAATGTCTTTGATGTATTTTAATTTTAAATCCCCAAGCACAGGATTGTTTTCAGTCTGATTTTATGTAAAACAGCAGTTTTCTCTTTGCTTTAACCCTCCTGGTTTGCACCTCCTTCGTTCCCCTTTTTCGCTTCATGACTCTTTCCCTCTCTTCCTGTCTTCCAGCTGTGGCCCCAGTTGTGCCAGAGCTGAAAGGTGACATAGACACCAGTAACTTCGATGACATAGAGGTTGAGAAAGGAGATGTTGAGACCTTTCCTCCACCCAAAGCCTTTGTTGGCAACCAGCTACCATTTATTGGTTTCACCTACTTCAAGGAGGATCAGTAAGTGTTTGAATCTCATATTTTTATTTTACTTTAACTCTGCTTTTGTTAAGTATTTGATATGTTCATGTTTGCGTTCCTTTTAGTTTTCCTTTCTTTTCTTTTTTATAAATTGAGATTTTTGTGCTACAAAGCTCAACGTGTGTAGATATTTTGCAACGGGCTTTTAGAACAACACTGTGCTTAAAATATGAGAGAAAAAGACAGCTTCACGCCCATGCCTCACCAGTCAGACACTGCAGGCCTGTTAAAACTCCACACTGCTGCCTTGTTCTGACAGCCTCTTTAACTGCCCTTGTCGCCTGTGATGAATCCTGCTTTGTAAACCCTGTTTTTGTTCAGCAAAAAATAGAATGAAACAACACTTGCAGGTTCAACCGCCGTTAAGGCAGCAATCACCCAAACAAAGCTATTGTGTTAAAAATGGAAGCGTTTATTGTTCAAGACATATTATCTGGATAAAATTCACTTTATAAATGGCTAAGGCAAGTTGGTTGTGAAGATCAAAAACGCCCACAGTTTTCTAATCGTCATACATGAAACGCTGTGCTCACAATCCGTTTCAATAGATTAATTTATACCCTTTAAAGATCTGCCATAATCACACAAAGTCAAGTCTCAATAAGCAAAGAATCAAAAACAAAATAGAAACTTCACAAAATAACTCAACTTCAAAAGATAAAGAAACAAACCTGTCTTTATCACAGCTGCTCATCCACGCTTCTGGACCTAGTCAGTTAGATGAGCTTCAGGTTACCTTTTCTGTACCCGTAGGTACATTTGGTCTTCTGTACATGAGTCATCTATGCTCACATGCACATTTTCAAAATAAACCCAGACAGCAGGTATGCTGAACGCGTTCTCCACCAGAATAAGATATCATTCTCTCTCTTTGCAACATCATTAGTGATCATTTTTCGTAGCGTTAACAACAGCTGAGCCAGTCATGTGCGTGGGAGACTGAGCCTTGAAATTTGTTCTGTGGTTAACCAGCCGGTGCCCCTTATCACCAGTCATTTTCTTGACCAACGTCGCTTCCATCTGGCTACACAACAGTGCAGCTATTCCCAAATACCACAGGAGCTGCTTCTGCAGTAAAACAGCTCAATTAAATGGCTCATGTGTTACAATCAGTGTTGGTCAAGTTACTTGAAAATAGTAGTTATTAATTACTGATTACTTTTCCAAGAAAGTAATCCTATTACTTTACTGATTACGTGTTTTTAAAAGTAATTAGTTACTTTATTACTTAGCATGATACACAACCTGAAAACATTATAAAGCAGACCTTTCAGCCCAATTTTATTTTTTCTGCATAATCCATCATATAAATTGAATCAAATGAAAAAGTCCCTTATTAAAAATTGTTTTATTAGTTTAAATCTTTTAACTTTATGCACATTGCATCAAGAAAAAATTAAATCTGAAGAAATTTGTTGAACATTTAAACCTATTTTCTACATATTCCTGCATATGTGTTCACACTCGCTCTTTCAAATAGTAAAACACGGCAAAAGACAAATAAAGTCAAAGATTTAATCTATTGTCACCTGTTTAGCAGGAGTGGGGCCGGTGGAGGTTTGTCCGGTGTCGCAGCGGTCATGTCAGTGGGGGGATCCGGGGGTTTCCCTGTGAATTTCACATTCCCGTGGCGGCTTGCTAGGTGCCTGCTCAGATTTAAAGTTTAATTTTTCTCTGTGGAAAAAAGTTTTCTTCCCACGCAGAGTGTACAGCGTACTCTAATGTTTTTGTCACTTTGTACAGATTAAAACTCAAAGTAATGTCAGTACTTCCAAGCTTTCGTACTCTCTCCCGCACTCCATATTATCCATTGTTTATCTACACACGTCTGTTGCTGCCACAGACGTCGCACGTTCATACGTCATGAGACACTCTCACAAACAAAATCACGGTTTAGTAACGCAGTAACGCAGCGTGCTTACGGGAAAGTAGCAGTAATCGAATTACTTTTTTGCAATAACAATCCCTTACTTTAATCTTTACTTGAAAAAAGGAATTGGATAGCACATTACTGCCCATCTCTGGTTACATTTAACCGAGGGGAGCTGAAAAGGTTTGAGCAGTAATGCTGTAGACTTAATTGAAAGCTATTTGTAAGCAGTATAAAATGGTCAGGCTAATTATAATTCTTACATATTTCCAGAAAGGTTACAACAGCGGATGAATCTGCTTGTTTAATTTAGCAAAGATTTTATGCTGGATGCCCTTTCTGACAAAACCAGTTATCCAACCTCACGGCCGACACTAAGAGTACTCTAGCATGTGTCTCCTTCCGATCTTGATTTTTTTTTTTCTCATGTAAAAGGTGAATGCGTTGTATGTGAGTGCGTACTCGTACCTTCAGTCTAATTGCGTATTAGTGTGTACCTTTTCTAAAATCACCCTTAATTTGTCTGTGTTGTTAAGCACAGGTATTTTTATTTTAAAAATTCACTCTGCAAAAACTGGTGTCATAAAAAGGCTTTACATAGTTAAGTTGTTATTCAGCCCCTGTGGCCGAGTCACTCAATAATTCCCACCACTACAAGCCCACCGAGATGGTTAACAGTTGGCAAAAAGTGCGTGGGTTGGAAGATTTCTGCCAAGACACCAAAAAGATCTCAACACTTTATTGCTTTTTCCACTGTGTATGGTTTCAGGATTAGGCTTATAGGTATCACTGTAAGTGCTTTCTAAGCTCTCTAATGTCACGTAACACTGGACAAAAAATGTCTTTTAATGGATCTGGTTGGGACAAAATGTATCTCGTGCTTGTAGAAATGTGGACCTGATGATGGTGTGTGATGCTGTCAGAGTTGGAAATCCACCTGACGTTGACTCAGTTACAAGCATTCATGGTTATTGACCGTCCATCTCTCGTTCTCAGGCTGCTAAAGGGAAGTAAAAGCAGTTCTGCAAAAGATTCAGAGGACTGTGAGGAAATCTCAGAGGACAAGGAGAATTGTTCAGACAATAAGAAAGAGGTAGTTTTCTGTTTTGTTTGTTTGGGGGGGAGAGGTGAAAATGAAAATCAAATAATGCTATTTTTGTATTTACTCATCTGTCAATTTGAGCAGCTGCAGAAAAAGGTTTCCCAACTGGAAGAGAAGCTCGACAATGAGATGCAGGCCAAAGATGAGCTGGAGCAAAAGTGCAGGTAAGATAAAACATATGATCCTGTTTGATAAGATAAGATAACCTTTATTAGTCCCACACGTTGGCAATTTGTTTTGTTACAGCAAAAAGTGGACAGTGCAAAGTTATATAGCAAAAATTAGCTATATGTTAATCAGCGTTCAGTCAGCTTATTAAATGTCTTGGTTAAAAGGTTTTTAAATTAGACATCACCAAAGGATAACTGGTTTCCCTGAAGAGTTTTTTTATATGGTGTGTCACTTCCTTCCAGATATATAGAAGTGTTTTGTAAAACAGGAAGTGACATCCCATCCTCAAAGCTGCTTTTAGAAATCCCAATATTAGGAGACGTTAAAGGAAATCCAAAAGCGGCAGAGAAAAAAAAAAAAAAAAGCAAGAAGAATTTCAATGTATAAATACATTTTTGAAAAGACAATTTTTAACTAATTGTGAAAAATTTTAATCTTTTTTTCCACCACCCAGAAATGCTACCAACCGTTTAGACAAACTCGCCAAAGAATTAGACAAGGAGGTAAGAGCGGGTGCATTTCAACCATGTACCTGATGGGATAAAGAAGGTCAGAGTTTGTTTCCACTCGTACTGTGTGCGAATTCCTCTCTCATCAGATGAACAGCAGGCAGAAAGTCGAGGCCTCACTGAGGCAGCTGGAGAGAGAGAGAGCTCTGCTGCAGCACCAGAGTGCTGAGAATCTGCGCAAGGTGGAGATCGAAACTGACAGGAAACGCAGCCTGGAGAACGAGTGTGAGCACCTATGAACAAATGTAGAGTGCTGTGCAAAAGTCTTCAGCTGTCCTTCATTTCTTTACATTTTGCTTAAAAGGAGCTTCAAAGGAGGACTTCTTATTTTATTTAAAGTGATTTTGAGCAGTACTACAGAAGTTTTGAAGTTTGTTTTTTTTTGTCGTTTCTTCTTCTTTTTTTTTTGTTCTTTTTTTTTGCTCGTCTTCAGTCCAGTCCTTGTACCCAACCATTTGTTCATTTTGCTTTGTTTTTTCGTTTAAGCTACGTAACACTGGTTCTTTAAGCCTGATGATTCACAATCTTAAGTTGCCACTTTGTTACGAGCAGCCACAAAATCCAAAACGCATATGTTTTTCGTTTCTTTAGTTAAATCTATGAAAAATTCCAAATATAAAATGAATAAAATAATATTTCTGCACAAACAAAGTGCAAAGCAAAGAGCTTTTAACCAAAAACGTGATGCATCACAGCAACGAAAGGCAGCCAACATCCACAGAAGAATTTCTAACATCCTTCATAAGTCTTGAGAAATATTCCTGAAGACTACTTAAACTATAAGAAAGTTTGTCTAAGGGAGTTCAGGCTGCTTTGAAGAATAAAAGTCGTCACGCCGAGCACTGACTTTCAAGCTTGTTAGAAGTGTACAAACTGTACATGTTGCACCCATTTTCCTACTAAAATCTAAGGAGTTGCTCAAGATTATTGCACAGCACCAAATCTAAACATCAGATGTATAACTTGTGAAATATCTTTCCATAATTTTGGTTGTCATTTGATTTTATATTCGACTCAGCCAAGTCAAATTGTGTATTTATATGTCAGGCTCAGAAATATTCATAGTTGTGGATTGACAGTATTATAATATCGTATGGATGGATGAAATTTTTTATACTACACTAACTAAAAATGACTTTGTTTTTACTCATCAGTGAACAACCTGAGGGACCAGCTAGAGGATCTGAGGAAGAAGAACCAGAATTCACACATCTCAAATGAGAAGAACATCCAGCTGCAAAAACAAGTGAGGGAAGCTTTTTAAAGTCACCTAACATGGTGTTGTCTTTCTCTTATTTTCAATTTTCCGTATCACTGCACTTTTTTTTTTCCTGTGTTTAATATGTGTTTTTATTCATGTTAATAAAAACATACCAAATTGGTAATCCCTAATTCTGAATGCCTTCAGCATAAAAACAATTTCATCTTCTCGTTATTTATTTTCCTTCCCTTAATATCCGTAGCTTGAGGACGTCAATGCTGTGCTTCAGGCTGAGCAAGAGGCTGTAGCGCGGTTAAAGAAGAGTCAGGCGGAGGTGCAGAAACAAGCCCAGAGCCTGGAGGTTAGCCTCGGGGAGATGCAGGAAAAGTGCAGCCAGCTTGAAAACAGCAAGATGGAGCTGGAGAAGCAGCTGAGGGGGCTGCAGGCCGAACTGGAGGAGGAGAGGAGAGGCCGCAACATGGGGACAGAAACTATTAATGACCTACAGGGTGAGACGTGGCTCTCTATTACACTCTGACAGCAAGAGGTATTAACATAGTCGTAAACAGATTTAAAGGTTATGTGAGTTCTGTTTGGACTCTCTTGTTGGTAGCCAGTTGTAGGTAAACTACAGCCTTCATTAGCAATGTTCAGAAGTAAAATTATGTTAAGCTATAGTTAATCTTTTTTTCAGCAGTTACCTCATCATCAAGCTTTGATTTGTTTTGTCAGATAGTTAAAGGTCATCGAATGAATACCTCTGCAGTGAAATACTGATTTACTCACCCTAACCACAGGTAATCAGTGTGATCTTTATACTCCCTAAAAGTGGCTGCAGTAAACAGCAGGAAAAAAAGATGTTATGCAAGTTGGAGTTGAAGGCTCAACATTAGATGTGAATCACTTTTCTGGATCGGGCACTGGGAAATGTCTGATCATAGGTGGAAACATCTGCTCAAAAGCCTGAGAGTGAAGCAAGTGGCCGTAAAAGCCAAAGGAAAACCCAAGCCAGAACCTTTTGTGGAAACTTAAGCATGCTCACTCCTGGCAGAGAGGCCACTGGCTGAGGTCAGAGGGGATGTACGTAGACCACAGTGTTACCTGTTTGTTGTGATGCCTGATGATCCCCCCCACCCCATGTCAGAATCTCTGTGTGGGTGGAGTCAGGGAAAAGAAACACTGAGTGCAATGTTTTCTGCATATTTAAAGATGTATGTGGGCTGGGATATTATGTAATGTCTGAAGCTGAACAGTTCAGGCACAGTTTTTAATTTACGACACGTTTGGCTCAACACTGTCACATCGTATAGAGCCTCATTATGGTAGCATCTTGACAAATAAAAAGAATACATGTAATAAATGTTATTCATTCTTTTAAACAATTCCCATTGCTCCATTACAGGACGCATCTCAGGGCTGGAAGAAGAGGTGAAAGAAGTGAAGTCATCTCTTTCCAAGGTCCAGACTGAAAAAAAGGAGCTACAGGAGAAGCTCAGTGAGCTTGAGAAGGTTGTTTTTGATTACTCATTACAAATTTCCAAATTGAAGGGAGAAGTATTCCTCCTTTTGTTCATTAAATAAGACACTACGACTCCAATATCCATTTTTGACCCTTTAGAAAAAGAGCAACCAAGAGATCGACCTTACGTTCAAGCTGAAGTCCCTGCAGCAGAGTCTGGAGCAGGAGGAGGTAGAGCACAAGGCCACCAAAGCCAAGCTTGCTGATAAAAAGAAGACCGACCAATCCATAGAGGAGGCAAAGTCCGAGGCCTTAAAAGGTGAGGAAGTGGGAGGGAGGAAGAGGGAATGTTGATTGGAGAGTACTCTCAAATGTAAAAGTGATGGTTTACACCGTATTTAACTCACCTAACCAAAGTAAGGGATTGCCTTAAGCAAAAGCCAGTCATGAAAGGGAAAAGGTGACTTCTGCTGCTTTTAAAAGCTGTTGAAGAAACAAATGAAGGGTCGATTGATGTTAAACATTACTGACAAATAATTCTAGTTCATTCCCAGCAGGTTGACAGAAAACTCGGAACAGACTGATGTTTAGATTTGTTGCTGATTGTCCCTCTCATGCTAGTCCATTTAATTCATGCCACAAGCAAGTTTACTGAAAGACAGCAATGATCTGGCAATACTCCAGTGTCGAGTGCAGTGTAGATTGTCCTGCTGATGTCTTTCCTTGCGATTTCCTTCGGTTCAGAGATGGAGTGCACCCTGCAGGAGGAGCGCAGCTTGAAGGTGCAGGTGGAGGGAAAGCTGCTGCAGCTAAAAAAGGACTACTCCATGCTGGACTGTGATTACAAGCAGGCGGAGAACAAGCTGGATGAATTTCAGGCACAGAAGGAGAAACTTTCTGAAGAGGTTTGTCCCAAATGAAACATGAACGACAAAGTAGTAACTTTAGACATTGTTTTGAAGAAATGATCCTACATCAAATATTAAGAGTTTCAATGTTACCCATTTTAGCAATCTCTAAAACAACAACCTCACAACAGCTCTCATTTACTAACGGCGTGTACGCACAAATCTGTTCATGAATCGAGCTCACAAATCTTTCATACACAAATCAGTTTTAATATTTTTAGATCTGAAGGTTTTTTTTGTTTTTTTTGTAGCATGAACAAATTTACATGTATTTCTGATCATGCATACAAACAAATGGCCTGGCTGTTCTAGGAGTTTTAATCATAAGTCTTTAAAATGAATACTGCTGCTACTACTACTACTTATCATTGTAACCCTTATTGTTATTAATAATATTATTGTTTGGTTTCTATTACTACCACACCACTTTTGGGTCATTATTTACAGTTTTCCAAGTCCATAAGCCATAAAATCCTCAAAAAATAAAATAAAATACTAAATGGAAACGACTTCCATCATTTCTGGATATCATCACTTACACTGTCATTTCCTGGCACTAACCCAGATGCTATTTATTTATTTCTTCTTATTATTATCATTATCATTTAATATTTCAGGATTTAAACATTTTTTTCTAACTTGTGTCACAGCGAGCATCTCAAAACCTTTTACTAAACCTGAAGTTTTCTTTCCCACTTTTCATAAATCCAACAGTACTTTTTCGCACACTTGTTAAAATTAAAGTAAATTAGGGTGTTTACCTAATCCACTCAGCAATGGATTAGGTAAACTAATCCATTGCTGTGGAAAAACAAAGCAAACCTGAACAGAATAGATAAAAGTCAACAAAGTAGCAAATGAAGGAGAAAATCTGGTTCCATTGTGTGCAGTGATCATGACTACAACAAGGAAGGTGTGCCATGGAAAGAAATCGTGCCTTGCAATGCATTCAGTTGGTATTATCATCGTTACAGTATGTGTACTATGTATATAATAATCATCACACTGCTTGACGTAAACTTTCTAGACTGTTGAAATTTCACATTGTGATTTTACTCACTGAAGAAAAATTCATTTGGGGGTAAAATCATATTCTGCACCTGGTCATGGCTTTGACTGAACAAAAAAAACATTATCACAGACTTAATATCTACATTCTGTGGTGATGAATGAGGAAAGCTAGGTGGGTGACCAACGGCCTCTTGTAATGAGCATTTGATTTTATTTTCAAGCATTTTGTACAAAGTGGTGCTCACTTGTTCTGAAGCTATACCCTCTGTGTCTAACCAGCTACTAGTAGGATTAACCACTGCTTTGCATCCCTGCTTGTGTCTTTACAGGTGTTGCACCTGACCTCACGTCTGGAGGAGGAGATGCACAAGCGGAGTATGAGCCAGAGTGAACTGAAGATGCAAAACCAGCAGGTGTCTGTGCTCCAGTCTTCTGAGAAACAGCTCAAACAGGAACTCAACCAACTGTTAGACATGAAGCAGATGCTGGAGAAACAGAACCAGGAACTACGGAGGTCAGACACATGTCCATATCCTGCATACTTGTTCATTTTAATTTCAGTATATACTGCAGCTGCCCTTAGGAAGTATTTAATAGCACATACAGTCTTCATACTACTTTTGACACGTCTACATTGCAGAGGATTGTGCATCAAAATGCCCTGAAAAGCATGATGGCTCGCTTTATGCAGAATGCAACCACATGCAATTGCACAACTTGGTACTTTTAAAATACAGTGTACTCGAACATACTAAATCTTTTTCTGGCTAACTAAGTAGGTAGTATGAGTATTGGACTGCACCCATGATATCTAATGAGCATAATATGCATATACAAATATAGCAAGAGTATTAGTGACTTTTTAATGTTGTTGGCAAGTCTCATTCATTTCCTCTGATTTAAAGGCATTGCTTTGGCTCTGGTGTTCAGTTGGCCTGCAGCAATGACTGACAGATTTCTGGTCCTGTTTCAGGGAAAAGCAGGAGGCTGATGGCCAGCTGAAGGAACTGAAGGACCAACTGGAGGCACAGCACTGTTTCACAGTAACTCTTTCTTTTCTTTTCCTTTTTGTGCATGCTATCTGCAAACAGCAGTGACAGCCAAATCACTTCAGTTGTACATTTAAGTGAATTGGCTTTCCCTAGCTCCTCACGCGTTTACTCTGTAAGTGTAATCTAAAAACTGATTGGGTCTACATGATTTCTTTATCAAAGACCCTTTACAAGACGCAGATCCGTGAGCTGACGGATGAGCGTGATGAGAAGAATAAGCTGTACGAAGAGGTGCAGCAGCAACTGGCAGAATACCAGGAAGAAAGGTAACTGTGGCTGTTGTGCTTTGATAAGCCGACTCTGCATTCAGTATAAAAACACTGTAAACACTTAATCACCAGATTAGTATGGAAATTGACATAAGCAGCAAAAAACGAACCATTCAAACTTGCAGTTTTTAAAGTGGCAGTTAAATATGTGTATCTCAACTCTACAAAATTCATTTTATCTGTACTTGAAGAATATAGCAGTCTTCTCACATTAGTGTCATTTCCCTTGTTCAAATTAATCTCAGCCAAACAGAAGGACACGACCTTTCACAGACTGAATGAAGCTGAACCAGATTAGCAGCTGTCCCAGATGCACTCGAGCCAAACATTATTGTGGACATATAATGCTTTCAAATTCAGCAGAGACAAAAAAGTCCCAGAAATATCAGTGCATGGTAGCACTACAGGCTGTTGATTTTTAGGTAATAACAGCAGGGATCTTCCTGTCTTTCTAGGATTTATACAGCTCTGGTAATTAATAAGATAATGGTAATTCATGCTCTCTTTCCCTCTGCAGGAAGTCACTGACAACCCGGCTGGAAGAAAGCTTGACCAAAGCAGACGCTGAGAAGTTGGCTCGTTCTGTCGTTGAGGACCAGTTCTCCAATCTGGAGAAAGAAAAGATCATGAAGGAGCTAGAGATCAGCGACATGATGATGAGGCACCAGCAGGAGCTCAGCGATAAGGAGGCCACCATCAGCTCGGTAAGATCGGCTCAAGTTTTGTTTGTTCGAGCCAAAAAATGTTTGTTAGCTGTTTGGATGAAGTCCCTGCCTGCTGTTGCTACATTTTTTTGTAACTTATCACCTTCTCAGAAAATCTTGACACTTCTGTATACCACTGGTTGTAGCTAGAAACTCTGCAAGGTATCTTTAATGCCCTGGGAAATATTTAGTTATGTCAGTAGCAATTTACCCTCAAGACCATCATTTTTGCAACCACATAAACTATTAAGAACAATAAGAGTCACTAATGTTTGGCTTGGCTTTGAGCTTTCCAGAATGAATAAAAGGGAACAAAGTACATTTTGTTTTGAAATGAGTTAAAGTATTCTTGTCACCTGACTGCTATGCAGAGTATCCACTGATAACATCGCCTCACCTCTGCTCTATCCACCTTCACAGCTGGAAGAGTCCAATCGTACGCTGACGGTGGATGTAGCCAACCTGGCCAGTGAGAAGGAAGAACTCAACAACCAGCTGAAAGAAATGCAACAAAGTGAGCGTCACTCTTCTGTAATGAGCAACCGATAAAACAAATTTCTATCAAGAAGTCATTTCCTCCAAGTTATAGAATGTGTGTTAAAAGTTGGCATTATTTACGCAGATAAAGATGTAAAATTGTCAGAAAAGTAGCCACTGTTGTGTTTATCGAAAAACTGAGTATTTGTCCTGTAAATTGTTAACCAAATTTCTGAAACATTGTGTTAAGAAACATGTATGAGTTTTGATTTGCTATTTTTATAGAACTCCAGAAAGCAAAAGATGAAGAGAACTATTTCAAAGAGTCCTTTGATAAGCAGCTGTGCAACGAAAGAACGCTAAAAATTCAGGTGTGTGTCTGGGTGCCTGCACAGGTCTGGAAAGTCTGCTACACTTTATTTTTTGCATGCTACTCTTGGTTGTGTTGAACTCTGGGTAAAAGTTACTGAAACATATAACATATTGCTGCAGGCTTTCCTGTTGAATTTACCAGGCTTGTATTTATCATAAATAGATCTCTGTAAAAGTATATATTACATGATTAATTTTTTTTTCTCTCAGGCTGTGAACAAACTGGCTGAGGTGATGAACAGGAGGGAGAAGGTGCGGGGAGGCCACCAAGGCACTGACACCGAGGTGCACAAGAAGGAGAAGGAGAACAGGAAACTGCAGCTGGAGCTGAAAGCAGAGAAGGAGAAATTCAGCACCGCCATCGTAAAATACCAGAACCAGCTGGCTGAAATGGAGGCGGTCAGTACGCCCACACTCCCAGAAAATAAATGCACGGCGTATAAGCAGATACATTTGCCAGAAAGAATCAGTGAGATACTGAGAGAGGCTGAATGTTGATTACCAATTAAAATTCTTACTGTAGAGAAGGAGACGGACAGACAGAGATACTGGGGGGGAAAAGACTTGGGATTTTCTAGAATTTCTCAATATTTAGTGTCAGCTAGAGATTTGGAGTGCTTTCTACAGGACCTGAGCTGAGAGTGCATAGAAGATGGATGAAGCTTTATTACTATCTATTGGTTTGTTTACTTTTGTTTAAAAGCCTCAATTTTTCTATTATTTCCCTCAGCATCTTGGTTTTTTGAAGCCAGAAATGGCCATATTTGAATGAAAAGTGTTTGAGGGTTGGTAGGGATGGCCAATTCATAGTGGTAAATTCCCAAATAATACTCGGTGGATCACAGACTTCTTGGACAGTTTTGTTTTTGTTTTTTTGTTCAGTTAACCACACACACGGAGACCAAAATATTTGGCTGATTAATTGCATTTAAAATGCTTCCAAGGCTACCGACAGCCCCAAACACAGACAAGAGCTCCATTTAGCGACTTTGTGAGCAGTACTGTCAATCAGTGTTGATGGGTATTGTCGGCGGCGGCATGGACACCCAACTTTGTGAATACAGTAAGTCAAGAACGAGGTGATGTAGGACTTTCAAATTGATATCTTAAGTGCATCCACTAGGAGGCTGAGGAGTAGCACTGGTGTCCATTAGTGTATTTATTTTAAAACTGTGGAAGTTTAACTACTAATCTCTAATCATCTTTATTTCTGCTGGAAAGTTGGGCACTTTCATTCTGCAGATGGGCTCTTTTCAAGTCAGCTTCAGGTGGCCATTCAAGGAATTGCAGCTTGATATGTTTTGGGTTTTTTTTTTAACTTCATTTAAGATGCTATGAAATTGTATAGGGGAAAACATTTCTCCATGTAGATCAAACTGAAAAAATATGCACTTTATATTCTTGGAAGAAAATATCCATCGTTTCTGTGTTTCTAATTATTTCCCCAATATTCTGCATTAGAAGTGAGAAAGTGAGTTCAGCTAACAAGCTGTTTGTTTATTTAGCTGATGGCAGAAGAGAACCAGATGCGTCTAGATCTTCAGATGACGCTGGACAGTAAAGAGAGCGACATTGAGCAGCTGCGATCCCAGATCACATCCCTCAGCATTCACTCTCTGGACTCCACCAGCATCAGCAGTGGCAACGACTTGGATTTAGAAGGATACCCAGGTAGACCCTTCATCCTGCTGTCATCATCGCAAAGATTTTCTTTAACATTTATATTCAGGGTCCGAAAGCACTTCTTTATACCTTTCTTCCAGTCCTTTCTTTTTCCTCATTATGCCTCTTCCTTTTCATCCCTTTTATTTCACCTTAACTTCTCTCTTCATGGTCCGGTGCAGTGCGCATTACTCACTCTCACACCTCAGAATCAATGTCCTTCACCTACCAGCGCACACACAAATCCGTCTGCATCGACACTCGGCCAAACCTTCGCTCGGCTCACGCTCTCTTTGGCTCTGACTCTGAGGACGAAGAAGAGCATGATGGGCGTCAGGAGCGGGGCCAAACTCCCCTGGCCCTTACCTATGAACCGTCCTCTGAGCCTGAAACCGAACCTGAACCTAGAGGTGACCCTGCATGGCAGTTCAAAGCCAGGATGTGGATTGAAACTAAAGCAAAGCAAATTTTTTTGAAAGAGCTTTTTACAATATTTATCCATAAAATTATGGATGGGGGGTTCATTTTCTTCTCTAATTTGAGTGAGTTTGGAATAAAATAACTCCAAACCCTTGCCTAACACCGCGAACCTGTAGCTAATCCCTGTGTGTAGCTGTGCAAACACACACAGCTTGATGCAGCACGGCTTTGCTGAAATTTATTCCACTACAAAAGATTTGGAGAGTGAAGTTGTGTGTGGATTTCTACTAATAATTAAGTTACTTTCGTTCTTTTTATATCTCTACTATGCACTTGTTATGTTTTGGAATTGCAGTTTCTTAGAAATCTTGTAGTTCTCGCGTAATAGTCTCAAACCAGAGAATAGGACATCCTGTGCCTTGCCCTTTTGTATTACTGAGGAAGAATTTCCTTTCTTCTTAAAGAAAGTGCCACCAAAGCATGAGACTGTCAATATTTGCTTTTAAGTGACTCGCACAATTAAAGGTTTTTGTGTTTTTGTATGTTAACACCTTCCTGTTTTTCCTCCACTCATTAGACTCCAGGCTGGAGGGCTGGATCTCACTTCCTTCCAAGAACACCAAGCGATTTGGTTGGGACAAAAAAGTAATGAATCCACCAATATTTCTTGCATTTAAAAAAAATAATAATAATTTCCCCATATATTTTTATATTGTTTATTGTTTTCCATTTCCTTTACAGTATGTGGTCGTGAGCAGTAAGAAGATCCTGTTCTATAACAGCGAGGTGGATCGAGAGCAAGCTAACCCTTTCATGACCCTGGACCTTGAGTGAGTCATTAAAAGCACCTTTTAAACATGGAACACATTAGTAAATACAGTGGTCCCTCGTTTATCGCGGGATTAACGTTCTAAAAATAACCCGCGATTATTATAGATGTTTTAAGGCTGTAAAACCTTTTTCAAGCCAGGTCTAGAGTTCTAGATCATCATAACTGTAACCTTTGTCAAATCTCACACTTTGGGAGAGCAGCACCAATCATTGTTAGCCAATAGTGCTTTGCAATATCATACTAAAATAAATATCTGAATCCCAAATAACTGAGATCATCTAAAATATAGCACTGAATTTGACTCAGAACATGTTTTTTTTCTTTTGTTTGTCCAAATTTAAAAAAATAAAAAATCATTTTACATTTTAAGTCACCATCTTTTCCATCAAATGCTCCACAGAGAGCATGGTGACTCACCGCAAAGTCAAAGCTATGCAGATTTTTGGTGGAAAATAATAGAAATGACCATAGAAAAAATCAGCTCAAATAAAGACCACAAAACTACACAGAGCAGGTGGAAGTCAGCACAAACCTTTGAGTTTCAGTTATCAGAGGGTTAAATGCCACAGTTAAAACACATCTCTCAATACTGTCCTACTTTACAGTGGGGCAAAAAAGTATTTAGTCAGCCACCGATTGTGCAAGTTCCCCACCTAAAATGATGACAGAGGTCAGTAATTTGCACCAGAGGTACACTTCAACTGTGAGAGACAGAATGTGAAAAAAAAATCCATGAATCCACATGGTAGGATTTGTAAAGAATTTATTCGTAAATCAGGGTGGAAAATAAGTATTTGGTCAATAACAAAAATACAACTCAATACTTTGTAACATAACCTTTGTTGGCAATAACAGAGGTCAAACGTTTACTATAGGTCTTTACCAGGTTTGCACACACAGTAGCTGGTATTTTGGCCCATTCCTCCATGCAGATCTTCTCGAGAGCAGTGATGTTTTGGGGCTGTCGCCGAGCAACACGGACTTTCAACTCCCGCCACAGATTTTCTATGGGGTTGAGGTCTGGAGACTGGCTAGGCCACTCCAGGACTTTCAAATGCTTCTTACGGAGCCACTCCTTTGTTGCCCGGGCGGTGTGTTTTGGATCATTGTCATGTTGGAAGACCCAGCCTCGTTTCATCTTCAAAGTTCTCACTGATGGAAGGAGGTTTTGGCTCAAAATCTCACGATACATGGCCCCATTCATTCTGTCCTTAACACGGATCAGTCGTCCTGTCCCCTTGGCAGAAAAACAGCTCCATAGCATGATGTTTCCACCCCCATGCTTCACAGTAGGTATGGTGTTCTTGGGATGCAACTCAGTATTCTTCTTCCTCCAAACACGACGAGTTGAGTTTATACCAAAAAGTTCTACTTTGGTTTCATCTGACCACATGACATTCTCCCAATCCTCTGCTGTATCATCCATGTGCTCTCTGGCAAACTTCAGACGGGCCTGGACATGCACTGGCTTCAGCAGCGGAACACGTCTGGCACTGCGGGATTTGATTCCCTGCCGTTGTAGTGTGTTACTGATGGTGACCTTTGTTACTTTGGTCCCAGCTCTCTGCAGGTCATTCACCAGGTCCCCCCGTGTGGTTCTGGGATCTTTGCTCACCGTTCTCATGATCATTTTGACCCCACGGGATGAGATCTTGCGTGGAGCCCCAGATCGAGGGAGATTATCAGTGGTCTTGTATGTCTTCCATTTTCTGATGATTGCTCCCACAGTTGATTTTTTCACACCAAGCTGCTTGCCTATTGTAGATTCACTCTTCCCAGTCTGGTGCAGGTCTACAATACTTTTCCTGGTGTCCTTCGAAAGCTCTTTGGTCTTGGCCATGGCGGAGTTTGGAGTCTGACTGTTTGAGGCTGTGGACAGGTGTCTTTTATACAGATGATGAGTTCAAACAGGTGCCATTCATACAGGTAACGAGTGGGGGACAGAAAAGCTTCTTACAGAAGACGTTACAGGTCTGTGAGAGCCACAGATTTTCCTTGTTTGAGGTGACCAAATACTTATTTTCCACCCTAATTTACGAATAAATTCTTTACAAATCCTACCATGTGAATTCATGGATTTTTTTTTTTCACATTCTGTCTCTCACAGTTGAAGTGTACCTCTGGTGCAAATTACTGACCTCTGTCATCATTTTAAGTGGGGGAACTTGCACAATCGGTGGCTGACTAAATACTTTTTTCCCCCACTGTATGCCTTGTCTGGAAGTTAAGGTAAAACTAAAAATGATGAATGTTGCCGGGTGTTGGATTCATCCTCTGGGAATAATCAATCTTTGCAATGGCAAACAGCAACATGGGAATAAGCTAAAGCCGTTGTAAACAATGGGATTTGATAATAATGCAAGACAATAAAAACAACCAAAACTGATCTGTTGTTGCATTTCAAGTCTTCTTTTCTTTAATAAATTTGAATCACTCTATATAAAGTAGGTTTCTCATACTGGGTGGGCATTAGACTTAATTTCTGCATCTCTCTCACTCTTTCAGTAAGCTGTTTCATGTCCGGCCTGTAACTCAGACTGATGTGTACCGTGCAGATGTCAGAGAAATTCCAAGGATTTTCCAGGTAATGAGTTGAGACCGTCCCCGTTTCCTTCTCTTTATTTTCTTGCTTTCACGGACCTTCAAGACAAAACTTCCTCTGTAACTTTAAGTTTTAACTGCATTTGCCGCCTTCTGTCTCTCCAGATCCTATATGACAATGAAGGTGAGAGCAAGCGTGAGCAGGATGCTGGAGCTGAACCCACAAACTCTGGTGATCGCGCCTCATACATCAGCCACAAGGGCCACGAGTTCATCGTCACCCTCTACCATTTCCCATCCAACTGTGAGGTCTGCACCCGGCCTTTGTGGAACGTCTTCAAGCCTCCACCAGCGCTCGAGTGTCGTCGCTGCCACACCAAGTTCCATAAAGACCACCTGGATAAAAAAGAAGTTATCATACCCTGCAAAGGTCAGCATGCTCACTCAGGATTTAACAGGAAACTTGATTTTTACGGTTGCACTAAAATTACCCAAGAATCTGTACATAGTACATGCATCTGGGTTCAAACACCTGGTTAACAAACAGCCCCAAAATATTAAAATGAATTGCTGTCACGATTCAAAATAAAGAAAACGCACAAAAACACAAGATTAGAATGGCACCATCATGTAATAGATTTATGTATACATCATAGACTTGATATTGGGGTGGGGGAGGTGGGTGGGTCCAAAGCTGTTCTTTCTTGTTCTCACACACATCAGGATATAATCCACCTCACACAGGCTGCCTGGGTGGAGTGCACAACACGCAGAAGACACTAGAGTGCAATCAGATATCACACAAAACTTAAATGGTTAAACCCATTTAATGTCCCATCTACTGCATCCAATATTCATTCTCACATATCTACATGTCTAAAAAAGATCAAAGCTAAAGTGGATGTATGAAAAGCTGCAAAATCTAATCTTGGTCATAAAAAGGAAATATCTCTCTCTTAATCTTTTTTTTTAAATCTTATTAACAGTGAATTATGACATCTCCACGGCCAAAGAACTACTCCTCCTGACCAGCTCTCAGACGGAGCAGAAGCACTGGGTCAGTCACCTTCTTAAGCGCATCCCGAAACACCCGACACTGAGTCCTCCCCCTGTGGCACGCAATTCCCCTGAAAAAATACCCCATTCCTCTCCACAAGTATCCCCACGACCTTCGCCCAAGTCCTCTCCTCGCATGTCCCATCGAGGCGCTGTAAAGATCCAATCCACCCGGCAGCAACCGTCATCGGGGAAGCCAAGGTGAGAAACCCACAAAAACAAGTTTGGAAATGTTACTTTATTCTTAACTATAAGCTTTAATTTTACATACTGTATGGGGGTATCCCCTTCACAGTCATCTAGGAAAAATGTTTTCAGTTTTTATTATTATAATAATAAAACTGAGCATGTTTAAGAAACTTCACCAACATTGATGTTTTAAGAAACTAACAAGAGAAGTATAAAAATGCAATTTGTTCAAATATTTATGCAATAAAAATAATATGAGCATTTGTAATTTAAATGAAATAAATATGCAGCAGATGCTGCTTGTTATTTTACTTGACTAATCTAGTGCTCATCAGGAGATCTTTTGTGTTTTGATTTGTGCTTTCTTGGCCTTATTCTCTTCTCACTTTCAATTGTCTGAACCTTTTCTGAGCTTTTGTTAGCATGAAAAATACCTTATTTTTTTCATGCAGGTAAATGCAGGTAAAGGTCTTAAACGCTGTTTCTTAACTACATTGTCTAGCTTCTGCATAGTTGAAACAAACCCAAAGCTCTGGCTGATGTACAATATTTTGCTTTAAACTGACTTCTGAACCTTCCCATCTGCATTAATGATGCAGCATTAATGCTCGCACACAGCACCTCACCGAGCATCAGCAGTGACTTAACTGAGTAGAAAATGGCATCAAACCTTTTGTGGGACTAATTAACTGTATCTGTCTTGTTTTATGAGAACATTAATGCAGTTAGTAGTTTCAACTTTCAGCCACACCCTAACTTGCTTTTGTCCTTCAGCACTGGCCCCATGCTCCGTATCATCCTCCACTGACCCCCGATCTCTTCACCTCTGACCCCACCATTTCTAACGTCTCTCATGCTGGGAGACTGTAAGTAGCATAGCTTGGTGACCCTCTCCACCTGCATCGCTGCCGTGCCTATTAACCCACTCTTCATAGAAAGCAGCGTAAAGTACCTGGTGAACCACTAACCATCCCACTGGTGCCCCCTTCTGACAGTGGCATGTGTTGTCTAGCATATTAACGCATCACTAAAGGCTGTCTGTTAAGGTACACAGCCATCTAGGTCATCATAGTCTAAGGAGCTTGGAAAGAAAAGCGTTTGGACTTCTTTAAGTTTCTTGAAGGCGTTTCGCCTCTCCCAATAGGACTCTCCCTTTTGAGAGTGTCCCTAAGGAAGGTCCTGATAGACACTTCCAATCGGGCTTAAAAATCTGGGCCTCACCACCAATTGCTCTTAAAACTGAAGAAGCTTCTCGGATGAGAGGCGAAATGTCTTCAAGAAACTAAAGAAGTCCAGACACTTTTCTTTCCAAACTCCATAGATCACTAAAGGCTCTTTGACCACTAAAGGCTCCTTGAACCCCTCATACTTGATGTTTCAGACTGTTTGAGTTTGACCTCAAAGACTGGAGTTGGGCATTGGATGATGACGATAATCATGATGATGATGATGATATGTTCTTCTGAAGAAAGTTAAAGAGGAGGGACAGAGGGTAACTGGACCTCTGCATGAGATGTGTGGCTTTAACGTATTGAGGCATGCTTTTGTGTGCTTTCCAAGTTTACAGCTAAATGCAACTCACCTCGCTGTTTAATCCCGAAGTTACAAAATGCTTCAGTTAATATCACCAAAAAATCAGAAATATTAGGGAAAATTCTGGTTCGACATGTTTGGAAGGAGTAAATCCATGAAGAAATATAAAGTTTTTCTTTTAAGTCTTGCTTTTAAGATGACAAAAAGTGGCTAGTTAGCTTAGCTTTGCTTAACATGAACCTCAGATTATTTCTTTTGAATGTCAGTTAATGTGCAAATCAGCAATTCTCATAATTTGTGGGATCAATATTTATTAGTAGGTTATATTCAAGTGAGACGGGTGCTAGTTGTTTGTCCCTGTTTCTTTCCTTTATACTAATTGCTATAGTTAGCCTAACCCCTTTCACAGCAGCCATTTTGACATGAAATAGCAAGTAAACACAACTGTTGCTAATCACACTAATTGAGGCTCTTTAGCTTAAAAAGAATAGAAGTAAAGTGAGTAGCAACACGTGTTTTCCGGCTGTTATATGTCTACGAATGGGCGTCTTCCCTGTAATATTAAACCATTTCTTCTACTTCTATTTTTCTTTGGGCAAACATGCACACTAATAAATATAACTGTGTCTGCCTGCTTTTTTTCCCTGCATCTACACTTTCATTGTGTGGTTACTGGGTAGCTTCCTTGTTTATTAGTCTATGTGTGGATTTTGTGTGGGCGTGCCTTTGAAGTCCTGCCATACTGTTGGTAGCATACCAGGTTTTTCTCATCTTCTTTTTTGTATTTTCCTCTATCTTCACAGTTAACCCTGGCTAATATTTTCATCCGTGTGGAGTAATGGTGGTCTGGAAGCGGT
Organism: Maylandia zebra; assembly: GCF_041146795.1. NCBI lineage: Eukaryota > Metazoa > Chordata > Actinopteri > Cichliformes > Cichlidae > Maylandia > Maylandia zebra. The sequence continues at coordinate 14,095,838 of NC_135181.1, forward strand.
GCCTACGTGTGTTATGTTTTTTCAGAGAAGACTGTCAAAAAAAAAAAACAAACACAAAAAGCCCTAAAAAAACACTAATACAGACAGAAAACTGGCTGACGTCATGAGAAAAAGGATTTATTTTTTTGGTCATTTTAACAAAAGGAGAATCAGGACAGTCTTCCCATTACAGTGACTCATCCAGTGAAAAGATGCGACAATCTTCACGATTAAACTGCCCTTTTTTCTTTTTAATAATCATAATTATGACAAGACTTTATTTTCTTTTTCTCTTTGCGTTTGTAAAAAGATTACGCATGTGTTTGAACATTTGTATATACGATAAATATCTATATCTGTGTATCGTAGCACATAACGTGAAGCTAATAGTATATATGATTGTTTTGTTTCTATGACCACATCACACACTATATATGGTTGTCCTGTAAATGTATTAAAATGGTTTTATGGCTTCTTTTTGAGTTAAAAATGAGCCTTTATAAGTACATCTGTTATAACATGCGAGAGATCAATGTGAACTCAACTGAAACAATGTTGTTGTTTTTCTTGCGCTTCATGACAATTACTGATTGTTCATATATGTTTAAAATCCCATGTGTAGAATTTTTGGGGTGATACATTAAAAAAAATGTAAAAAATCAAGACTTAAGCATTTCAATTAGTGCCTCTGGTGATCGTATTTGTTTGTTGTGCATGCCTATTATTTACGTTTTTGAAATTTGTAGAGAGTGCATCTAAAGCATTGGCGATATACAGCCTCTGCCTGATCGGGTCTAAAAGGAAATGATTTATATCAATTAACGTGGTGTATGAAACAAAACATGGAAACAAGGGCTAGTACATGGTCTCTCAACCCATATCTAACATGTGACTGTTTTTGAGTTGTTAGTGTTAATATTAATGAAAAAGCAGTTTATTCTGTATCATATTGGTAAACAACAAAACAGTACCAAATAATTATGTTATGCTACAGCTATGAGTGTATTTAAAGTGACCATTTGTATTACACCAGTATAGGTGTCTCACTACAGTATGTGGTGGTGAGCAGTAAAAAGCTCCTGTTCTATAACACTGAGCTGGATCGAGAGAAAGCAAACCTTTTCATGACCCCGGACAATGAGTGAGTCATTAAAAGCAACGTTCAAAAATGTTGACTAAATGAGAAGTACTTTGTGTACCTCATGATGCAAAATACTGAACAAATGAAAATTAGCAAGGCTCAACGGGAAAAGCTTTGGAATCTGCAAATGGGTTTTAATTTCCATAGGTTTTACACAAAAACATTCACAATCCATCCAGTACAGTTTTACCAAATGCAACTTTGTCTAAAATGTAGAGCATTATCCCAAATTTTAATTGTTTCTACTTTTCAGACCTCAGCATTGCAGGAAATACCCTTTTTGTTTTTTTAAGGGTCCGCTTCTATCAACCAAAGCAGGTGAACCTGTCATCATCTTTTCCATCTTATGTATGGAGCATGAAGAGTTATAGCAAAGTCAAAGCTGTGCAGGTTTTGGTGGAATATAATAGAAACGGCTGTAGATAAAATCTGCTGCAATAAAGGCCATGAAACTGCTTATAACTGCACAAAGTCATTGGAAGATGAGTAATTTTTCACTTTCCCACAGGATAGAATATGATGTGTCCATCTATGTATATGCACATTTTCCTCCTGTAACCCAAGAGTTACGCAACAGTTACTTGAATAGAAATATGATATGAACGCATGAATGTAAGTTGCTCTTATATTTGTTGTAAAAGGAATCTGGGAAAATTACATCCATATAAAATGTTTTGTCCTTCAATTCATTCAAAATGTTAACCTTTCTCTAACATTTACTTCTGATTACTCTCATCTAGGAACTGTTTGGAAATTTTTGGTTTTAGTTAATCATGTTGAAAAAATTTATGATTCAGTTGGTAATGAAATAAATAATCTCAACTGGCTTGATTTGCCAATTAATGGCATTTTCTTTACAATATTTTTAAATCATTCTATACCTAAAGTAAATATCTTGCTAGGCTAGCACTAGACTTAACTTCTCCATCTCTCTCCCTGTTTCAGTAAGCTGGTTCGTGTCAGATCTATAAGTCAAAGTGATGTGTACCGTGCAGATGCCAGAGAAATTCCAAAGATAAAGGTAATGAGTTGGGACCATCAATGCTTTCCTTTCTGTCATAGACTTTCAAGACTCATCAGCTATCCAATCTTTAGTTTACCCATCTGCTTCAAGTAAATCGTAAGTGTTGCATTTGCCTTCTTGTCTCCCCTGATCCAGTATAACAGTGAAGACGACATCAGGCGTGAACAGGACACTCCATTGGAACCTGTGCCGCATGGCGATCGCGGCTCCTACATCAACCACAGGGGCCATGAGTTTATCCTCGCACTCTATCATTTTCCATCCAGCTGTGAGGTCTGCAGCCGGCCTTTGTGGGACTTATTTAAGCCTCCGCCAGCGCTCGAATGCCGCTGCTGCCGCACCAAGTTCCACAAGGACCACCTGGATAAAAAAGAGAACGTTATTGTACCCTGCAAAGGTCAGCGTGCTCACTCAGGACTACAGGGAGAGCTTAACTTAAACAAATAAAGATTCCTCTGGGGTTTTTGAGTGATTTTTATGTACAACCTGAATTCCAAAAAAGTTGGGATGCTGAGTAAAATGTCAATAAAGACAGGATGCAATGATCTGCAAATCTCATGAGCCGATATTTTATTTACAATATAACAGAGAAAGTATATCAGATGTTTAAAATGAGGAATGTACTTTTTTTTTAAGTTCATTTGATGGCAGAAATGGGTCTAAAAAAATCTTTGGATTGGAACATCTTTACAACTGTGTACCATCTCTTCTTTTAACAATAGTCTATAAATGTGGGAACTGAGATGCTGGACTTTTGGGAGAGGAATGTTGTCCCATTCTTGTCTCATTTAAAATTCTAGCTGCTCAAAAGTCCCATGTCTTCTTTTTTTATGTTTCATGATGTGCCAAATTTCCATTTGTTGGCTTGAACTGTAGTGTCTCGCTGAAATATGTGAGGCATCCTGAAAACGACGCCTTCTGGATGGGTATATATGCCTTTCGAGATCATGGCTGCACAATATTGATTTTTAGCTTTGTCCCTTGCGCACAGACTTTTCTCTGGATTTTCAGAATCCTTTGATAATATTATGTAATACAGAAGATGACCTATTCAAAGTCTTACGCCATTGTCCTGAAATTATTCCATATTTTGTGAGTGGATTATTTTGCATCTCTGCCCATTTTTACTTCTGAGAAATGCCTGTCTAAGGTGCTCATTTTATGTTAATTGTTACCAGCTAATCTAATTAGTTGTAAAATGTTCCTTTCTTTTACTTTTCCAGCCCTTTGTTGCAATGTTACATCAAAGTGAACTAATATTTTTTCATGTTAAGCATTTGATATCTTTTCTCTGTCCTTTTGGGAATAAAATTGGCAAATCTCATAAAGTCCTATCCTTCCATTCTGTTTTTATTTAGATCATACAGAATCCCAACTTTTGAGGAATTGGTCTTCACACATTTAGCTAGCAAATGTAGGTGTGGATTTTGTGTAAGCAACCTGGGATTTCTCATTTCCTTTCTTGTGTTTTTCTCTTCACAGTGAACCCTGGATAATATTTCCATTCACATGCAGTAATGGAAGCAGTGTCTACGTGTGTTGTTGCGAGTGACAAAATCCAAATACTAATGTGGACAGGAAACTGGTGTCATGACAACTGGGATTTCATTCGAGGAAAGTGCATGCTGTATCCTTCGTGATTAATTCTAATTTGCTTCTTGATCATTGTCATAGGCGTGTGTGTAAACATTTGTGTACACATTAAAAGATCTCTCTTTGTATCATACCACACAAAGTGTTGCTGTATATTGCTGTATAAATCAGCACCACATCATCCAGTATATATGGTTGTTCTGTAGATTTATAAATACAGTTTTAAGTGGAAGGCTTTACGTTTTCATGAGCCTTTAATTACAACTGTTATAACACATGCCAGAATAATCTGAACGATACAGAAACAATGGTTTTATTCCCATTTGTGATAATTATTGATTGTCCATATACAGTATGTTTAAAATCTCAAGGTGATGCATTAAAAGAAACCCTTTAATAACAATAATATAATACATTAACAGCATTTCAATGAGTAGCTCTGTTGATTTATGTTGTTCATTGATGTCCGTCATTAAAAACTATTCAGACTTACTTTGATATAGAAAGTGCGTCAGAAACAGTAGTGATGTACAGATGCTATCTTGACCAGGTCTTTAAAAGTAAATCAATCAATTTGAAAGAAAAAGGATTAAAAACAATAAGGTTTAGTATTTGGTAGTATTAGTACTTTTTTTCTTAAACTGCCGAACAGCACTAAAAAAATAGTTGTTATAGTTGCACTGAAGCCATCTTTCCGTCAGCAGTATCACATCTGACTACAGCGTATTTTAAGAGACCATTTGAACTATACCAGAATAGGTCCGTCTTTATCTCACAAGTGCATGTGGAGTGAGTGGGCTCCACTGGAATAAATCTTTTAGAACAGCCTAAAGCCAACTGGCACTCATCATACATAATGTAATAGTTCATCATGTTGCCCAGATGCTAAAATCATTTTTCGTACTTGCAGGTCTAATCCATTCTGTCTATCAGCTGTGTGACTGTTCCGGTTAAATTGCAAATGAATGAACCCTGCTGTACAGGCCACTGATGTCTCAGGTGACATGTAGCCTCCTCCTGGTGTTTTTCTTCTTTTTCTCGTCAGTGCGCAGTTAGTCTTTTAATTTTATTTCCAGTTTTTAAAAAAAAAAAAGAATTCTTTTTGCCTAAAGCATTATGTAAAGTACTTGAGTTATTTATCCTACTTCACATTTCTCCTCCACTTTTTGAGATAGAATTTCTTTTTTGTATTTTTTATGTTTTAACAGCTTTTTTAGAGACTCTAATTACCTTATGAATTAAGGGGTTTTTCTAATTGATTCATTTACTTTTGTGATTTTTGTGTGTTTTTGAATTATGGGTGTAAAAAACACAAGTAAGCTTGCAATAGTCAATCAACTGCCAGGAGCACAGCATTCCTGGCTTTGACCTGACTTTGCTTTTTACTGCCTCTGCTCTTCCCTGTATATCTGCTTTATGAGGCTGGATTGTCAAGTGGACTGTTTTTCACACTCTAGCATTTATATAGATTTTTACACAAAACAACATTATTTCAAAATGTGACACTCCGAATTTGGCAACCTTACAAACTCTGGTAAACTCCAACCAAGTTATGCAGTACAGCGTCTGTGAATGCACAAGCAGGTGGGCTACAGCAGCAGCCTACATCAGGCGCCACACCTACAAACAGAAAACTGAGGTTGCAAATTAAACAAAACGTTGGAAAAATGTTCCCTGGTCTGATGAGTCTTTCTTTTCTAACATTTGGACAGAAGGGTCATAATTTGGAAGAATAGATTCATCCTGCTTTGTAGCAACACTTCAGACTGGTGATGGCGGTGTAATGGTGTGGAGGATATTTCTTTAGCGCCAACTGAGCTGTTAGAATGTAGCGGCTGGGTTCAAATAGGAGACTTGAGGCAGAGATGAGGTGCAGACCAACTACAGGTTTATTCACCAACATTAAAATACCAAACCATAACATGGCATAAAACAATGTAGCCCAGTGGTGAGACACGGTGCCAGCAACAGCCTCTGATGTAACTGACAGACCTTTACAGACTGCTGCTAATTGGCCCTCAAGCCATACCATTATCTGGTGTTACGTAGTAAACATCTTATCGAATAACCCTTATTAATGCCAACCAATACTTTAGATATAATTACAATACGTAATTAACTAATATGGCTATTCAACACCCTCTTATATCACATGGTGCCACTGGGAATTATTAAAAAGGCACTCGGGATGCCTGGGGACTCTTTTGGCTTTTGGCCTTTTGGCAATATCAAGAGAAAATGGACGTAAGACTATCCTGTCATCGCAATATTAACTTGGGGTATACGTTGTCTCTCCTACTAAATAGGTTACACATCAGGTAAGTGTTAAAGTAATGTTTTCCACCAACTTAACCACAACTTAACTTTCCATACTAATTGAAATATATCACTTCTACTTTCCAACACCATTAAACTCATTGCCGACCTCATTGGTTTAGTCCAATCATCTTTCTTCCTGCCTTCTTCAGGACAGTCAACCTCAACTTCGCATACTTTATATCTCACTGCTCCTTTGTCGTTCTCCCTGCATACACTTCTGCAACCCACCTCCTCCCAATGTCCGCCTCTCCCATGTTACTCGAGCTCCATCCAAGCCTCCATCTTTATTTCCACCACCAGCGTCTCGAGGGTTCCTGCCCTCAGTCCTATCACAGCTGGCATTCTATTCAGCTAATCGCTAAATAGCTTAATTGAATTCTGTTGATCAATTAATCATGTTCAATTCCTTTTAATGAGCTCTCACTGTTGAACAGTTCAATATACTGAAATGGTCATTAGATCTCACCTCTGGGAAAACATTAATTGCTCCACTGTTGCTCCTGGCATCTGTATGTTTCCATGTTTTAACATAATAATTAATAGCAGGCTGTTAAATGAAAAGAGGCTGTGCAATTTAAACAGTGACGTATGCAAAATAATTTAATTTCAATGTTAGGTGTGATGTGCCCCTTAACTGGACAAACTATTTGAACTGTTAGGCCTGAGTCGGCTGACTTTATACTGTTTGCATGACATATTTTTTCCCTCCTGCTGATCAAACATTCTGTGTTGCTGATAAATATTGTTCCAAGAAAAATAAATCAACCAAATTTGGGAATGCTTATTTTTACCCTTTCACAAGCTCCCTCTTTCCTTCCTTCCTTGCCTACCCCATCCCCTTTCCACTGTTTAAAAGAAAATCTAAAGTACAAATATCTTTTGTAGTTTCATTTTTTACCCAATAGTAACCAATTAGCCAACAATGTATTTTTATTTTCTGACATTAACTAATAGACTTCAGCAATCTATTTCAGGAGTTTTTAGTAGAACTATAGTATTTTATTCTTGTACTTTCCCGTGAGGTATGAGCTGCTCACTCTGTTGTAACTGCCTGTCCTTGACAAATGACTGTGCAGTGACTGGTCCGTGTTTACACAATAAGTAATGATTAGGTTGGGAGATTCGTCTCCACAAATGAGTAATTTGGAAGTGAGCAGTGATAAATCTGATATAAGCAGCAGTCTGCAGATGGACACACATTCAATTGCAGCAGGTATTTTTTGTTGTTTTTTTCACTGTGTCTGATTGCCATGTGCATAAACTGATTTGAAGATTTGTTACTTGTAGCATTGTTTTGTAGCAAATGCAGATGTAATAATTTCCTTGTATTTAACTCTCACTTCTACTCGTGTTCTTTTCTAGATATGAAGTCCTGGTATGTTCTTGCTTTTCTGTGGTTGTCATGTTTCTGCCACAGAGCTCTTTCCTGCCCAGCTCTCTGCACCTGTTATCCCAGAAGAAATGAGGTGGTCTGTAATGAGCTTCCCCTGACAGAGTTCCCCTCTGACGGTCTCCCGGAGAACACCACCTTGCTGACTATCCAATTCACAAACATCACCTCCATATCTGAGGCCCATCTAAATGCCATACCCAAGTTGCAAGGGCTCCATCTGTACAACAATCACCTTCACAGCCTTCCCTCTCATCTCCTCAGGGGCGTTCCTCACCTCAACACTTTGGATCTCACCGGAAACAGGCTAAACAATCTGCCTGCAGATGTCTTCAGCCACGCCCCACTACAGAGCTTGGTGCTGAAGAATAACCTTATTAGAAAAGCTGATGCAGAGTGGCTTTCTTATAACAGTAGCCTGACCTGGTTGGATTTATCTGGAAATGAATTAACAGAGATCCCAACTAATCTGCTTCTGAAGCTGCCCCACCTGGAGAACCTTGACTTCTCAAACAACCGTCTGGATAAGATACCAGCAAATTCTCTGAGTCAACTGAGCAAACTTGAGAGGCTAAGCCTGCAGAACAACAAGCTCGACACGCTGAATGGATCTGCATTTCAGAGCCTGCATAGCCTCACACATCTCTTCCTCACTCAGAATAAACTCAACAAGCTGCCCAAAAACCTGTTCCAGGGACTCACTCAGCTCAGACACCTGAGTCTGGATGAAAACCAGCTGAGCCATATTCCTCCAGGTTTGCTGGATGAACTTCACTTGCTGGGAGAGGATGGCCTCGACTTGACAGTCAACCCTTGGCTCTGTGATGGGAAGGCAGAGTATCTATGGAGGTGGCTTCACGAGAACAAGAAGAAGGCTTTCTTGCCAGACTCCATCACATGCGCTGGACCTCAGCCTCTAGCAGGTCGTTCAATAATATCACTAACAGCAAATGAACTAAACCTTCAGTCTTAATATTACTCCTGCTGGTCTTTATCTAACATGAAAAGAAATCCAGTTCGGCCTGTCGGATTTGAATCACTAAAACATGATAACTATGTGACTATAAATAAATCTGATATAAATAAGACTATTGTCTTGTTTTTTATTTCATTAAATTTAAGTGTGTTCATGTTACATTGTTTTCTTGTTTAGATTTAAATGAGAAAGTCTGCAGTATTATCATGGATTTTATGTTGGCATTTAGCTTAGCTTCACACAAAGGAAAATAATCCACCCACCAGAACATCTAGAGATCTCTAAAACCTCCTGTTTTGTTTGTTTGTTTGTTATTTTTATTCAAACAATGAATGACATTTGTAGGCAGCTTTTTGGCCAAAACCAGGCCAACCATTTCACCCGTTTTCAACCTTTCTGCTAAACTATAGTATTATAACCTGCTATTCTCGGGAATAGTATCCCTCTATTCATTAAACTGCTAACATTAACAGGCTGAGTTCTGAATCTCAAGCACCAACATATGGTTGTGAACTTGAGGGATAAAAATTAAGCCTAATGCCTATTTTTGTTATTTGTTTTCTTTTTGCACAAGTTAATTAATAATGTATCACACATGTACCCTTGCACATTGTGTTCTTGAAAAACTGAAAAAAAAAATATTGATTTATGTGTGGTAACATCAACTTACTTTTAGAAAGTACAGAAAACAGTAACCACTCACTTTGTTTGCTTGGTTTTGTTTGCCTATTGCAACATTTTATCCTGACTCATTGCTGGAATCAAATATCCTCAGAGTTGTGTAAAATCAAGTCAGCGATCAAAACCTGAAGGAATTTCAGCTGTGCTTTTCAGGTAACAACACATTTATAATCACATTGTCACCGTTTTATTACCTGTTGATCTTTTACGCTATTGTTTTCTTCTCAGTGTATTTTTTCTTAAAGATGAACCTGTGGCTGCTTCTTACTCTCACTGCTCTGGCTGAATATGCTTACCAAACGAGAGGCACCCACTCGTGCCCAGATCTGTGCACTTGCTCCTTTCTACCTTCGAGTGCAGAGGTGGTGTGCCGCCAAAGCTCCCTCACATATTTTCCTGCAGATGGTTTATATCCCAACATCACACGATTGTCCATCCAGTCCAGAAACCTCAGCTTCATTACAGCCAGACATCTGAGTTTTGTGCCTCTTTTAAACCACCTCCAGCTGTATCACACTAATCTTTCAAGCCTTCCTTCAGACCTACTGGGTGCCATTCCTCACCTGAGTACGTTGGATCTCACAGGTAATCAGCTGATTCATCTGCCCCCCAAAGTCTTCGTCCATTCCTTGCTCCGTAGTCTGGTGCTGAAGAATAATTTAATTGAAAAAGCTCATGGAGAGTGGTTTTCCGACAACAGCAGTCTCACCTGGCTGGATTTGTCTGGGAACCGTTTAACAAGCATTACAGCTGCTCTGCTTCAGAAGCTGCCTCATCTGGAAAATCTCGACCTAAGTCATAACCATCTGCAAGAGCTACAGCCAGACACACTAGCAAACCTACATCACCTCGAGACACTAAACCTCGCTGGGAACAAATTAATTTCCCTGAAGCCTTCAACGTTTAGTCACAACGTGAAACTCTCACAGCTGTTTCTGCAGGAGAATCAGCTCCGAGAGCTGCCAGTGACGCTCCTCCAGGGTCTGCAACACCTTGAACTTCTGCTGCTTAATCAGAATCGGCTACGGTACCTCCCCTCAGGTCTGCTGGATGACAGAAAATCCTCTTTTCAGATGGCCGTAACAGGGAACCCCTGGCAGTGTGATGCCAACCTGGAGTATCTGTGGAAGTGGCTCACTAACCATCCTCAAAATGTCTTCTTTCTAGATGAGGTGGTCTGTGACGGCCCTGAAGCTCTGAAACATAAACAAGTTGTTTCTTTAACTGACAGTCAGCTTGATCCTAAATGACAGAGACTCACAATTAATGATGTGACTGTGAAACAGATGTTTTGCATTATTACTGCACATATAACCAGCCTGTTTCTTGTGAGCTGTCATTTATTCCCCCTTTGTTTAGATATTGTCCAGCCCACCGGGTGGCGTAAGATACTCAATAAATTTTCAGCCCAGAGGGCTGAATAGGCAGTATGGCTCATTTACTCAGTATATCCCAGCCAAAAACATGTTAAACCAAATGCATTCACTAATACATTCTCACTGAATTGATTTTCTTTCAGGCTTGTTTTCTGTAAGATTTATAATCGCAGATTGAGATTAAGTAACCCAGGTTTAAAAATGCTCTCACTTCCATAAGGGATCAAACATATTTTCATGAATAATCAATTTATAGTCCAGAGATTAGGACCAGAAATGGACGTCCTTGGTAGAAGAGAAGAGCTCTTGTGAGATTCTCATGGTGCACGCTTGCACCAACAGCTCTGTCTCGCTTGTTTGTTGTGTTGCAGATTGCAGCATTGTTTCAGTTGTGCCCTTTTGTGTTTAATGATGTTGAGCATGTGGGAGTGAGTGGGCAGTGCAATGGCTCAGTCTTGCAGCTGACCTCTTCTGGATGTGTTTAAATATCTCCCTTTTTCTTTCTTTAGGTTTCTTTTTTCTCTCTCTTTCTTTCATATTGTGTATGGGTATATATCTTCTGCATGCCCACACACCCCCATACTCACGCCTTGATCACAGTGAGTGCACTGGACTATAATTTATTACTTTTATAGCATATAAAACATTGGAGCCTCTTGAGGCTGTTACTTATGAAAATTAAACCTTGTTCATAAAAGTTCCCCAGAGAGTTGAAGAAGAACTCAAATGGATTCATGTATGTCTTCCATTCCACCTCTTTGAATTGTACCCTGAAGGTTAAAGGTTGAGGAAGTGGGCTCAGTGGTTCAAATCCTAATTCCCTCTAATGAAAATTCTCTCAGGTTGTGAGCAGATGCATTCAACTCGACCTTAACAACGTCCCTTTCTGTTTGTCTTTAATCTGCTTGTGCTTCTACAACCCACAGGCTCTGAGGTTTGGAAGTGTGTGGTAGTGGTGGGCATTACTTTGCAAGGAAAAATGAGGATGAAACTTTTCTAAGTGCTGATGAGCACAGAGGAATGGAGTCTGTCTAACTGTCTGCTAATGAAGAACACTAAAGTCTAATAGATCATATGTGAGGCTTGGAGACAAGAAAATTACTGTAGCCTTTCTGACTTTGTTCTGCAATAATGGAGATGTGATTTTCTTTGATTGCTGCTAATTAGCACATGTTAGAACACATTACTTGGGATGAAATGTGCCAAATTTAAAATAACATATTTTTTTATTTTTCACTATATTAGAGTTGCGGTCATTTCAGTGTGTTTTTTTTTTTTAATCGGCAACAATAGTCTTGATTTCTTTTCTTCAGGATGTATCAATGAACTAGAACAGCTTGTTGAGACTCACATTTTATTCTGAATTGAGCAAAGAAGAAATACCTTGATTTTCAAAGGAAGTTGTTTTTTGACTATGTACAACTGATTTTTCGCATTAAATTGACAGAATAATCTGCTGATCTTTTGTCCTCATTTCCATTTTCTTACTTTTTGTCCCTCTACAAGGACTCGAGGAAACCCACCTATGATTAGTTAAGTAGCCTAACATGCATGTGTTAGGACTGTGGATGGGATTCAGAGCACTCTGAGAAACCCCATCATTTATATTAAATGGCTTCAGCTCTACCTCTGTAATACATATCCAGTAAAAATGCCATAATATTGTACGCTGATATATAGATACAAATGCTGTCAAAGTACATTTTGCTGATAAAAGTACACTAAAAAGATTTAAGTGTACAAAGTTGTATTACTACTAAGCAAATTTGACTTGTAAATGATATGTTGATGTATTTCTGGCATGTTAACCAAAAAGGTTACATCACACATGCAGCAGTCATTCATTTAGAAATGTGTTTTTAATGCAAATGTAAACTCTTTTTGCTGTGGTTTTGATCCCCACCATTCAGCCTACTCAGTATCTTCTACTGTCTGCTCTTTGGTCATGAGCAGGAAATGAATAATTGGTTTTCAGAGCCTTTTCTCAAAAGGGAGACAATGCTGTTGGACTGATATTGAATCTTCGACTGGAAAACCACGACAATGAGCCGAGTGACGCTTCAAAATTTGAGCCGAAGTAAAACAGAAGGTTAATAGTCTGCAGTGAGTTAGCATATTCTACTGTTCTAGTGATGGATGGATATTCTTCAGACTTTAGAGAAACCAAAGTCATTATTAGTTCTGCATGTGAGTCAGATTGGGGAGGTTTTCAGCATCAGAGAAAGAGTTTTATGATCTCTGAGTTTGAAAAGTGTCGAAACAGATTAGAAAAAGGCTTGCATGTGACTCAGATGTGCCAAAGCTGCACTGCCATGACTTTGACGTCATTGTTTTGCAACTGTCAGTAAAACATGCCAGCACTGATAAAATGAACTGATATGTTTGTACGAGTGTGATTCAGATGGGTTGGTAAGCTTTGAACCAGTTCTTGATTCTGATCCTCGTTCACAACAGAAAAAAAGTTCTCCCTTAGTCTCACGCTTTTTCTTTTTTTAGTAACTGCTGCTCAAAACATTGAGGTATAATCAAGCGTACCATTATTTTATGCAGGGCACAAACTTAAGCTCAACCACAATCCCAGCAGATCATCTCAGGCCACATCAGCTAATGACCTAACTGAAACCCTTTTATGCATCCTATTGGACAATCTCAGTTTATGACTACAATTCAGGCAGCTTTGGCCTGCCTACATTTAGACCACCAATCCACTTTGCAACCCACCTTCTCTGATCTGTCCGACTCGATCAGTGTTTGTTCTTATCGCCTGATCTTCGCTGTGCTTGGAGCTCGCTGCTACTCCTCCTGCCTCTGGCTCTGGGGTTGTTTTTGTTTTTTACCTGTACTGATGTTGTTCACCTTTATTCCTCGGCTTTGATATTTCGTAGGTCTTACTCACCTTTTTATGCCGAGTGCGTTTGAGCTTAGGCTGTAATAAGAGAAAAGGTTGTTAGACTCATTAAAAGCTTTCCTCAAGGTGGGTGAGAGAAGTCACGCTGTGGCTGCCTTCAGGAGCTCGAGGCCATTACCGTGCAAGCACTTAACAAAAGTAACACACTCCCACTAAACCCTTTATCAACCTTCCCACGTTTTTGCCAGTGATTGAGGGCACTTTTGTTTATCCGTCAAACCCATGCATGTTTAGGATCAGCATGTATTCCTTCAGCACATTTGATCAATAATCCCAGAAGCAGTTAAAGGTGATGGATTTGGGGGAAAATAATTAAAAATGCTTTGTTTATCATAATCAAATATGTGGATTTTATTCTTGTTATTTTCCTGCTCATATATCACCTCACTACTTGACAACATAAACATGGCGAAAGAAATGTGATGTAGTATTTGTGCATTATCCCATTATTGGCAAAGAGAACTGAGGTTGCTTCGCCTACTGTATGATTGGTTGTTGTAAATGGCCTCCCATGCTCTCTGGGGACTTTCGCTGTTAAGAGGCTCTGCCTAGATGGATGCCACGTTTAACACTGTGCCACAAATCACCGCTGTTTTACTGCAGGAACAAAGATTGTGTGAGGTTACCTCAATATCCCCAGACATAGGAAAACAACGAAAAACAGCATCCATCAAAATCTCAGTAAAAATGCAGACATAGGTGGAGGAAATCTGTGATTGTGGCACCAAAATATGAAGAGAATTTCACCACAATCGATGAAGAACATAAAGCTGCACTCATGATGGCTGTTTAAGAGGGAAGACATCCTTTTAGTATCTAGATATGGCCAAGTAAGGCCATTAAAACATCTGTGGGTAAAGATTTGGTATGCTTTATACTTGTCAATTTAACTTGGGGAAGAGGAAGTCAGGTTTATGTTATTCCAAAGCTACCGTGCCAAAAAAAAAAAAAGTGTGTAATCTTTCCTTGACAAGCTCATTCACACCATTAAAACAGACAGATTAATTCCTCCTTTCCCTTCAGGCTGTACAAACTGCAGGATCAGAAGCTGATTTAACATCTTTCATCTCAATATCTTGTCACAGCTACTCCTGCCATGTCTCGTTCTATAATTTTTTTGTCTTTCCAAATTGATTTCTTGATTACAGTTCATGTGTAATCACCCACCGTGACACATGCAGAGGACAAACAGAGAGTCCTCAGAGAGTTTAATTACCTCCGAGCGCAAAGCCAAGGACTCGGCATTTCATCACGGTCTGACATCTAAATCTCCTTGAGGACCCCTCGCATCCTCTGCCATAAGTTTTCATGTCTGCTCGCTGATGTTCTTTCACTGAGCTCACATGGATTATCATCTGGCACCATCTGTCCTGGGGGGCTTTATGCAGTGCTTATAACAGACCTTTCACCTGTTGTTGGGGCGCTTGCAGTGGAGTCACACAGAGCTGCCAGCAGCCACTGAAACTTGTTCAGAGCAGTTAGAAACGAGGTTAAGACCACTGAGGAATCATGTGTCATTGACAGGCTCTGAGATTAGCTTAAGTCAACTGTTTCTAAGTTTAAAAAATAAAACTAATAAGGAAAGAGATCATTTGTCACATATAAGAGAGCTTCTGAATAGATCTCTGTTTTTTAATCTTTTTTTCTTTAAGGAAACTGACTGTGCATGATTGCGGAGGATTAGCCAGGAGCTGAAATCGCTCTATTAAGGCTCGCTTTCTCCTGGCTCAACACATAAATCTTCAACTTTTGGGAAATGTGCTCCTTAGTTTTTCTCAAAGTTAATGTAGATGAGAAGATCCCACTCCCCCACAAAAACTGACTAAATCAGACAGCCAAAGTTTAAAAACAGGGATTTGACGTTTTATGGAGGCTTATGTGTTCCTGTGCAGTTTACAGTTTATCTATATTTAAAGTAAGATGGGCTCAATGTTCTAATCTATAAAACTTTGGGTTTGTCATGGACGATTTTTATGTAGGAATAATAAAATTTTTCATAAAATGGATTTTGCCTCCAATGCTGTGAATGTTCTTTATTCAAACCACATTTCTTTTTATTTTCTAAAATAGGAAAATGGTACAGGGATTTATTGAAACATATTTGCTATGGTCGCCTTTGTGCTTCAACACTCTTTGAACTCTCCTAGGGAAGCTTTCTTGTCATTTCTTTAAGTAGTCTTCAGGAAAAGATCTCCAGGTTTCTTGAAGGACATTGAAAGCTCTTCTTTGGATGCTGGCTGCCTTTTTTTTCTCCATCAAGATGATCCAACACTGCTTCGATAATGTTGAAGCCTGGGCTCTAAGGAGGCCAATCCATTGTGTGTATTTCTATCCAGGTATGCTTTTACTGCATTGGCATGCTGAAAAATCAACCTGATGCCAATCAGATGCCTTCCAGATGGTATTGCATCCTGGATCAAAATCTGACCATACTGCTCTGTGTTTATAATTCAGTCAATTTTGTAAAGCTCTCCAACACCACTGGCTGAAATGCAATGCAAACCATGACAGAGCCTCAAAGAGCCTTTACAGATGGCTGTAGACACTCACTGTTGTACCTCTCTCCTGACCTACCAAATGCTGGCAATGATTTGAATCAAATATTTACCATTTGGACTGATCCCTACATAAGATCTGCTGCCCCTGTTTCTCAGGTTTTTCTCCCTGTTCCCCTTTCTTAAAAAATGTCTTCTTGACAGCAACCCTTCCACTGAGACCATTTCTGATGATGCTTCACTGAACAGTAGATTTAATCGGCTGAGTGACCAGATGTATCTCTCAGGTTCCTGTTTCTTAAGGACATATAACTTTAGACACTGATCATCATCTCCTGCAGAAAGTCTTTTTAGTCCCGCCACTTCTTATTTTGTCCTCTACTTGCTTCTTAAAAAAGTTTCTTTAAAAAAGTTTTAAGTACACACTATACACCACGCTGAGATATGCCAAGTTTTCAGCTAAGAGCTCATCTCTCTTGGAGCAAAAATATTCTATGCCTGTCAAGTTTTGTTATTTTTGACATTTTTCATAGATTCAACGAAAGAAATTGGAAGAAATTATAAGTGATGAGTGAAAAAACAGCCAAAGAAAAACTTTTAACAACCTCCAGAGACCCTGGAGAACTGTTGCTCAAGACCGCTTTGAAAAAATTACATAAAAGTCTGAATCCACAGAAGCAAAATCTAAGAAATATAAGTAAAGAAATTAAGCACAACTCAACACTTTTGCAAAGTATTGTATTTGTATAAAACTAGCTAATTTCCTCTTGTTAGCCTCCAGGGATAGAAAGCCCAGGCTAGATATTACAATACTGCAAAGCTGTCACACTGAGAAATGGAAACTGCATGACTGAAATCTTTTATGACAGAGACAAATTTCACAACCCAGAGGAGGTATACATCTGATAATGCCCCCACTAAATATTGTTTTTATGACCTGCCACCCTAAATTGATTGTAATTATTGTTGGAACCCACTACAGGACAAGGATGTTCCACTCCATAAAGCTTCATTGTCTCTGGATAAGATAATCAGCACCTGCAACTGTGTCAGTGGGCAGCTCAGATCTATCACTACAGCGCTGGTCTCTTGAGGGCAGTTTCCTTAATGGGATGTCCATACATTTATCAGTAGAGGTGACACAGGACCGCTACAAGATGCCCTTTGTAATCCATTTTTGAAGCGAGAACCATCAGTGAAGGGCATCAGTGAATTGACTAGGTGAGCAAAGAAAGAACAACAGACAGTCATACCTCTTTGTTATACTGACTGTGGTACAAAAGGGAGCCTTTTTTTTTTCTTTTATCTGCTGCTTTTTATAACGTTTTAATTGAATTAATTTGCTTTTAAAAAAAATCAAGCAGTGGATGGGTTGATTTTTAAACAAACGGGGGCAGCTTTACGAGCTTCGGCTTTGAAAAAGTATTTTGAAGCTGTCCGAGGCCCTGATCAAAGCACTCAGCACAAAAGTAAAGTGTAAAGCTGTGACACAGAACACAGTGCACAGCCACAAAATGACAATTCAAAGACTGTGACACAATGCATAACAAGTCGGTAAC
The DNA here is from genome assembly GCF_041146795.1 of Maylandia zebra. Taxonomy (NCBI): domain Eukaryota; kingdom Metazoa; phylum Chordata; class Actinopteri; order Cichliformes; family Cichlidae; genus Maylandia; species Maylandia zebra. The sequence goes on from NC_135181.1 coordinate 14,113,279, forward strand.
AACAAGAATAAATACACCATGATTCTGACTTTAATTTACATATTCATATTTGCTGAATGAATGTTCATTTTACTCTGGGGGACACAGCAGTGTCAGCATGAAAACAGTGGAATATAAAGAGGAGATTATTTTCCTGCCCTCACTGAGGCTGGTTTAAACAAAGCCTTCAGTGGCTGAATGTATGCATTGTTTGTATTGATGTTCTGTATTAAATTTTCAAAGAAATGGCTCAAAGGTTTTCTAGGAGTTAAGATAAGCAAAAAGGCAACTCAGAGGTCTTTACTGAATATTAAACACTGTTCTCAAGCAAGGAGGCAATTAGCCTAGTTTAGTATAAAGGCTAAAACGAGGGGGGTAACTGGCTTTTCACTGGTCACACTTATTAAGCTGGTTAAGTAAATGTTTTAAACTGATGACCTTATATGAAGTCATGTCGATAAATGCCGCAGTCCTGTTTGGCAACCCGCTCTGTGAGTACTAATCCCACCATGTTCTCAAAAGTTTACTAAAGTTTACTACTACAAGTTTTCGTTTTTACCCTTTTATTGATGATGAAAGATCTGAGTTTATTTGGGGCTAAAAGAAGAAAGTAGTTTTTCTAGTACGCTAGTCTCATTTAGGGGCCATAGCATAGTCTGTTTATTGGCGCTATACACTTGGAGTTTCAAATTGAAAAGGCAACTAGATTCCTGTTTGACCACAAATGTTTGGTTTACTGTTTATATTATTGTGTTATAATCAAATTTAATATAATGGGATCATTTTTTACTGATCAGCAGTCCTAGGAACAGCAAAGCAAAGAACCTTTTGTCTTTTCATATATATATATTTGCCTTTCATATATATACAGTGGGGCAAAAAAGTATTTAGTCAGCCACCGATTGTGCAAGTTCCCCCACCTAAAATGATGACAGAGGTCAGTAATTTGCACCAGAGGTACACTTCAACTGTGAGAGACAGAATGTGAAAAAAAAATCCATGAATCCACATGGTAGGATTTGTAAAGAATTTATTCGTAAATCAGGGTGGAAAATAAGTATTTGGTCAATAACAAAAATACAACTCAATACTTTGTAACATAACCTTTGTTGGCAATAACAGAGGTCAAACGTTTACTATAGGTCTTTACCAGGTTTGCACACACAGTAGCTGGTATTTTGGCCCATTCCTCCATGCAGATCTTCTCGAGAGCAGTGATGTTTTGGGGCTGTCGCCGAGCAACACGGACTCTCAACTCCCGCCACAGATTTTCTATGGGGTTGAGGTCTGGAGACTGGCTAGGCCACTCCAGGACTTTCAAATGCTTCTTACGGAGCCACTCCTTTGTTGCCCGGGCGGTGTGTTTTGGATCATTGTCATGTTGGAAGACCCAGCCTCGTTTCATCTTCAAAGTTCTCACTGATGGAAGGAGGTTTTGGCTCAAAATCTCACGATACATGGCCCCATTCATTCTGTCCTTAACACGGATCAGTCGTCCTGTCCCCTTGGCAGAAAAACAGCCCCATAGCATGATGTTTCCACCCCCATGCTTCACAGTAGGTATGGTGTTCTTGGGATGCAACTCAGTATTCTTCTTCCTCCAAACACGACGAGTTGAGTTTATACCAAAAAGTTCTACTTTGGTTTCATCTGACCACATGACATTCTCCCAATCCTCTGCTGTATCATCCATGTGCTCTCTGGCAAACTTCAGACGGGCCTGGACATGCACTGGCTTCAGCAGCGGAACACGTCTGGCACTGCGGGATTTGATTCCCTGCCGTTGTAGTGTGTTACTGATGGTGACCTTTGTTACTTTGGTCCCAGCTCTCTGCAGGTCATTCACCAGGTCCCCCCGTGTGGTTCTGGGATCTTTGCTCACCGTTCTCATGAACATTTTGACCCCACGGGATGAGATCTTGCGTGGAGCCCCAGATCGAGGGAGATTATCAGTGGTCTTGTATGTCTTCCATTTTCTGATGATTGCTCCCACAGTTGATTTTTTCACACCAAGCTGCTTGCCTATTGTAGATTCACTCTTCCCAGTCTGGTGCAGGTCTACAATACTTTTCCTGGTGTCCTTCGAAAGCTCTTTGGTCTTGGCCATGGCGGAGTTTGGAGTCTGACTGTTTGAGGCTGTGGACAGGTGTCTTTTATACAGATGATGAGTTCAAACAGGTGCCATTCATACAGGTAACGAGTGGGGGACAGAAAAGCTTCTTACAGAAGACGTTACAGGTCTGTGAGAGCCAGAGATTTTCCATGTTTGAGGTGACCAAATACTTATTTTCCACCCTAATTTACGAATAAATTCTTTACAAATCCTACCATGTGAATTCATGGATTTTTTTTTCACATTCTGTCTCTCACAGTTGAAGTGTACCTCTGGTGCAAATTACTGACCTCTGTCATCATTTTAAGTGGGGGAACTTGCACAATCGGTGGCTGACTAAATACTTTTTTGCCCCACTGTATATGTGTGTATATGTATATATATGTGTGTATATGTATATGTATATATATGTGTGTATATATGTATGTATATGTATATATATGTGTGTATATATGTATGTATGTATGTATATATATATGCATATATATGTATAACTAAGCTTTGAGATTGCATCCTGCACCAAGACCAAACTCATCTTTACTTTAATATCAAAACATTAAATTCGTTTAATTGCATTTAAGTTTTCTGAAACAGTAACACAGGAAACTAAATGGAGCAATTAACAGCACAGAGTAAACATATTCATCAGCGAGACAAAGTGAGCATCGCAATTGATTTTTAGATTAAGGCTCTGTGCACAGGTTTATCATAAAGCCATTCTTGAATATTAGTATTCCAACACAATAGCTAAAAAAACCAATGAGAGACTATTAAGCTGATATATTGGTTTCATAAATATTTTGTTGTACCCTTTGGTTGAACATACGCTATATAAATCCATTCACCCAGTTTTATGTAGATGCTTATCCAATGGGATCACAGAGGGCTGATCCCAGCTGTTGCATGGTGAAAGGCAGGGTACACGCTGGGCAACAGGCAAGTCCATAACAGGGCTAGCAGAGAGAATTAGTAAACCACACACTCTCATATCCAAACCTCAATGTAAACAGCTAATTTGCAATCAGCTCTTGCCACTGAATGAATCAAATAAGATGTTTTCCTGAAAAGAAACTGATGCAACTTTCCTGAGCCTACATTTTGAAGCAGCAGGGACCACCATAGATGTTTTCAGTGAGTTAAGGTCACAGCAAATTGCCTCCTGGAAATTCAGTGTATTACACTGTGATAGCCTGGAACCACCCACTCTATATTTCACATTAACGGGCACTCCAAAACACCCTCAGTTAACAACCCTGAAAAAAAGCAGGTCATAACTTGCTCACCCGATCTCAAGATACTGAGCTTACACTGAAACTAAGTTAAACTCTTGACATGTGTTCTTTTTTCCCAGCAGCTCTTCCCAGCTGAATGGTTGTGTGAAGATTGGTAGACAGACATGTGTGGGAACATGTATCATAGTTTATCTTTCCACTCTCTGAGCATGAATCTTCACTTTCACCGAAAGAAAAGATAAAATGGTAATCAGGTATCACTGCAATCTATGGGGATAGTTATTGCTAATTTCTTTTAAATGAAGGTATTTACATGCCCTATGTATTAGTGCACCCATAGTTATCACTCAGTATTCTCTTGCAGGTGTCTTCAAACAGATTCATAGCATTTGCAAAACCCTCATTCATATCTTTGCAGGAGCTTTGCATCAGACAGCATGTCTCTTAGTCCCTAAGACAAAAAGTAAAAAAACATCAATGAGAACTAGTCTACAGGTGAGTCATTTTTCTCATAATGCTTTTTCTTTTTTCTTTTTTTTTTGTAGTTCTCTGTAATATACCACCAGCAAAGAGCGGAATTGTTTTCACTGTTTACCACTTTGCACTTTGAAAGGTTTTGGCACATTCAGCTGTGAGGCTACATTTTAAATGATGCAGTGACTGTGCACGGGTTATTTGGCATTCCAAACGAAGGTCTGTTATTCAGAATACTGTACATTTCTTAGCGTTGTTCTTATAAACCCACAGGAACAGATGTTTTGCAAAAGAACATTTTGCAAAAATAAAAGTGGAAAAAAGTGATAAAGGTGCACAAGAGGGAAGGAAAAAAAAGCTATGAAAATAATTTTAGCAGACAGGTTGAGTGGGATCAGTGCATCATCCCATTCTGCTATTTTGTTGAAGGTCGGATTTAATCTATGTAATTATTGTCATGCAATTTTATGCAGCTCTGCCTGAATTGAAGTGCTCCAGGGTACGCCTACGCAGTGTTTTAAACATTCCTGCTGAAAAAAGATGAAAAGGGCACACAATCTTGTGAAATATGTTTTTCCCTCTTTTTCTCAATCTAACATCAGGGAGATTACCTTTTCCCTTTCCTGCAGCTGAAAATATCTTTCAAGCAGCGATAGTGCTCGCAGGGGTGGGCTGTTAAGCCTTAGCACTCCCATTCTTATTCAAATGAAGGCATTTGACCATCTTCTGCAGGATATGAATCTATTCAAATGTATCTCATTTGTACGGTTTCAGGGCCGACATTATCTGCTTTTAGTGTGATCTTGGGTACTATTGCATCAGCAATATGTCTGAAAGTTTAAATGGCATTTGTTTTGTTTATCTTCGTCTATTTTTCTTTTCTCTTATTTTCAGACACACTCCATGAGTGACGTTAGCTTGTCCTCTGAAGCGTACATTTGATGATTTAAGTAAATGGCTCCACCCCAACACCAGCACAACGGCAGCCAACATCCAAAGAAGAGCTTTGAATGTCCTTTAAGAAACCTGAAAAACAGACTTTTGCACAGTACTATATGACCCTGACCCTCCTGGCTTTTCCAAACATGAGGTTTATCTCTGCAGTGGGTGCTTTAGCATCAGAGTTCCACAGCTTCGGCTTCGGATTAACCCGCCTGGAGACGGAGACTCAGTGAATTCATTAAAAAAAACTTTCTCTTATAGCTACACTGTCTTTAAAATGTCATTTTTTGTTGCCACCATTCATTTTTAGTCATGTTTATTCGTTTTATTTACATTTTGTGTTTGCATTTTTTCTAGTAATTTTAACTTCACCTTAATTTTCTGTTGTTTTTTGGACAGTGCTGCCTTGTTTTCTGTTTTATTTTACCTTGTGGAAATCTACACAGGATACCCAGACGGTGAATAAAAGCTTTTCATATTAAAATCACATTTTACAACAACAGCAGAGCAAACAGCTGCTTTGGGACATGTAAAACATAATTTGCTTTAGTTTGTGTTTTATTTGTCTGCACCATTTGTATACAGGATACCTACAGAGACTTCCCTATTTTTAGATGGGGAACGTGTGCATGATCCTTGTTCTAAAGGTCAAAGGAGGGGAGAAATGGGAGAGGCCTCAGTGTGTCCATGCTGTCATCAAAATTTTTTGGTGTAACCCAGTACTAGCGTGCCGGTATGCCACAAGTTAACAATCGGGAGTCAGCTGGAGGGGATGCATGAGTTTTAAGAAGCGCTTTGATTTCCTGAAACACATGCAGATATGGCAGGTGGCAGTCAAGCAGTTAATTTGTTAATTTGCTAAATGTTTATTTATAACAAGCAACATGTGATACTAGATATAATAAAATAGTCGGTGATATAAATATTGTATGATATCAAACAAACATAGCGTGCTGCATAGCCTCACTGTGTGCTGCCATAGATGATCCTTTCAAGTCTTTTTTAAGTATGTAGATAAACTGGTTGACCATTTTCCACCAAATGTTGAAAGTTTTTTAAACAAAATTGGTTTTCCGTCATACCATCATGTCTCACAAGTTTAAAGGATATAAATATATATTGATTCAATAGTAACAAGCATTATCTGGCTGGATTATAATTGGTACTATGTTGGACAATGGGATAATGAGTACAATGTTGTGCAAATGTTTATCTTTAAAACCCACTGAATGTAGTGGATGACCACCGTGTGGGTGTAACAATTGGCAACTGGCAATCAGATCACAGCAAGCCACTGCAGAGTAGATCACACATGACTGTGGGCATACGGGTGAACAACTATGTTCATGTGTGAGGGCAATTATGTGTGAGCACTTGTAGAACGGGTAGGCGTTATAGAGAGGGGTGGGGGGGGGGGGGGGGGAGTGTTTATATATGCCAAAGTCTGTGCTTATACATCTAAATTTGAACATGAGCGTGCGTGTGTGTTTGCGTGTGTGCCGTAATAACATTGTTCCATTACACAATGCATGCCTTTGACATTCCAGTCCCACCTGTCAGCGTGAACAAAGGCCTTTCTCGCAGGCTTTGACATGCGTGAGTCTGCTGCTGGACGGGAGAGATAGCGGCCCTGTGTAGGATGTGTGTGGGAGGACAGCCTGGAGAGTCCTTCCTGACCTTCTCCACGGGCTTCCTTTCAGGTTGACTCGAGCTAAGTGGAAAACACTAGTGAAGATGTAGCCATGCAGAAGGAGTGCCCCCTTACTCTTCAAACTGACATTTTGTAAGATGTATCAGGTGATTTAGTAATGCAGCAATCACAGCGCTTGAGATTAACATGTTGCTCTTTACTTTTAGCTTCCCAACTTTTAACTTAAACCAAGAGAAATTCTACATTGGAGATGAATGTGAAAACTGGGATTCTTTTATAATAACTACATTATGTGACTTATTTGTACTTAATATTTTAACCTTTTAAGTCGCTGACCGTGGCTCAAGAGTTGGGAGTTTGCCTTGTAATCGGAAGGTTGCCGGTTTGAGCCCCGGCTTGGACAGTCTCGGTCGTTGTATCCTTGGGCAAGACACTTCACCCGTTGCCTACTGGTGGTGGTCAGAGGGCCCGGTGGCGCCAGTGTCCGGCAGCCTCGCCTCTGTCAGTGCGCCCCAGGGTGGCTGTGGCTACAATGTAGTTTGCCATCACCAGTGTGTGAATGGGTGGATGACTGGATGTGTAAAGCGCTTTGGGGTCCTTTGGGACTAGTAAAGCGCTATACAAATACAGACCATTTACCATAATACATTTTTTGAGGCTGAAAAGTTAAGTTAAGGCTACAGGAACTATCCAGTGATTCCTAATTAGGGGTGCTCCTACAGTTGCTCCTAAAACTGTAGGCACAATTAATTATGTTGTTAATGTATAAATAGGCATGATTCATTAATTACTGAAGATGCACACAGTCACCTTATAATGCCTAAAACTAAGCTGTTCAAGTTTTATTTTTCCTGCCGTATGATTTACTATAAATCCCTATCAGGTGCAAACAGCTGCTATATATTGAAAAGGATTCTGCTGTGAATTTTAGTTTAGTTACCTTGGAAGGTCATAGACTGACATTCTTGCTCTTACCCATAGACATGGGATTATCTTTCACATCCACTATGCAGACTATGAGCTTTAGTCCTTCATACAGTCTTTTAGTATGGATTAATGATCGCTGTCTGTAAAAGCAGCACAAATTTTGTGTTATGACAATCCAGAGAGACACTAACACATAACCAGCTGAGTTCTCTGCAATCAGGGGTTACTCTATGTATCTAAAGTTGTTCAGGACAGATATAATCAAATATCAAGACAAAATGTATCATAAATTATTCAGATAATAACCCACCTCACAAGAAAATTGCAATAAAAAAAAGTTACCTTATAGAACTTTAGGGGCTTTCAACTGAGAGCAATGACTTAAAAGTTTAAAAGCCACATTAGACATGACATCTGAATGAAACGTGCCAGATTTTAATTATAGCTCCCCTACTGTGCCGCCTAACTTTTCTAAGGACTGGTTTATTTGTGCAGCAAATTTCATGTCACTCAGACTAATGGCGTAGGAGCTGACACCTTTCAAACCGTGAAAATGTAACCTTTAAAAATAGCCCCCATTAGGGCAATTTAAGAGTTCACTCTGGAACATATGAGGCAGTGCGAAAATACACGGTGGTTTCAAGTTTCTTTAAAAATCCATTACCTGCTTTCCAGACAGTTCTATTATTTATTTATTTATTTATTCTTTTTATGTATTTTTCTTCATTGTATTTCCCCGAACGCTGAAAAACGAATGTATAGAGTTATACACGAGCGTTTTTGTTTTGCCTGTTGCTTCTTTCCCTCATCTACAACTCGCTGGTCAAGTTTATTCCTCGGAACCTCTGCAGAGATGGTGACGACTGCTGTAAAATTCTTAACCCATTTACAGGAACATGTCTTGCAGGCAAGGAAGCCTCTGAAGTTCCGATGTCGGCAACACGAGCTTAACGAGAAATTCAGTCCAATGACACAGACGCTGCATTAAAAATTCCTGCACAGTAGACGGGCTTTATGTTTGATGCATTACCTCACAATCATATAGTGTCAGTTACAAAAAAAATTACAATGATGCCATGACGATTACAGGCAGCAGCAAAAATAAACCCACCCCCAGCCTTATGTTGCTTTGTGTCCCCATCATACGCCTTTGGTTGCAACACGTTGCAGTGATACAGTCACCTACCTCATTTGAATGTATGGCATGTGGTCTGTATCCAAACACCTTCAGCTTTTCTTCAGCTCTGTTTTGATGTCTATACACTCTCACAAATCAATCCTGGGGTCATTACATTTATCTGTGCTCTTGACTAAAGCTGCTTGTCTGCGTTACTAAAAGCATTTACTGTGATGTATATATTTCTGTACAGAGGACTACGCTACAATGCGGTCTACAGTATAAGTGTGAGGACTATGGGCGTGTTACATAAGATGTCTACATGGGGGAATCGGTGTATTGGCTGTTTGAACAGAACCCCTCAGCCTACAGCGAGTCACTGCGCAAAGGCACAGCTCATCAATTCAATATCTCACACATATATCTGTTTAACAGGCGCAAATCCTCAATGCATTTAAAGGTCCCTGGAAAGCATTAAAGCCTTCTTCTGTCCACGAGACTATTTACATTCTGCAGTCACGGCGGTGTCATTAAACCAAATTTGTCAAGTTACGTTTGAATAATTCAAAACTGAATAATTAATTTCATGATGTTTCTTCTTTTGCTGACTTTTTAATGTAAGGGGGGTTTCCCTTTCATGAGATAAAATGTTCAGTGGCCTCGGCTGTGCTTTCAAAGCTTGTGTCCATGCTAGGGGTCTGGATGCCCGCCCCTCCCCTGGGATCCTTCAGTAAGGGAATGAACGTATCGCTGTGACCGGAACGCATGTCGTTGTCCCAGGCCCCTGCACCGCAAATATGTTTATGGGAGCCAGATGCAGCCATGAGCTCGCCGCCGGTGCGCAGTGCCATCAGTTCAATCTCATGTTTGGCCGCAGTCTCCAGCACCTGTTGCTTGTTGTAGAACAAGACAAAATTGTTGATGATGGGATGTATAGGCAGGGCTATGGCGATGACCCCACAGAGAAAGCTGATAGCCGCGTTACACCGACCTAAAGTGGTCTTAGGGTAGACATCTCCATACCCCACTGTGGTCATGGTGATCACAGCCCACCAAAAAGACTGTGGGATGCTGGTGAACAAGGTGTCCGGGTGATTCTGCTCCATAGTGTAGCCCAAAGCCGAGAAAAGGAATACCCCCACGCCCATGTACATGAGGAGCAGTCCGAGCTCCTTCAGGCTGCTCTTTAGGGCAGATGTCAGAGTCTGGAGTCCTGAGGAATGGCGAGCCAGCTTGAAAATGCGCGCAATGCGCATTATGCGTAAAGCCTGCACTGCTTGCTGCACATTAGCCAGCTCCATCACTCCCGCGCCGAAGGAGGTCAGAATCAGCACCACATAAAAGGGCATGATCGCCATGAAGTCGATTATATTCATGAAGGACAGTACGAATTTTATTTTATTTGGGGAAGAGATCAGACGCAGGAGGTATTCAATAGTAAACCAGCCAATGCACACGGTCTCGATGACCTCCAGGACCGGATGCTCCGTGAGTTTACCCTCCGAGTCCTCCACCTGCAGGTCGGGGATGGTGCCGACGCACATCACCACGGAGGAGATGAGGATGAAGATGAAAGAAACTATAGCGATTATGTGGGCAGGCAGGGACGATTCTGGCTTTTCCATCAACCGCCAGAGGCATATCTGGAAGCGCTGCCAGCCCCCTGCAGACGGATCGCCTTCTCTGTCGACAAGGATAGTTCTCACTTTCTCGGCTATCTCTGCAAGTTCATCCTCTACCTCTTTCAGGTGGCTTTTGCAACATTCATCCAGAAAATCCGAGTCAATTTTCCAGAACTCCATCTCCTTCATGAAGCAAATTGGACATATGCCTCGTTTCATGTGTATCTCCCCATAATAATACAACTCAATTATGCACTTAAAAGCTTCGGGGTCTCTGTCAAAGTAAAATTCTCCCGTGTCCGGGTCGTAATCGTCACATATTAATGAGATTTCTTCAGAAGATTTGAGTGAACTGTCCACCAGCTCTGCCAGTCGAGTCTCCGGGAAGCGAGTCAACACGTCTCCATACAACACCTGTTTCACTCCGCCGATATTCACCACAATCTCAGTCTCTTCACTGGCCTCAGAACCGTTGCAGTCTGCATACCGCGTCCTCTGGAAGCCCCACATTATTCTGACAAGTCCGCCAGAAAACAGCCAAACTCTTTGAGATTATAACTGAATCCGTTTTCTGACAAAGTTAACGCAAGTCACTAGAAGCTCTGGCGCTGTGCGTAACAACCGACAAACCTTCTAATTTCTGTTCTTTTAGGTTAGAAAAAAGTGTATGCTCAGACACTGAATGCAGCGTGAAGTCTCCTCACTTCCACTCAGCTGTGTTTGGCAGTGATCATTGCGCCTGTGCGCTCTGAGAAAGTTGGCATTGAAGTGCGCCTACTATCAAGCGTGCCATAACCAAAGCAAACCGAGATTTCCAGGCTTAAATTTCACAATAAAACACGTATAGCAGTATGAGACAGGTAAAAGTGGAGCAGGCTGTTTATTTAATGTATAATTTAAAGACACACTCTTTGTTCCCAAAATTGTACGCCAAGTTATGTTCATTATGGGATGCCAATAGTAGCACATGCAAAATTCAATGTATAATTTGTTCAATAATAAATTAGCGCATTATACTAAAAGTTATGGTTTGTTCTAATATTCACTCAGCTTGCTATAGCCCCACCCGACCTATTATCTTGGCATGTTATGCTTTTATTTTTTAAAGTTCGCTGGATGTCTTCCGCTCGCGCAGTGCAGCCAGGCGCAGATCATAAATCTCCAAGGCATGTGATGATTTGTGAAACGGTAGGGTCATAGTCGTAGCCCTGGGTTGGGTTGGAGGAGAACAACAACTGGTTAAAGTGGCAGTTAATCAAATCATCCATTTTTCCATCAACAGCGGATGAAATCTTAACCCATCATCCATTTTGAATTCATTATCACGCAGCGCAACAGCTCAGCAAACAGCTAATTATTAAGTACTTAATATGAGGAGTAATCGAGGCTTTTTAAGGAAAAGCAACTGAAAAAAACGTAACTGGCTCCTATAACTGGCTGGAAATTACAATCAGTGGCACCTTTACTGTAATGCGTTTTTCTTACACTTTTGGCCTATACACATTTTTAATATATTTTCCAGAATATTTATTTTCTGTGTGTTTATTTTATGTATTTCTTGTCTTTTTATAAGTTGAACACCGAGTTCACCTGATCAGACCTCCAGCTCACTGAAGTAACAGCTTGAATGGCTTTCAGCAGCCATTCTGCATGTCTTGTTCTTTGTCTCCACCTACAGACAATATCTTTGAACGACTGCATCTTAAGCTATCTTCGAAACACTTCCCATGTTTGCACTTATCAGTCATTCACACCTATGGTCAATCTAGAATGACCATGCGTAATTTGTGGACTGTGGGAGGAAGAAAAGCCACATAGGAACGAGGAGAACTCGAATTTTGACCACATTTCCTCTAAATTCTAAAAAAAAAAAAAAAAAAAAAATCAAAGAAAGAAAGAAAAAAGAAAAGATGACAAAATATATTGCATTTAAATTTTGACTGCTATAGTTAGGATGTAAATGTCATTTACGTGCAGTCATTACTTCATTTTTTAACTCATGGAAATTTATTGTGATATGAAATGTAGAAATTAAAAATCTTCACATAGGAGTTAAAACTCAGTCTTTAAGGCTGATTAATAGGTCTCAAACACAGACCAGCCACTTCATTAGGTGCATCTTGCAAGTGCCAGGTTGGACTCCTTTTATTCTTCATGGCATGGATTCAACAAGGTGCTGCAAATATTCCTCTGAGATGTTGGACCATATTGATATGATAGCATCGCACAGCTGCTCTAGTTTTATCAGCCGAGTTTCCATTGGATATCCAATTCCACCACATCCCAAACGCGCTCTTTTAAATTGAGATCTGGTGACTGTGGAGGCCATGTGAGTGCAGTGAACTCATTGTCCTGTTCAAGAAACCAGTTTTAGATTATCTGAGTTTTGTGACATGGTGTGTTATCCTGCTGATCAGAAGATGAATACATAGTAGTTTTAATGGACTGGACAGGGTTAACAACAATACTGAGGTATGATGTGATGTGTAAGAGGCTCACTTAGTAGTAAGGGGGTCAAACTGTAAAAAGTATGCACTCCACCTACAGCCTGAACCATTGACACAAAGCAGGATGGATCCATGCTCTCATGTTATTTATGCCAAATTCTGACTCTGCCATCTGAATGTTGCAGCAGAAATCGAAGCTCATCAGGCTCATTTTTCTAATCTTCTGTTGTCCAATTCTGGTGAGCCTGTGCAAACCATAGGCTCAGTTTCCTGTTCTTAGCTGGCAAGAATGGCACCTAGTGTAGCCTTCTGCTGCTATAATACATCTGCTTAATGGTTTAGTGTGAGTTTACAGAGTGGTTGTTTGAGTTACAGTTGCCTTCCTTTCAACTCAAAGTAGTCTGGTCATTCTCATCTGACCTTAACAAGGCATTTTGGCCTAGAGTACTGCTGTTCAGTGGATATTTTCTCCTTTTTGATCAATTCTAAAAATGGGAGGATTGCATTAGGAAGTGCATTTGGTGTAAAATCCATGCCAAATGAAAGCACGTGAATTCATTCCATGTGGGAACCTCTTAGGAAGTAAGGGAGCAGCCAAAGGTACTTTTTTTCATCCTAGAGATGATTGAGCAGGAAAATGCCAATAGACCAGCAATATTGAAATACTCAGACCAGCCTGTCTGGTACCAACAATCATGCCACATTCAAAGTTATTTAATCACCTTTCTTACAATTTCTGATGCTCAGTTTGAAGGTTATCTCATGTACATGCCTAAATTCATTGAGTTGTTATCATGTAATTGAACGAGGTGTACTTAATGAAGTTGTCAGGGAGTGTATGGATCCGTTTTATGTCTCTTTACACTTTATGATGAGGAAAAGTTACAAAAAAATGTAGTTTAGATTGTTGGCGTTTCACATTAATGCAAAGCATAATAATTACAATTCAATAAACAATGATAGTAATATAGTAACAAATAGATACCATTTATTTTTATTTTAGTATTATTTTATCTGTGTAACTGTCTAAAACTTATTGAGAAGTAAAGTTTATGTATTATTTACACTGAAAAGCATTACTTAGCTTTTAAGTTTGGCTTATCTTTGCATGCCTTTGCATAAGCAAAATCTGTACGATACTGTGTTTAATATGTACAGTCGCATTCCATCTGTTTGTAATGAGTCAGCCTTCTCACGGATCACATCCTCTTGCTGCTGTTACATGTGTTGCTTCCTTTCTCCTCCGGCCGCTCTCTCCCGTCTTCAGTGTACCGGTTCCATTAAAACTACACGGCGCGCGCTGATTGGCTGAGCTCAAGCGTCGGCATCAGCGGACCAATCAGGGTGGGCCACGGTGAGATTTTTCTGTGTACTTTTGTGAGCGACGCAGCGGCAGCGGACTGTGTTGTTCTAAGTGAGGAGACGAGCATAGAGAGGCTGAAATCATGAAGCCACTTTTACTCGGTGAGTGACAACAGTAGAAGCTTTTCTGCTTATACTAAAGTTAAGGTTTGTGGGTTTGTTAACTAAATGTGAATTTGGCGGCGTTTTAGTTTGTTTTTTTTTGCTCGTCTTGTTAGCTTAAATAGCTAAGTTAAGATTCAGAGAACAGAGCCAGGCCTTCGTTATCGTCTACTGAATTAAATAATCAAAGTCATTTCCTTTATTTGTTAAATAAATGTAGATTATGAACTGCACACAAGTAGATGTAAAACATTTTTTCGCTGTTTTCTTAAACCAAGTGGCTGTTTCGGTGAATGAGCATGCATTGCTAGGCGTCATCCTTTTCCTCTTGTCCTCATGTTTTGTTTCAGGAGTACTGGGCTGCTCTCTGGTTCTGGCTGTCCAAGCTTTGTACTCGGCTAGTGATGATGTGATCGAGCTCACCCAATCCAACTTTAACAGAGAGGTGATCCAGAGTGACAGTCTGTGGCTGGTCGAGTTTTATGCTCCCTGGTGAGTTTGTATAACTGTGATGGACTCTTCTTGTCTTGTAGTGGTAACAAGTGTTCTAAGAACAGCCAGTGACTAGTTTAAATACCAGTTTCTCATCTTTGTATTTTATTATCCAGTCATCTGTTTTACATCTGTACTTGTGATAGGAATAGACTTGTCTGGTAAGCTGGTAGCTCCTCCTTAGGTTGAGCACCATCTCGTGCAAAAGTGCTCAACAGAGACACAAAGTGCGTAGATGCACACAGTCTACATGCTTGCGTGCACACAGGGTTGGTATAGCAAAACTCAATTCTGCAACAAGAGGCAGTCGGCGGAGATGTGACTGCACAAAATCTATGCAAATCAAGTGTTAAATATTCACTCCCTATTAATACCAGAGCATTTGGTTCAGTGACTAATAAGGGTGCCACATAGCTGTTTGTGCGTTGTATTTAGCAGGTCATTACTGAAGGACTGTAGAATAAATCTCACACTGGCAAAATGATGTTGTTTTTTTAACATTAAAATGAGTTTGTGTATAAAAACATGGATTTAGATTTCACTTTCTCTGTTGCTTTCTGCCAGGTGTGGCCACTGTCGAAATCTAGCTCCTGATTGGAAGAAGGCAGCTACTGCCCTCAAGGTAAATACAAATTGCCGTGATCATCTATCTGATGCCCTGTAGACTTTCTGATTGACAGCCTGTTTTCTCAGCTGAATGCCTCCTCTGCATTAAAAACGCCTACATCTGTTGTGGAGAAATATTCAGCGGTGGGCTTTGACTTTAAATTTCACAGTAATTTCAGTGACAGCGCATTCAGTGGATGGTTATGTGTGTGTGCCTTTTATTTGATATTTAACAATAAAAAATGGTTACTTAATAAGGGATATTTTCCTGTAAGAAAGAGGTGCTATCTACCTAACTTTTCTGTTGTTGAAAACTAGGAAGAAATGAGACGTTATCCAACCTGGGATGACAGGATCCAGATTAAAAATGACTTGTTTATTTCGTGAAATGTCTTCTCCTTTTTCCACACAGTATTGTTGATATGGGCAACTCCTGTAATGAAATCCCAGTTTAACGGCAATTGCTCATTGGCATGCAAACTAACGTTTTGTTTTAAGCCAAATAAAAACAAGTTGACCTGAATATAAACTCAGAAGCTGCATAATCCAAATTGTGTGTTGTGACTTTTCCTCAGGGTATTGTCAAAGTTGGTGCTGTGGATGCTGACCAGCACAAGTCACTGGGTGGCCAGTATGGTGTCAGAGGGTTCCCCACCATCAAGATCTTTGGCGCTAATAAGAACAAACCAGAGGAGTACCAAGGTACAGAACTCTGCTGCTACAACTTTCCTATGTGTAAATTGAAAGTATTTTTCATAGTAAAATCTTCCAAGTCCTACTGAATAAGTTGAGTAAACTGATAAGCTGAACATAATAATTAATAGAAAAGGGGATGCTGGTTTGTTTCTTAATAACCTAACATCTTATCTTGATAAAGAAAGTTCAGGCGACCCCCCCCCCCCCCCCCAACAATTTAAGCAGAAGCATCTATTAGATGAGAATAGAGATGAGCAATAGCAAGAAAAGTCATCCTGTGTAATAGCATCCAATTTGAATTTCACTTTCCTGCTACGTGTACTTATATCTACACAAGGTCACCTTCCCGAAGTCTATGGCAGAAATGTTTTATCTCTCCAGCAGGCTCGGCTCAGTCCATCATATCATTATGACTTTGTTTGCTGATCCTTGCTACGTCTGTGAACAGGGTCATCTTGAGTCTTATCAAGCATAGTTGTGACTTCACAGAGTATTTTATTGCTTTCAGGGCTTATAAGAGACCTGTACAAAACACTGTATTTAATAAGGTATTATTTTCATAGCTTTCAAGGCCTTTCTTCCTGTGATTGTGTTCGAGGCTGCGTTAACTGAAATCTGCATTTCTGACAACCACGCAGGTGGACGCAGCAGCCAGGCCATCGTGGATGGAGCCATGAACGCTCTGCGTAACCTGGTGAAAGAGAGGCTGAGCGGCAGATCTGGTGGCTCTGACTACAAACAGGTAATGAACTTTTTTTTTTTTTTTTTTTTTTTTTTTTTTTTGCACTTGCATGAAATCACAAAGCTTTAAGAAAACACACATGAGCTGATTTATGTAACTGATAACTGGCTTGTAGCAGAGCGGTGGTGGTGGCGGCAGCAGTGGTGGGAACAAGAAAGATGTGGTCGAGCTCACTGATGACAACTTTGACAAGTTGGTGTTGGACAGTGATGATGTGTGGCTGGTGGAGTTTTTCGCCCCCTGGTGTGGACACTGCAAGAAGTGAGTTTGGTACTCGAAACGGTTAATTCCAAGCAGTAGGAAACTGAAATCCTCTCACTGTAACAATCTAGTGCAGTTGAAAAAGTGAAATAATAGCCCAGTAGGCCTGGATAAGTCTCACTGAAAATCCTCCACTAGAATTTAATCCCACTCAAAACTGTTCAGTGAGGTCTTAGGGATTTTATTCCAATACCTTTAATACCATTTGATATTTCTGAAGAAAATAAAGTTTCTTGCTTGATTTAAATGTCAGTATCTCAGAAGCTAAATGATAAAGTTTTTCTAAGCACCTCTCCTCCTTTGTCAACAGCCTGGAGCCTGAATGGGCAGCTGCAGCCACAGCTGTCAAGGAGCAGACCAAGGGCAAAGTTCGCCTTGGAGCTGTTGATGCTACTGTACACCAGGGCGTGTCCAGTCGCTATGGGGTGAGTAACAGCTGACTTTCAAGTCTTGAAAAGGTGCACTCTTTAGATGTGAAAAAAAACATTTGCATGTTTTCTTGGCTAATTTTAAATGCACAACTTGATTATTGTGCACAATAATCCAGTGGCCACTTTGCCTTGGATACTTCCTTACTCTCGAGTCATTTGTAATGGTCTGTGTTACACTTACATGTTTTTACTGGCGTTTGATACTGAATAATAGCCTCTGCTGCTTTTTAGCAGAATGTTAAGTTTCAAAGCTCTAAAAATGCATTTGTAGTGTGGATTTAGTCATGTCACACTAATTAAATCAGAATGTTTTTGCCTGAGTAAAACCCAGCTTCATAGTCAAAACTGCAGACCTTGATTTCTTGTTTGATAATCATTCCTCTGTAGATCCGTGGGTTTCCCACCATCAAGATTTTCCGCAAAGGTGAGGAGCCAGAAGACTACCAAGGAGGTCGCACCCGCGGTGACATTATTGAGAAGGCTTTGGATCTGTTTTCTGACAATGCTCCTCCTCCAGAACTGCTGGAGGTCAGTATTCTCATATTTGTATGATAAAGTCATATATAATTGTTTTTAATTACAGTTTAAAATGCAAATTGAAGATAATGTTGTCATAGTCTACAAGAAAATTGCCTGATTTAATGTGTACTTTAATGTATAGTTTGTAAAAAATATATATTAATTCTAACTAGAAAGTTAGAATAAAAACCTTTTATTGTCATGATATGAAATACGAAAATTGAAGAGTAGGCACATAGAAGCGAAGAACAAACATTCAGCCTGTTATAGAGTAAATATAAATTACTATTCATTAAACTACTAATACTACTGATATATAGGGTGTATACACGGTATGGTGATGAAAGCACTTTGCAATAAAAAGTAATGCAAATTCATGTCAGAATATTAAATTTGTGTTTACTTTAAATTCTTTGTCTCTCAGATTCTCAGTGAAGACGTCTTAAAGAAGACCTGTGAGGACAGTCAGCTGTGTATAATTGCTGTCCTGCCGCACATCCTAGACACAGGTGGGATCACACACATGAACTCAGATCTGTCTTTCTCTTCTTAGATTCTTTGACATTTTTGCCCTTAATGAAAATAAATCATTTTAACTTTTATCTACTTATTTTATGTCAATAATCATGACTCGAGCATGGCTTTAGTGGGCTCCCAATATTTATTAAAAACATATTTTTAATGCATGAAAAAAGGTTCCGCCTTGAGCTGTAAGGCTATACCTCACAACAGGTTGCAGGAGAGTTACCAGAAGCAGTAACAGTTCATTCCTGAATAGCTGATCATCACTGGTCATTATGTCTTAACAGGCGCGGCAGGTAGGAACAGCTACCTGGATGTGATGATGAAAATGGCTGAGAAGTACAAGAAGAAGATGTGGGGGTAAGCACCCAAGGCCAGACATACAGTAGTGTACAAATCACTAAATTCGAGTAGGAAGAGTTTCATATTCATTCCTTGTTTAGTGGTGACTTGAACAAAAGGACAAATTCTGGTGAACATTGAGTTTCGTACGGGTTATGTAAGGAAGAGCGTAACATCGAGTTCGCAGTGGGATGATGAATATACAAATCATAAGAATTGGGATGTATAATGACTCTTTCTTTAAAAACATATAGAAGTTAATAATTGCAATATGTGTGACGATGTTCATGCAAAGTTTTGTTCAGATTGCCACACCCTTTAAAGAAAGAGGAGATTAGGTACATACGCTACAATCACCGATATAGTAAGGGAAATGATGACGGTGATTAACGGCCGACTCTTTCTTCTCAGCTGGCTGTGGACCGAGGCAGGGGCTCAGATGGAGCTGGAATCCTCTCTTGGTATTGGTGGTTTCGGCTACCCTGCCATGGCTGCCATCAACACACGCAAGATGAAATTTGCTCTGCTCAGGGGTTCCTTCAGTGAGACTGGTATTCATGAGTTCCTCAGGTAAGGAGGTGTAATTAACAAATACATTACACAACTTGGAGTAGGCTGAGCAGCGTCACTCACATGTGCTGATCTTTTCAGGGAGCTTTCTGTGGGCCGTGGCTCAACTGCCACATTGGGAGGTGGCGTCATGCCCAAGCTTCACACTGTTGAACCATGGGACGGCAAAGATGGACAGGTGAGTGGGAATCACATTGACATAATGGTTGGAATGTGTAGCACTGCATGTAGACTAGCATAGGGTAGTCAAACAACCTTAACTGGTAGGTGAATCAGAAAACGGGTACTGAAGCTGAACACAGACAAGGGCCAGAATGACAGGATTGGATTATCCCCTGAACCCAAGGTTTATGGGCTGTCCCAGTGGGACAAACTATTAGTCCAGGGCAAGCAATTTGTAGTTAAACTGAATCTGTACGTCTGCTTAGTGTAACAGAATAAATGCCTACCAGCTTTGTACCGCCTCTGCACTGAAACTTTGTACTCCATCTGCATTATTATGCAATATTGCAGTGCACTTAAATCCAGATAACCTTCTTGTCTCTTTAAATAATCTTTGAAGAGGTTCAGTCCATCTCAGTCTTTGCTGACAGCTCGTCTTTATTTTACGCTCTGTCATCCTCAAGCTTCCCGTGGAGGAGGACTACGACCTCAGTGATGTAGAACTCGATGACTTCAAGGACGAGTTATGAGTCCAAATGGGGCAGGACTGATCCAGACTATCTGCGTTTGGTCTGGTCTGGTCTGGTCCTGTGCGCTCCACCTCCCCTCTCCTGTGGACGAATGGGAGGCCCGGTCGCCCAGTTACTGAAATACTCCTGAAAAGACACATGAGAGACACCTGCGGTTTCTCACATCATCTTGTTAGTCACAAGGAGGACAGGAAGGAGGGGAGAGTGTGTCGTGTCCTCTGAGTGAACTCTTTCTCACATACCTGCTGAACGCTAGATGCCGCATATTTAAAACAGCTGCCGCCCACTGAGGAGAGGAGGGTGGAGCTTCCGAATGTCACATTTTTGTCATTGTTTCACTTTTTAAAACATTGCCTTTCCTGCCCTCGTCAAGCACCTACTTTGAGATGTGGACTTGTCAAATTAACACTTAAACGTCCCACCTGATGTGACTAAATTTGTCTCTTTTTAAACCAGTGACTGAGGATGTTGGTGAGTTTGCATCATGTGTGTCCAGGACAAATGGGGATACCAAGGGGGGACTTCTTGTGTAGATTTTTCTTACACAACTTTATTTCAATTGTGTGAAAACAAAAGGACATTTTTGTTACAAAAATAAAAAGAAATTAAAAATAATCACTGCCTCATTATTAACATGAACTGTAAACTCATTTCACTGAGCACATGCAATACCAAAGGCATAGAGAGAGCTTGTTAAATACAGCAGCTTGTGCCAGTTCAAGCTACTGTTATCTTGAATCAGAATACTTTATTAATCCCAAAGGAAATTAATAAAGAACAACAATAAGCCACATTTTAACAATTAAATTGAATAGAATTAAGTGATTTAATTAGTTTCCTCTTAGTATAACATGAGAGTATAACATGAAAGTCATAATACTTGAAAGCATATAATCCTGTAAGCATAAATAAAAGATATGGCACTTACAGCAAACGGGTATTCAAAACGAGACGTTTTGAAATGCACAAAAAAAAAAATGCCCTGACTGAAAATCCACTTCATTGTCCACAGAGGGAAAAAAGCCACATTGACCAGAGAAGTGTACATTAATGTAAACATTAAGACATGGAGTGTTAAATTGAAAGGAGGAGGGGCTGTGATGAAGATTGATCCTCTGTCAGAACAAGCGGCACAAAGCTGGAGGGATGTAGGTGTGCATGAGCTGCAGGGTGTGATCACTTTCACTGTGTCCTCAGAACTGACGAGAGGCTCCCTGATCCGACTGCAGCAGTCTGACAATGGACGGGTCGCTCTTGGCACCTTTAATGAACTCCTCCAAAGACAATCTGCCTGTGGGGGGGGAAAGAAAATGTCAGTTATGAGCAGTAAAACATGAAAATGTTTTACATGCAGCAACTACCCACAAAAATCAGCTACTGATGTTTCTTTTGAGATGGTGACAAATAACACTGCATTAAGTAGTTTAAAATAACCTAAAGGACCTGAGCCAGAATCATGGTATTCATAGCCGTCATGTTTCTTGTCCAGCAGGTGACGCTGCTGTATGTATATAACTCTATGCGAGTGCAGTTCTGCATGAGAGATGTGAAACCTTAACCATGTTTTACCCGAACATTCATCACTCTCATAGTATACATATGACAGAAATTAGGTAAAAACATATCAGGTGTACTTTAATTTTGTTTAAAAGATTTTTTATTATTCTAAGATGAAACAGCAGAAAATTACACTTTTTTGAGTCTAACACCTACTTTTTCTTACATAATAGCATTAGATAAGAGGTTCACTCGCTCTGTAACTTACTGGGTCTGGTTTGACCAATCACACCAGTGCTACTACTGCCAGTATTCTGACTAACAGGAAGGCAGTGGGTGCCCCAACCTAAGCAAAGATCAGGTAAGGTTTCCCCAAGCTCCTTAGTGGTCTTGATTTCTGATTAGCCGGTTAGCTTAATAGGGCTTAAAGATTCATTTTAAATGTGTTAGGTTACCTTCAGGTGGCACTGACACCACCCAAAAAAAATGTAAAATTTGGACTTTACAAGTGGCCTGTGTTTGAGAGATTGTGTGATGCCGGGAACATCCGTTCTTTTTAGAGCTCCAGATGTGTTATGCTTTCAGCAGAATTTTATTACGTTGTTTTGGTCCTTGGAAAACTGAGTAAAGTAGTTCAATACAGTTTCCAGCTTTCATGGGTATGTGGAAAAAACATCCTTGAGCATCGCGGATGCAGCCTACAATTTACCCTCTACCCTCCTCTGCAGCTGTGGTTTCAGGCGTGGCATATGGCATCACATGATGTCTTAAAACGTCTGTCTGAGACACAGCTTGACCTTCACAATGTCAAAACAAAACACTCCTGCCCAGCACCATAGCTCCAGATATCTTGAGCTGTGATGTGTCAGATTCAGTAAGGAAAGTGCATTTTTTGATGTATCATTCAAGTCACTCTAAGTGTCAATCCATTTATGGTAAGCCTGTGGATCACCAGGCTGGGAGCCAATCATAGCTACTTCGTGTGATATGACATGAATCAAAGTGCCAAAAGTGTTCTGCAAGTCATGGTTTTCATGTAAACAGCTGTTACATAAGTAATCTTTCACAACAGACAACTGTACAGAAGTCTTGCGTCACATGCGGCCTAATTTCTTTATATTTTGCTAGGAAAATACTACACTAATACTGAAGCATGCAAACATAAAGGTAAATATATACATATGGTGCGTGCAATATATATAAATATTAATATCAATATAAAGAGCAAAAACCCTTTATATTATACCCTAAAAAAAGTTTGAAGAGTCAGAAAGTCAGTATTTGGTTTGACCACCCACACTGAACTCTATTCAAACCACATTTCTTTTTATTTATTCGTAAAATAGGAAAATGGTACAGGTACAGGGATTTATTGAAACATATTTGGTATGGTCGCCTTTGTGCTTCAACACTCTTTGAACTCTCCTAGGGAAGCTTTCTTTTCATTTCTTTAAGTAGACTTCAGGAAAAGTTCTGCATCCTCCAAAAGGTCATTCAAAACTCTTCTTTGGATGCTCACTCCATTTTGTTCCATTTTCTATCAAGATAATCCGATACTGCTTCAATAATGTTGAGGTCTGGGGAATGCCGGTCCCAAGCCCAGATAAATGGGGGAGGGTTGTGTTAGGATGGGGAGGTGTAAAGTTTTTCAAATCAAACATGCTTGTGGAAATATCGAAAAATTGACATATTGTATGGAAATCTCATTCTCATCAAGAATGAGATTTTCATATCAGATTGGTTGGTGCTCAGGTTAACTACTACAGATGCTGTTAGCCAAAAGGGTGACGGTGGAAACTATGTTACTGTTGGCCAAAGACAAAAGAAGAGAGGAGGCCAATACTACGCTAGGTTAGTAGTGTGGAGGTAAGAGTAGACTTTCAATGAAATGAATACGCATGCTGGCTTAGATGATTTGTCCTATTTCCTCACATTTTTTTAAGTACACACTGCACACCATGTAGAGATATGCCTGGATTTCTCTTTAGGAGCTCTTTAGGAGTAAATGTTATTTGTTCAAAAATACTACTGCATGCCTGTCAAACTTTGTTATGTTTGTCATTTTAACTGGATTCTAAGAAATCAAATGATATTGTATGTTTTTGCACCAGGCTGTTAAGTGCCTAAAAATCCAGTTCAAAATAGACCCTTGGCTAAGTTGTATTTTATGTGTAAACACAAGACTAGTCCATCGTCTTAGGTGGGTGCCCTTTTTAATACTTCAAATCAAATCAAATCAAATCACTTTTTATTGTCACATCACATGTGCAGGCACACTGGCACAGCACATGCGAGTGAAATTCTTGTGTGCGAGCCCCACAAGCAACAGAGATGTGCAAACACAACAACACAAACGAGCAAAATACAAGAATGGCCAACCTGAAACTAATAAATATATGTACAATATATAATAGTGTATACATTTCTGGATGTGTATACTAAATATTTTCCTGTGTGTGTGTGTGTGTGTGTGTGTGTGTGTGTGTGTGTGTGTGTGTGTGTGTATACACATTTTTACAAATTAAATAGTAAAAAAATAAAATAAAATAATAATAATAATAATAATAAAATATATAAAATATACAGAGTTGAATATGTGCAAAACAAGTGGCATTTATATACAGTGTGGAGTGCATAATGTTGAATTACTTGATTCATATGTCAGTGCTTAGTGGCTTAACAAGATAACAAAACCCCCGAAAAGGTGTCGGGTTCAAGGACAGGACTGAAAACGAGTGAAAAAGCAGTTACTGTCCAAATAAAAAGTCTAGAAAACTTTAAAGTGCTTAAGACTACTAATAATTACAAAACAAAAAGTCTGACTCCTTGGAGACAAAACATAAAGAAATGAGGGGTGGCTCAAGACTTTTGCACAGTACTATATGTTTTTCTTTTTCTTTGTGGCCATATCCAACCAAGCCGATAGTGAAAACAAAAGTAAAGCACGAGTTAAAACAGAACTAATGACTAAAACTAAAACCAGAAGTCCACAATCGTGGTTTCACTAAAGCCACCTAACCTGCTTACGCATGCACTCTTGAAAAGTTAATATAAACATCAGATTTAGTTTTATAGTAGCTATCAGTGTAATGTTTATCGATACTCTTCACAGCATCTCTTCGCCATTAATAAAGTTTCAACAACACTTGTCACAACTTTACAATAACTATCCAAACAGTATTTATTTTATTATTATGGTTTACGCACCAAATATACAATCACTGGCCACTTTGTTAGCTACAACTCTTCAGCTGCTTGTTAATGCAAATATCTAATCAGCGAGTCACATGGCAGCAATTCAAGATGATCTGCTGAAGTAGAAGATGAGAATCAGAAGGGGAAAGAAAGGTGATTTAACTGACTTTGAATGTGGCATGGCATGTTGGTGCCAGACAGGCTGGTCTGAGTATTTCAGAAACTGCTGATCTACTGGGATTTTCCCACAGAACCATCTCTAGGGTTTGCAGAGAATGGTCCAAAAAAGAGAAAATATCCAGTGAGCGGCAGTTCTCTGGGCCAAAATGCCTTGTTGATTTTAGAGTTCAGAGGAGACTGGCCAGAGTGCTTTACACTGATATGAAGGCAACAGTAACTTGGTTTATAATAATAGTTATAATAAATCCAGGTATGCAGAAGAGTATCTGAATGCACAACATGTCGAATTAGATGCAGATGCACTAGAGCAGCAGAGGATCGCTGCTGTCAGCTAAAAACAGCAAAGTGAGGCTTCAATTTGCACACAGCCTCATCAATATTAGACTAAAGAAAAATGTTGCCTGGTCTGATTAGTTGATTTTGATTTCGAAATTCAGGTTTTTACTGTCAGCATTTGGCATGCACAACATTAAAGCATTGATCCATCCTGCCTTGTATCAACAGTTCAGGCTGCTGGTGGTGTAATGGTGTGGGGGTTATTTCCTTTTGGGTCTCGTAATACCAACATTTAAATGCCACAGCCTACCAGAGTATTATTGCTGACTATGTCTGTCCCTTAATGAGCACAGTGTGCACCATTCCTCAAAGCTCAAATCATCTTAAACTGGTTTCATGAGCATGACAATGAGTTCACTGTACTCAAATAGCCTCCAGAGATGCGGTGGAACAGGAGACTCGGATCATGGATGTGCAGCCAATACATCTGCAGCATCTGTGTGATGCTGTCACGTCGATATGGAGCAATATTCCTCTCTGAGGAATGCTTCAGCACCTTGTTGAATCTGCACAACAAAGAATTAGGGGTAGCTCTGAAAGCAAAAGCGGGCCAAACTCAGTGGCTGTGAATTTTACTAACAAGCAATTTAAAGTGTTGACTTTATTCTTCCCAATGTCAAACTGTCCATCTATAACAGGACCAGTTTTAGTTGGACCAGATGCATGACTAGCATACTGATTAAGCATTAATAAAAAGTCGATTTATTTATTTACTGTGAAAAGAACAATTTGGTTCACAATGATGTATGCAGCACATGGAAATAAGACACCAGCCTTACCATCATTGTCAATATCCATCTGTCGAAAGATCTTATCTGTCCTTTTCTCTGGTGTTGATTCATCCTCGGGCATCTTCATCACTGATGACACCATCTTGTAAATTGCCTATAAAAAAAGACAATAATGACTCCTGTGATGTGTGTATTGATTTTGCTGGCTACGTGCGTGAAGCTTTTAGGGCGCACTGATGAAAAATAACCGTTGCCACTGACATCATTTTGCTTATATTGTCTGAAAGCTCTGACCTGTTTTCTGTTAGCTAGCAGATAATGATGTTGGTCTGACAACAAAAGATCCTGCCGTTTCACCCGCAGTAGGTCTTTCTGAACTCACTTATCTGCTTGTATAATATTAAAATTTGATTAAGTAAAGGAGAGAAATATGTCATTCTGGAAAACAGAATGCTTTCTGCCAGCTGCAACAGCATGGCTTCTGTTATTTTTCCACATCATTCTTTTTTCATTTGTATTTATTACTCCCTGTATGCGATACCTTTATTTAGTGTACAAACAGTATTTCTTAAATTTAAATAATTATTTTAATGGGTGTGGTCCTAGCGCTCATTAGTACCCAGTGCATGGTCTCTATTTTATTTATTTTTTTCACATTTATTTGTTTCCACAAGCACGAAGGACTAAGCCAATATCCAGACTGCTCAGCCCACCTTATTGGAAGAGTAAATATAACCACAGTGATAAGGAAAACAGAAAGGGCAGCCTGCAGATGACTGTTGAACCTAAAAACAGCCATTACCAGGAGGCTAAAGTGCATATAACAGCAAAAATTAGAGCTAAACTTATTTATTAACAGTCATAAAAAGAATGATTGAATAATATAAATATTTTTAGTTATTACTGATATAAGAAAAAACAGCATGTTCCAGATGCTTTTATTTGGCTTATACAATGTATTTTATATCTTTTTTTAAATTGTTTGACAGAAGGAAATGATATCGTTTCATTGTCTTATATACAGTAAAAGTGTTAAAAATGTAAAAAGTGATCGTTTATTGTAAACTAATTTACTCTCTTGAATTATTTTCCAATTCTCGTTGTTATTTGTCTAGATTTTGTTTATTAAAATGTGATAAGCTCACACACACACACATATAAAACCTCTGCTCTGTAGTATCAATCACACAGCACATAGTGTGTCCTCACCTGAACTATCTCCAGCATCTCTGCCCGGCTGATATAGCCATTCCCATCCAGGTCATACATGCTAAAGGCCCAGCGTAGCTTCTGCTCCAGCCCGCCACGAGACGTCACACTCAGTGCTATGATGAACTCCCTGAAGTCGATTGTGGCATCGCCGTTGGTGTCAAAAGTGCGGAAGACGTGCTCGGCAAACTTTGAGGCGTCTCCGTAGGGAAAGAAGTTGGCGTAGATCTTCTTGAACTCGTCCACAGTCAGGTGGCCGGTGGGACAGTCCTTCAGGAAGCCGCGATACCACTCCTGCAGCTCATGGTCGGTGAATTCTGTGTTTTCTCTCAGGTCGTTCAGGACCTCAGGCCGCAGCTTGCTGTTCTGTTTCCCCATGACAAAGCACCTTTGCAGGCAGGGCGATAGCAGGGCTGGTGTTTCCTATCCTCCACTCCCTGTGCTTTTACTTTCCAGCTTCCTCTGCTCCTACAGGGGACCAATAACCCTCATTAATATCCCTGTGTGAATATCATAAATGATTCATGGGGTCAATAATTCCACTCAGTTTGCAGCAGCGTTTCATCAGAAAACATGTTCTGAGGATGTTTTTCAGGCAAACAAGCTGAGGGGGAAAAAGTCTGGATAATTCAAACAGGGTCCATACACAAGAAAAAAAAGAGATAAGATTACAACGCAGATGTTAACAAAACACTATGTGTGTGCACACATGTGTATGGAGCAAGGGGGTGGTCTGGTCTCCGTGGATACAGTATTAATTGTCAGGCATGGTGATAATTTATCGACCTTTCACTGCATGGTAGAGGGACAAGTGTCCTGGGGCATTGTAATTCTCAATAAAGCCACTTTCTAAAAGGTCAGGCTGATACTGACTGTTGTCACTGAGAAGGCCAAACATTCATTTTGACAATAATCCTCACCTTCATGGGAAAATTAATCTCCTAACTGATTTTAAGAAGGTGGAATTGACACAATGATTAAAGAGCAAATTCAGAGAGCAAGTAAATGAGCATCCAAGTCAGTCCATAGACAAGTCCACTGGTTTTAAACTACAACAGCAAAGATGCCACTGCAGAACGAGCGATCATTGAAACCACATTAAGACACACCCTGTTTCAAGACATTAATCATCCAGTGTTAAGGTAAAAAAAACTTTAAAGTTAAACTTTTCTCTTTGTCTTTTCTTGACTTTGCGGTTCTTAACTGTTGTCTATGTTCTTGCAGTGATTTTATTTTAATGTCCTGTATTTACTGCTTTCATTTTCCTTAAATCTGTCAGTGTTTAAATGCAGCGTACCTGTTAACCTAACACATAAACACGAGCGCTTGCTATAAATACGTACAGAAAAGACAAAGCCAGCGAAGCATTTGACCACCTGGTTCTATTCACGTTTGCTTTCTGTGGTTTGCTTCTGTTTCCATGGTTCTACTCTGCAAAATCTGTTTATTCATGTATACAGGGATATTCATGATTGGTGATATGAGGATGCATAAACACATCACATCCAAAATAAAACCTCCTGCATAAAACTCATTATGAAGCAGACGCTGACACGTGTTTGCCGGTGAGCAAAAAGGTTTTGACATTTTCAGAGAAAATGTGTGATGTAGGTGTCATCATGTATATGTCTGCATCTTTATTTTAGGTGAGGAAGGTGTTAAGAATGTGCCAGACTTTTCCCCCAAAAAATAACAAGAGGAAACAGCTGTTTTGTTTTGGGGGGTTTTTTTGTAGAAGGAAAATGTTCTTACTTACAAATTGTCTGTTTGATTCTATGAAATTACCTCAAGTTTTCTTTTAGCATGGTTGGTTTGTGGCTCCGTGGGATAGAACAAGAAAGCAACTTTCACATTTGTTATAACGTTTTCTGGAAAACTGAGGAAAAACTGGCCAAAACCTGAGCTAATCTTTCACATGCATCTGGTAAAGTGTGAGTGGGAGGGACAGAAAGAGAGATGTGCGGGGGTAGGGAGGAAGAAAGAATGGAAAAAGTATGACACATAGAAGAGAAACTATTTCCAGCTATACTATATGAGTTGCTTTGCTAATACCCACAGTGCAATTATATAATAATCTTTCTGAATAACACCTCCACTCCTCTGTGCTGATATAATGAATTTATGGGAGAGAAGCTTTGTACCCATGTTCTCTCTCTTTCAATTACTGGGACCCCAGCGCTCCTGTCTTTCTGGCAACAGAACGATCCATCTGGCGAAGAACAAATGAGAGCGGCTTGAATTTGGATGAGATCCTTTTGAAACAGACGCCATATTTGTTATAATTGCCAGACAGGTGTAATTTCCTGTAGGTTTATGAATCAAAGTCACAGAATGACACAGAGGTCTGTAAGTCAAACAAGGAACTATGTCACTCAGGTTTCTGGACAGATAAAAATAAATCAAAGTACAACACAATAATACATTTAATTTCTCAATCCAGCTTTCTTTTCTCATGCAAACTGCATTCCAAAATTAGGAATTTGGAAAACTTTGAATTGTCTAACGGTGAGTTCACGAGTGCATATCTGTTGACTGAAGGATACTACTGCTACTGCTACAGTTAATTTAGAACTGCAAACTTGTCTTTGGCAAAAGCCAGAGTATCTGGTGAGAACCCACTCAGCCACAGGTAGAAAGTGCAAATCCCACACAGAAAGTCCCCGGCTGGCTGGTGGACCTTCTCTCTGTGAGGCAACGGTGCTAACCACCCTGCCGCAGTGTCGGCCTGAATCAGGCAATCGTTAAAGTCACAAAGATTCATCCTTTGTGAAGGATGTCGATAAAAAATTGAATGGAAACACATCCATCCATCAGTGACCAGGCTGATCGACTAACTGTCCTGAAAGCCAAGGTGTTATTATTGCTTATATGGATTAAAGAGAGTGAAAGGCTTCTACGTCCTGTTGCAAAGAAAAATACTAACACATGACCACAAAGTAGCATTTTGTGGTGTCTCAGACACTTCAACA
Source organism: Maylandia zebra (assembly GCF_041146795.1). Classification (NCBI taxonomy): domain Eukaryota; kingdom Metazoa; phylum Chordata; class Actinopteri; order Cichliformes; family Cichlidae; genus Maylandia; species Maylandia zebra. The sequence goes on from NC_135181.1 coordinate 14,143,237, forward strand.
TTTCACAGCAGCACTGAGCAACTAGAGAAAAGGTGATTATTATTTTGAGAATATATTATCATGTCTGCTGCCTCTGTTTTAACTGGACCACAGCATGAATCACACACTGCCCTACAGGCCTGACTATAGTCCTTCCGTTTTAACATACAACAGGATGCACCTCCTCAGATCTGTGTCACATGGACTTTTCCAGGACAGTTCAGTGCGCAGGCTGAGCCCGAGTAGACATAAATATGGGCGTTGCTATTTATTCCCTCAAACAAACACAAAGCCACATGAAACACAACAGCTTGTCAGATGGAAAAAGTGCTACCCTCATGCTTCAAGATCCTCTGAGGCTAAGAGAAAATACTCATAATATGCAACAGCATGTGCTCTAGCCTAGTTATTTTAGTAAGTAATAGCAACATACTTACATAAGGCTGCGGGTTGCAAAACAGTCTTACAGAGTGCAGTGACCTCTGAAATATGTTCATTAAAAACCTAAACAAACCCTTTCCACTGTAATTAGGCATTTTTAAAACATTCTTTATCAGATAACATATTTTTCTTTTCATTAAAACTGTTAACTGAATTAAAAGTATTCCTGCAAAAAGCTTCTTTTTTTTTTACCTGCTGCAAGTTCTGGTAATTTCCTTTAATAAAGTGATTAAATAGATTTGCAGTACTGCTTATAACATTTAAAACATTCCTACTTATGCATGCAAGCTTTGGTCTGGGATTTCAAAGGCTGTTTTAATAAAGTTTTTTTCTTTGTTGTGACATAGAATTACTCAGGAAATGATGTGGTTCAGGGAAAATAAAGTCCTCTCTGCCTTGACTGGTGGGGTTGCAGAGCTGGTGAGCTGAACACAGTCTTGTGACCGTTGCTTGATACACTACAGCCCCTCGAGATTGCCAGTTCACATTCAGTGTTTGCGGTTCCCTTAGATTACACAGCAACAGATCCTGTCCCTGTCCCCAACCCCCATAGCCTTCCTTGTTCCGTATGATCCACTTTTTTCCAGTGGGTTCTCCGCCTAATGAGACTGTTTCACACAAGCTCCAGTGCAGCATGCATCCCCCCTCCCCAAGGCTACAGCGGGGGTTCCTGTAAACCCGTTTCACTGCTGTTTGCCATTCTTAGACCCACTTTATTTCCTGAGTAGGGCTATGTCACAACAAAGAAAAAAAAACATTCTTTCCAACATGCTCATTATTTCACGAAAAACAGGAAGGAAACTACAATGACAGTCAGATACAGAGATGCAGCATGCATATGTTTAAATATATCTGTCCTTAGGTGTTTACAGAGAAAATAGTTCATGCTTATGTTTCCACCAGTTGTTAGTGAGCGTGGGAATCAAAAGACAACTTCTGCTTAAAGTCATATCTAAATGTACATAAGTAATTACTTTTTCTTAAAAAGGATACAATCGAGTATTTGTTTTAATTTATTTTCAGACAAAGCCTCTAAACTGTGAACATCCACTAGTATTCTTAGTGGATATTGTTAGGTTTTCCATTTGTCAATTAGTACAAATACAACAGACATCCCCACTCCTCCTGTTTTTATATTGCAAGCGGGCTCACACTGAACCTTTTCCCTTCATTAACTCTTGATAAACACGACTGACAGAATGTTTTTAATGCTCTCTGCATCGTGCCTCTTTTAAAGGGAATGTAATCCAAACAACCTGATATGGCTCAGTGCACAGAGAGAAAGCGTGCCCGTTTTAGCCTGCTCTGCAGTGGATGAGCAGAGCAGCGCTGTAGCCTCGAGTACGCGAACCACTGGTAACTGGGACTCCATCAGGTGGTTGAGGAGTTGGTGTGAGGTATTTATAAGCTAAGGAGAAAATGAGCTCTCCCATTATTCTCGCATTCAGCGGTGCTTCGTGGCAGTCTCTCTGAACTCATGTCAGAGAAAATCATTGCAGTGGATCAGGATGAGGTCCCCTGACACACCAGTAGTCAAGGCAACAGTATAGTAGTGCTACAGCTTATGAGGGAAAGGCAGTGTAACAGTCAATCTGGGGCACACGCAGGGCAGAAGATATATTGAGACTCGAGTGTGTGTGTGTGTGTGTGTGTGTGTGTGTGTGTGTGTGTGTGTGTGTGTGTGTGTGTGTGTGTGTGTGTGCGCGCATTTAATATTTCCTTACTTTAAATCTGAAACATTAGTATCATATTCATCACTTGACATTACCATGCAGCAAAATTATTATGTGTATTTTTATTACTTTAACACTTGGTGAGTGGGTGTATTTAATTTTGGATGCGTACTCTTCACGTGATAGCTATGGTCTTTTTATCTGAAAAAAAAAATGTGTGAAATTAACTAGAAAAACAGCAACAATAGTGTGAAATAGTAGATGAAAGGAGTAGGCTTTTAATATTTAGCAAGACAGTGTTTTAGATGGCAATCCCATAGCAAGAAAAGGAGCTGGCAGATCTTTATTTTTTTCTAAGATGTCACACAGTGAGTATTTGAACTTATAATATTAACATTTTACCAGTTTCTGTAGCATTTTTAGGCAAGCTGTGATTTAAAAACTTGATTTGATACTTAGTTCATGTCACTTATACATGAAACCTTAAAAAAAAAAAGATCAAACCAAGATGAATTAAATCCCCTCCCACACATTCAGCCACACTCTTTAGTTATAATATCTGCTGATCCTAATCACAAATATTTTTTGGACAAGCACATCTTTTTATGAAGCACAAAACATTGTCTGTTAGGTTTGATTTAGTTTATGTGCTTTCGCATACATGTAATACATGTGCTTCAATATTACTCAATGTGCCTTGTCTAAGGCTATTTTTCTTTAGCTAGATGCATATAGTCGATCACTTTAATGATCTGTTACTGTATATTTTTTACATGTTTGTATTGTATATGTTTTTGTAATGTAGTTATGTGGTGCATGTGTTTTTGACTTTTGCTGCCATGATTCCAGGTCTCTCTTGGAAATTAGATTTTTAATCTCAATGATATTTTTCACCTGGATAAATAAAGGACTAATAAATTAAATAAAACAGTGCATTACATTTGATCAGGTTTTGTTTTGCAGCATGTAGTCTGCATTAAGACTTGTGAGCCACTAAGCTGCATTTTTGATAATATTTTTACTACTGGAATACTTTCCAGGGCAGATGAGATGTGTTTTAACTGGGTGTAGTCCTGTCTTGGGGAAATTGCCACAGCAGTCCAGGGTAGAGTAGCCACTGAAGCACAGTGGACTTCACAGTAACGAGAAATGTTTCTAAAAAATTAATATAAACTTACCTTTTTCCTGAAGGTATCTATGGGTCCTCCGGCTGAAAGAGTAAATGTTTGAAGCCCACGTTTCCCACTGTAAGGCGTCACCAGCAGCCGAACTTAACCGTTAACTTGCAGTAGTTTAACTTCACACCTCCTCCCACCGACTCCAACGCGAGAGAAAATATTCGAGTCACCCAAACACTTTTCAGACAAAAGAAAAGATATGAAAAAGCGTGTAATTATTCTTCCAAGATAGTTTTATCATTATTATTATTTCTATTCAGTATGTCCTGCTTCCAGCTCCCGGTGTAGCGGCTTTATCATTTAGTGGAAGATGTGGCACCCAGCTTGGTTTTTATCCGAATGTTCCATATTGCTCCTTGGGGGGGGGGGGTTCCTTCGTCCGGGAGAGGGATTGAACCTTCTCCATCAATTGAAGAATTACTAACAATAGCAGTTTAATCGAGGGGACACTGAGTAAAAGCCAGAATGACCGTGACATGTATTTTAAAAAACATTTTAATGGCATTTCCTGTTTTGTAGTGTTTAAGTAATACTTTAAATCCCTCCCCCCGATACACTGAATGGATCCCTCCACACTCGCAGCTTCACTGTAAGGAACTGTCGCAGCAGAGTTCAGTGGAAAATTATCAACGGAGACTATTATTAGCTCAATATCTAAAATAAACGCTTCACATCTGGGGGAAAATGTGGAGACTTGGACAGAAATAGACTAAATAAACACTTCTACGATAACAAACGTGATTTAAAAGTTATTCTGGAATAGGCTAGGGCATCCTGTAGGCGACAGTTTTCCAGGCTTACTTGTAAATACTGTGGGCAATGTATTTTAAGTTACATTATACAACAGTATACAACATGTTATTCCTTGTAATTGAAACAGCATCATTATATCAAGTGTATATATATACAAGTCCCTGTAATATTGCTGTACAAATTGCTTTGTAGAATTAAGTATTAATGACGTAGACATAAGCTCCTTTCAATGCTTTCCCGTATAAGTCTTCTCTTTCAGCCTCGGCACAGATGCACACTGGTCCATCGGCATCAATAGCAGTAACTTCTCTTGCCCTGGTTAAAGTGACACTGAAGGCGGGATGGTGTATATGTCAGCAATTCAGTGAGAAGATAAATAATTAACTGAGTGCGTTTGCCTCTGTGTGTGTGTCTTCCTGAAGCCTGACACCTGTTTCTATAAGCACATGGAGTGTTTATCTTGACCTTAGAGTGGGTACAATACAGGAGGGGGGGATTGGAGGCAGTGATATAGCAGTCTGAGGTTGCTTTTGTTGCTGCTGCCAATGTGCAACTCAATACTGAAACAAAGCTGTGGATGGTGGACTGTGCGGATGGAAAGGAAAACAGTATTCTTTAAATAACATACCATATTACTTCAGGCTTCTGCAGGTCAAACAATTTCAGAAGTAAAACATAATTTTTATTTAATTACAGGGTGACCATGCTTATATTACCTGGCTATTACATAAATATAGACCTCAAGTAATGTGTAGTAGGAAGTAGTAGGAAGAAGAAAGCATACAAGTGTCTGGTTAAAACAAACAAGTGGACCCTGATAGTCTCATAATCGAATAACCTTTTTCACTGGGATTTATTCTTGGTGTAACAAGGTTTTAAAACTGAATATTTTCAGTAATGACAGTTCAAATAGATAGATGAGGAAATAGCATAAGCTGTGTGTGTCAGATAAGACACAGAGTTGTGTGCATTTTGCTGTCAGTTTTAAATATAGTACATATTTTTTTAAGGTGACTACAGAAGAGCTGGGTGTAGTCATGCAGAGAGGGAAGCGTTCTCCTTTTCTGCAGAAATGTAATGATCCACTAGAGGTCACCAACAGTTTTGGAATCTGCCGCTACTCCAGCTTGGGTAAGTATTCCTGCCTTGAAGCTGAAATTAGGCTGATGGGCATCTTAAAGGAGGAGACCGGGCTGTTTATTTGCTGTAGGAGTGTTTCTATGCACAGTCCTCTTTGCTGTTTATTTATTTATTATTATTGTTTGTTTGTTTCATTTGTCTTGTTCATGCATTGCTTCAGCTGTCTTATTTCCTTTGTGTTTGTCTGCATTGCTTCACTAATGCCTCATTAGGTTTACCTATAGCTGATTGCTTTCATCTGTTTTTAGCTACACCTTTAATTACTTGTCAACACAAATGTTAAATCAAACAATCATATGGCTGTAACCTAATGAATTTAGCCATGCAGACATGGTGAAGACGATCTGTTAAAGTCCAAACTGAGCTTCAGAATAGGAAGAAATTGATTTAAGTGACTCTGAATGTTGGATGGTTTCTGGTGCCTGATGGATGACTATTTCAGAAACTGTTGATCTACTGGGATTTTTCCACACAACCATCTCTAGGATTTACAGAGAATGGTCCAAAAGAGAAAAATATCCAGTGATCAACAGTTCTCTTGATGAAAATTTCTTATTGATGTCAGAGATGGGAGGAGAATGGCCAGACTGCTTCAAGTTGACAGGAAGGCAACTGTGACTCAAACAACTGCTCGTCACATCCAAGGTATGCAGAAGAGCATCTATGAATGCACAACACACTGAATCTTGAAGCAGATTGGTTACAGCAGTAGAGGCCGACACAAGGCGTCTCTCCTGTCTACTAAGAACAGGAAAGTGAGGAGATAATTTGCACTTGGGTTCACCAAAACTGGTCTAATGAGCTTCTATTAGGGCAACTTTGAGATGTGGTGGAAAAGGTGATTTGCATCATGGTTGTGCAGCAACTCTGTGATGGTATTATGTTAATATAGACGAAAATCTCAGAGGAATGTTTGGTTTCTTCACTAATGCAAATATTAGCTCATCTTTCAGAGGCTATCCAGGTTGCCTTAGTCTCCAGAGTGATTAGCAGGTTTATATGCAAAAACACAAAATAGAGACAGAGCAATAGAAATGAAATATACTACTATTACTTCATCTTACTGGGTCATCATTAATCTGTGAGTGAACCATCAGAGTTTCATGCTATTATGAAAGTTTTGGGTCATTTGAAGTTCAAGTCCTCACTTGTTCCCAAAATGAACACATTGCTTCATGAATCTTTTGACCCTCTGTTCTTCCTCTTTCTCTGGAAATTTTACGTTCTGGATGAATTGTCACAAGCGTCAGCCCACTGCTAAAATATCGATCTGTCTGTCCTTACATTAACTAGAGTGAGGGACATTGCTCCACTCTATAGACCTCTGTCAATATTTAAGGAACACGAGCCACTGATATCAAGGTTTATAATATGGGGTTATTCCATGAAAAACCAGTGAGGGGTCCCCTCGCAGAATCAGCTGATTTTATTTTATTTTTTTTATTTTTTATTTTTTTTACAAACAACTCTGTCATATCTGGAATTTTTAAAGAAACTACGAGCCTCAGACTAGGAGCTGTTTTTAAAGTGTTTTATTGCAACTTTTACTAAAGAAATGGTTCTTAAACACACACACACACACACTCGCTCATTCCACAAGACAACTCTTAACATCAGGGTGTAGACACTTTTAAAGGTTGGATACATGGAACTGGTTTATTCTGGCACTTGATCAGATTGGTATCTAGGAGTTTGGAGACCTGGTCTTATCATAAAACATGGAGGGAGCTCCTCAAGGCTCTCAAAAGTGAAGCCAGTGTTGAAGCTCCTTGAACCAGAATTCTAGCTAATGCCCAGGAGGGTGCACCTTTGTTTGCCACAAGTCAGTTTGTAAAGAAGACACGGTAAACATGATATTAAGGAATTTAAGGGTTAAATCATTTATAATCAACGCAAGTTGCTGGTTGTTTTGCAAAATATGATCCCATTTAGATCAAAATAGATGATAAGGCTATGCTTTAGGGCACCACTGCCTTATGTTTGGTAATTTGCTGTATCAATAGTTTTCTTAGGCACTTCCAGAACTCACCTGACTGCTTAAAAAAAAATTATTTGTCTGTTTTGTTTTTTTACAGTTTGTCATGGTTAAATTTTTTGGGTCGAGTATTGTTGTTCAACCAGTAAAATGCATTTGGAACTGCAGCTCTTCAATTAATGGGTGTGATCACATGCTTTTATTTTTAGCTGAAGCCAAAATCTGACATAAATTCTGTTTATACTTTGAGCATTTTAATTATTGCATATCATCACCTTGGTTTGCAGGAAAATACAGCAAATAAAGTTCTGCTTTTCATCTTTTGAGTTTGATTGTATTATTCCCTTTTTGTGGAGAACATGTGCCATTTTCCCTTTTTATGGCAAGTCTCAGAGTATGTGGATGAAATGCAGAAAATGTTTTTAGTAATGACATTTAAAACATTTTAAAAGATACTGATTTGATTGAAAAAAAAAAAGAGAAACATATGCAGGCTTATTGGACATTTTGCAAGTGGAAAAACGATTCTGCACAAAGTACGTGATACACTGATAAGCTGCTTGTGTTCTTTGCACTACCTCACTTTCATTTGTACTGATAATGGCAGTGCTGAGTAGGCCTTTCTAGAAATGTCTGGGTGCAATAAATGTGTGCGAGCTGACTAAAATACCCCGTTAATGCAGTGTTAAATGTGTTTTTAACTTGAATATGTAATATTACAGATTTTGCAATTGAACTCAAACAAGCAAACCACTTTCAGAAGAGAAGTACATGACATTTGTAGAAAAGAACACACGGGAGATCGTGAGATTTCCTGACAGATTTTTTTTTCTTTCTTTCTTTTTTAAAGATTCAATATAAACAACGCATTAATGATTTCTCAGTGGCAAATCCAAAAACTTAAAATGCATTACCTTTTGTGCTGGTTCTTGTGCCCCATTGTTGCCCCAGTTTCAGACTGGTTATGAAACATTGTTACCTTTGCTGTTGAACATATCACAGCTATTCATCTCTACAGTAAAGGGTTTTTTTTACAGAAACTTCTACAATTGTACAACATTCTGCAGTTCCACTAGTTCACATTTTAATATTGTAGTGTACATCCCCACAGACACAGCTGCCGTGGAAGCAGAAGAGCATCGTATCAAGAAGTCTTGATGCATGCTCAATCATTCAAGTAAGTAAATCCCAAAAAGGGGGAACATTTGCCCAAACACCCTGGAGAGGATAAAGGAAAGAAGGGCAAAGAAAAGCCACTTCTTTGCACCACCTTTATTTCTAGATTTTTTTCACACACATTTGCCCCAGCTCTCCTCAATAGTTAACCTTATTTGCTCTCAGTAACAACCTTTCCTCTTCACAGACAACCACCACCCTTCTTAATGAGGAGCAGCTGTGAAGGACCTGAAACCTAAAGGCTACCTACAGATTTTTAAAAACACAATAAATATTCAGTAAATAATTAAACTCTTCTGTGCAAACGTTTTTCATATGCAAATCTATGCTCAAGGTGCAATGCTGAATAAAGTGCTAGATGAGTATCGGAACAGCTAAGACGCATTTTCTCTAAACACAGCCATGGCTTTCAAACTCTAAAACATGCTGTGGCAAAAATTGGTCGACTCCCAAGGATCGGTTATGCTGTTAAGTGCCAGGAGGATTGCCATGATTTATACATCGGTGAAACCAAACAACCTCTGGCTAAGAGAATGCCACAACACAGAAGAGCCAACTCTTCAGGCCAGGACTATGCAGTCTATTTACACCTACAGGCCAGTGGCTACTCTTTCAGTGGTGCTGAAAGGTACTGTTTCTAAGTTTGGGAAAACCTGCAGTCAGCTGAGACTGAAGAAGTCACTTAGATGAGTGACAAAACGCTATGTCAACATGATTGAGCATGCATCAAGATATCCTATACATAATCTTTCTTCAGAAAACTCCTATACAAAGCATTGTGCATTACCTGTACTTTAATTCACACCTATGACACTGATATACCAATAGAATAATCTATGGTTTGTGTTTGCTCCTTTGAAAGGGGCCAAAATGAAAAGCTAGTAGTAAGGTTATACTTGCAGCTATAAACTGTTCTGTCAGAAACAGCATTAACCTGACAGCAACTGGTATCAACTCTCTTCAGTAATACTGTTAAATATCAACCATTTATATGCTAGTTAAATAACATAATTTTTATAAACATAACTCAGACAGTCAAAAAGCTTCATGGTGCAACTGAACAATGTAACATAGAGCGGAGCAAATATATCACTAGGGCCAAAACTGGACGATATTTATTTAGCCAGTGTTTGTTTATTTGCTCATGTATCGGTGTTGGTATTTATAATAGTTGATAAATGAAAATTTTGGTCTTCATGCAAATAATGCAAAAATTCTTGCACATGGGAATCTTTTATATCTTTTATCTTTTTGTATATGTGATACATTTTGTCCTACTGGAATGGTTCTATCAGTGGGGTTAGGTTGATCTAAACTGCTATCTGCTACTGACAAAGCTGACGAGCAATATAACTTTAACTGATTATGCTGGTTTATGACACAGCAATATTCTGAGCATGACTTCATTGTCTGGACTTTTAACCAATGTTTAAACCATAAGATTGACAAATGGGTCAGTAAACAGCAGAAGAGTTCAGCGCAAACTGTATTACACAATTGACAGTGTTGCAGGGTATTTTTTTTTTCAATACAATATTTTTTTATTCATAAGTAATATTAACATTAATGGTACTAATAATAATAACAATGACATGTAATGACATATAAAGGACTGCATGTTAGACACAGGCGATGGTTAGCTCAGTCTGCTCACAGAAAAAGCTCCTGGTTGGGGTCTTTCTCTGTGAGTGTGCATGTTCTCCCTATGCCTGCATGGATTTCCTCTTGGTACTCTGGTACCCACAAACAAGAGATATGCTTGTTTAGTTAACTGATGACTGAAGAACAAAGAGACCTTCTGCCATTTTGGGCTATTTTGCTGAAAATGACAGGAAACTGCAGCATCACATAAGAGTACGCTCTAAAAAAAAAAAAAAAGCCCAAAAAATATTTTGTGATTTTTTTCCTTTTCTACTGAAAGTGTGTTTTTTTTCATATATGTTGATATAAAAAAAAATAGAAAACTGAATAAATAAATAGCACAATACAAAAAACACAGTTTTACAATAATGTAAAACACAGCCTTACAGATAAAGGAACACCAGGAGATTTCTATATAAGTAGACTGAGCAGGAGAATAAAGCTATAATCAAAGTCTAGGCTGATTTAAACCCTAAAAAAAAGTTCCATGATTAAAAATCTACCAGTAATTTAAAAAAATATTTTTCCAGTAACTGTTATTTTTTTCAAAGGATTTGCACTTTTTGCATCTGGATTTCTTTTCAAATAAAACAGCACAAAGCGCAGGCAGCTTATAGGTACTTATAGACAGATAAACATGGCAAACTAGGAAACAGGGCAGGACTACAAAGAATCCAGAAGAATCCATAACTGCACAGATTACATGATGATACCAAGTGTGGCCACATCGTTTCCTCTTAACTATTACACCCCCACAAAGATACTGATAGATGAATTTTCCCCCAAAATGTATTACTGTGGAAGAAGACCTGATATTTTCTGAATACACTGATGGAGTGATCATTACAACATTCAAAGCTTATGTTGAAAACTACTAAGTACCTCAATCCATACTGTTTATTGGGAAAATTGATTCACTAACAGGATCCTAGACTACATTGTAACATCTTAAAAGAAAGAAAGAAATACATAACAAGGTTTAACAGTACTTGCAAAATATCTCCAGTGGTATCGACCTTTATGCCAAAAAATTGGTTGGGCAATAGTACTTGCGGCTAACTGCATACACCTGGGTCACAGAGTTTAGATTCAGTTTTATTTATTCGTATTTTTTAATTATTATTTGGTACTCATCTGATTTTAAAGAGACCAAAATCGGTTTATTCATCCTCTGATGACTCTGGGGTGTTTTCCTTCTCTGAATTCTTTGTCTCGTTCTTGACCTGATTATATCTTCCATATAGTATGCAGACTCCAGAAGCTGATTAAAAAACAAAGAAATGAATGGAATGGTTAATTATAAAGTCCCTGTTACCTGCAGAACATTAAACTAAGACAAAGACACACTGGATTAAAGAAAATGGGGAATTTATAATAATGTAAACATAAGAGTATTTTGCATTAAAAACAGTGACATTAGTAAGAATGAATTTTTCTATTTGCCATATTACTGTTGTGTGCGTTGCTGGTTTTGTGCAAAAACACCAGAAACAGCTACCACTAAATATTTGAAGTATTTCAAATATTAGCCAATATGTTTTATAAGGTTATATAGTTTGAGTACTGTTACTTATATATACATTGGTAACCTTTTTAAAGTACACAGACTTACATTAAGAATCGTTTTGGTGATTCATGTTGTTTAACTGCTGAACAGCTAGAAAAAGTCCAGTCTCAAGTACTTAACAGGACTTTACACAGAAAACTTGCAACTTAGAAGATCATATAGTTTAATTCAGTTAGAATATTGTTATTACAAAAGAAAAAATAAATAAGCTTTAAATTTAAAATGGAAAAGGACAAAAGTGTTCGCTTTAAGCTCCCTTTGGACTCTGTGTTAGTTCAAACATTATCAGCATCCAACAAAAAGTACTGATCAGGATATATATTGCAACAGACCATTACACAATGTTTAGATGTAACTCTGAGATCAGTGCACAAATTAAAAAAAAGACAATTTCATGTTTTCAAGTATTTGTATAGTAATGGGAAATGTTTAATATAGTGCAATATAAATGATTGAAGTAAACACCATTTACAAAAAATAATAATAATGCTTAAGACAGCTCAAGGTTATTGCTGTTTATTTATTGCATGTGCCTTTCATGCCACAAACAGAATAGCAGACCCTATTCAAACAACTAATCAAATTTTGCAGGAACCTTTGAAACTTTGTAGCTCAAAGTTCAGTGTCCCAACCCAAATCAAGGTCTGCAAATGTTTTTGCTGTTGTCATTTTTGGGCTGTGGAGCAGAAAAACAAGCATCTAACTTCATTACGCTGTAAGTATTATTATTTTTGTTGGTTGGTTGGTTGGTTTTTGACTGTAAAAAGTAAATGTAAAGCAACATTGCCATTTTAAACAATGTGTATAGTGCAAATATGTACAGGAGTGCATTTATTATGTTATATAATCTAAGATTTTTTGCTAACTTAAGTGTTTTTACGGCAGTTTTTACCAATCACTGTAGCCTAAAAATGAAGCAAGTAACACTAGACAATTAATGCTACCTTTTTAATCTTCAATTTTTTCAATTTTAATGTGTGCAATCTCTCTGTCTATGAATCAACTGGAGTATTTTAGAGTGTAGAATTGCTCATTAAATCTATGCCTTTATACGCATTCACAATCACTAACTGGAAAGTGTAAGAAATAATATGAATTGTTGGTGGTGGGTTATTAGCACACTATTAAGAATGTAACAGCGTGAAAAATAAAAACAACGCGAAAACTAATTAGTAGCTATTAGATGATCTCTTAAGACTAACCCTTAATATCCAATCAGTGAATGACAAACCACATTAATAAAAGAAGATTTTTTTTAACACAATACATCCGTTTTCCATGTCTCGTCTTTTAGCTCTAAGTGTGTTTTAAACCCTTTTGCCTTTGTCCCTCCACACACAAGAGGGTCGGGTGGACTTTGAGCATTCAAAGAATTGTCTGTGCCTCCCAGTCTCCCAACAGGGCCCACCTGAGAGTACAAAAGTCTCAAGCTGAAGTACAAAAAAATCAGTCTCATTTCGGAGTGCTCGTTGACCCAAAAGGAGGGGGCTTCAACGAACCAATCATGGGGGACTCAAAGCTCTGCCTTTTGCTGCTCCTCAGTACATCTGCCTTGACTTGTGAGTAGTTCCTAAATTCTTTCAGTTTAAAAGAGTATTTTTTACAGCGTTAAAAAGGTTGCAATAGATATCAGTGTACTGTAGTCTTTGCAGAATTGTTGAATGAAGGTTAAAAAAAACATGCAACAAGTACAAAAATTGGGAAAACACAAAACATCTGATGGTACTCACCTATGTGTAAATCCTTGCTAGGTTATTATTAGGCTTGGTAGATGGGTTTAAGTTGTAGTGCACTGCGTTTTAGTTGTATTACAGGTGCTAAAGCAAATGATTAATCTTTGTTTTCCAGTTGCACAAGATCGGGATCAACCAACCTGTCTCTGTAAGTTCATTTTGATGTTGACATCAAGTTTGCACAGTAGCAGTAGTTTCCAAAAGATAACTAATAAATGATTTCTCATTACTCTAATCTCATCTCTCCTAGTGGCTCAAAGGTACAAGAGCCTACACAAGTATGAATACCAATATGAAGCTGAATCTCTGAATGCTATCAACGGAGCCTCACATCTCAAGAATGGACACAAGGCTTCCTGCAAGGTATGAGAAACACCTCACGATGATGCTAAATCATCAGTTTTCCCCTTTCCAATCCATGTATTTCAGAAAAAGAAATTTCCCTCCTCTCACAGGTTGAAATTGAAGTGCCTCAGACTTGTAGTTTCATTGTGCGCACTACTGGCTGCAGGCTGAGTGAAGTCGTTGACACGGACACACAGGGTAACCCTGTGTTTGCCAACAGCCCCAGCTCTGATGCCTTTGCTGCTGAAATGGAAAAGTATGTAATTTCTCCATGATAATTTAAACCATTGAAAAAAAAAAGTGGTATATTTGGAGACTGTGCACTGTTTTTTAAAGGTATCCCCTGAGGGTCGTGATTGAGGGTTTGTATGATGTGAAACTGTACCCTGAGGATGGTGAAACAACAACTGTCCTGAACTTTAAGAGGGGTATCATCTCTGCACTGGCTGTTCCTGTGCTGGAAGAAGACAAGAACAAGAATATGGTACAACACTTTAACAACATTAAACCACATTTTATATTTATTAAAAATGGTTTCGTAATCATATATTATACATCTTTATTTAGTTCCTCTAATCTTTACCATATTCGCTGCAGCCTACAATTCACGGCAACTGCAAGACCCACTACACAGTCAATGCTAGAGAAGACATTGCAACTGATGTCAGCCTAAACAGGGATCTGTCCAGATGTGACAAATTTGTCCCAGTGAGAGATCACACCAGCCCCTTGGCTCTTATCACCGGCATGGTAAGGCACCCAAAGACAAGCTGTGAGCTGAAAACTTTAAACACTATGACAAATCAAAAGAGAAACTCTACCTTTGTTCGTTGTACTGTGGTATTAATGTGTCTTAACACACTGGTGGTTAAATTTGAGCTATAATGGAAAGAAAAGCCGAATTGAGTATCTTTTAAAAAAAAAAAATTGTAATGCCTTTACTTTTGCAAAAGATTACACAAAAATGTGCCAACACAAATATCCACAATGCTAACATCCTCATCTATAACTTTTAAGCACTACCCTCTTGCTCAGCTGATCAGAAGCTCCCAAACCTGCAATTACAGGTTTGACAATGAGAAAAAACACATGACCTTTGGGTCCTGCACCGAGAACCACATCCTCATTCCCTTCTCATATAAGTAAGTCAAACCTTGTACTAGACTCTATTGAATGCTCTGCTATGTAAGTACACACAGGGATATGCATTTGTTTTGTTTTTATCCCTGTTTTCTATATTTAAGGAGAGAATATGGAGTTGCCAATGTCGGAAAGCAAGAGCTCACCGTGGTTAAAGTTTCTCCTCACAATGACAGAATCTTTGCTCACGGTAAGCCTTTTCTGTTTAATTTGCTTTGTTTTGATTTGTTATAACCACAATGTAGTGCAGACTCATGATAATCTTTTTGTTTGTCTGCTAAGGTGTCATTGTCAAGGATCTCCACATGGAGGCTGTTGAGGACAAGAGTTTTGTACAGGATAAAGATGCAGTTCTGAATCTCCTGAGAGAACTGGACACTCTGTCTGAGAACGAGGGTGAGAAGAGAGCTCCCCTGTTCCACAAGCTTGTCTCAACGGTCCGTGGAATGAAAACAGAAACCTTGAGCGCGGCACTCCCTGAGGCTCTTGCGGTATCCCGAGTCCTCACCTACCAGGTACTGGCTCAATGTGGAACGCCTGAATGCAGCAGTGCCATCATGAAGATCCTCAGGACCTTTGACACCAACGCTCTTGAGGTTGATGCGACTGTCTTTGCTTTGGGACTCGTGTCCAATCCTTCTGCACTCTTGATCCACGATATGCTCGAGATGGCCAAATACAAACCCAGCAAGCCTGTCATGTATGCTCTGAGCAATGTTGTAAAGAGGTAAGCAAATTAAATCAGACTTTATTCAAGGGAAGATTTATCAATAATATTTTACTAGTTCTTTCTTTGTGAAATACTTTTAGAGGCTAAATATTGTGTTTTTTCTTTTAACAGGTTTTACAAGTCTGAAGGAAGGCAAATTCCTGAGATTCACTCTGTTGCGGAGTTCATGGCTTCCCAGTTGGGTGATTGCTCTGGAGACAAAGACAAAACTTTTATGACACTCAGGGTAAGTATTCTGCCCATAACTTCAAATTAAAATACTGTTACTGTAGAAATAAAGTTAGAGAATTACTTTTATGATAATTATGATTGTTTGAAGCAAAAATATATCAATACATATTGAATCTTGATGATACAATGTTTTTATTAGCTAGGTGGTTGCTAGGCAACAATGATTACAATGTAACATCTGATATTGAACCTTTAGGGTTCTCAGCTGTACCTGTCTGCCTATTTGTTTTCTCAACTCCTGATTGTGTTGGAGGAGTTCGCGACTACAGAAGCAAGCAAACACACACAGACACAGATTTCATGTATTATAGCAAAATAAACAGAAATCAATGATATACATTTAAAGGGTAGATCCTTTGGAGCAACACGCTAAAATTGCCCATTACAAAACAAGATATCATAATCTCACCTGTAGAGCATGTTGAAGCATGCATGAATTTTTATTCTTCTTCATGTGTTGATTATTTGCTTTACTTTTTATCTTAGGTTATTGGAAACATGGCTCCAGCTGTGGTACCTGCTAGTCCAGCACTCAGGACTGCTGTGATCAACTGTGTGAACAAACCAACAGCTTCTCTGGCCGTGCAACAAGCTGCAATTCAAGTGTACAGGCTGACCCCTCTCCCTGAGGAGGTAACCTATTTTTAAAAAAGTTTATTTTAGAAATTCTTGAAAAAGTAGTTCTCAAATAGTTACCTAATCACTTGCAGAAATTGTTTATTTGAAGAATTTCAGTCAAGATTTACCGTGCAACAAAGCACAGATAGAGCACTAGTGAAGAGTTGCAACTCAGTGTAGCATCTGATATCACTGATAACAAAAATGTATTATAAAAATTATCACATAGCAGGAGTATTAAATGAAATTTTTATGAAATTCGACAAAGTTCTGTGCGAACTTACAACATACATGTTTCCCTTGGATAACATTATTAGACAACACTACATACAATTTCATTGCTATGCAGATGACACCCAGCTTTATTTATGGATAAAGCCAGATGACACATGACTTGTAATGTTTTCTCCTGAATTTACCTTTTGACCAGGATATGTCCTTCAGTGTGAATATTAGACAAATATCTCAGACCTCTTTCTGCTTTCATCTGTGCAATATCTCTGTAATTAAAAATATCCTTACTCAGAATGAGTTGGGATACATACACTGTGAGCACTTCTTCACAATTCTACTCATCTCTTTTGTCTTTCTACATCATGGGCATGAATGTCATGTTAATTTTATGAGTTTAATGATTCCTTTAAATGCCAATAAACTACCAAAAGTATATTTGAGGTGCATCTTTCTAAGGGACATTTAATCAAATATTTATTGGGGTGTATTTATACTTGTATGCATATGTTTGATCCTGTGTAGATAATAGAAAATCTGAAATAAATTCAAATTTGTGTCCCCAAATCTTGTTTTTCACCCTGGAAAAAGAACATTTCAAAGAAAGCATTACAAGTCCCAAATTACTGTGACATTCATGCCAATAACGAGTACATGTAAACTTTTAACCAACACTCTACCAATGCAGCATGTCATTAAATTTGGTGTCCTTTCAAGTCAGACCCATATAATTTATTTATTTATTTATTTATTTTTTTACACTAATTTTTTTTTTATGTACTTTGGGCACAGGGCAGAGAGGAGTTTATGCAGGTTCTTCTGGACAGCACTAGTCCCATGCAAAAACGTATTGCTGCATATCTGGTACTTATGAAAAATCCTCAGCTAAGTGAACTTGCCCGGGTGCAGAATGCCTTGCCCAATATACAGGACCAACAAGTCAAGAGCTTTGTCATCTCCCACATTACCAACATTTTGTCCTCATCTGGGTCAGAGACTCAAGCGTAAGTGAGAATTATTGGTAATTAGAAAGTTGTTATTCTAATTCGGTGACAATAACTCGACTATTTTTTTCTACAGGCTGAGACATAAGCTTCAGGATGCCATTCAGGGTAATGAGATTGGGCCCATTATGGACCCCACAAAGTTCTCTCGCAACTATAAGTTTGGATCTTTGGAGGGCAATATGATCTTTGAGGGTACAAGCTACCTGCCTAAGGAGGTCATGCTTGAAATGACTCTCAAGGCATTTGGCTATGACATTGACATGGTGGAGGTAATGATTTTGGGCCATTTACTGCAAATTGAGACACTGTTTTGAAATGTTCGGTTTAACAGAATAAATCTGTCACCTTTGAAGATCGGTATGGAGGGGACAGGATTTGAGCCAACTGTTGAAGCTTTGTTTGGAGAAAATGGATTCTTCCCTGACACTGCCATGCAGACTATGTATTTTGTGTCTGACAACATGCCACAAAGGATCCGCGAGGTCATGCAGAACGTGATCCCTGCTTTCAAGGCGGACCGGATAAATAGACAGGTATTTCAGTTGGACACCTTTCACCACAACCTAGAAAACCCTGTAGCTAGCCTGGCCCCAGCAGTCAGTGCAGGTGAGGGTAGCTTAGCCACCATTCGCCCTCCCCCAGCCGACTGTCCCGAGCAGCCATAGAAAACAGGCTGGCTAGGGGACCACGAGGAGGAAACTTGATCCTAAACAGAAACCTACACACACGTTGAGGAACAAACTGTGGATATTGGTGAATCTGTTTTGAGAAGTGTGATGTTAGAGACACCTGCAGCAATAGTCAGTTATCTTCCTGGGGCCAGAGCAGGCGACATTGAAGGAACCCTGAAACTGCTCTCTAAAGACAAACGTAGACTCAGTAAAATTATAATTTATTGACTCCCAGTTCCATAAATTTGACATCTGGTGTGTAACGTTGCTAACACATGTTGGACTCTAGCTTTCTCTGTTTCCCTCCCCAATCAGATTAGGAGTGACATGTTTAGCTACATGTTGTCCTTAAATTGCCCTCTATCTGAGTGGTGTCCATAAAACAACGTGCGTTTTATAGACAGTTAAGAAACTTTCTGGTGAATACCTGGTCTTGTTAGAAGGGATAGCATCCATCCCGCTTCAGACAAAGCAACTCTGATTTCTAGAAATCTGGCTAAATGTATTAAATCCCCAAAAACATGACTATGCAGAATTTAGACCAGGAAGTAGAATTGCAGTGTACACCAGTCTTGGTCAAGTTACTTGAAAAAAGTAATCAGTAACAAATTACTCATTACTTCCCCCAAAAAGTAATCCCGTTACTTTACTGGTTACTTATTTTCAAAAGTAATTAATTACTTAGTTACTTTTTTAAAACACAATTTACAACCTGAATAGGTGATAAAGCGATAGATCTTTCAGCCCAATTCTACTTTTTCTGCATAATCCATCATACAAAATGTAATCAAATGGAAAAGTCTCTTTTTAAAACTTGTTTTATTAGTTTTAATCTTTTAAAAATTGTAATTATATGCAACATTCTCTGACTGGAAGAAATTTGTTTAACATTTAAACCTATTTTCTGCACATTCCAGCACATAAAATAAAATAAAATATTTTTTTGTGTTTACACTCACTCTTTCAAATAGATGCAAGTAAAACACAACAGAAAATAAATAAAATCAAAGACTAGCGGTCCTGTTGCTCTATTTTCACCTGTAAAGCAGGAGTGGGGTAGGCGGAGGTTTACCCTGGTGCAGGTGTGCCGCTGCAGGCAGTTGAAGAATCCGCAAGTTTCTCTGTGAATTTCCCATTACGTCGTAGCGCACTCAGTGATTGCTTGGAAGTTTAGGGGTTTTTTTCGCAGTAAAAAGAAGTTTTCTTCCCAGGCACAACAGACACTAATGTTTTTGTCACTTTTTGTGGAATCAAACTCAAAATAAGGTCAGTACTTCCACGCTTTAAACGCTGCATGCTCATACTCTCTCCCACACTCGATATATTATCCATTGTTGATCTGCACACAGCTGTTATCACGAACGTCGCACTCGCTTATATCACTGTAATGAGATATTCTCGCAAAAAAAAAAATCACGGTTTTAGTAACGCTGTAACGCAGTAACGCAGTGTGCTTATGGGAAAGTAACAGTAATCTAATTACTTTTTGCAATAGTAATCCCTTACTTTACTCGTTACTTGAAAAAAGTAATGGGATTACAGTAACGCGTTAACGCCCATCTCTGGTCTACACACATATCTGCATCTTCTCTCCTCCTGTTCTCTCCACCCCATCCCTATACCCCTTGATACTGTTGAGCACAGTGTTGTATTAAAAAGATTACAGCATTCTGTAGGAATTAAAGGTACTGTGCCACAGTGGTTTGAATCATATCTATTAGATTCCAATTTGTTTATGTAAATGGGGAGTCTTCTCACACGCTGAGGTAAATTACGGAATTCTACAGGGTTCCATGCTAGGACCAATTCTGTTTACATTACATTGCTCCTCTTAGGTGTAGCATACATTTTCATTACTATGCAGATGATACCCAGCTCTTTCTATCCATTCCCTACTTCTAAACTGATGTAAAACTTAAAAACCTTAGAAAAATGGTCTCTAATAAGATAACTGCATGAATGGCATTGACCTCCAGTGACACTGAGGACTCTTATGGTAATTTCTAACAAGGATATGTCCTTCAGAGTGATGCTGAAACACTAGTTTATACACTTATTTCTTCTTTCCTGGGCCTGGTTTCTTCCGGTTACAAGGGAAGATTTCCTTCCCGCTTTAGCCAAGTGCATGCTCAAAGGGGTTGTTCGATTACTGGAGTTTCTCTATATTAGGGTCTCCACCTTATAATACCTTACAATACACCTTGAGACCACTGCTGCTGTGATTAGGCATTATATAAAAATTGAACTGAATTGAATTGAAGAGCAATCTGTTTTACGTTAGTCAGACTTTAAATTAATTATGAACTCTTTCAGTGGGTAACTTTTTAAATTGTTTGCCTATATTTTGGCCTCCTAGAACCTGATGAAGGAGATCGGACAAAATCTCAACAAACTGGTGAGAGAGCTGAAGACCATGCAGTCTCCAGAGGCAATGGTTTATCTGAGACTTTTGGGAAATGAGCTGGGATATCTGAAGACCAATGAAATGGAGGAGATAGCCTACTCTGCTGCTACGATGGTCAACAACATGTTAAAGATGTTCCCAACTGATGTAAGATAAAGTTAAAGGACATTCACAGTGAGCAATCAATTGCTAATGATTTAAAGATTCTATTATACGTGTGTTTTTATTTTCCACAGTTAATTAGAGCACTAATGGTGAACTCTGACAACACAATCTTTGCCCACTACATCTTCATGGACAATGAGTTCTTCCTGCCTACTGTCACCGGTGTGCCTCTGAGGATTGCACTCTCTGGTACTTTTACACCCGGTATCAAGGGTGGACTGAGGATTGCTCGTGACATGGTAATCCTCCATAAATATATTTAAATGCCACCTGTCATTTTTTTTCACCACATCATCACAGGTGTTAACCTTTCTCCTGTTTCCACACAGAGTGAAGTGACCTTCATGCCCTCTGCTGGTATTGAGTTTGCAACTCAGATTGGCTCTCACATCCCTGAATATGTCAACTCTGGATTAGAAATGCACACCAACATTTTCCATGAGAGTGGCCTGAATGCCAAGATCACCTTTGGTCGTGATAATATTAAGCTGACCATCCCTGCTCCAACAAGTCCAACAAAGCTCATCAAAATTACGTAAGCGAGAGCTAGACCTTTTATATATTATGTAACTTTTCTCCAATATGAATGCAGAGAAAACAGCTGATTAAATCTTATCTTGAATTATAAACTGGCCAATGTTTGTCAAAGTAAAATAAACAAAGCTTTGTTTATATGTATCTTTGATTAAATTCATTTAGGACAGAATTATATTTTTCCTTTGCTACAATTCCTACTTAGAAACAACCTTGTGGCTGTGACGGGATCAGAGGTGAAGACCATCCCTCCTATGGTGAGGGACAAGGTTGATGTTAGTGAGTGTAGTCCTGCCTTTGTGGGAATGAAATACTGCACTGCTCTGCAATACATTGACGCTTCCTCTCAGGAGACAGTGCCCTACTTCCCCCTCACTGGAGACAGCAAGTTTGTAAAATATTCTTAACCAACAGAAAATAACTGTGTCTTAAATGTAATTATTTCATAAATAAATACTGTCCATTTAACCTAACAGATATGTTGTGGAGCTGCACCCAACTGGTGAAGTTTCCGAGTACACAGCCACTATTGCCTATGAACTCCTCAGTGAGGGAGACAATGACCGGCAGAAAGTTGATTCCTTGAAGTTTATTCTAAAAGCTGACGGTAATGTACAATATTTGATTTTTTTTTTCCTTTTGATTTGTTTACAGTTAAATCATAATTTTTTGGACAAAGACAACATTTTTATAAATTTGTCTTCTTACACCACCACAGTGGATTTTAAATTTGAATGCTTTAATTCAAAGGGTTTTAACAAGTTTTGCATTAACTGCACAAACTACCATAACTGTAATCATCCACTTGCACTGTGAAGACCTGTACAATCAGTGGCAACCCTGCAAACCTGTCCCATAACATTGCCTCCAATAGGTTTTACATATTATGTGGCATGCTTTGGAGCTTTTTCTTTCCTTCCCATACTTTTCTCTTTCCATCATTCTGTTGTCCAACAAATTATGGATGTAACTGTAACTTTAGTCATTCAATTGGTCAACAACAGGTGCAGAGCCTACAGAAGCCACAGCAGTCATGAAATATAACAGAAGGAGGCATGTCATCAGTGCCGACATCCAGATCCCCGACTACGATGTGGAGGCTGGAGTTAGGCTGGGTGTTGTGGATGGAAACACAAAGGGCAGAGGAACTCACGCCATCTTTCTCAATTTTTTAAACAAAAATGTTCTTCAGCTCTCCCTGGTTGGTCGTGCCAAGTAAGAAAGCAACTACAGATCACACACACATATTTTTTTTTAATCTCACTGCTATCATTAACAGCAAGATGTATATGTTCTTTCAGTCTGAAGGCTATGAAGGAAGGTATGCTCCAAGTCCAACTTGTGGTCCCATCAATCAGTGCTGATGCTACTGTCACAGCTACAATGAAACGTGATGAAGAAGTGGAACTGGAGCTTGAGAGTGAAATCAAGGTCATGGATGCCAACTCTCAACAGAAAATCAATATCAAATATGGTAAATTGCTTTTTCAGTTACAGTGTTCTAAATGTCCCATCACAAGTTATTTAACAGTTGCATATTGTTGCTTTTTTGTATCAAGGTATGAAAAATGACATCCTCCTATCTGTAGAAATATCTGTCACTTCATCATAGTTAATAATTGCAGCCTAAAAAATGGTTTTACTGACCATTTAAAGGCAACTATGATCAAGACAGAGTGACCCATTTCTAATAGCTATATGCAGGTTATGATATGATCTTTAAAATAAACAATCTGAATTTGATTTTTCTCATAAAGTTGTTCTGGATTTTATTCAGTGCTCTCTTCTTTATCATTTTAGATGCCACAAAAATTGAGGTTGAGGTCAAGTCGGGTGTGAACGCCAAGACCACCATGTTGCCTAAAGGCGACTTGATTAAAAATTATGGCAATGATCTTCTTGACATGCAAGTGGCACAAACTGACATGAAAGTTCGTCATATCTTCAAGAAGTTTGTGGAGGTACATACATATTTGCTCAATTATACAAGTGTTTTTCTTAAAAAAAAACATGAACTCAAAAACATAGTACTTTATTAATCCTAGAGGAAATTTTGTAACAGTGCATATAATAATGGTTATCTGTTTTTAGGCAGCAAACAATTACATGGAAAAGTATGGTGCTGATTTCCCTTACATTCAGAACTTCAGATTGCCTGAAATGCCAGAGATTTCCCTACCAGAGACACTATTCCTGAATACGTAAGTGTGTTAAACCTCATGGTAAATATTAAAACTGTCTAATTTTTCTCCCTAAACAACCAGATATTTACTTTTATCTTTTTAATAGTGAGGCAACGGCCATCTATTACATAAACAATAATCGCTTCACAATTGCTATCCCTGTGCCACTTGGAGGAAAGTCAACAGAAGAGCTTAACTTCCCACCAGCTTTGACCACACCAGGCCTGTCTCTACAGCAGTATGGACTGGAAATCCCCTCTATGGAGATTTCCATCCCAGAGTTTGTTGTTCCTGAGAGCATCACGCTATCTATTCCCTTGTTTGGTAGAGCTGAGGTTTCAACAGTGATGAAAAGCAACTTATATGACACAGAGGCCTCTGTGGCTTTCGGCGTAGACCAAGATGAATCACAAAGCTACTCAGCCAAGTTTGTCATCAAAGGAACCTCCCCAATTGACATTCTTTCAATAAAGCTTGAAGGTACTTCACACTGAAGATCACTGATAAATTTAAAGTTGCTAATGTGTAGTTCAAATGAAGTGCTGTTTTTTGTGTTGGAATAGTTTTCAAGAGATTCTTGATGTATATATGGATATTGTATACAAGCAAATGGATCTTTTCTGGTAAAGTAGTCACCATAGGGATTCTGAAGTTATTAGTCAGCAATTAAGCATTTTTTTTGTTTTTTGTCCTTGTGTGTGTTTTTTTAATCTAGGCTCTGGAAAAGTCGCCACTACCGATTCCATCAAAGCCCAATTTGAAAGTTCTTTGGCCCACAAATTCGTTGAAGCCAGGATTAGCATTGTTGAAGATGCAATCATCTCTGATGCAATTAATTTGAAAACAAACACCAAGATAGAAGCCAGAAGTCCACTTGGTTTCAGTGTTGTCACAGAGCACACTGGTATGGCTGGAATAAACCATGAGGAAATGTCTGTTGACAACAAATTTCAGGTGGCATTTGAAGCTGGACCCATTTATGGCAAGACTCTCTCAATCCAGTCCTTAACCATCTTCCCATTCAGGCCAGAAGTAAAGTTTGATTCTAATTTTCAGGTAGATTCCACACTTGTTAAGGCCCTGAATGTAATTACAGGAACCTATATTAATGGGGAAGTCTCAGTTGCGTCTAAAACCAGTGCCTTTGATGTCATCACTCACAATGCTGAGCTTTCTATCAGAGATAGCAGAGTGAAACTGATATGTGCTGCAAATGCCCTTGCTCTTGGCATGAAGATGCAAAATCAGATAGAAGCCTCTGCTGGTGCTGGTGAAGTCATCTTGAGGATGGAAACAAACACAGACTACTCTGAAAATCATGTTTACTCTTTGCTGACCGCCTCTCTTGATGTCAATGGTCTGGCTATAAATAGTGATGCCAATGTGAAGCTTCTTGAAAATGAGGCTACTCATAAGGTCATTCTGAGAATGAATAAAGATGGTTTCACCACAAAAGGAACAACTACTCTCCATAGCCCGCTGTCCATGGAAAACACCTTTGATGCCGAGGTTGATGCTACAAGAGCTACTCTAGCCATTACCAACAGGGCTGCGATGTATGAAATCAAGGTTGACAACACCAACAATTTTACCTTAACTCTCTCCGGCCTTAACTTCAACTCAAAGGCTGAAGCCTCTGCAAGGGATTATGCCTCTTACACTCATGATATCACCTTCGACCTGAACCCCCACAGTGTTTCTTCAAATGTTAACAACAATCTAAATCTCCTGAGTGCTAACTTTATTAATCAGGCACAGCTGCAGGTAGGGCTTGGCAAGATGGATCTGAGTGGAGTTTTGAAAGCCAACAATGGTGAAGAAGAGCTCAAGCACACCTATCAGATCAGTTATGGTGACATGAGTGCTAATGCAAAGTGCAGCACGACTGGAAAATTCCTTGGAACTCACATGAACCACAACACTGAAGTTGAAGTTGTCGGCCTTGTTGCCATGATTACCAATGATGTCCGCTTTCACTCACAACCGGTGCGCTTAAGCCACACTGTGCGTTGCAATATTGCTCCTTTTGATTTCAACTTGGATGCCATATTGAATGCTGAAGGAGATATGGCCATTTATGGAAGAGAGAGTGCCCAGATCTACAATAAGTTTCTCTTTAGAGCTCAGCCCATGGCTCTTGCCAGCTCAAATGAAGGCAGGGCATCCGTAACCCATCAACTGAATAATGGGTTTTCCCTTGAGACCACATTTGACAACAAGATGATTACTACTTTGTCACTCCAAGAGCAAAGGACTATTTTTAAATTCAAGTCTAAAATGAATGAGCACACCTTTGATCAGAACATAGATGTTTATAACACTGCTGAGACAACTGGAATTGAGGTTTCTAGTACAATCCTTACAAACATTATTAACACAGCTTCCACAGACAACCAGGAGTTCACGGTCTCTGGCTTACTCAAATATGACAAGAACACAGATAGTCACATAATTCAGATTCCAAATCTGTTTGCCCTCCTGGAACACATCAAGGGATTTCTTTTGAATGTTGTAGATGAACTGCAGCACTACATCAACAATGATAATATAAGGGCTAAAGTTGAGGCTCTCCCACAACATATAAGTGACCTACTTACTGAATTGAATATAGAAGACAAGATAATTCAACTGAAAGAGCTTTTCAGTCATTTAATTCAGAAATATACTATCTCCATGAATGATGTGGAAACATTTTTGAGGAACCTAAATGTTACTATTAAGAAACTACTAGCTAATCTCTCTGTTTACATCCAGAACTTTGTTGATGCGGTGAATGAAACTATTTTTAGTGGCAATTTCCCTGAAACCACCATTCAAGCAATCCAGGAATGGCTGAATAACCTTAATGAGGAATATGATATCGAGCCCATTATTGAATATGCAACTGAAACCATAGGAGAAATCATTCAAGTCTTTGACTTGGAAAGACTAAAGGGCAGCAGCTTTGCATTCCTACATGATATTGCTGGCAAGGATGAAATCAAAGCCAAACTACAGTCAATCCTCAGAGGTATAAAAGAAACATTGGAGATTTTTGTTGCTGAGCTAAAGAGCTTCACGTCATCCTTAAAAGCTCATATCGAGTTATTAACGAGCTACATTCCCACGGAAATTGTCAGCCACATAACAGATTTTATTCAGAAAATTATTCAGGACTTTGATATTGTAAATAAGCTTAACACAATAACTTCCAAATTAAGTGAACTGATTGCAAAGCTTGAAGCTGAAAAAAATTTTCAAGCAATCTTAGATAAAGCTGTGGAGGTCGTGAAAAACATCAAGATTGACGAAACCATCACTAATCTCGCTACTGTCATAACAAACTTTTATCGTTTTTTAATGGATTGCCATGAGTTTACTATCCACTACTGGAAAAGAAATGAAGTAAAAGAAATAATTCAGGAAATTAACATGTTTATTGAAATGATTGTGGAAGAGCTTCAATCGTTTGATTATAAAAACTTCCAGGAGTTTGTTAATCTGTCTGCACAGATCATGAATGAGATTATTAGAAAACATGAAATTCTTCTTGGGGCAATAAGAGATTTTGTCAATACGGTGTTATTGTCTGTTCGAGACCTTTCAGAACACTTAAGAGAAATCAAAGTAGCTGAAGTTTTTAAAACTCTAATGGATATCTTCGATGAAGTTGTGTTTAATACTCTTAAGAGAGTTGCCCAACTTGTCAAAGACAAAATTACAAGCCTTGATATTCCAACTCAGCTTGACATCCCCGAGTTCACTATCTTTGGGTTACACATTGTTAAAGCCACCACAATCTCCACTGATGACATCAAGCAGAGAATTATTGAACTTATTGATTTAATTGTAAATTTTAAGATTAGCATGTTTGACATGGATGCTTTCTTTGGAGATTTGACGATGAACTACTTTCCTTCCATCCCTGAGGTAACCCTCCCAGAGATCACTCTTTCTCAGATCTCATTCCCCAAAATTCCACAAGTCCCTACAGAAAAACTTGCCAAGTTTCTTCAAGTCCCTGAAATAAGCTTTCCAACCATTCCAACTGAAATTGTAGTCCCATCTTTTGGTAAACTCTTTGGTGAACTCAAACTTCAGACTCCCATCTACACAATGGAGACATCTGCTGAGTTTAAGAACGCAACTGAGAATGCAATGACGCCTCAATTCAAGGGATTTTTCACTTCCATTGGAAACTCTCCAAATTTTGAAATTCTCAATTACAAACTAGATTCCACTGCTCGCATTGCAATCCCAAAAATGAGACGCGTTGTCTTTGGAGAGACAGTAAAGTTCAGGCACAATTTTCTTGGAGTTGAACATCAGGCATCTGTGACTCTCTATGGCCTATCAGCTCAGGCCCAAGCAAAGACTGGAATTAAGGTCACTACTAGACCTTACACTTCTACCTTTGTAAACACAGCCTTTATTGCTAGGGAAGGGGGAATGACTGCTTCTCTTGATACAACATACACACATTTAGTGGACATTCAATATGACAAGAATGTCATTCTCAGTAATGAGGTAGCTCTAAAACAGAAATCACTTGTTCGCCAAGATGGCTACACACTTACTCTAACAGCTGACAATACAGGAACGTTTAATGGTGATGACAGCCACAACAGCAAGTTAGAGTTGTCATTTTCTCCCAGCATTGTCACCATATCTTTCAGTGGTGACACAGACTGTTCCATGTTAAAGATGAAACAACATATTAGTGCTGAAGTTAGCACATTTTCCTACTTCAAGTTTAATGTTCGCAATGAAGCAGAAGCACCAATTATTAAGAACAGTCTTCTTGTTGCATCTGGATATGCAAACCTTCATGACATGAAGGTTGAGTTGAAAGCAAACAAAGACACAGAACTCTATGGTGCAGTCACTGGTAGACTTTCCAATGCAATAAGCGTTATAGCTCACCCTGGTGAGTTTTTCTTTGACTTTCAAAACAAAGGAAATGTTAAGGTCAACAGTTTTGAATTTTCGACTGCTAAAATAGAACTACAGAATGATTACTTGGCCCACATCAGTCCTGACAGTCAAAAGATGAATACAGTCATTCTGACTCGTTTTAACCAGTACAAAATCTTGTACAACTTCACTCTTGAAAATAATGTAAATGAAGTTGGAATCTTCGCTGCCATGGAAAGTGAGACCAGTCTTGACTTTCTGAAATACCCCATCAGTATTCCTGAGATTGATCTGCCTTTTGTTGACTTTCATACTCCTGCCATCAATGATCTGAACTTGTATGATCAGGCTGGATTGGACAACATTTTGACTACCACTGACCAGTCTCTGGATGTGAATACTAAGATTGTTTACCAGAAAAGCAAGGCAGCCCCGCTTGCTGATATGATGGGCTTGATCCAAATTCCCTATGTGGGCAATCTAATAACAGAACTCTCTGTCAAGTCTGCCATTATTAATCTGATTGCTAATGCCAGAATGTATACAGAAGATGATCTTGTGTTCCGTCTTGAAGCTACCACAACCTCTATGTTTGAGGACCTTCAAGTCAAACTTGCTGGCACTACTAGTCTTACCACCAAGAGGGGATTCAAGATGGCTAACTCCCTGTCCCTAGAAAACACTCGTATTGCAGGAACTCATGACAGCACCATCACTCTGAGCGCTGATACTTATGATACTGAAGTCTCTGTGGCAACAGTTGCAAATATTGCCCTGCCAATACTAGACATGCAAGCAAACCAAAAACTGGATGCAGACACAAAAACCAAAGCAAATGCTATTTCCACCTTGAGGATAAGTGGTAATTTGAATATTCCTGTGATCAAAACTGTTGGAAAGGCTGAGGCAGACCACAGTCTGAAGCTTGAAGGAACCTCTGATTATATTTCCATGGAGTCCTCTACTAGAGCAAACATGGATGGCACAGTCTATGAAGACTACTTTCTTTATGGAATGCTAGATAACGAAGCTAATGTGTTCCTGAATAAAGACGCCCTGCGCTCAACTTCTAAAGTTATTAGTGATACCAAGTTTAACCATGGTACAACCAAAGTCATTGATATGGATGTAAATGAGAATCTTTCCATTGAAGCCTCCATGAGCCATTTGTATGCAGTGCTGACGTATACTGGCAACAATGAGGCAAACCTGTTCAACTTCAATACCAAAGGGATTCATATTGCCCAAGCCAAAATGGATTTTGCACCAGCCTCCTTGACTGTTGATATTAACATTGACGTGTCTCAGCCAACCAACATGGGTGACTTTGCTCTCTCTGAGAAGACTGTTGTTGAAGTAACAGCTACCAAGCAGCACATCTTTACTAATTCTACGCTTGTCAGCCCACTGTACACTACAAGCATGGCAGCTGAAGTAGAAAGCCGTGCTCCTGTCATCAGAGCAGTTGCCAAGTCCTCTGCAACCTCTGCTTTTGTGATCTTGGAATACAACATGGATGGTGAGTTGATTAAAATTCCCTAAAAACTTCTGTCTTTATCTTTTTTTAAGCACTGTTGAGCACTAAATTTGATGCAATTTCTTTATATAGCTTCTTCTACTGTAAACTTTGAGAATGAAGCTTTCAACATGATTAGCCAAATCACACTGACACATGCTGACCTGACTGTGAATGCCAACCATGCCATTATGCAAGCTATGAGGTAATAATCAATATGTTTGTTTTAAAATGTGTTATTTTAGGAAAATGCACAAAGCTATAATTCATGCTTTACTGTATATTTTCATATGTAAATTGCATATTTTTATATCTTTTGCATGTAACAACAGATGAGGAGCAATTGTGATTTCAATATTTCCTTTTGTTCCAGTGTTCAACAACATGCACTGAACGTGAACTTCACCAGTCATACTTTCACTGATGTGAACCTTCAATATGCTACACACAGCAATGGTATCAGTGCCTCAGTATCTTCTCCAGCCACTGGCCTTCTGGGCCTTCAGTTCAGTCGTGCGGTCCCATCCCAGATGAGTGCAAAAGTCTATGGCCGTTACCCTGTAAGTATTGTTAGCAAGATCATTTTAATACAATGGACACTAAGGAAGAAAGGCACTAGATCAAATGGCTAGACAGAGAGATGTGCGCAGATCACATGTGTGTGAATGAGAAGGAGACAAGTGGAAGGGTTAAGAAAAACAAGGTGTAGATGGGTAATAGATAGACCGTAGATGTCAAGATTTTTAGGGGCAACGCAGGTTGTGTGGTTTACATACAAAGTTAGAGACAGGATTGAGATGGTACAGAGGAGGGATAGTCGATATATTGAACAAAAGTTGTTAAAGATGCAGTTGCCAGAGACTAGGCCCTCAGAAGAGGTTTATAAATGTATTAAAGGAAGACATGGAGAGGGCTGGTGACACAGAAGAGGATCCCAAGGATAGTATGGTATGAAGGCAGATGAGCCACTGTGGCGAACCCTAAAAGGAGCAGCTGAAGAAGGAGAAGAAAAAGAAGAATGTCAGTACAACGATAAATTAAGATTTTGGTTACTAAATGTTACTTTCTTTTGTTTTCTTTTTTCTTTTTTCTAGTCTGCCCCAGAGGTTGATGTTGACATCTTGGTCATCAGATCTACTCCCAAGGATAACGACAAGATGAATCTACAGATTGTTTACAACATGGAGACACCCACAGCAATACTCTCTCAGATCAAGATGAGACTTCCTTCCATAATTTCAACATTCAAAGACTTTACTGACAAGTATCAGTTCACAGGGTACATGGAGATGTTAAAGGACTCTGTCATTAACCACATCAATGAAGTCTATAATGCTGCAACCAATTATGATGTTCAAATGAGCCAGCTGTCAATTTTCTTCAGGAACATAATTGTACAATACCAGAAAACTCTCCAGGTCTTCCTAAATGCTGTCATTAAGGTTTTAAGGGAGACCAGGTTCAAAGTGCCTGGGTCAGATGAGACGACCACTCTCCCTGAGGTCTTAAAGAAGCTATCTAGCAGCATTGCTGCTATGCTAGAAGTAACCATTCAGATTATCTATGAAAAAATGGAGGCCACCTATAACTTTTTTGTTGAAAGGTTGAGCAATGTGAAAATGCAGATGCCGGTTGGTGATGCAGTCACTGGAGGGCAGATCATAGATCAAGTCAAAAAAGTTTCCAAGAAAATCTTTGAGGAAATGGTGAATTTTGTAAAAAACATGGAGAGTCTTGACACAATGCTAGTGAAAATAGGTGAGACCCTGGAGGCTATTGTTGAGAAATTGCAGGAATTTGTAGACTCTCTCAAGTCAGATTATTTAGATGAAATGTTTGGCAATATCAATCATCTCTATCGTAACTTTGTCACGGTCCTAAAGAACATAGTTGACCAGATCTCTGCTATGGAGTTCAACATGGTGTGCAAGTACATTATAAATGTGTTCATGTATGTAGTATATGAGTTCAATAATATGGTTCAGGGGGTTCTGCAGCAAGCTTCTGAGGAAGTTCAAGCCCACGTGACAGTCAGAGATGGAAAGCTTGAGATTGACCTTCCATTTCACTTTCAACAGTAAAGCATCAAAGAGTGAAGCCTAAGTACATAGGAAACACTACCATCCATTCAGAGCACATTCTTGGAAAGAATACGGATAAATAGCTTTTCAATATTTATAACAATAAGTTCAGCAGATACACCGGCTACACCATTAATGAAGATGGATTATTTTGTAGAAACACATGTAGAACATGTAAAATGTTGTTCAAACTCACCTTCCAGCATAGACTGAGAAGCATTAATAAAATCCATTAATGCAGTCTGTAAATGTTGGATTTATTGCTTTGTGATTTTTTTTATTTACATCCAAACTTAATTAATTAGGAAAACTGTCAAACTACACAAAAATAATTGTCTATGTTAAACTGTATCTTACAAGAGTGATCATCAGAACTGTCCGATAATGTCACTGTAGTTTGAATAAATATTCATATCTTTTAATTTCTTCAGATGCAACATTAGCTTCAGATATGGAGATCAGGACAAAGCTTTACATGAATTTCTAAAGCTGAGGTGTTAATTCATTTAAAAAATGGGCACATTGGAAACTGGGACTGTTGTAGAGGGCTGCAGGAAAAAGATTAACTCAGTTCTGCTCAATATTAATTTTATCTCTTCATAAACTGGTAAGAGTAGATTGACAGTTAAGCAATGAGAATATGAAATGAAAGGTAAGAATAAGAACATTTTATCAGTGTTTAATCAGCATTTCCAATAACAACTAGGAACAAAATGTGCAAGCTATAGCAAAATTTCAAAGACTTTAATTTTATCTATTGCTATTTTACTTGTAGTTTAACTACTTCATCTTCAGTTTTTCCAGAAAGTTTTTCTTTCTCCATGTTCTCAATGTTCTGGACTTGAATAATCCAGTGGAAATTTTATTTATATAGCACTAGTTCACAACCACAGTCACCTCAGTGCACTTTTTAGTGTAAAGTAAGGACCCTACAACAGAGGTCCCCAATCCCAGTCCACGAGGGCCGGTGTCCCTGCAGGTTTTAGATGTGTCCTTGATCCATCGCAGCTGATTTAAATGGATAAATTACCATCTCAACATGTCTTGTTCTCCAGAGGCCTGGTAATGAACTAATCATGTGATTCAGGTGTGTTGACCCAGGGTGAGATCTAAAACCTGCAGGGACACCGGCCCTCGTGGACTGGGATTGGGGACCCCTGCCCTACAATATTAGAAAGAAACCCCAAATAATTACATAACCCCCTTTGAGCAAGTACAGTGGCGAAAGTGTGGATGAATACTCCCTTTTAACACAAGAACCCTTCAGCAGAAACCGGCCAGGGTTATAACATCTGGAGTAAGTCTCTGGTTAGATACGATGTTCCTGAGATTTGTTTGGCGAATAACCTCAGTTTTATCTTTTATCTGAAGGGCGACCGTGGCTCAGGGGGTTGGGAAGCGTATCTGTAACCGGAAGGTCGCCGGTTCGATCCCTGGGCTCTCTGTCCTGGTCGTTGTGTCCTTGGGCAAGACACTTTACCCTACTTGCCTACTGGTGCTGGCCAGAGGGGCCGATGGCGCGAAATGGCAGCCTCGCTTCTGTCAGGCTGCCCCAGGGCAGCTGTGGCTACAACCGTAGCTTGCCTCCACCAGTGTATGAATGTGAGAGTGAATGAATAGTGGCATTGTAAAGCGCTTTGGGTGCCTTGAAAAGCGCTATATAAATCCAATCCATTATTATTATTATCTTAAATTAGAAGCAGGAGGTGAGACGTAATCCAGGTCTTTATGTGATTAGACTTTAAACTCTGAGGATGCAACAACTAAAACAGTTGTTTTTTTTACTTTTCCAATCATGGTGGAGAAGACAAAGAATAAGGTTTTCAAATGAATTCAAACTATTTCTAGGTCTTTAATTACCTGATAGCCTCTAGTGAAGAATTTCTGCCACTCCTCTTCATCGTGCGCTTTGAGTATTCTCAGATTTGGAAATGTAAAAAAACACAGTGGAAAGTTGATTATCACTGAGAGGGGGTCTGTTTCTGGATTTGTTAAACTTCATTATTTCATGCATTTATTACTTCTGGGCTCAACACCTCTAATCCGGGTTTTTCTAAATGTTTTTTTAAAAGCCCTCAATTGATCA
This sequence comes from Maylandia zebra, assembly GCF_041146795.1. Taxonomy (NCBI): domain Eukaryota; kingdom Metazoa; phylum Chordata; class Actinopteri; order Cichliformes; family Cichlidae; genus Maylandia; species Maylandia zebra. The sequence continues at coordinate 14,177,328 of NC_135181.1, forward strand.
AGAATACTGTAGTGAGAGTAAAAAGAGACTAGAAAGGGACTAGACGGAGAGACCATATTTATCCCATATCAGCTTCTTGTCACTGGCTACCTGTTAAATCCAGAATTTGATTTAAACTTCTTGGCGATAGTCAGAAATAAAAGCTCCCTTTTAACAGGAAGAAACATGCAGCAGAGCCAACTTCAGGGAGTGTTCAATGCAGCCACTATATGTGATTTCTTGTCTGAAAATACCGGCTAACTGTTTGCTAAGCAGTAGTGAAAATGTGAAAATGGAATGTAAAGTGCAAACAGAGAAATCTCTGGATGTAAAGAGACATGTTGATAACTCTAATGGCAACCAATTTCACCTCGCAATGCCCTGCAACCATTGAGGCAATACAGGAAACCTAGAAACTTGTAGTTGCTAACAGGTTTCTAGATGCACCCTTATTATTTATGCACCCTTCAACTATGTTATAAGTTTCAATGTTGCAGACTATGTCCACCAAAGAGCCACAACTTCCCAGTTGGCAGCAGATGTTTAAAACACCTCAAAGACAATTACCAGCTGATCCAAGCAGGTCCAGGAGAGAGTGTCAGTATATCAGTCAATATACCAATTTTTAAATTGCTAAATATCTGTGTTTGGTATCAGTTTTCAAAATCCTATATGAAGCATATATAATACATGGCCCTATAATTATCTTAATATTTCAGCTTTTTGGTTTTCATGCTAATAATGCAGAAATGCTTGCACATGGGAATATTTTATATCTTTTTTTCTATATTCCGTAGTATGTGATAGATTTTGTCCTACCGCAGGGGTGGGCACCTCCAGACCTCAAGGGCCGGTGTTCTGCAGGTTTTAGATCTCACCCTGGGTCAACACACCTGTATCACATGATTAGTTCATTACCAAGCCTCTGGAGAACTTCAGGACACATTGAGGAGGTAATTTAACCATTTGAATCAGCTGTGATGGATCAAGGACACATCTAAAACCTGCAGGACACCGGCCCTCGAGGCCTGGAGTTGCCCACCCCTGTGGTTACCGATTATATATACTGCAATATTCCATTACTCAAAGTTTAGATTCAGCTACAGATGAGGACAGAATTATCCACCCCTCCCCCCATTCTTTTTGCTGGATAACAATCTGCAGTCAATTGTTCTAGTTTTTAACAAATCTCGCACACGTCTCCAGAGCAGTCCGAGCCCTTTCTTCTTTGGCGAATATCTAAGCTACTCCAGATTTGATGGTATTCTGACATGAACTTTGATCTTCTGTTCACCCCACAGATTCTTATTAAATGTGCCTTCTGCACCACAAACAGGACTGTAGACCCTATTCGAACATCACATTTTGGAACCTTTAAATCCCTGCTTTAAAGATGGACATACAGTGGCCCAGGGAGGCCAAACGGACTGCAACTTAAGAAAACACCAGCAATAAGAAAAACGCTGCAAAAGCACACAAAACAAAAACAGAAATAGGAAAAACGACAACGGAATTAGGAAAAAAGAAAACAGAAACAGGAAAAAACTGATTTCCAAAAGCACAAGGGAAGTGTTTCTGGGGAGACAATAACCCGACGGACCAGTTGCAGGAACCAAAATATGCTAAGAATTGCGCTGGGAGACACTTAAAAGAAGTGGAGGATCTATCGGTTTTGTGAGGAAAGAAAAGATGAGAGGTAAGTGTGTTAGCCTAACTATTAGCCTAAAAATACGTCATCAGTAATATATGAATCATAATAAAACACACCTACCATATTTTGGGTTCCTGCAACTGGTCCGTCGGGTTATTGTCTCCCCAGAAACACTTCCCTTGTGTTTTTTTTTTCCTATTTCTGCTTTCGTTTTTCCTATTTCTGTTTTATTTTTTCCTCTCTGGTACTTTTACACCCGGTATGAAGGTTGGACTGAAGATTACTCGTGACATGGTAATGCTCCATAAATATGTTTATATGTCACCTGTCATTTTTTTCACCACATCATCACAGGTGTTAAATTCTGTTCCTGTTTCCATATAGATTAAAGAGACTTTCATGCCCTCTGCTGGTATTGAGTTTGTAACTCAGATGGGTTCTCACATCCCTGAATATGTCAACCCTGGATTAGAAATGCAAACGAATGTTTTCCATGACAGTGGCCTCCATGCCAAGATCACCAGAGCAGTCATGAAATTTAACAGAAGGAGGCATGTTATCACTGCTGACATCCAGATCCCTGACTACAACGTGAAGGCTGGAGTTAGGCTGGGTGTTGTGGATGGAAACACACTCTTGATTTTATAAACAAAAATGTTTGTCAGTGCGCTCTGGTTGGTCGTGCCAAGTAAGAAAGCAGATTTTCCTACCAGAGACACTATTCCTGAATACTTAAGTGCATGGTAAATATTTAAACAATCTAATTTTTATACCTCAACAACATAAACAATGCTTATTTCCCTATGCCTTTTGGAGGAAAGCCAACTTAAGAACTTAGCTCCCCACCAGCTTTGACCACTCCAGACCTGTCTTTAAACCAGTATGGACTGGAAATCTCCTCGACGAAGATTCCCATCCCAGAGATTGTTATTCCTGAGAGCTTCACTGTGTCTATTCCTCTGTTTGGTAGAGCTGAGGTTTCAACAGATGAAAAACAACTTAATGACAAAGAGGCCTCTGTGAATTTTGGCTAAGTTGGACATTAAAATAACCTCCCCAAATAAAATCCCAAAGCTTGAAGCTACACACTGAAGATCACTGATACAGTTAAAATTAACTTGTAGTTAAAATGAGGAGCTGTTTTTATTTGAAGGATTTATTTGCGGTTTGTGACTTTGTTTCTTTTATAATGTTTTGGTACTTTAAATATCTACAGAATAAGATTGACGAACTGTGCGCTCTGAACAACCACAGACTATACCGTGAGTGCAGCTTGTTTATCTTCACGGAGACGTGGCTAACCGAGCTAACGTAGACCTATGCGGTTTCACATCTGTGAGAGCCGATAGGGACACGCAGGCCAGCGGAAAAAGCAGAGGTGGGGGACTCATTGTCTACGTTAACAACAGATACTGTAACCCTGGACACGTCTCCGTTAAAGTTTCGGTATGCCGTCCGGACCTGGAGCTGCTAGCTGTTAGCTTGCGGCCATATTATCTACCTCGGGAGTTCAGTCATGTGATCTGTGTGTGTGTTTACATCCCTCCGAGGGCCGACGCAACAGCTGCCTGTGAGAAAATACACACAGTCACAGCAAGACTTCAGACACAAAACCCCGAGGCTTTCATTATTATATCTGGAGACTTTAACCATGCCACACTGGATTCTACTCTGGCTGCTTTTCACCAGTTTGTGAATTGTCCCACAAGGAGCAACAGGACAATTGACCTACTGTATGCTAATGTGAGAGATGCATACAGAGCCACCCCCCTCCCCCCACTAGGGAAGTCAGACCACAACCTGGTTTACCTACAGCCACAATACACACCCCTCGTCCAAAGGCAGCCTGTCACAACGCGCTCCATCCGGAGATGGACCCCAGAAAAGGAGGATGCTCTGAGAGACTGCTATGACACCACAGACTGGGATGTGCTCCTGAGCCCACATGGTGAGGACATAGAGGGGGCGACACACTGTCTTACAGACTACCTCAACTTTTGTGTGGACACAGTCGCCCCTGCTAAGACGGTACGGTGTTATCCTAATAACAAACCGTGGGTAACACAGGAAGTCAAAGCTGTCCTCAACATGAAGAAGAAGGCTTTCAGTAGCAAAGTGAAGGAGGAGATGAAAGCAGCACAGCGGGAGGTGAAACGCTGCCTGAGGGAAGCAAAGGACACCTACAGGAGGAAGGTGGAGCAGAAGTTGGAGAGGAACAATATGAGGGAGGTCTGGAATGGTGTGAAAACCATCACAGGCCACAACACCAAGAACAGCACCGTGGGGGGGACTGTGGAGAAGGCAAACGAACTTAACAACTTCTTCAACAGGTTTGACCAGCCCACAACCCCCCCACCCTCACCCTCACCTTCACTACAGAGTCCTCTCCCCACTCTCCTGCCTCCCTCGCTTCCCCCCCTTCCTGACACCATGACACCCCCCTCCTCCAATCCCTCTCTCAGCAGCAAGACATCTCCCCCCCTCCCCTCCTCCCAAACATCTCCCAGTGTCACAGTGGATCAGGTCAGGAGGCAACTGAGGAAGCTTCGCCCCAGAAAGGCAGCAGGCCCAGACAAGGTGTGTCCTAGGATGCTTAAGGTGTGTGCTGCTGAACTTGGGGAGCCGCTACAATGAGTCTTCAACCTCAGTCTGCGACTAGGGAGAGTGCCCGCCCTATGGAAGACATCCTGCATCGTCCCGGTCCCCAAAAAGAACCGGCCCAATGAGCTGAATGACTTCCGACCGGTGGCACTGACGTCACATCTTATGAAGACTCTAGAGCGGCTCTTCCTCAACCTCCTCCGACCACAGGTACAACATGCCCAGGACCCACTACAGTTTGCATACAAGGCGGGTGTCGGAGTGGAGGATGCCATCCTGTACCTCCTACACAGAGCCCACTCACACCTGGATGGGGGAAAAGGCACGGTCAGGATCCTGTTTCTTGACTTTTCCAGTGCCTTTAATACCATCCGGCCCTGTATGCTTCAGGAAAAACTGAACAGGATGGAGGTGGACCCCTGCCTGGTGGCTTGGATCTCCGACTACCTCACCGACAGACCACAGTACGTCAGGCTGAAGGACATCACGTCTGACACAGTGGTCAGCAGCACAGGAGCACCACAGGGAACTGTGCTGTCCCCTCTTCTCTTCACCCTGTACACCTCTGACTTCTGCTACAACTCTGAATTATGCCATATTCAGAAGTTTGCAGATGACACGGCCATCATGGGGTGTATCTGGGATGATCAGGAAGAGGAGTACAGAAGTCTGGTGAGGAACTTTGTCGCATGGAGTCACACAAACCACCTGCAACTCAACACCTCAAAGACTAAGGAACTGGTTGTGGACTTCGGGAGGTCCAGAGAAGGTCCACTGCCAGTTCAGATAGAGGGGGAGGAGGTGGAGGTGGTCAACAAGTACAAGTACCTCGGGCTGTGGGTGGACAATAAACTGGACTGGTCATGCAACACAGAGCACCTGTATAAAAAAGCCCAAAGCCGACTGTACTTCCTCAGGAGGCTGAGGTCTTTTAACATCTGCAGGAAGCTCCTGAGGATGTTTTACCAGTCGGTGGTTGCTGGAGTACTTTTCTATGCTGTGGTGTGCTGGGGGAGCAGCACAGCAAAGAGGGACTCATCCAGGCTGGAGAAACTGATCAGGAGGGCTAGCTCTGTGGTCGGCATGAAGCTGGACACTCTGGTGACAGTGGCAGAGAAAAGGACATTAAAGAAACTGCTGGACATTATGAACAATGCTGGGCATCCTCTGCACACGGCCATAAACAACCAGAAGAGTCTGTTCAGTGACAGGTTGCTTCTCCCCAAGACAAGAACTAACAGACTTAAAAACTCCTTTGTCCCACACGCCATCAGACTGTTTAACTCCTCTCTGGAGGGGAGAGGGAGGGGAAACAGGAGGACAAAGGAGGGGGGAACAACTAAGCTGTAGTGCCTCTGCACCTCACTGTACAATACCTTGTGCAATACTTTTTGTAAATAGTCAACAGTGCAATAGACTCAATACTTGAAATGTGCAATTCACTTATATATATATATATATATATATATATATATATATATATATATATATATATATATATATATATATATATATATATATATATATATATATATATGTATATGTAACAGTTCTGTAACAGTTCTGTAACTGTAACTTCGGTCGTTGCTGTGCTTTTTTTGGAAGTCGAATTTCCCAGAGGAACCCACCCGAGGGATTAATAAAGTTCTATCTTATCTTATCTTATCTTATCTTATCTTATCTTATCAGATTTTGGTTATATAAACTGCAACACTAGTAACTCGAAAACACTTGCTGCTAAGCTAAAGAGGCTCTTTTCATCCGTTGACTTAAAAGCTTATATTGAGGAACTAGTGAACTACGTTCTTAGAGAGATTCACACTGACACTGATTTCATTCGGAAAGTAATTCAGGGTCTTGACATCGTGAGTAAGATCAACATAAATTCCAAAATGAGAAAATGCTCAAGCAGTCTAAAAAATTAAATATAGACAGAATTATCAATTATGTAGTTTTATGAATGCCTTTAAGGATATCAACATGTGGAAACCACTAAGTATTGTTTTCATGTTCAAACTTGAGGCCAATTTTATTGCATTGTGTGTGCATTAATTTGAAAATCAGGGCCCCTCTGTTGGTCCTCTGTGGGCTCTTGCTCTCTGGGGGGCTTCTAGGTTTCTGGGGCCTGGGTCTCCTCCATGCTTGCTTCATGTCCTGGGGGCCAGGGCTATGGCTCCCAATACCCACTAGTGTGTGTTCACAGACACAGACTATATCTTTCTTTGCTGCTGCCTCAAAGCATACATTGCATTTTCAGCCTTGTGCTTAGTAGCTGCTTAGTAGCATTCAGTATTTATTATCTATTGTTTCTTATACTTATCTAGGTTGTTGCTGTGATCTCCCTACTGTGTTGTTCTCTTTTTGCTTGTTCTTTTTTTTCTTCCGGCGCATGAAGTATTTTTACTTGGTTATTTCTCACCTCTGCATATGAAGGTAGATCCAAGGAGAACCAACATCTTCTAAGCATATCTCCTTATGTCTGGAAAGTTCTTATCTGTGAAGGAAGGATAAAAATGCAACAGTGATACTGACTTGAAAGATATTCTGGAACTCAAAGAAACCTACAGATGCACAAATGTAATGTCTATTTGCAACCAGAGGGGGTCACTGGAACCTTTTCTTCACAAAATATGTAAAAACAGTGCTACAAGGCTGTGATAGCTCATATGTTGTTGAATTAATGAGAACCAAAAATAGACTGGGCATTTGTCTTTTCATGTGTATGAGGTAGCATGCCGCGATACTTATTGTAAAAAACATAGTTAACTTATATATTAGTCACTCACAACATTTTTTTAATTCTTAACATATTTTGGTAATGGAATTTTGTGTTAGAGTGAAAAAAAAAAACATTTTAGATATAAATAGGTAACATGAAAAGCTTGAAGCTCACAAGGTTGTTGATTTTTCTCAAATATATTTCACTCGTGTGAAAAAGAAAGTATACCTTCTTGTTCTTCAGTGTTCAGGTTGTACATATCAGGAAATAATAAAAAAAATTATCTGGTCAGGTCAGGTTATCAGGTTCTAAAATAATTGAAACACAATCACAAAAGAACAACAACAGAGAATTATTAAACTGTTTCATTATTTATTTAACAAAATTTAAGTCAAAATTTAAAAAAAAAAAACACGAAAAACTAAGTATACCCTTACTGCTCCCATAGAAGGGTAGGTATCAGCCCAGTGCTGCTAATCAAATACATTTAATTAACTGATCGTCAGCAAGTGTGAGCACCTCTATAAAAGCAGATGTTTGGGCAGTTTGCCTTCTGGTGTGTTAACACAGTGCCTAGTAGGAAAGACGTGGTCAGTAATCTTAAAGAAGCAATTGCTGCTGCCGATTAATCTGGCTAGGCTTATAATGTTATTTCTAAACAATCTAAAGTGCATCATTCTGCAGTGAGAAAGATTATTCACGTTCAAAACTGCTGTGTGGACATCCCAACAAATTGCAATGCAATGCTCAGAGAAACTGCAAGAAAACAACCAGGGGCTCTATTTTAATCTCTACAGGCCACAGTTAGCATCTTAAATGTTCAAGTTTACAACAGCAAAATTAAAAAAGACTGTGGCTTTTTTTTTTAGAAGACTTCCCAGGAGAAATATTCTTCATACCAGAAAAGAACATTCAAGAACCAAGATGGCAACACAGCTCAGGTGTAAAAGGTTGTACCTGAACAAATCACAAGATTTCTGGAATAATATATTTTGGGAAAACAAGACCAAGATGAAGATGTTTGGTCATAAAGCACCACGTTTAGTAAAAATCAAACAGCAGATTTGTACCAGCAGATCAAACCCACTGTCAAACATGGGGGTGGATGAGGGATGATTTGAGTCCTTTATATACCCAAGTATTCTAGAGTCGGATGTGAGGCTATCCAGCCTACAGCTAAAGCTTGGTTGAAACTAGATCAAACAGGTCAATGATCCCCAGCACAACAGCAAATATCCAACAGAATGACTAAAAAAGAAAAGAACAAGGTGTCTCAATGCTCCAGTCAAAGTCCAGACCTCAACCTGACTAAAATGCTGTGGTGAGACCTTAAGAGAGCTGTACATAAATCAATGCCCACAAACCTCAATGAACTGAAGCAACATTATAAGTAGGTGAAAATTCCTCCGCAATGATGTAAGAGACTTATAATGTCATCCACAAAATGATTACTTCAGTTTATTGCTGCTAAAGGTTGCTCGAAAGCTACTGAATTATGGGGTGTACTTAGATTTTCGCACTTTTTGGCTTAATTTTTGTTAAATTCCCAATTACACTGTGTAACATGTCTTGAGGTTTTTGTTCATCTGAGATTGGATTTAGATAACTGCTGAGGACCGTATGATTTTTGTTTTGTCCTCTTATACAAACTTTACAATTAAAAGAGGGTATACCTTCTTTTTTCATATGTTTGTAATTAACAAAAACATAGTCTCTGTATTTATTTCATCACCGGTGTACAAGACATTTTTTATATAAAATTAGCGTAAACAAGTCGTGGCAAACCAAGCACAGCACCTCTGATAAAACTTTGAGGACCATTGCCAGAAACTGAAACCTTTGATCCATGACTGCCCTTCCATAGCAGTACAGGAACATGTTATCAAGTTCCTGAAGATAGTAGAAGTTACTCGTCAGTGAGACGTAGGACAGTGTTTTCCCAGTGCTCTCCTTAAACAGGACAGTAAGTTTCCAGATGCTAAACAAATCAAGCCTCTTCTTGACCATAAACACGTGAACAAACATTGTGAAATTTACACAAGCATTACATTATGCAACATTTTGCAATAAATTAGACATCTAGTAAACAGTAGCTGCAATTATTCATCATCTGGTGGGTTTAACATGTCTGTTGCACATCCCTATTTGGTTTTGTAAGACACATCCAAAGCCACCTTCCACAAGTTCAGTCTTGACCAAGGCAGAGAAACCTCAGATGCTCTCCTAAAGCTGCAACATCTGTAATATTCTTGTCTCTCAAGCTAAAGCAAGCTATAAAAACAAATATTGGGTAACTGCTATTACCATGACTCAAATCCCTTTTGTTCAAACATACACGCAGTAGCTGTTCAGTCGCAGTGTGTGTGTGTGTTTGTTTCTTCTATTTTAGTTTGCTGCTTTCACTGTCTTACAGTGTTGTACACAGGTTTTTACATTTTTATTTTCCGTGTTAAACACATCAAGTTCACGTATAACTAAACGTAATATTTAAATAAAAATGCCTGGTTGGTGTTTGATACCCAACTACACTGTATATAAAATGCTTGCCAAAGAAACACACAGGCATTACTTAATAGTGACCAGCACTGTGTTGTTCATCAGCTGACAGGAATCAACATGTCTGCATTGCTTTACTTTGATTCACCTGTTGCACATCTTGATCCAGTGTTGCAAAGGCCACCCAGAGCTATTGTCTTTTGCTGCAGCTGCTCCAAAGTTGTGGAATGATCTGCCCTTGCACGTTAGGCAGGCCTCTTCTCTTTCCGAGTTTAAGACTCTTCTTAAAACGTATTTATTCGATGAAGCCTTTGGCACTGTTCAAGGGGGTTGACTCAGTTTGTTTTAACATGTTTTATTTTATTTCATTTATTTAGTTATTTATTTTGCTTTATCTTATTTTTTTTTATTTTTTTTATTTTACTTTGCTTATGCTATTTGTATATGTACAGCACTTTGTGAACCCTGGTTTTTTATAAATAAAGCTGGTATGGTATGGTATGGTATGGTATGGTATGGTATGGTAGTTCAGACCTAGTCAAAGAAACTGTAAAGATTTCTTCCTAAAGCTGGTTTATCTGTTGATTTTAAACTCTGACATAAGTGTGGTAAGCTACTTTATAGGCCCAGTACTAATGATGTCCAGTACTAAGAGATGCATTGGTCGTTTCAGCTTCATTGCTAGAGTCATGATTAGATTTATTTAAACGTACTTAAAATAACTTTTAAAACATTTCAAAGCAAGGATCATGCCAAAAATCATTCCATTCTCAGACAGTACGCTTTAAACCTGAGTGAGGCAGTGATACATGAGCCAGTGTGATGAAACTTTCATCTGTTTTAAATCCTATAAAATGCATTCAGTGTACAAGGCATAAAGCTTCGAAAGGAAGTTAAGAATTAAAGAAACCTGAGATCTGAGTCTTATTTGGTCTCTACATTAGTTTTTAATCCAAGGATTTTGAAACGTAGTTCTTTTCTTGTTGCTTCAGAGAATTGTCTGACTTTTCCAGTTCACAATGATGAGTACAATATTCATCTTGTTATGCAAAAAAAACCAAAAACATTTGTAAGTTATTTTAAGGCAGAATGACTAGCATGAAAATAAAGCACAGGGACGAGGTTAATTTGAGTGTAAAACTGCAACATGTTGTTTTACTGTCATTCTAAAAGGTTAATGAGTAGGCACATTTGAGGGTGGTATACTCTTACCTGACAATTTGTGATTACACTTTGCTAGGACCCCTGTTTACCTTTAGAACTACCCTAATTCTTTCTGGCATAGATGCAACAAACTGCTGAAAACCTTCCTCTAAAGTCTTGCTCCATGTTGACATGATAACATTACACAGTTGCCGCAGAATTGTTAGTTGCACAACCATGTTGGACCATTCCACCATCCCACGATGCTCTACTGGATTGAGATTGAATGCAAACTCATTGTCAATACTCTAGTAGCCTGTGGTAGGCAAACAATCCTCAGCTGGTGTGAAGGGGCCCACCACCTGAACACTTCATACAAAGCAGGATGATTTTTCCAATCTTTCCAATTTTGGTTAGCGCACGTGAGCTGTAGCCTCGGTTTCCTGCTCTTAGTTGTGTATTGGCTCATAATCTTTTATACTAAGTTATGTTCCTGATGTGTTGTCCATCAAATTCAAACTGAGCTCATATTTTTCTTAAATGGTACTATTTCTAAGTCAAACATTTCATATGTCGTCTGTGTTCAATTGTGGATAAAATGTGTGGTTTATGGTATTTTAATATCACTGAATTCTGTTTTTATGTACACAACAACCCAACTTGTGGAGAAATTATAGTATATTTTATTAATTTTAATATTTATCATGAAAATATATCAGGATTAAGGTTAAAGACAGTAAATCTTTAGTTATTGTGTTACATTTGACAGGAAATGCAAGATATTTCTATCTGCTTTGACTCTTCTCTGTATTTCAGTTATGTCATTATGACTCATGCCGGATCAACAATATACTATCACTACAGTATCAGAGGGGATTTTTCTGAGTGGCTCTAAAGCAATGAAGTGTCTCCTTCCAACTAAAAACTGTAAGAGTACAGATATCATTCACGCCATGATCTCATTCTTAAATCATATGTGTTAATTTTTAATGACTTATATACATATATCTCCCATGTTTGTTTACTGCTTTGTGGTTTTTAGTATTATTACTTTATACCTATTAACTAAATGTCCAGCACTGCCATTTCCTTCTTTCATCCACTAAACATCTGGTTCAAACGTATTAATCAGAGGTAATATGTTCACACTGGTTTTGATGAACTAAGGCGAGCACTTAAACCTGTTGAACCTTATTGATTTGGTAAGTTCTCCTTGTTTTCGGAGCTCAGCAGAAGATCAGTATCTCAGACTGAACTTTGACTTGAGCCCAAATGAAACAGGAGACAAACATCTTTTTTATATTTATTTAGGAAACTTGCTTTATTTTTAAAGTGATCATTTCATATTTCTTCCATCCATCCATCCATCGTCATCCGCTTTATCCGGGGCCGGGTCGCGGGGGCAGCAGCCTAAGCAAAGAGGCCCAGACCTCCCTCTCCCCAGCCACCTCCTCCAGCTTATCCGGGGGAATACCAAGGCGTTCCCAGGCCAGCCGAGAGATATAATCTCTCCACCGTGTCCTGGGTCTGCCCCGGGGCCTCCTCCCGGTGGGACATGCCTGGAACACCTCACCCAGGAGGCGCCCAGGGGCATCCTTGTCAGATGCCCGAACCACCTCAGCTGGCTCCTTTCGATGTGGAGGAGCAGCGGCTCTGAGCCCCTCCCGGATGGCCGAACTTCTCACCCTATCTCTAAGGGAGAGGCCAGCCACCCTTCGGAGGAAGCTCATTTCCGCCGCTTGTATCCGCGATCTCGTTCTTTCGGTCACTACCCACAGCTCGTGGCCATAGGTGAGGGTAGGGACGTAGATCGACCGGTAAATTGAGAGCTTCGCTTTTACACTCAGCTCCCTCTTCACCACGACGGACCGGTGCAGCGTCTGCATTACTGCAGCCGCAGCCCCAATCCGTCTGTCGATCTCCGGCTCCCTTCTCCCATCACTCGCGAACAAGACCCCGAGATACTTGAACTCCTCCACTTGGGGCAGGAACTCATCCCCGACCCGAAGTGAGCACTCCACCCTTTTCCGGCTGAGAACCATGGCCTCAGATTTGGAGGTGCTGATCCTCATTCCCGCTGCTTCACACTCGGCTGCGAACCCTTCCAGTGCGAGCTGGAGGCCCTCACCCGATGAAGCCAACAGAACCACATCATCCGCAAAAATCAGAGATGAGATTCTGAGGCCACCAAAGCGAAAGCCCTCCGCCACTTGGCTGCGCCTAGAAATCCTGTCCATAAAAATTATGAACAGAACCGGAGACAAAGGGCAGCCCTGGCGGAGCCCATCACCCACCGGGAACGAGTCCGACTTCATATTTCTTTTCCTGATCAAATATTTAACCATAATACTGCGAGTGATTAAAGTACATAAAAAAGCCAAGTAAAAAGGTTCAATGCATATTTCATATTACTCTTTTAAATAGCCCACATTTTTTCCATTAAACTAACTAATGATTGGTCACCTCATATCATCTTGTTCACTGCAACTGGCCTGTTGCTAAATTAGATGATCTGCTGTGTGGTAACTTGACTTTAGTCCAAAGATAGACTGGTAAAAAAAAGATTTTACAATTTTTGTTATTATAAAGGTTTCTCCTTTTCCTCTGACATTAAAATGGAATCATTAATAGCAGAGGCAAAAGAAACAGACATGTTAACAGGAGGTGTTGGTGAAAGGGCTTAAATAGCGTTTTTAGTATTAGTCCCAAAAATTCACCATTTTCTCCTATATTCCCATAAGTCCACATAGTCCATATAGTCTACATACTGTACTGTAACCCCTTTGCACAGTGCTGATGTTACTCTTGTGCAACATCAGCTAGTCTTCTTGTGTCTGATCGACTTATCTTGAGTTCATTTCTCCTGTGAGCCTTATCTAGAAGATTTCACAGGCTTTTCTTAGGAGGTGAAAGGTTAGCCATAAATACTGAGACACCACTGCTGAGATTTATTTGCATCCAGTCTGGTTCCCACTGGGAGTGACTAAAGCTCCAGGGGGCTCTGGCCTACAGGAAGCTATGAAACCTTGCCATAGTTACATCTTTCACCCTGTTATTCTGAATGCACCACAGCAAATGAGAAATCAAAGGGCAGGTTTATGGGTTACTGGACCTTTAGCGATCTGAGAGGCACTGGTTATCATTCATTTAGCAGCTTCTGCACTTTACTACTTCAGGCCATTTGTCATATTATAATAATTATATTGCATAGTGCACATTGCAGTATAAGTCATTTCAGTCAAATTAGAATTAGCTAAAACTAAACTCTTCTTATTTTGTGAATAAACAGTTTAAAAAGCCACGGTTGAGGTTTAAGGCTATTACAAGACTACAAGAGTCTAGGGTGGATCCTAAAATGATGTTACACCCAAATGCAAGACATAACTATTGGAGTTGGGCTGAATATTTCCTGTTCAGGAAGATATGGTTTGAGTTTTCCATTCAGGTATTTCAAGGTTTCATTTTAATTTTATTCTATAAGTGAAATTACTCATTATAATCACTTTCACTATGTATTTTTTCCCTGGATGTCCAAGTGCCACCCTAGAGATCCCTGCAGATGCACTGCACTTCTGATGACTGGTTAGGCCCATTAGAGTCCTATCTACCATGTGCATGTCATAAAGCACCTAATGCTTTGAGACGTGCTTTAATATATGCTGATAACAAACTTTAAGCAGGAGCACACTAGCAGCAGGCGATATAGGTTCACATGCTTGAGTCATCTATGAGGCAAAGGTGAGCGTATGTGAAGGCGTTCGCATACTTGCAGTACATCATAGTGCCACAATTGTGTTATAAGCTATATTTTGAATCGTATGAACGTTCATGCAGTCATAAGTTTGAAACAAAGAAATAATACTCAGAAAAACTTTATTAATCCCAAAGGAAATTCTGTAAAATCAAAACTGAAACCTTTCTCGGTTTGAACTGATTGCCTCTTAGAATAATGGCACACAGCGTTGAAATGAAAGTCAATAAAATCCTGATACTACCAAATGTTTTTGTGACCTGAGCTTTGAATGCAACATACAAACAAAGTTATTGATCCATGAGGATTAGTACTTACACAACACTGATGATGGTTATTAAAAATGTTAGCTAGCAAGAGTATATTAATGTTGTAATAAAATAGAATGATATATGATAACACATAAACATTAGTATTATCCTAGTACCACAAAATCTATGTTGTACTGCACTATATTACTTACTAACACATAAAGTAGTACAGCACTAAATAATAAATTATCTGCTAGATACAAATTGTCAGGGGGAAGGGGGGGGGGGGGTGTTTTTTGTTTTTTTAACAATAAGCATTAGCATTAGCATTCTATATTAATGACCTCAGGATGATCTCAAACCAGAAATAATAAAACAACAGTCATTTAGAATAATCACTGGCCACCCCCACCCAGTGCTGACAGACAGTCTTTTTACCTTTGACCTGCCACAAGGACTGCTCAGACTTTGGAACCAGGGCAACACATTTGCAAGTCCCTGCAATCACATACAGTATGTCTTGAAAGCTATAAAAGCCAAAAGGCGAAAGCACAAGAATTAGTCTTCAGAGAAAGAGGGGGACTCTTCTTACCTTAAGGCTTCCAGGAGCTCAACCCATGATGTTGGGTTACAAGCTCTGCCTTGTGCTGTTTCTGGGCACATGCACACTAGCCCGTGAGTACAATATTTTTTTCCATTTAAAGGCAGTGGATTTTTAAAACTTAGACCTGTATGTGAATTAAATCTGTTTGTTTAAAAATATGTAACGAATGCTTTTTTTTAGCTTTGTGAAAAGTTGGCAACTTGCTCTGAAATGGAACACATATTTTACAAATTTGAGACGATGATATTTGATACTGTTTATGTCTCTTACGTTTTTAAAATGGAGCAAAACAAATGTGTAGCTATTTAATTAGACTTCGACATGTAAAAATTTACAGTAAATATTGTTAGTTTGTGTTAAGTGTTAAGCAAGGCACTGACAAATAAAATTACTATGTTTTTTTTATTAGTAGTATTTATTACTGTATTTAACATGTAGCTTAAACATTCACCAAACAAAAATCCCCGGTTTCCCCTCGGGTTGGAGACTCAAATTCCTTAGGGCTTGCATAAGACAGCGTATTTGGCATAAAATCTGCCAAATCAAATGCGCAGAGACTCACGCTTGGAATAAGAGAGCGGCCAAATGTGGCATAATTACTGTATTCAATCATTTGCAATTGTGTTGTTGCACTGTAATGGCAGCTTGTGCGTTTGTTTGGGGTTTTTTTGTTTTTCAGAGCAAGATGTTGGAAGTGTTGAGGAACCATCTCCAGCCTGCTTTTGTGAGTGTCTTTGTTGTCATTGTTTAAAAGTAAATATTTTACAATGTGTAATTTAATATTATAAAACGGGAAAATCAAAATGGGAAGCTTGAAATATTTAATTTCCATTATACCTAGAACGTATATAGAGAACTACGCATTAAATATTTGGCTTCAGTTCCATAAGTCCTGGATGTAAAACTTTGGTTTGAGTGGAGCTAGCCTTGAAGTTTTTATTTTAGTTTAGCATTTGATAAACTGGCTGTTGTTGTTCTAACTATTGCTGTAAATGCTTTAAATACTTTTCAGTGGCCAAAAGATACAGGCACTTCAGAAGATTTGTGTATGACTACGAAGCTGAGACCTTTAACACTGTGAATGGAGCTACAGACAATAAAAGCGGCCCCAAAGTCTCCTGCACAGTAAGTCTTCGAGCTTAGATCATTGCTGAGGAAAAATAACAGCAATCTCATGACCCTGAATGTAAAACAAGAAGTCCAAACAAACTGTTTATTCTGCTGCACAGGTTGAGGTTGATGTGCCCCAGACCTGTAGCTTCATCCTCCGCACAACAGACTGCTCTCTGAGCGAGGTTGTTGGCGTTGACGATGAGGGGAATCCACTGTATCGTCCTGCTGCTGGAGCTGAGGCTTTCAAAGCTGCCATGGAGAAGTGAGTCATCTTGTTTGTAGGAAAGATTTATGTATTTTGTTAATTGCTCTCAGAAATTAGGATCCAGGGTAACTGAGGAAATCAAAGAGTGACCTGAATGGCAGGCTGTAAATGATGATCTGTCCACGTCAACAGAAACACTCTAAAGATCACAGTTGAAGGACAGACAGATGTCAGGCTGTACCCTGAGGACAATGAGCCCGTCAACATCCTCAACATCAAGAGAGGAATTGTCTCAGCTCTCATGGTGCCTGTGATGGAAGAGGAGAAGAACAATGAAATGGTAGCTCCCCTCACTTGTTTATTACTTGATTTTTTCTTTTTTGGGAAAATTTTCATAGCTTCATAGTTGGCAATTAAATCACACCAAGTAGAGCCTGATTCAGTTTGTTGTTTAGTCATGCATAGATAAGTTGCACAAGGTGCAGATAAGCTGGCCCAGTCAAAGGAGATAAATACACTGTTGTAACAGCATGTTCCAACAATGACAATTTTCAGCAACAGGTCAAAGTCCTAGATAACTTTATCTTGTTATTGACAAGCGCTGCTCTCATAATGGAGGTAATCTTTAAGAATGATTGATTACCTGATTTAAGAGATAAGTTAAAGGAAGGAATGCACGTCCATAGGTCCAGTTCTTACAGCTTGAATATTGAATTGTTTTGAACATCCTAATCATTTCCAGCCCACCGTGCACGGAGTGTGCTCCACCGACTTCACCGTCAACAACAAACAGGACATTGCTACTGATGTGACAGTCAGCAGGGATCTGTCCAGATGTGACTGGTTCACTGCCCGCAGACAGGACACCAGTCCCCTGGCTCTCGTCTCTGGGATGGTAAGAGTTCAACAAAAATCTGACACTGCCATCACAAACTCAGGCCAAGAGTCAAAATATCAGCACTCAATCATCAGGAAAAAAATATGGTCTGATTGCATTATTAAATGAACCCAAGCTATATTTCCATAGTATAAAACCACAAAGCAAACATCCATCCCTTTTTTCTTCCAACGTCAAGCCACAAAGTACATCTACATTTCCCAGCATTCTACATTCTCCAAACTTCTGACAAAACATTAATTTTTATTTATTTATTTATTTATTGCCTGTCAGAAATACGGCCTGTCCAAGCTGATCAGGAGCACTCAGAGCTGTAACTACAGGTTTGACAACCAGAAGAAACACATGACCAGTGGAACCTGCACAGAGAAACACATCTTCCTGCCCTTGTCCCATGAGTAAGTTTTATTTTGACTTTTTGTATATTTTTCATGAATAATTTTGTGAATTCTCTTTGAAATCTAATGCACATTTGGGGATTTCTCTCTTCTGAAAAAAGAAACCAATATGGAATTTCTGCTATGGTGAAGCAGACTGTGACTCTGAGAGCGACTGCCAAGATCAATGACAGAATCTTTGATCACAGTGAGTGCTTCTGTTGTGTGAAAACAAATTTAGTAAAAAATAGGGGGGAAAAAACAATATAAATATTTTACGTGTGTCTCTAACATCCAGATTCTAATAGATTTTCCACTGCTTGTGATTTATTTCTGTACAGATGAGGACAATGTCAGGTACTTGCCCATGGATGTTGTTGACGACAAATCCCCAGTGCAAACCATGGATGCTGTCGCTGCCACGATGCAGAAGCTGAACTCTCTGTCAGAGACCAACGAGGGCGAGAAGCGCGCCGGCCTTTTCCGCCAGCTGGTGTCAGAGTTTCGTGGCCTGAAGGGGGACACCCTGAACTCGGCTATTGTTGAGATGACAGACATTTCACCCTCTCTGACGTGGCAAGCTCTGGCTCAGTGTGGTACACCAGAATGCACTAGCGCCATGCTCAAGCTTCTCAGGACCTTTCATGAAGATGCTGTTGAGGTTGATGCTGTTGTCTACGCCCTGGGGCTGCTGCCCAACCCTTCACAGCAGATGGTGAAAGACTTGTTGGCAATGGCTCAGTACAAGCAGAGCAAACCCATCATGTATGCTTTGAGCAATGCAGCCAGGAAGTAAGTGAACATAAATATATGACATTCTGAAGGACGCTCTCCTCGATGCAGTAACACTGAATTGTGGTACCTGTTGTAAATTAATACATAATCCCTAATGTCTGTCTTTTCCTCTAGACTGTATAAATCTGAGGGAGTCACTCCAGAGATCACAGCTGTCTACAACTATATTGCTTCTCTTCTGGGTGCAGACTGCGCTGGTGACAAAGACCTGACTTTCCTGACTTTAAGGGTAGGTAACAAGACGTGAATAAGACTACATTTTCATTCAAGAAACTTTATTATATCAAGACAATACAGAGGGGAAAAAACACATGATCCCACATTTCCTGAGGACAAAGATAGAAAAGTTTTAAAGGGAACATTTAATTGCATGATTTATGATTTGCTTTCATATTCTGTCCAGGTTGTTGGCAACATGGGAGACGCAATGGAGGCCACCGATCCTGCTATTAAGACCACCCTGCTCAAGTGCATGAGACAGCCCGCAACCACTTTGTCCGTGCAGCTGGCCGCCATCCAGGCTTTCAGGCGCATGTCTGTGACAGATGAGGTAACTAACCACATTCCTCTTCTACATGAGGAGTCTCCTTGCTTCCCGGTTTTATAGTGGAGACAAACTGCAGCTACAAAGACCATTAAGTCACTGTTTTTTCAAATTGTTTTCCTGTCCAGATTCGTGCCAACCTCCAGAGGGTCAGCCAGTATCCCAAGGGCGCTGTGCAGAAACGTCTGGCAGCTTATCTGATACTGATGAGAAACCCCGAGGACAGCGACATTGAGGTGGTGAAGAAGCTGCTTAACCAAGAGCAGAACGAGCAGATCAGGGCTTTTGTGTCCTCCCACATCTACAACATCATTTCCTCAACTGATTCAGAGACCAAAAAGTAAGAATGAAGCATTTTTCAGCTTAATGTGTTGTTCTATACTAATATAGCGCCGATTTGGGCACCCATCTATTTACACTCAGCTAATAGTTTTACTTTTAATCTTCACTCCAGGCTTGGGGAGAAAATAATGGATGCCCTGCAGGACACAGAAGTTTCTACACACAGCGACTACACCACAAAATCTCGCAACTATGAGCTGGGAATGGCACATGAGAGCATGGCGGCCAAAATTCAAGGCAATGTCATTTTCGATCCCAGCAGCACGTTGCCAAGAGAAGTCTTGCTGGAAACTACCCTGAATGCTTTTGGTTACAGCATGGATATTTGGGAGGTATGTACAGTGCTTCTCACGCACAATTATTTATGCCATTTTTACACCTTTAACGCTGAACTTTATTCATGGGGATTCATTTTATTTGATGGGACCTAACCCCAACAACTCCTGGTTCATTTTTGTATTCATATTATTAAATTCTTTTTGGCAGGTTGGCATGGAAGGAAAAGGCTTTGAGCCAACCATTGAGGCTCTGTTTGGCAAGAATGGATTCTTCCCTGACACAGTGTCCAAGGCTCTGTACTGGGCTGAAGAACAGATGTCACCAAAGATCAAGGAAGTTCTGGAGAAATGGGTTGCTCCACTGAAAATAGAGGGGCAAAAGGTATATCACTCGCATAACTGTTTCTGTTAAACACTCTTATTCTTAATAAACGTATCATTGTCACTCACACCAACGTATCTAACATATTGGTCCCTTTTTCTTAAGGCTCCTGAAAACCTTGCAACAGAAATTGTCCGCAACCTCAACAAGCTGGTAAAAGACCTGCAGAACCGAGAGTCCCCAGAGGCCATGGCCTACCTGAGGCTAATGGGAGCTGAGCTTGGCTACATCAAGAGCAATGAACTGAAGTCTATTGCTGAAAATGCAATGATGTATGCAAACATTTTCATGAGGATAGTACCTACAAAGGTAGTGTTCTGCAGTCATTAATATAGTGTCTATATAGATTTATTTTTATTTGCAGCTGAAAAACTCTATTTGTTAACTGTATTTCTCCCTGTCAGGTCATGTCTAACCTGATTTCAAGCACTCGCAATGAGATTTTTGCCCATTACATCTTCATGGACAACAAATTCATGATGTCAACAGCATCTGGCTTGCCTCTGACATTTGCTCTGTCTGGCACCTTTGCTCCTGGTGCAAAAGGAGGTCTTCGCATGACTCCAAACATGGTAAGGTTTCCATCTACTGTATTTAACCTGTGTTTAGCACCATACTAAAACAGCAATTGTTATTACAATGTTGCTGTTTTAATTGTTTGTTTCTGTGACATGTACGTAGAATTCTCAGTCATATTAATCCTGACTGTTGGTCATTTTTTCCCCACACACTTCAATTTTTCTGTGATCCCCTTTGTTTCCAGGAGCTGGTGTTCATGCCCGCAATTGGAATTGAGTTCATGACTCAGATGGGAATCCATGTGCCTGAATTTGTTGTCTCTTCAGTTGAGATGCACACCAACATGTACCATGAGAGCTCTTTCAATGCCAAGATCACCATGGAGCAAAACCAGGTCAAACTTTCCATCCCTGCTCCACAGGGCACCATGAAATTCTTAAGAATCAGGTAAAAAAAAATCTGATAACTTACTTTGTGTAATACAAGTAAATGGTATTAATTGATATTGATTATTCAATCAATATCATATAAATATTAATTATAAAGAACACTACCAACAGGGAGCGTATTGCATTTCATATATTCTGTGTTTTTAATAATGTTGTTAGAAGTTGTAAAGTAATTTTGCTGTTCTTTGTTTGAAATAGCAACAAAGTTATGATTGTGGGTGCTGGACACGCTACAGTAATCCCACACAGACTAGCCGACTCCAGCTGCAGCCCTCTCTTCTCTGGAGTCAAATACTGCACAAAAACACTTCATGGTGACGCTCCTGGCAAAACGGCTGCTCCTTACTTCCCTCTGAACGGAGAGACTGAGTAAGATGTCCTTTAAAAAGTCAGGTTTTGCTTTGTTTCTTTGTTAAATAAGAAATGGAAATGCCTTAAATATGATCATGTAACATATTTCCATTTAATGCTAAATATTGTTTAGTATATTGTGGTACAGTTGAAAAGAAGATGGTTAAATACAGATAAGAATAGGTCAAGATGAAAAGATTTTAGCTCATCTCAGATGGTGGTTTTAGCTGGATATATGCACATGAGATTATAGATTTTATTGCTGCACAGTACCAAATTGCATTAGAAGAAATAAAAATGTACTAAAGACTTTATTTTTACCCAAGGTTTGCTCTGGACATTGAGCCTACTAAAGAGGTCTCTGAGTACACAGCCAGTATCACCTATGGCGAAGAAAAGGACGGACGCCACAAGGTTAATTCTGTGAAGATGACCCTGAGAGCCGAAGGTATGAATATTGCTTTTTTTTAATCAAGAATTTTATTACATGTGCTGCCTCTTTCTTTTCTTTTTCTTTTTTTGAGTTATACAGATAAGTGATTAACCTTTTTCTGACTCTGTGACGTCAGGTGCTCAGCCTACTGAGGCTACAGTCACCATGACATACAACAGGAACAGAAATGTCTTCAGCACTCAGATCAACATACCTGACTTTGATGTTGAGGCGGGCGTCAAGCTCGGCATGACAGATAGCAATGCCGGAGGCAAATCTATTACCCTCGAGATCTCCAACAAGAACGTGCCTCAACTCACTCTGACTGGCCGTGCCAAGTGAGTAAACCCAGCAAAATATTTTCCTAAACTGTTCTGTTACTTTACTATAATTCCACTGACCTCATTGCAGAAATTAACTGCTTTTTTTATTATTAATTATAGGCTTCAGGCTATGACTGATGGCATGCTGCAGCTTCAGCTGTTAGTCCCCTCACTCAGGACAGATGCCACAGTCACTGCTACCATGAGCAAAGCCGACGGACTCACCATGGAGATCAGAAGTGATGTCAAGCTCCCAGAGATCTCCTCCATTCAGGCAGTCACCTTCAAATATGGTAATTTTGCTCAAGAAGAGTGGCAATGGAGCTCAAAGAATGGTCATGTCAGGCACAGTTTAAATCACTGTCTTTTTACTGTCACAGGCGAAGAGCAGGCTGAGGTTCAGCTGATGTCCAACATGAATGCTGAAACAAAAGTCCCAGTGCATTACACTAAGGTCGTCCAGGCCTGGCTGAGGAAGACTGCAGAGGATGTTATGGACCAGCGGGTTATCGAGACTGATATGAAACTACGACACATCCTCAACAAAGGAATTGAGGTAAAAAGAATTTTATACTAACTGAATGTTTATTTCGTAGTTTTTAGTCTGTCCAGACTGAATCATAAGAAATATGATGTGTTTTAATCAGGCCAGCAATATCTGGATGGACAAAGTCTCAGCTGATTGTCCCTATATGGCGAGACTGAGGAACAGCTTAGCTATGATGGAAATGCCATCTGTGCCTGAAAACCTGTTCATGAACCTGTAAGTGAAGCAAAAACATTAACTAGTATCTTCACAATTGTTATTATAATAAAAAAAAAAACTTTCAAACCTTATACTGAATAAATACAACATTTTAACAAGTTCCCTACTCTCACCATTTCAACAGTGAAAGCACACTGATATACCAGTTAAACCAGGACCGTCTGACTATCACCATCCCAGTTCCTTTTGGGGGCAAATCATCTGAGGAGCTGAGGATACCTCAAATGGTCACCACTCCACACATTTCCATGCCGAAGTTGGGCATAGATTTTGCCTCACGAGGAATCCAAATCCCAACTTTTAACATCCCATCTGACTATGATCTCACCCTGCCTCTGATGGGCATGGTGGAAATGGCTGCCAAGGTCGACACCAACTATTATAAGTGGGAGGCAACAGCGTCTGCTGGTAACAACACTGCAGAGTCTCCTAACTATGTGGCCAAATTCAACATTGTGGCTGACAGTCCAATCAAATTCCTCTCATTTTCAGCTGAGGGTAATTCTTTATTCTTTATTCTTATAAACTATACATTTGTTATTGAACAGTGCAGAAAAAACATAGACGCTGAGACGAATTGTTAATTTTTTTTATTTGTCTGTTCTAAAGGAGCAACCAAAATCACTGACACAGAAGTGGAAACTATGGAATTCACTCTTGATGGTTCCCTGAAACACATGCTGATCACCACAGGTTTTAATGTTCAGGAAACCATTGCAGTCACAGACAGTTTGATGTCAACTGGCCGCTACAACGTGCATGCTGTTGCCCCTGTGGGTCTGGACACCTCCCTGACTATTACTACCCAGATGACCCTTGACTCTAAAAAGTTTTTTGGAAATGTTAACACAAATGGAAGTGTCACTGTTGGACCCATGACCGCTTCCACCACCTATCTCTACACCTTCTCGGTCGACCCAGCGAAGAAAGAAGCAATAATGCAGAGTTCACTGAATGTGAAGTCTGAAGACCTGAAGCTTGAAAACAAGATGAAGGCATCATATGCAGAGGAAGAGCTTCTGTTTGACTCTAACACTAAAGTGAACAGCGACCCCATTGTGCACAACACCAAAATTAACCTTAGGTACAAGGATCTCAAGTTTACCATCCAGTCCAGCTCTGAGACACAGGCTGACGAGAGGATGCTTCGGAGCCAGATAGATTTTGCTGCCTCTAGAGGACAGGCCAGTCTCAGAATAGAGAATCTAGCCGATGATACAAGCAACCGTATCTACTCACTGCTTACCGGTTCCCTTAATCCCTCTGGCATGGAGGTCAACACTGAGGCCTCCATGAACATCTTTTCAAGCATCGCCTCTCACAAGGCCGCCTTTTCCCTGAACACCAATGGCCTGACCACCAGCTGTACAACAACCGCCCAGCACAGTCCATTCACATTTGAGAATATTTTCCATGGTACAGTTGACACTTCAAGTGCCACCATGTCTCTCACAACAAAAGGAGGCATTAAAGAAAACAAAGCAGAGCTCACCATTGGAGGCAAGATTGCAACCACAGAAGTCTACTTTAACAGCAACTTTGAGGCTAACCTCTTTGATATTAACAGCAGGAACAGAGTGAACTTCAGAGTGAATGAAGATGGCTTGACTCTCTCTAACAACATGGTTGGATCTTTCAAGGAGATGAGGACTGAAAACACAAATGCACTGTCTCTTACACTGAGATCTTTTACCCTGCAGTCCAAGACTGACAACTTGCTTGACAGCAGCAACTCTTACAAGCATGACATCACAGTCAACATGGGCCGTTCTGCTGCCTCAGTTATTGTGAAAAATGACCTGAAGATAATGGAGGTTAGCTTCGTGAATGATGCCCAGTTCAAGGCAGAGCCCTACGACCTGGAGCTGACTGGAACAGTGATGGGAGCTTTCTCAGAGGAAGAGCTCAGACACACCTATGAAATCAAGTTTATTGACATGGTCCTGTCTGCAAAGTATAACACCAACGGTAAACTCCTGGGAACTCAAATGACGCATACCACTGATATCGAGGTTGCTGGCCTGACCATGAAGTTCAACAATGTGGCTAACTTCAACTCCCCATCTCTTCATCTGGACAGCAAAGTTGCAACTGTGGCTGCACCCTTCACCCTGAACATTGATTCCA
Organism: Maylandia zebra; assembly: GCF_041146795.1. Classification (NCBI taxonomy): domain Eukaryota; kingdom Metazoa; phylum Chordata; class Actinopteri; order Cichliformes; family Cichlidae; genus Maylandia; species Maylandia zebra. The sequence continues at coordinate 14,202,425 of NC_135181.1, forward strand.
TTTTCAATTCAAATGGTGCAGTGAATCTGTATGGAAAGCAGAGTGGCGAATTATACAGCAAATTCCTCCTGAGAGCACAACCCATGTTTTTCACACAGTCATTTGAGTACAGAGCTTCAACCACACATGAACTAGAAGGCAGACCAACCATTACAACAAATATGGACAACAAGTTCAGCAGCATGCTGAACCTCCAAGAGCAAAGTGTCGCACTGAAGGTGACATCTAAAGTAAATGAGCACGCCTTTGAACAGGAAATGAGTGCCTACAACAATGCAGAAAGAATGGGTGTTGAAATGGCAGGAGCAGTCTCCACTCTCCTCTTCAGTGAGTCCAGTCAAAATTATGCCATCTCTGGATTTGTGAAATATGACAAGAGCAGTGACAGTCACTCTCTCCAGATCCCATTTATTGAGCATCTGCCTGCATTCATTGAAAAGATGAAGAGCACAGTGGTGGTACTGATGGACAACAGCATTGAGATGCTAAAAGACATCAACAACAGGTATGAGATCAGTGCCAAGTTCCAGCTCAAGGTGGCAGAACTAAAGGAGGCCATTAACAACTTTGACTTCAACCTGTTTGTCCAAGACCTGAGAAAATTCATCAGCTCAATGGAAAACTACATCACCAACCTGACACCCAAGCTCCCAACTGAAAAAGTTATGAACATACTGAAATCTATCAAAGACACCATAATGGTTTGGATGAAGAAACATGACATTGAAAACAAGTTCCAAGTGATTTATACCAAAATTGAAGAGATTCTCTCCAGCTTTGAAGTTGAAAAAACGATTGGAGCCTTCATGGATGAGATTGTTAAAATGATGAAGCAGTATCAGGTCAGAGAAAAGATTCAGCGTGCATTTGATGCTCTCAGGTCAATTGACATTCAGCCTGTGATGAAAAACATAATGGTACCTGTTCAGGAGCTGTTGAATGAGCTATATGCCTTTGACTTCAAACAGCTAATTGATGACATGAGTGACTATTTCATCAGAATGATCCAGAAAGTAAGGTCCTTTGATTATGACACCCTCACCATGGAGCTGAAAGAGAAAGTGGCAGAAATGAGCAAGATCCCCTGTTTTGGAAAACTTTATGGAGAGTTCAGAGTTATTTCACCTCATTATAAACTCACAACCACTGCTGACCTGGAGAACACCACAACAATTTCTGATACACCAGAGTTCAAAATGAACCTCATCTCAAAGACTACATCTACTTTGCGAATCCTTGACTTCGCTGTGGAAGCCAGTGCACATTTATCTGTGCCCAAGATGAGTCATGTGTCCATCTCTGAGCTCATCAAGGTTGATCAGTCGTCTTTTGAACTTGACCACAAGGGTCAAATGACCTTCTATGGTCTGACAGCTGAAGCTTCTGCTGATACTATTGCAGCAGCAAAAACTGAGCTCTACTCTGCAACCCTTGTTAACAATGCAGTCTTCAACATGGAAAATGGAATTTCAACCACCGTAGTCACTACGTACGTACATGGCATCAACATGCCTGCCCTTAACATCTTTAGTGAAATGGAGATTAAAGAAAATGTAGTTTTCCTGCTTAAAGATGGCTCCATCCAACTGACCTTTAACAATGTGGCCAGAGAAAAATATGCAATTCGGGACTTCTCAGATGAGGCACGCCACAAGAGCGACTTGTCAGTGGTCATGGATTTCCATAAAGCCAAAGTGAGTTTCACTGGAACAACAGACAGCAACTTTGTGAAAACGAATCAGAATGTTGGTGCTGAAATATGCATTTTCAGCCACGTAGTTGTTGATGCCAAGGCTGAGACTGAAACACCTTTCATTAAAAACAGCGTTGCAGAACTCAAGTTCGAGGCAAAGGTTGAAGACATGAAAATTGATTTCTCTGCCTCTCACAGTGCACAGCTGGTTGGTCAGGTTGAAGGAACTCTCTCAAACTCAGCCCTTGCTCTGGTCACACCTAATGAGCTTAAGCTTGATACCAAGAACACAGCAAATACCAAAATTGCCCTTCCATTAAAGCTGTCTGGAAAGATAGATCTCCAGAATGACATTGCTTTCACCGTGAACACCGAAGTGCAGCAGGCTAGTTGGACAGGTCTGGCTAGATTCAACCAGTACAAATACTCCCATTACTTTGCTGTGGACAACAGAGAAACAGAAATTAACCTGTATTCCCAAATCAAAGGAGATGCCAATCTTGATGTATTGAAGCAGCCTATCACCATTCCTGAAATTACCTTGCCATTTGTTGACATGAAGACACCAAAAGTGGAGGACTACTCACTGTGGGAAGACACTGGTCTGGGCAATCTACTAATCACAACAGAGCAAACATTTGATATGAGCTCCAAGCTGAAGTACACTAAGAACCATGAGTTGATCGCCATTAACATCAATATGGATCCAGTCATCAATGCGTTTAACACCAATTTCAAGACACTGCACAAGAAAATGATGAATGGCAAGGATAAGGCTGCTGCCATACTCGCTACATCATATGACAAAGCAAAGGAAGAGTATGAAAAATATAGCACTGAGTTGCCTAAAACTATTATTGTCCCTGCCTATAAGGTTCCCATGATGAACATTGAGACATCAACATTCACAATTCCCCTGCCTGACTTCACCCTCATCACAATGCCCACTCTGCGTGTGCCCTCTGCCCTGCGCAAGGTAACTCTTCCAAAAATCACCCTGCCCAAAATTCAGAGCATCAAGATCCCAGTTATGGGTGATATGACCTATGAGATCTCCATGAAGACACCAATGATCACTCTCAAGACTAACGCAAGCATCCTAAAGCAGGACAGCATCGCCATCAAACTAGATGCTTCTTCAACATCTGAATTTGAGATCCTGAATGGAATGATTGAGGGCAACACCAATGTGAACGTGATGGGTGGATTTAAAATGGCCTCTCTCCTCAATGTGAAACATTCAATGCTAGAGGGACATCATGACAGCACCATCTTCTTAACTACTGAAAATGTAGCTATCGCCATCACAAACACCGCAAAGGTCAACATTCTTGACCTGACCATGGAAATCTATGAGGAGATTACTGGAAATCCAGAAGAAGGCCTTATTGTCTCAGTTTCCAATCCATCTGCAGGACTCATTGCAGTTCAGATGCAGGCTAAGCGACCGGCACAAGTGAAAGCAAGACTCTATGGTCGTTACCCGGTAAGATGATAGTCTACTATCGATGCACTTTCTAATAAAAGCTGATTTTTTTCCAACCTAAATGATGTATTATTTAAATAATTAACTTATTGGTTTTTATGTGTCCTGTTTAGTCTGAGCCATCCACAGACATTGATATCTTGGGTCTGAAGATGTCTGTGATCAACTCTGAGAAGCTGAACCTTCAAACAACCTGGAATATGGAAATACCATACGAGATGATGCTCGGAGCGAAGAAACAGGTGCCTGCGGTCATGGAAATAGTGTCTGAATCTGCTGTCATAACATACAAGGCGGTCAACAAACAAGTTAGAAGACTCGAAGGTTCCTTTGCACAGGCTAAAAAGCAGGGTAATGTGATGTTCAAGAGGGCTATTAACAGTCTTGAATCAGTAAAATCTTGCAAGATTGTGACCACTGTCACAGATAATACTGTTTTAATCCTCAAAAACTACCAGAAGAAAGTTGAAAAGTTCCTTGATGCTGTTGTTAAATTTCTGAGAGCGACTAGGTTCCAGATTCCTGGCTATAAAGAGAAGCTGTCTGGGCTTGAGGTCTATCAGAAATGTACTGCTTTTGTTGCTGATGTATCTGAAGAAGCAATCCATAAGATTCCAGAGTACCTTTCTTCCATGTTTGCAACGGCACTTGATTATTTCCAAGCCACTGAATTCACCTTCCCAGGTTCTAATCGCATCGTCAGTGGAAAGGAAATTCTTGACGATATGTTGGTAGCTTTAAAGAAAATCCAGGACCAAGTGGTTGTTACTGTGAGAAAATTTAGAGATATCCGGCTGGAGGACATTGTAAAGAAATTATCAGCAATCATGCAGTTTACCATCCAACAGAGTGAGAAGCTTCTCCAAACTCTGAAATCCCAGAATCTGGAGACACTTTCTGACTTTGTGAGTACTGCATACAACGATGCCATGAACTCTCCTGTTATGGCTGGCGTTATCAAGCCGGTTGAAGAGGTCTGCAGAGTTGTAATGGAATATCTAAAAGCTGTGACTGCTAAACTCCAAAATATTTTGGCTGACATATCTAGTAAACAACTCACAGCTGACATCCAGTCCTGGATTAATTCAATGGTGAAAGGCATTAATACTCTGCACAACAATGCCATTACATCCCTGAAGGAAAAAAGCAAAAATGTTGAAAAATATGTTAGAGTAAGTGACCAAAAAGTAGAGGTTGACATCCCTTTGCCATTTGTTGCCAAATTCAACTAAGCAACCATAGCTAACAATGATATAGGATATAGTGTCTGTATTGACTTTCTGTGTTTTGTAACCAACGGTGTAATAGTGAATCTATTTTCATAACAGCAAACCAAACTGAGCAATAAAAATTATGCCTGTATAATGTTTGTTCCTTTGTTTATTATTTCACAACAGACGCCCAGTGCTCCCTTTGTGTCTTGTACTATTTAAAACAAAAGCCCTGTCTGGGTATCAATAAATACAGTTTGTACTGCATTCATGTCTGTGCATTCTTTACATAAAGTTTACCTTGACTGGTTAAAAAGATTGGAAGCTAATGGACTATAAATATTTCTTCATGTAGTTTTATGTTTTCCTGTACAGATTTAAAACAATAAAAAGCTTACTCCCTAAAGATCACAGCAATACACCCTTGCTAGTAATTTTTATCCTCTGGTCTAATTTTAGATCGGACACAAATAGTTTCTGTGATACACACACACACACACACACACACACACACACACACACACACACACACACACACACACACACACACACACACATTTCTTATAATAAAACAATCACAATATAGAAACAGAGTCATTTTGACCAGGGTTATAACAATAGTTAGAAGTCAAGTCTCAAAATGTACTGCCCCTTTGGAATAATAGGATTATTTTGTCTGGGGACAGCTACAGGCTATGTGTCATCATGAGAAGTGGTGAAATAAGTATACAGCTTATTGACTCGTATAACGTGATAAATAAGTCATTAGAAGTATAAACAAACTTAAATCTTTAAAGGGTTTGCAAATAATATGAGAACGAGTAAACTATGAGACTCTTAAAAGTAAACATATTCATAATAATGGGAACGACGACAAATTTATCAGACTGTCTGTCATAAAAACAAGAAAATGCAAATATTTTTTAAATCTATCAAAAATATATTTATAACTAAAACAAATGATGCTGTTATTTATTATTTATTAGGCAAATGAAAAACTGAATCCAATGTTTTCTTACCCAAATATGAACAAGTACACTGGACTTCTCTGAGATCTCAAATATGAACCAAACATAACATTCAAACACTAAAATTGATTTTTCTATTCAGGAATGTTTGTAAATAACTGTAGTAAAAATAATAATAATGTGCTTTAAATATTTTTTCAGCTTTTCTGTAAAATGGTAAAAGTGGAAATTCATGGCTAACAACAATAATTATATTTTAGCAGTTAAAATATTTATTTTTAACATATTGTAATATTAACAAAAAAGGATTTTTACAATTACCAGTACTGTTCATTTTGGGCATTTAGGTCATAAATCTGTATAGTGGGGTAGAATTATTCATTTTCGTATAAGTGTTATTTAATGTTGTCACTTGTTGAAGAGCAGGTATTTTGAACTAGCATAAATTTCTTTCAGCAAAACATACAAAAGTTAACTGCAAATACACAAGTACATTAGATTTACTCTTGTTTCAAAGGCCTGAATCAAAGTGATGGTTCAGTGGATCCTGATTAAAGCAAATAAAGAAAGAAATACTAATAGAGTGAATTTTCTAAATTTACCAGCAGGTTCCAACTATTTTATCAGTATACGTAATGTTTCTTTGTACGATAAAAGGAAAGAAAGCTGTGTGTCAGGAAAATGCGACAAGAGTGGAAAAAAGTGCAGTTAGTGAAACACATTGATTTTTTTTTTTATTGACTTTCCCAGAACAGTACCACTTGTTCCCTTACATTCTGTTTTTTTTCCCCCTCTTTTAATTGTACCATTCTTCCACAGAAAGCATTGTGTAATTACACCAATGGCATCAAATAAACTCTTACAAAGAGATAGGTTTGGCATATTCCACAATTTCCTTTTGTATGAGGAGACGCAAACTGTACCATCTTATCACAAATACTAACCTAAAATCATTGCAAATCAGAGGCACATGAGGGGGGCCGGTGTGGGAAATTAACCAGTCCAGCACAATGCATTCCTGTGCTGTATGTCAGCAAAAAAAAAAAAAAAAAAAAGACAGCAACAGACAGCAGACAGGAGGAATGTGACTTTTAAATGCCACTGTAACTTCGGCTGGAAAGTATTTTTAAACACAGATGTGCCTGCAGCGCAGTTTCTTAGTAAAACACAAAGTAAGTGTTTAAAGCAAAAAAAATCCATCTTTTTTTGTTTCCAATAACAAGTAAAAAGAGCAAAACATGAACAGTAAGAGTTTCACCCTTAACAACAGTCTCTGTAACTGATGTTCACAGTCATATGAACAAACACTCCCACTATCAAGCAAGAGGACAGTTACACAACACTTATGTTGACACTGAAAGAAAAAAAGAAAATCTGAATCCTTTTCACAAGAATGAAAAAAAAAAAAAAAAGTCAGCTCAAAATACACTGATTTTAGCTTTCAGTAACATTTTTTGACAACATAAATTTAAGGTACATTCACTGTCATAATGGAAGACATTGAGATTTTAAGAAAAAGGGAAAAAAGAAAAAAAAAAACTTTCTCTTTCTCAATTGTATTTAATTCAGTTTAACAGCTCTATAATCATTAGTACTTCACATTTACCGTTTTCTCATGTTTTAATAATCAAAGGGAAGCCCTTTAGTTTAAGTGTGTGTCACTATTACATAAGTGTTCTACTAATAGAATTGCATGAAACACTTTCAATAAAGTGTTGCCATCAGATGGCTTAATCCCACATGAGCGTATGCTGTTGGGTCATAAACAGCAGTTTCATGACACTTTGAGAAAACGCCCTTCACCGAGCAAGACCATCACATGCCACACCGTCTCAAGTGCTTAATTGTGTCTGGGAAATATCCTCCGTGCCACTCTAAATGATGCTGTGCCCAAACAGAAAACTTCAAGCTGTTTCCCCCCCCCCATGTGTTTGATAGAACAGAGACAGCTGGATGGAAATGGGACTATATACTGTATGTGCTTCAAAAGATGCTGTTCAGATGTGCTGTACAGAAGACAATGTGTTTGTATAAATTAGCCAAAATGAGTTAAAACTTGTGTAAAAGCATGCTTAGCAACATAAAAAACTAAAGTTGTAAAACATGACTCCCACTTAATACTGACAGAGTTTCTGTCTGAAAACCTGCAAAACTACAGGACATTGTGGTTAGCCCTTTTCAAGACTGGTCCAGGTGTAGTCTTGTCAACCTTGAATCAAATCTAACCTGCTGCATAATTTGAAAGGGAAAAAGACATTTAATACTGTGGAATCAAAATTATACGTTATTTTTAGCCGTGCTCCAAACTAACAAACTCTAAAAACATAAATAACCAATTACAACCTTTAACTATGAAATGTCTTTGCAAAAGTGCCCTAAAATATCACAACCCCCCCCCAAAAAAAACCCAACAAAAAACCAACAACAACAAGTTGGCAATACTTGTAGTTTTAACAAGCTTTCTTTCTATGAGTTGCTGTAGCATCCTGGTCTTGTGCAAGATCAAACTTCAATTACCTCATATTAAAAATTACAGTGCATTTGTTCTTTTTGCTTTACTTGTTACACAGTATAACCTTGGCAATAAAGCTTGTGGCCTATGCAAACTTTAAAACACAAAAAAAGAGAGCAGAGTCATCTCGACTCTCCAGCAGGCCTTCTCGTCTACACGAGAAGATGCAGAAGGGGATTGAAAAGTCGCCCACTGAAATCAAACGCTTTGTGATTTTTTTTTTCCAGTCAGACTGGGATCATGTGACCCCAAAAAGAACATGCCAACATGCCATAACCAGTGTATTTCCCCCCCACATTACACCCGCCATCAGATATTCGTGTGTGTTCCAATCAGCTCCGTTTGCAGTCATCGGTTTTGGTTCAAGCAAAGGCATCCGACTTCGAGGGAGTGTCCGAACAATGGTCACTGCCCTCACATGCCCAGACACAGACCCCAACGCAGGAAACGTCTGTTCTTGCGCGTCCCAGTAGCCCCCCGCCCAAGCCAGAGTCAGTTCACATTAAAACACAGCATTTGAAACAGCCACCTGTGGTTGTTTGTCGTTTCTGTAAAGCTGCCCGTGTTGCCGTTTCAAATACTTCCCAGATCCCCTCCTTGGTTTTAGCTGAGCACTCCAAATAGTCATATGCGCCAATGCGCGTGGCCATGGCCCGGCCATCCTCTGTTTTCACTGGCTCCAGCTTCAACCGAGACAGCTCATTCTTCACGTTCTCGTCGTTGCGGAGATCCCTCTTGTTGGCCACTAATATGATGGGTACGTTCGGGCAAAAGTGTTTCACTTCAGGGACCCACTTTTCAGGGATGTTTTCCAACGAGTCCGGGCTGTCCACCGAGAAGCACATCAGAATGACGTCGGTGTCCGGATAGGAGAGCGGCCGCAGCCGGTCGTAGTCCTCTTGTCCGGCTGTGTCCCACAAAGCCAGCTGGACTTGCTTGTTATCCACTTCTATGTCCGCCACGTACGTCTCAAACACAGTCGGGACATACACTTCTGGAAACTCGTCTTTGCTGAATACTATCAGTAGACATGTTTTCCCACATGCACCGTCGCCCACCACGACAAGTTTCTTTCGTATGTCTGCCATTGCTGCCTCTCCCAGTTCTCGCTCTCAAACGCGGCTCAGTCCAAAGTCGGCAGTTGTAAATATTTAGTCGTGTCAAGTCCAGTAGCTTTTAAACTCTAAGCAGATACTGGTCAAACTCGTCCCTCAAGTCAGTCCTTTCCACTAACTCCGGAGCCTTTTGCCACAAACTACAGCAATCTCTTTATAAAGCGTAAGGCGTTTTCCTAAATATAGCAATCCAATCGGAAATGGGGAGGTGAGATCACCGTCTGTAAAGGAAAAGGTGATTGGGTCCCGTCGGGTTTTTCTCGCGTTGGAGGAGGGAGGGGTCACTGACCACGAGGATCCACCCGACTGAGAATCAGGCGAAATCAACTAAAATCACAGCACGATGACGATAAATATACACGTACTTCTTCTTTGAAACCTCCCTTTCAAATAAGCTTCCCGGACACATTGGCTTGCTACTTTTATTACTGAGTCAGCATTTTGTTCACAAAATGACATGAGCCGGCTGTCTAATGAGGATTCATTCAGACTAAGCCAGTTTATCCTATGAAATGTGAGAGTGATTTTGGGTGGGGAAGTGTCTCTGAGACTAATTTCTATGATACCACATATTAGGTTGCCTAACACAGGGGGGTTTGGTGCTCAAAAGGCACGCTGGGAAGGCAAATTGACACTGACATTGTTATACGCATGTCTACGTAGTTCACGCTATTTACAGGGAGGGGGCACTAGCGTAGACAACTGTTAGCTTTGACTACCAAGCTTTGCTAAATCACCGCTCTCTCTCCAAGGAAACAAAACAATATAGAATCGGGTTGACGGCGTGCAACAAGCACAGATCCTCTCTCGACACGACAACGCGTGAGTATGCCCTCACATCTGTTCACAACCGAATCCAAAGCTGTGTAAGGGGACTGCTTTGGAAGCGGTTGCCGCCGTGCGAGTATTTCCCCTTTTGTTTAGCGGTTAAGGCCCCTCTGTTTGGAACTTGAAGGGGGGCCATGTTGTTTAGCCACTCAGTGTTTGGCTGATGTTTTAGCTAACAACAGCAACATGGCTATTAGCGTTTGTTAGCTCTCGGAGATGGCCGTAACGTGTTGTGTACAGTGAATATCGGATAATAAGTCGAGAAAATGTGTTCTATTTAACATGCAAAGCCAACCGCTGACTATAAAACAGCAGTGAATTAAGCGAATTTCTTTGATGTCTCACCAATAATAAACACAACAGGCCCTTTGCGGTTAGCACTAGCTAGTTAGCTCCAGAGAACCAATGGTTAGCTTTAATCATGTTCGATTTCCGCTAGCAGAAATACATGAGGGGGAAAAAGTAAACAATAAAAAGAAGCGAGGCAACAAAGCAAACACAATCTAATAAATAAATAAATAAATAAACATTTACGCAAATCCCCGCTGAAAGTCGTTAAGGTAGCTTCCTTATTATTACAGCGGCTTGCTTGCTGCTGGCTAGGCTAGGCTAGCTAGCCAAGCTGCTAATTGGTGTGCCACAATGAACAGTTTCAAATTTGAATACGTTGTTGCAAGCTCGTTACATCATCTCAGGAATCAGTCGTGGCTATCGCTGAATATTTGCATTTATGCGTGTATGTCTGTGTGGTAGTCGAAGCTTTATTGCTGGTATCCCCAGTCGTATGGTCACCAGCTAGAATTTGGCTAACGACAACGTTACCGAGCGGTGTTGCTCTTATAAGCCACCAACATCGATGTCAGTCGCTTGTTTCGTTCTTGGCCCGATCTTTTTAATTTAACAAAACATTACTAACCTGTTGTAGCACAAATAGTTAAGCAGAATTAGACAACTATATCCCTGGCGTGTTGTTAGCAGCTCGGGAATTAGTCTTGTCCCAGCGAGGAAAATTAAAAGCATTAGTTATCATTTTATTATTCTTTTGGATGAACATCTTTAATGGGATGTAAAAGCTGATTTTTGTCTGAAGGCTCAAGGAGGATTTAATAAGTCCACGATGGTCGCATTATAATAGCATGGGCTTTCATAAAAGCCAATTATGATGCCGTAAACACCAAATTGTAATGGGTGCTACATTACATTGTATAATGAAATTAAAATTACATCTGAGTCTTTTATAACCTAGTGTTTCTTATTGGTCATTTATATGTAATTGTACAGGACACACAGAGATACTATATCCTCTAATAAGATTTCTTTCAATTTTATGCAAGTGAAATTGAAATAAGAAAATATACATTTCAGTGAGTAAATCTTACTTTGTCTGTTTTTTTGTTGTTGTTGTTTTTTAGGCTTTCCCGTGGAATGAGCATTCCATGCAGCATCCTAGGTATGAATGACGTGGCCTGGCAGGAGACGAGAGGTGGGATGCTGCATGCAAATGGTGCTCCTGAGTCTGGGGGTGTCCGAGTTCATGGCGGAGGGCCCCTAGCCACAGTTGGCGGAGCTGGTCAGGCTCCTGGAGGGCCACACATACAGGGCATGGACAGGGTTCCTAACCCTACCCCAGGTACCCCACAGCCCCCGCTGAGCGGGAGGTCTCAGGATGACGCCACAGTAGGGTACTTCTTTCAGAGGCAGCCTGGGGAGCAGCTTGTAAGTTGCACACCTAGCAAGCATCGCTGGCCTACTGGGGATGCCAATCATATCGATCAGGTAAAGAGTTGGTTTGTTTTTTGTTTTACTGAGCTAAGGCATGCGGTGATGTGCAGTTTAGTATAATTACCAGACAGAACAAGTCCTCAATTTTCACTGATTGTTATATTGGTATAAACAGCAAGTAAACAATCTGTTGTTTAAATGTAGTACTTTGTCATTATTGGAGTTACAGACAGGTCTGTCCACAGCCGTTTGCCCAGTCAAACGTGAGGTGAAGGTTGGAGTGCAGATTTCAGAGATCACCAGTCTGTTACTACAAGTATTAAAAAGCCATAGCACTGCTTCTGATTTACAACAGACATCAGCAAGATTATAGTTTTGGCCATTGTGTCAGCACAACAGGGGTGTGAGTCTCACCATGTTGACTGAGCCAGAGTTGTAATAGAAAGTGTGGTTATTAAATAATGAAATAAATGCTGCAATTAAACTTTAATGAAGAAAGCTTGTCTTTTAATTCTGTTCCCCTTCAAATTATTCCCCTTCTGCACCTACAGACTGCTGCACTCGGGGCTTTCAGTGATCAAAGCAGCGTAGTAAGTCTTCTTCCATTAGTGGTCTAAGAGGCTTCATGGTTTTATTCTACACTGTTGGATCAGACTTGGAAGTGCTTCTCTTAAACGCAAATGTGATTTTGAAGGAAAATAAATAAAGTTGCGTGGTACTTGGATCAGATTAATAAGGAGGATTGACATGTAGTTGGCCAGAAATGGCTTCACTAGGACAGCTCAGCATACTGATATGGATGGAGATATTTTCCCACAGCTGTGGCTTCTTTTTTGCTGACCATATATTGAGAAATGTCTATAATCTGTCTGTAGTAATGTTAAGCCAATGGTGCACTGGAAACCAATCCTCTTTTAATTTCAAAACCTGTCTTTGTGTTGTCATTTAATAGCCACACCTCACATCCTGTCTCAACAGTAGTTTAAGCTGCTCTGCAGCTTTTTTTGTTGCTACATACAAAGCCCCGTCTCGTGTTTAGGTTATTTCATTTTTTTTTTCTTTCAAACTTCATTCAAACTATTCTGTTTCATACAAGCAAGTTATTGTGCCCTGCAGAAGAACGAGTGTAATCGCCTCTCTTTATAAATCATCATGTGTAGTCTGTGCAGATGTTTTTTTTGTATTTAGCTCTGCATAGGTCCTAGTCTAAAAATGTTTTTTTAAAAAGGTCCTTCTCAGATTTTTATTTTCATTTTCATTTTTCCTTAACACATCGTGTATAGTGGGCTGGGGGGCGGTCATGCAATAACCAAAGCTAAATGATCGTGTCAGATACCTTAACATAAGTCGAACAGTCAGGACTATTTGCTTTGGGATTTCATGTAAGAGAATTAAACAACATTCTCTTATTGGCTTAACAGCATATTCAAAATGCTGTATAAGTCATAATTCATGTCTGGCTTATTTCACAAAACCAGAATGTTATGTAATGTATAAACAATTGCACAGATTAAAGAATAAATGTTAGTTTTTTGCTATGAATGTTTATGTATTCTATTGAATTGTCACATATTCTTACAACAAGCACTCTTTAGCATTGCAGGTACAATTTTACAGTTTACATTTTGTTAAATCATTGCTGTTTAATTTAAAATGTTCATGAAAAACCTTTTTTTTTTTAAATCTGTCTCAGGTCCGTGCAGTGGATGAAATGAACTATGATTTTCAAGCTCTTGCTTTGGAGTCGAGGGGGATGGGAGAGGTAAGAACAGTTTTTGTCTGCATATCGTTCACTCTCCTCACTCTTATACAGTTTTCTGTGATTATTATTTAATTATTTTCTTCTTTCCCCGCCGCTCTAGAATTGAAAAGTGACTGTACACATCCGCAGGTTGCTATTTTACAGAAACTATAGAAATGCTGAATTAGTTTTAAAGCTTCAATGTTTGCACCACCACCACCACCACCACCACCACAGTCTTTAAAATACAGATTTATTGTAAACTAGTTCATCTTACCTTTGATTGAAATCCATTAAACCCTCACCTGTCCCTGTTTTATTGTTAGCAAGCATATGCACAATACAGAAACAACTGAACAACAATAAATGTTTGTTTTCCTAATAAAGGGTTTTCTGAAAGCTTTTTGACTTAACGCTATTACAAATAATTTTTTATAAACGATAAACGCCTTGTGCTCCTCTGTGTGCTACACTGATGTAGTTACATTTTCTCATATTTTATGTCTCAGACCCCCCCACCCCCCAGGCTGCTGCATGTAAATCTATGTGCAGTGTACAGTGATGGTAAAACTGTGTTGTATAGGAGTGTTTTTCTCATTTTATGAAACAAGAAGACTAAAATAGCCGGTTCGCTTAAGCAAATAAATTGTTTACTTGGTGTTTGGTTAAAGCATCAATTGCAGCATTGACTTTCTTACTAATGACAAATCTTGTTAACAATGGTCATAAAACTTGGCACGACTTTCCTAGAAATCTTCAAGCTCAACCAGCCTTTTTTCCTGGCAGTGTGGATTGGGTCATTGACTTGTTTGCCTCGCCAGAGCACTCTAGGGGGAAAAAGATTCCAGTTAGAATTTAATCTGTTTTAAGAGGAGTCTGAAGCAGAAAACCTGTACGGATTCTTTAGAAAAGCATTATTGAACTGACTTGAAGTTAACTGAGAGTTGCTCAAAGGTCTTGAGTGTAATAGCCCCAATTATAGGTAATTAGTGTCTATAATAGGTAATTAGTCCAACTTACACTAAATAATAAACATTTGAATCCTATGTCAATAAAAAATTCTTATGAATTAGTAGTCAGTGACTCCCCATGTCTGTGTACAAATACAGTCTAATTGAAGCTTAGATTGTTCAATTAAGTGATTTCTCCTGATATCTTCCAATTATGCCAATTAATTATTAGTGAGTTTAACTTGTCCTCAAAACATTCTGTTCTCAAACATCTCATTCACATATGGAGTCGAAAATACGTCTCCCTTTGCACTCGCAGTTTGGAATCATAAATGCAAATGGTTTTCTACACCATTCAGAAACGCTGTTTATGTTTTTTCTTAGCTTTTGCCAGCAAAAAAGCTCTGGGATTCTGATGAGCTGGCCAAAGATGGCAGGAAAGGAATGCTTCTTGGAGAAGAGTGGAGAGACAATGCATGGGGATCATCTCGTGAGTGTCTTCTAAAATGTCTTTTCTCTAATTAATTAATTAATTATTACATATGTGGTTAAGATATCTGTTCCAGTCATGTGTTTGGGAATGGAATATCTCAGTTTTCACAGGTGCCTGCCAGCTATAACGTTTTGATATAAATACTATTAGAATGATATAAATACAGTGGCAAGAAAAAGCAAGTGAACCCTTTGGAATTTGTCTTAAAATCAGGTCAGATCTTCATCTGAGTTACAATTATAAACAAACCAGGGTGGTTTTTTTTCTGCTTTTTTATTTTTTGTTGAAATTGCACACACACACACAATTATTTTCAATTATATATCATGGTGCATTTTGACTAGGCTATGTTAGAAAATGGTAAACATCTCCCTTCACGAATACCATCTATAAATCATTCCTGGTTAGGACAGTAAGGACTGATTCTGATCTGCAGTGAGTGTTTGTAGAGCCTGTGGTGTAGCCTGTGTAAGTGCCTGACTTCATTGGCGGCATTTACACTTGTGCAAAATACATTCTGTGCGGATTACCTCATGGTTATGTCCTAGTCATTTGTATGCGGAGTCATCCAATAGAAACCAATAAAATGGTGGGGCTTTTTGTCCCGTCTTTAATTCCCACTCAAGTTTTTTTTTTTTTTTTTTTTTTTTTTTTTCACCTGCTGCATTCCCTCACATCTATTCTGATAGGTTCAACAACCTGCCTGCAGGAATTTGCAGACATTTGTGAATCCTTACATTGATGCTATGATCATTATTCCTTATATTGAAGTGATGACAGTTATTCTCTCACTGATGAATTAAGAAACTACAGCAAAAAAGCAGCTGGATATGCACAGGAAGAATCGGCAGTACTGAACAGGCCAATCACAATCGTTGCGTGGACATGATGGGTAGTTAAATCGCTGGTTAGAACGCCACTGCTGTCCATAAAACCTTGCCTGATATTTGCTAAAGGAGTACTTTGATCCTTTACAGCACTACTGCAGTACTGAATGATGTAGCTAAACTGCAAAGTAAAGCCTGCGCTTCCTTTGCCTGAGTTCAAATTATTCTTCATTTATCTCATTTGTCCCTTTTTATCCAACATTTATCTGATTGGTTGTCCCTCGTAAACGGATGGTTAGAACAGCAGGTGAGTGGAGCTGCTGAGCTTGCAGCCAGATATGTGTGCATGAGATGACCATATTAAGCACATCTGCTCTAAGTGACCTCACACAGAGCTAAGAGTGGGGGGAAAATGAAATTAACCATTTAGAACAGTCTGAATCCTGAGCGTATGGCATTAAGGGATTACTTACTAACCGTAGCTGATTATTTGAAATAGGCATGTTTATTATGAGCACTGACCATTGTGCCCATTCACATATGGCTGAAAATGAGCTAAAGTATAATAGGTTCCTTTTACAAGAAGAAGGTCTAACGGTTCAGTCAGAGCCCAGTTTCTTAATCTAATAGAGGTGCTGAAGAATGACCTCGAGGATAATTCACGCTAGAGATTCATTCCTGACAACATGGCTGAAGTGAGACAATTCTAGAAGAATGACTCAAACTTCCTCCTGATTGTGGCTGCAGAAAACCTTTGAAATCACTGCTGCCACAGGAGGTTCAGTCACTTGTCAAATCCAAGGGTTCCCTTACTTTTTCTACCAGCAATCTAAAGTTTTAATAGAATAGAATAGAATGCCTTTATTGTCACTATACAGTTGTACAATGAGATACAGAGCATCTCCTACTCAGTGTAAACATGCTGGGGGGGGTGGTACAGTTCTGCAGCGCTATGTACATATGGACAGTATTAACATAGGGAAAAACCTCTTATGTCCTTCTAAGAAGGACATAAGAGATTGTTTGGGTCAAACATCACGTTTGTGTTTACTTGTGACTCAGATGAAGATCAAATCAGATTTTCTGACCAGTGAACGCAGAAGAACATGTAATTCCACGGGTTCACTTCGCTTGCCACTGTATTTGATTACGACTTTTCGTTCAGATCATTCAGTGTCTCAGCCAATCATGGTGCAGCGACGGCCAGGCCAGGGTTTCCATGGCAATGGTGATGCCAATTCTGTGCTTTCACCTCGCTCAGAAGGCGGAGGTCTCGGCGTGAGCATGGTGGAGTACGTCCTGAGTTCGTCCCCTGGTGACAAGATGGATGGCCGCTACAGGAATGGAGGCTATGTAAGCCAAACTCATGCATCTCATCGATCTTACCAAAAGTGGAGATTGCATTTCTTTGTCTAAATGTTTTTCTGTCTTTCGTATTTACACAGGGTGCAGGAGATGCTGACCAAGATGGGAGAGAGAAAAGTGATGCGCAAGAGAAGGTGTCGCCTTTTGAAGACGACAAAAGCCCTGAGATGAAGGTGGGAGAGGAGAGTGATCCTACTAAAGCCAATGGAAGAGGTCTGCTGAACGGCATGGACAGAGACTGTAAAGACTTCAAGTAGGTTTTCCTTTTACAATGGTACAAGTTAACATTTTTTCCATTTTCTACTGGTTATCTCTAATATAGTATATATAGCTTTTCAGTTAAAAACTAAATATAAAATATCAGACGGTGTAAATATGAACATTTATAAGTTGATTTGAGGGTTTTTAGACTTTTGTTTTGCCCCCAAATAACAGTTGTGTATAAATATGGTGGTCCTTTTTAAACTCAACTTGTTTTTTGTTTTTGTTTTTTTGTTCTTTTAGCCCAACTCCTGGAAGCCGTCAAGCTTCTCCCACTGAGGCTGTGGAGAGGATGGGTCCCAGTCAGACAGGTTTGGAGATGATGGGGCAGCACCACCACCCTCATGCTCTCCAACAGCAGAACCCCTCCCAAAACAAGGTCCAAGCTGAGGATTTCCAGAACCAGGAGGCCCAGAACATGGGCGGTATGGAGCAGCAAGCTGGTGTGGAGTCCTTACAATTTGACTATGCTGGTAATCAGATTCAGGTGGACTCTTCAGGGACTCCAGTTGGATTGTTTGACTACAACTCTCAGCAGCAGGTCTGTTAAATGCACAAAGTCTGTTTGGTAGCTTGCTCTGCAGGTTGTGAGCAGTTTGTTGATTTTTATTTATTTATTTTTTTCCAGTTGTTCCAGAGGTCTAATCCATTGACTGTTCAACAGCTCACTGCAGCTCAGCAGCAACAATATGCACTGGCTGCAGCCCAGCAGCAGCATCTTGGTGAGACAGATTCTTTTGCAGTATTGTTTAACTGCTTTGTCTCTCAGGTTGTCTCTGTTTGAGTTGCGTAGACTTTTGAATGAGAATTATATTGTTGTTCTTCCTCATGTTACTCAGCTGGCCTTGCTCCTGCGTTTGTGCCAAACCCTTACATCATTAATGCTGCCCCACCTGGAGCTGATCCCTACACTGCTGCTGGGTTGGCAGCAGCAGCAACGCTTGCAGGTGATCACATGGCACATGTTCATCCGCAAGTTCTCATTGAAATCCAACAGATCATTATTATTTTATTTCTTTTACTCTTGATTATCTTCTGCCCAGATCCAATGTATAACTTCAGATGTGTGGGGGTTTTTTTCTTCTTTTTTTTTTTTTTTTTTTTTTTCCCTCTCCCCTCCTCCAGGCCCCACAGTTGTTCCACCACAGTACTACGGCGTCCCTTGGGGTGTGTACCCAGCTAATCTTTTCCAGCAGCAGCCTGCATCTACTGCCAATCACTCGGCCAATCAGCAAGCATCCAGTCAAGGGCCAGGGCCAGGGCAACCACAGGTAGGAATAATTTCTCTAACCAGTATTAATTCCCTACTTCATTGGCCTCGTATGATTGTATGAAAAATGTGCGTCAGGATTTGGTTTCAGTCATCTGTCTGTGACCAGTTATCATGTGCAGAATGTTTATGATGACAGGATGACCCTGAAAATGAGTCATCCATGAAGACCTGCTGTTAAAATTTAGAAAAGTTAAAAGTGGGCGGGGCTTCTGCGGCGTAGATCCATCAGTTGTGCATTTGATTCAGAACTGTCCTGGGGTTGGTTGTATATGTTTCCAAGCAACTCGTGACGTCTGATCAAACCACACAGTCGTGGTAAAACACGTTAGCTATATTTTAGCTGTTCCTCATTTAGTCACTTGTTGTGACAACAAGTTGAGATTGCTTCCCTTTCAGTACAAAGCCAGTAACAGTATTTTTAACCGTTTCTGCCAGGTGATGCGCACTGGAACCAACCAGCGACCTCTTACACCTGGGCAAGGCCAGCAAAGCCAGCAGGAATCCCTAGCTGCAGCAGCTGCTGCAAACCCTGCGTTGGCATACACAGGAATGCCTGGTTGGTCTACCATTTCATACTTATGCTATACTGCAATGTAGCCAAAGACACTCACAAGCAAATACTTTTTTTTTTTTTTTCCCTTATTGGTTCACATTAAGTGTATACAGTGTGTGAGTAGTAGTTACAAAATACTGAAACACTGTTTCTAACAACACTCCAAGTATGTTGTGTAGTAGTAGTAAACTGTAATTACTAACTCTCTCCTCTTTGTGTGTCTTGTTTCTTCCTCAGGTTATCAGGTTTTGGCCCCTGCAGCTTACTATGACCAGACTGGAGCTTTGGTAATGGGCCCTGGTGCCCGCACCGGTCTGGGTGGGCCTGTTCGTCTAGTCCAAACCCCACTTCTTATCAACCATGCAGCGGCACAAGCTGGTAGGAATTTTTTAAAACATTTGTTTTAATTAAGGAATTCTTTCCTCTCCTGTGTCACCAACTGTTTGCTCAGAGGGGATCTGTGGATGGTTTGTTGTAGGGTTTTTACATTGCATTCAAGTTCCTTGGGGTAACTGTTGTGATTTGGCACTATATAACTCACATTTAGCTAATCTAATTGCATTAGAGATGATTATTTGGAATTCGGTGACTGTATTTTATCTGATTCAAATCTCTAAAAAGATCACTCTCCATCTCCTGTGGACTATGTCTCCTATTTTGTCCACTGACACCTTCACAAAACCAAATGTGACGTTGATCAGATAAGCAGATCACATAGTTTGGTTTAAATTTGGTCTGTTCGCAGTGTTTGTCTCCTGCAGTTACCACTGCTGTCTCTACTCTGCGTGTGGGGAGGACACACACCGAGCAATGTTTCATTTAGCTATTTTAGTGAATAAATTCATTACTTTAATATGTTCCCAAGCCTCTTACCCCGAGTTTAATCACCACACATAAGCAGTAACCTTTAAATATAGGTGGAAAAAATGATTCAGCCAAGAAGTCCCAGCTTCTACAAAGTGTGTTCACGCTGATGGTTTAAAATGCAAAAGTGGCTCTCCCAAAAATAGCTGAATATGTTTATGTTTAATTCTGCTTTTTATTATTTGTTTATATTTGAGCTTGTCATTTGTGTTTATCTATGGTAAAACGACTTCACCCACTTAGCAGTTCTCTAGCAATCTGCCAGATCTGCTGTTTTGAGTAGGCACAGTTGCATGCACACATGTAGCGATCTGATTTGTATAGATGTCCTCTTCTCAAAATGATAACTTAATGAGCGCTTCTGTGTGGTGTGTTGTGCAAATGATGTGTGTGTGTATTATTAATAGAGATGGGATTTTTTTTTTTTCTTCTTAGATATGCCTACTATAATGTCTGTCCCGCACACCCACTTCTTTCTATTCTTACTTGATTAGTACCACTCATGTGATCTTTCCTCACTTTTGACCTCTCACAATAATCTCTCTCCATCAGCAGCAGCAGTGTCTGCATCTGGCTCCGGTAACAACATGTCTGGTCCTCCAGCCAACGGACTGTACCGCTCCATGCCTCAGCCTCAACCTCAGCCACAGCAGCAGCAGGCTCCTCCACCCAGCAGCGGCCTGCCCTCCAGCTCATTCTACGGATCTGGATCAGTCCCCAACACCTCTCAGAGCAGCTCTCTTTTCTCTCACACCTCTGCTGCCCCACCACCCCCAAGCTCCTCCCTGGGCTTCAGCAGCACCGGCGGATCTCTTGGCGTTGGCCTGGGCTCTGCTCTTGGGGGTTTCGGCTCTTCTGGTCAGTGGCTAAACAACGTGCTGCTTGGAGAGGAAAATGGTCTTGTGTTAAATTTAAGTTTTGTGTTCTAAAAGTGCTTTGTTTATGATTTTTTTCAGTATCCAGCTCGACCAGTAGCAGTGTATCCCGCAGGGATTCCCTGTTGGCAAGTTCTGACCTATACAAACGAGGTGGCAGCAGTTTAACTCCCATTGGGCAGCCGTTTTATAACAGCCTGGGTTACTCCTCTTCACCCAGCCCCATTGGCCTTACACCAGGTCATTCCCCACTCACTCCTCCGCCATCTTTGCCCTCTTCCCATGGATCCTCTTCAAGCCTTCACCTAGGTAAGCCTAAAGAAGGGATGTTTACCTTTTGGTCGACTGTTGCTTTTGAGGTAGAAAATAAAGAAGCATTTGATCCTGTTCGTAAGTGAGGATGTGACTTAAATAGAATAGAACTTTAAGTTGTCATCCCCTGTTAGGGGCACCTTCAGTGAAATTGATGCTTGTAAATGAAATATTAAAAATTGTCTTATTTAATCCTAGGTGGCCTGACAAATGGCAGTGGCCGTTACATTTCTGCAGCTCCCGGAGCCGAGGCCAAATACCGGAGCACAGGCAGCACGTCCAGTCTGTTCAATTCCAGCAGCCAGTTGTTCCCTCCCTCACGGCCCCGCTACAGCCGCTCTGATGTCATGCCATCTGGACGCAGCCGCCTATTGGAAGACTTCAGGAACAACCGTTTTCCAAACCTCCAGCTCCGTGACTTGCCTGGACACATGGTGGAGTTCTCTCAAGACCAGCACGGATCCAGGTGACGGACCTAATTTAATGCTTGAAAATGCCACCGCACAATTAAATATATAGGCTTTTGGGAAATAATGCATTTCTTTTAGGTCTCGTAAATTTAAGCCTTAGCCAAAAAAGAAAACGTGCAAAAAACTACATTGCAGTGTTACACTTTTTATAATGAGTCCACTCTTTGAAGTGTCTTTTTAATCGTTCCCTGCTTTCTCCAATCTAGATTTATCCAGCAGAAGCTAGAGAGGGCCACTCCTGCTGAGAGACAGATGGTGTTTGGAGAGATTTTGCAAGCAGCATACCAACTGATGACTGATGTATTTGGGAATTATGTCATCCAAAAGTTCTTTGAGGTTGGGAGTGTTAAAGTTCATCCATGTGTCTTTTGAGTAACTGCACAGTATAAACTAAACTCGATTCCATTTATAATAAATTACTCTCATATTGTAATAGATTCCGGCATATATAATATATTTTTTATGTTGTCTCAGTTTGGAAGTGCAGAACAGAAACTTGCTTTAGCGACCCGTATCCGCGGACACGTCCTTCCCCTGGCGTTGCAGATGTATGGTTGCAGGGTCATTCAGAAAGCCCTGGAGTCAATTTCCTCAGACCAGCAGGTAATTGTAAGTGAGATTTCACTTCTTTATAACAGTTTTATTTTCTATTGAAAAGCATTTTATTCGTCCTTCATATTAAAGGCTTTGATTTAATTTGATATCATTTTCTTCCATTTAGAGCGACATTGTCCGTGAGCTTGACGGCCATGTGCTGAAGTGTGTGAAAGACCAGAATGGGAACCATGTGGTACAGAAGTGCATTGAATGTGTCCAGCCTCAGGCTCTTCAGTTCATTATTGATGCCTTCCAAGGACAGGTGGGTTTTTATTATTTTGTTTTTTAGTGTTTGTTGTTTTTGTTTTTTAGAATAGCTGCCATACAATAAGCTGCCTTATAACGTAACTACCATTCAGTATAATTTATTTTTTGTAGACTCATGTGAGCTGTAGGGTTGCATTAATATCTAAATCCTCTGATGTTCTTTCACTACATGGTACAATAAGCACTGTTTTTATTTTCTAGGTTTTTGTACTTTCCACACACCCCTATGGCTGCAGAGTTATCCAAAGGATCTTGGAGCACTGCACCCAGGAGCAAACTCTGCCCATCCTGGAAGAGCTTCATCAGCACTCTGAACAGCTGGGCCAGGTGTGCACATCAGTTTCCTCTCTGTCCCATTTTAAACTTCCTTATTTTTGCTAGCTGCGACTGATCGTTGTTGACATTTATCATTTTATGTCGCGTATTTGCATGCGTCCTTCATGTTTGAACATTTCATATTTTTAGCCTGTCATTGTTCCTGTGTAGTTGTGGTCTGCTAAGTGTAAGGATGAATGTAATTGTGCTGTTAGCTGACATTACATCTGACATATGTGATTATTTAAACATCCACCTGCCCCCCTCACTTATTCCATCTAGAAATATCAAGGCGTTTCATTGGAGATGACACCCAAAACATATTATACAGTGTCCCGTGATGCACTGTTCAAGGTCAGAGCAATTTGCCTCTATCGCGGATGTCCCTGTGCTCACTTCCTTTTTCCCTCTTTATTTTTTTAATCTTTTCTTCTGTAAAGAATCTAATTTAACATTTAAATAGTTTTCCAACTCCCAACCCTTATGGTCCTTTCCTAACCCACTGAGCTGCCTGTTCTTCCTTTTTCCTCCCTTCTTGCTTTATGCCAGAGGATTTAGGGACATGCTAATCTGCTGTCTGATGATCCCTCTTTTGCCTACAGCATTTTTTGATCAGTCTGTTTTTCCCTTTTTTCTTTTTTTTTCTTTTTTTTTTTTTTTAATTCTCATTTTGCTAAAATTATAATTGTTTGATTCAAATCTAGGAGTTTGAAACTCTTATAACCAAATAGTTCACAAATGGTGTTTTAAAACCAACATAATGCAAGTTCATGTTAAAACAGATTGACAGAAAATGGTTTGGGAGGCAAATACTTCAAATTTAAAGGTGGAGTTCGCATTACCTACTCAACAAATTACCACTTTAACAAGCTTGGCAGTTGAGTGGTGTTATTTGTTGTTTGGTCAGTTCATTTTTTGTCTCCATCTTGCCGCACTAAAATTACACCCGTAACTGTCTATCACCCGTTTCTGAAGGGGCAAAGATGCTATTGGTTGTGTTACCTGGTCAGCAACACAAACCAGCAGCATCTGTTTTGTCTGACCTTCCGCAGTGATGACGTAAGGGTATTCGAAATACTACAAATGGAGGTGTCGCTCATTCATCGGCCAATCATTGTAGAGTTGCATGATTACCTTATCAATCGAGGCCAATGGGGGTGAAAAAGTAGTGCATGAGTATCAATCATGTTCAGTTGTATCTCACAGTTTGTTTGTTTTTTTGTTGTTGTGATTAATCTTGTTGGGATGACTTTGCCTTGCCCTTACACCTCTGTTGCCTCCTGCAGGATCAGTACGGTAACTACGTCATTCAGCATGTTTTGGAGCATGGCAGACCAGAAGATAAGAGCAAGATAGTGGCAGAGGTGCGCGGGAAGGTTCTTGTCCTGAGCCAGCATAAATTTGCAAGGTAAACTAAGCAGTCTGTATGGATTAAGAGTGGGCTGTATATTGTTTGCGGATTTTGACATTAACAGGGCAGACCGTGAATATTCTAAAG
Source organism: Maylandia zebra (assembly GCF_041146795.1). NCBI lineage: Eukaryota > Metazoa > Chordata > Actinopteri > Cichliformes > Cichlidae > Maylandia > Maylandia zebra. Next base: position 14,226,621 of record NC_135181.1, read on the forward strand.
TTAATTTCGTGAAATGATTGTGAAAATAAATAAATATTCTGTTGTGGGAGGGAAAGCACTCACATTACTGTCAATATTAGAGCAGCTGTGTTTCTTCACACTTCTGCTGGTGTGAGGACAGAGATGTGAGTGATTTGCACTAGCATAACTAAGGAACATAAGTTGATGCATATCATCTGAAGATCAGTCGATACGCTGTTGTTGTTCTGCTACATCTTTCGAGTGTTTACATTTGTAAAAACCGGTTAATAGTAGGTTTATAACATGCAGTTTAACGACTCACGTTTGGACCTGATAAGAGATAATTTATCAGTAACCATGTGGTAACAATAGCAGGAAGTTCATAACCTAGATCTTTCTTGAGTCGAGTAGGATGGGAATGCTGAATTTTAGGTTTCTTTGTTTTCAAAGCAGAGATTGTCCAGGGCAAGTGTCCATTTGCTTAGCTTGGAGTAAATTCTTTTGTAATGTATAGGCGGTGGCATGATGGTACAGTGGTTACTGCTATCACCTCACAACAAGTGAATCTCCGGTTTGGCTCAGGCCTTGCTGTATGGAGTTTGTAAGTTCACCTTGTGCTTACATGGGTTTCCTCGAGCTTCCTCTCACACTCTGAAGATATTCATTTTAGGCAGGTACAGTGCTTGAAGTGTATAGCATAAAATTATGATTGAATGCTTGGTTAAGATGAGATATGCAGTGAAGTGCCTTGAGTGGTCCATAAGAATAGAAAAGTGCTTTCTTAATGTGAGTACATTAGGCAAGTAGATATTTTAAAAGACAAGTCTATGTTGAACTAAATGTGTCTGCACGAGTTGTTATGGCGGTCATGTTGGTTTTCGCTCTTGTGGATGTGATGTGTTTGTCAGTGAGCAAACATGACTTTAGGCCGACTTTGGACCTTTAATTTATATTAGTTTGAGTAATTTAATTATATGGCTCACGATAATTGTGAATATGCGGGGCAAAGGATGTTGGCTAAGTAGGCGAGATGGAGGCAGATGATCCACTGTGGGGATCTTTAAAGGGAGGTGCCAAAAGATGAGGGCAAATCCTCTACTGGTAGCCAGTACTACAAAACGACTTCCACGTTCAGTTCCTGTAGTTAAACAAAAGTGGTTGTCTACTTGTTTCGTAATACAAGGTTTTCCAGTCTTGCTACCATTAAAAATGGTGGTGTGTGCTGCCAATTTGTAAAAATACATGTCTGCTGGCAGCAGAGTGGTATATTTTATACATTTAAAAGATGAGCTGTAATATTAGGAAAAAATAAGATGCTCACAAACTTAACATAACTGCTGCAATTAAACAGCACTATACAAGTGTATGAGTGTTTGATGGGAAAAATGATCCTTGTAACTTGTAGAAAAGTGCTGTAAGAATGTGTAAATGACTAATATCCTCTTTAGTGTAACATGGAGCAGTGGGTAAGACTGACTCAGTGGGCCATCATTGCATATGTTTAGAGTTTTGTGTTTCATGTTTCATTTCTTTGGAAAAAGTTTGGAATTCTAATCAATAAATGTTCTCAGCTTTAGGAATAAATTGCTGTGTAAAACTGATCCTGTTAGCCAACAGGGGGAAAAAAAATTAAGCTTGGAATAGTGGTCCCCTCTCCTAAAAACCTGTCTCTGGTAGATTGTAAGCTGATAGACAAAGGGCTTAGACACTCTAACAACTAGATGCTGTTATTGGGATGGTCCAGTGGAGGATTAACTGGAATTTTCTATAGTCAGTAGGTGGTAATGTTGTACATGTTGTTTTCTTATCAAACATAACCTGTTCCTGCACGTGTCAGGTGTAAAACTAGGTCATAGTAATCCTCCTTTATATTTCCCAAATTCAAGTTTACCCCATTAACAACCTGCCCTTGCCTCACAGTTGGGGTCAGCAAAACCTTAAACGAATTGAGCTGTTTGAACACTTATCCAGTCCACTGTGCCCAATAATTACAGTTTGCTAACACACATGCATACATACCACGTGATGCCAAAAACAAAAGAAAATGATTCTAATATGCTGGCATCTCTCTGCTTCCATCTGTTCAGTTATAAACTTGAGTAACAGTAGCTTATTTTTCCCCCAGTAATGTGGTGGAGAAGTGTGTGATCCACTCCTCGCGTGCAGAGAGAGCTCTGCTGATAGATGAAGTGTGCTGCCAGAAAGACGGGCCCCACAGCGCTTTGTACACCATGATGAAAGACCAGTACGCCAACTACGTTGTCCAAAGAATGATCGACATGGCAGAACCTGCTCAGCGTAAAATCATCATGCACAAGGTGAGTCGCCTACTAAATGTGCTCATGTTAGTGTTAATGATAGTGGGTGGATCGTGGTCCATTTGATCCAGTGAATTCTATCAGTGTTCTGTAAGGTTTAGCAAAGCTTAAAAAGTCTAATCTGTTTCTGACAAGTGGTCAAATCGACTTGGCTGGTAAAAGTTTAGCTGTGAAGTTTTATCAGTGGTATCCAGGGGGTTGACAGCTCATTCAGATCATGAAACAGCCCAAGTTCAAACAAGTGCCTGTGTTGGTGCTTTCAAGGACCCTTGATATGTGAAATATGACCAGAAAGACCTGTTTTTAGTCATGTTATCAGTGCCATTATGTGTACAGCGATTGTATTTTGCATGAAAACAAAGTAATAACTAGGGTGTGCACTTCCGTATCTATCTGCCAGCATTGTGTCCATTGTTTACATATTTTACATTACTCTTTGTGTACATCAGTGCAGGCTTTTGTCAAGGCTCTTGTGTTGACATCAAACTAGTTAATGCTGTTTTTGTTTTTTAAAGAACAATATAGCTTGGGTGCCAAAAATTTGCCAAAATATCTGCATTCTTTCTGCTGGCCAACAGGTGGCGACTCCTGTGGTTCCAAAATTAAGAAATTTTTGTAGATTACTGCAAGAAAATCACTTAACTCATGAATTCAGTAACCCTTTTACATACACAATCTCCATCAGCAGTTTCAAGACTTACTTAATGTAACATGATATGCATTTTGTAAATTATGCTACCCATTATTAAAAAGCATGCCCATTCTTTACCCCTACTTCCAGATTTAAACTCATTTGAGCTTCTTCAGATTTTAAATGCCTTTATCTTCTTCTCTTCTTTATTTAGATCCGGCCTCACATTGCCACTTTGCGTAAGTACACCTACGGGAAGCACATTCTAGCTAAGCTAGAGAAGTACTACATGAAGAGTGGATCTGAACTGGGTCCAATCGGCGGTCCCGCGAATGGTCTGCTGTAGTCACGTACACATCCCAGGTCCCCTGAACAAGTGGAGGAGTAGGAGCCCCAAACCCCCTGTTCTGTCTGAGATGTGCTCCTTAGCCATAGGGGTTAGCCTTTGACACCCTCTGTTATCCCATCAAATGGGGGGGCAAGTTACCAAAAAAACAAGACAAGTCAACTTCACCTAAGAACGCTGTGACAACTGACCCCTGCCACTCTGCCACCCCTGGTGCAGGTCCCCAGCATGGCCCCCAGGGGGTGCACAGTCAGCAGGCTGTTTATTCTTTTTGTTTTTCTTTTGTTTTCCTCCTTTTTTTTTTTTTTTTCTTTTCTTTTTTTTCCCTGGGTAAAGCACAAGCCCATTGTTAATGATGTAATTGATGTATTTGACTGGTTTTCATATTATCTTGTACATTTAGTTTTTTACCTTGTAAATTCTCTGTAGAAAAAGAAATTATTACACATTTGCTGAAATTTACAGTTCTTACAATTAACACCAGCAAGTGACTTTATAAAGGCTAAACTGAGTGATCCTTTTAAAACACGATTCCATTTGTTTTTGTAAACAGACAGCTGTTCTTATTAAGCTTAGGCAATTTATTATAATATTTGTATATTATCCCACACACAGTTTAAAGAAAAAAGAAAAAGGAAAAAAAAGTGTTTTCCCATGCCAAAGCAGCTGATGGATTAGTTTTCAAATAGCATCACATAGTATGGATGGACAGAAATCCTTCCATCCACAAGCGAGTACTATGCGTCACGTGCCACAGTCACCCAGAGGTCTTTGAGGCCGCTTTGCCAGCTCGGGGTTTGGAGATTGGTGCTTTACTCTAGGGTAGCGTTTGCCAGTGGTGGTTTGTTTTTTTGTTTTTTTCTTGCCTCGTTTTTTCTTTTGTTTGTTTCTTTTGTTTTTTCCCCACCCTTTGCGGGAGTGTGTGCGTGTTTGGTTACTCCAGCAGCTCGTGGCCTGCATTATGTTTTGGTACTGACAGACTGAGCTGCTACATCCACCGAGCACCATTTGAGCCGTCTTACTCTCCCCTCATGCAGGCGATCACTTGATTTTTTTTTTTTATGCAGGAGGAAGTAAAACGCTACCATTTAACTTAAAGAAGCAGAGCATGAGGTTTGGTTGTACAGCGGGCGTATGACCTGGTTTAATATTAACATAAAATGACCATAGCTTTGGGTGGGGTGGGGCTTTTTGCAGGGATAGCAGGGTGGGAGTGGGGTACGCGTTGGCATGCTGTAATAGGTTTTAATCCTTAGAATGATTTTTTTTTTTCTCCTTTATGTTTTGTGTAACATCTTATCTGTCTTGTAGTTTGAGATGAACACTGCCCTAGAAAACAGTATCTTTATGTACTGAATAATCATCTCGTGTGTGTGTAGAAGTAGTTGAGCAATGTATAGCATCTTTATGTATGAGAAAATTGTTGCTCTTTTTTTGGTTGAGGGGCTTGCAGCAGTGATGGGAACCCCCACCGCCTGAAGGTCAGAGCAGTCCAAAAGATTATTATTATTTTATTTCTGGAATTTGGTCAGTTTTGTACATTTGAGGTGAAATAAATTAGACGTAGCTGAAGAAAGGGATGCTTAAAGAACCTTTTTCTTTTTTTCTTTGGGTATGTAAGTGGATTGGCGGAGGCCGGTGGGGCCATCAAAAGCTATACAATTCACCTGTAACGCTCGTAGTGACGGCTTCTTTGCTTCATATGAATTGTAGAATAAATGTAGTATATGTGCAGTTAATAAGTGTAAGATTATTAGTTTCACTAAAAAAAAGTCTAGTTGTGGTGTTTGACAGGCCTTGCTCTAAATTTGTAGTGATGCTTTTATTTGTCTGTACAGTTGTACATTTGTAAACGTTTATGCTGTAAATGGGATGTCTTTTACACTTTTTCTTTTTTCTTTTTTTTTTTCTTTGGAGGGGGGAGAAAAAGGCTAATGTGCATTTAGATGTGTGTATATTCATCACTCCTTTCCCCTTGAATATAATGTATACAGGTTTTATTTGATCAAGTGTTATTTTAAAGGAAATGAAAACTTAATAGCTTCACAATCTGGCATGGTTTTTGTTTTTAAATCTGTTCTGGGCCAGCCTCTATTTGTACTGAAGCTGTAACATCCACTGTTGATAGTCTTTCTGATGTGTGACAGTTTAAAAAAATAGAAAAAGGAAAAAAAGAAACACTCTGTACTAAAATCGAGGCTGCATTTAGTCCTCTCTGCTACCATGGAAACTTCACAGGATATGACGAGAATTATTTTTGTACAGAAGAGTGCTGTATTTTGAAACAGCTACTACCTTGTAAGCAAAAGCAATGTAAAATATTGTCAATTATATAAATATGAACATATGAGTTTTGTCACACTGTCAAAGTCATGTACATTTTCAGGTGGCCTTATGTACATTTCCAGATGTTAGATGAAGAAAACGAACTCCTTTTTCGAAGCAGAATTGTGACATTGTATGATTAAACTGTTCTTCTAACATTTGACCTTAATTATTGCCGAGTTGTTTTTTTTTTGTTGTTTTTTTCCTCCTTATATGTTAATGATTTTTATAATCCTTTCAAGACACTGGATTCTAAACTAATGGTGAAATAAGTGCCTAAAAGTTGGTTTACATCCATCCATCCATCCATTTGCTTCCGCTTATCCTTTTCAGGGTAGCGGGGGTTGCTGGAGCCTATCCCAGCTTTCATAGGGCGAGAGGCGGGGTACGTCCTCATCCACTTGTATCAGTATGTGCCAGACTGCGTTGGAAAGATTAACATTAATTTCTGCTTTCCAAAACAATTAAAAAGCCTTCACTTCACTGAAAACGCAGCAGCTGCAGAAGTTAAAAGGGAACTTGTACCTCTCCTGTATTGTTCTTCATCAGCTTTGTGGTAAATCAAAAGTTACATTTATATTCCTCCTCACGTATGAAATGCTGAATGACTTAAAGATATCTTGGCATTTATCTCAGTTTCCAGCCTTGGTCTTAGTTACTACAGTTACAAGTCTTCAGGTCCTTTTTATGTAGAACAGCTCCCACTCTGAATCCGGTGACCCTGAACAGTCCCTTAGTTATGCTGCTATAGTCTCAAATTGCTTATGGACTTCCTATGAAGCACTGAGCACTTCTTTTCTGAGGTGGATTGATGCTGGGGCAGCCGTAGCTAGGTAGATAAGAGACTACTATTTAGTGTCCTTGGGCTGGACACTCAATGCATTCATCATTTAAGAGCACATGAATGTTTGAGAAGGAGTTTAGGCATGAAATAACAGAATAAATGATGCGTGGAAGTACAACCCCAGGCCCCAAAATGTTTAGATGTTGTGTAAATTAAAGTAGAATGCAATGGTTTGTAAAACTCATAAAGCCATGTGTTATTAATAATCAAACAAAGAAAACATCAAATGTTTATAATGACACATTTTATTATTTTGTGAAAAATATTTGCTCATTTTGAATTTGACGGCAGGAACACATCTCAAAAAAGTTGGTTCGCGGTGCACAAAATGCTTGAAAAATACTGAAAAAGAGAACATTTTTCAACTAATTAGGTTAACTGGAAACATGTCAGTTACATGATTAAGTATAAAAATCAATCAACGGAGAGTTTCTCAGAAAGGAATCTGAGCCGAAACTCGGTGTAAAAAAAGTCTAAGAAAATTTCAAGTAAAGTACAGGTATTACTGTAAAAGTCTTCTGAAAGCAGGTGACTCATAGTGTGTCATAGTATTTACAGCAAACATGTTTTTCAATGACTTATTAGGACTCATTGTAATCAATGTTTTTAACAAACAGACAGATAGGGAAAGTAGCGATGTTTCCCTTACATTTTTATTTCATTTTAGTTCGTTTTTCCAAGTTCAAAAAATCATTTTAGTTAATTTTTTTTTTCAGATTTCTTATTACTACCATTTTAGTTAACTAAAATGTTTTTTGTTTTTTCGTTTTTTACATCTAGTTTTAGTTTTAAGTTTAGTTTTGGTTAAATAGATTTTTTTTTTTTATACAAAGCCAACAGGATCCTCACGCGATATGATAGATAAAAAGATAGTTTTAAGGGTCAAACTACAGCACGAATAAACAAATTACAGTTTTGCTTTTATTTCCTCCTACGGTAGGTTAATTTATTAATTAACTTTTTATTCATTTATTTGCTCTTACCCAGGGGTCTGTCTTATGTACAGACTCCAGCGTATGAGCCCTGCCACCTGTTATCAGCTACAGTTAACGTGTGTTTTATTGGTGGGCGGGATTTGGACACAGTGACACCGGGAGAAGCTGGAAGTTCAATAAAAACACCTTCGCAGGCAGCTCCGGAGAAGAGCAAAGCGGACACCAGCTCAGCTAAAGCATGCGGCTATCTTTGGCAGCTTCTTTATTTCTCTCTCTGGGATTAATACATCCGGTGTGGACGTCGGTAAGTCATTTTTATCTTGTTCAACACTTTTAAAAAGCCATACGTGACGCTAAAGATCTCGCTCTCACCTTTCTCACTTCCTGAAGTTAACCGGGCTGCATTAGACTTTCGAGCAAGAGATGTTAATGTGTACATTTTCAGCTAAGAGTGTCTTGTGGTTTGTTTTTATTTTTAGGAAAAGTCAACTGAAGATAATACCAATTAAAGACCAGTTTCTGGCTTTTGTAGAGTCACGTGACTGCAAAAAACAATAACACACACCTATTATCCACCATATTGTTATCGGTAGCAGTGATGAAGTAGTCTAATTCTATTAATCAAAGCTGAAATTCTTAACTATAAAAAATAACATAGAAATAATCAAAAGTATTAGGAGGCTTCTCGCTTGTTTATAACGATGCATGGTGTAATGTAAAGGCCGTAAAATCAGATTATTGTATCTGGAAAGCAGGTTTCAATAAATTGTTCAAACCTAAGAATCCGAAAATATTAATTATTTATACAAGAAACCGTTTTTGAATCAGTCTAAATTTCTTTATGAGATATGGTTTGATCTTTTCATGTAAGCCTCGTTAAAAGGCAAACTTGTGTCTTCTTCAGGGTTTCGATTGGAGCCTTTAATCCTCCCTGAAACGTACATGATGTATGAGGCCTGTTATTACTAAGGCTATAAGCTTAAGTTGGGTTAGCGTCACGACTCTGATTTGGCCTCCATAGCATTAGTTTTCTTCTCGTTCAACCATTCTGTTGTTGATTTACTTGTGTTCATTATGTCTGGTTTCAACATCCAGCCTCTCCTTACCTCAGGGCATATACACCTGCTGTGACACATGACTGAAAAAATATTTTGATGTGGTCTTAAAATTAATTATGATCTCAGTGACTGAAAGCCCTCCAGGCCCTGAGCACCTATAGCAGGATTGTAAGACTGGTTCTTATACAGTGCTTTCCTACTCCGGTTGAGCACTCAAAGCACTTCCTTCTATGTTTAGGTGTATGCAAGCGTTGGAGCACTTTAGGGTTCAGTATCTTGCCCGATCATGCAGACAGGGATCAAACCATTAACCTTCTGATTAGTAAACAGCTCCACTTCCTGAGCCACAGCCAGAAAAGATGTTATGTTGTTGTGGAGTCCCCCCCCCCCCCCCCCCCCCCCCCCCACTTTTTGCCAAAATGTTAAACTTTAGTGTCATTTCTTCATGAGCATTGTCATAATGGTGGTGTAGAGGCTTCAACAAGTATTTTTCTCATAACCTCGGGTTCTGTTTACCGCCTTCTTGGAGGGCATCCACAATCTGGGAGAGCATCAAGGGTTCTGATTCCATCCATAATAATACTGTCTGTCATACTCAAGTCATTGAAAATGGTTTATTCAGTGAATGTTGTTCATGGTTCAACCAATTTTCTTGAGAAAAGCAAACTTTCCCAGTACAGACTCTGTATGGTGGGTCATGTTTACAACCCACGTTCCATATCTCATCTCTAAAACTGGAACACATGAATTCAAGTAGCTTTTGGAGGCTGTGCTATGACTCAGTGGAGCCTCTGTTTATTGGCTTAGTATGACTGTGTTTGCCTGTAACTGTAACAGAGCACATTTTATTTGTGATAATGCAGAATACCGGTCAAAGAGTACACAAACTCTTTCTTGCAGCTGTAGAATGGCTTCCTTATGAGGCCTGTATCTGTTCATTACACATAAACAACAGATTGTTTTATTGTACTTTGGGTTCTGAATTCACTGATTATGAGGACTAGACATTCCCATCTGATTCCCATCTGATTGTTCTAGCTAAAGATGTCACCTGTATTTATTATTACTCCCTGAAGTTGTATTTTGTTAAGTTTAATTACTTTCCAAATGGGTGGAGTTGTATTCCCGCTTAAAGTCATCTACTTGACACTACATGCCAGTAACAATCTAATCACTTGTGCCATTATGGGCTTGTCAGCCACAGTGTGTGTGTTTCAGGTTATTTATTTTGTTGTGGGACTTTGTATCCTGGACATGATTCATGTGTTTATTGGCTTCTTAAGGAAAGTACCTTCGTTAGCTTCCTTCACCTCTTGTATGTTTTCATATCTAACAATATAACAGGAAGCAGTCAGCATGTTTAAATACCCTCTTGTGTTTTTTTCCCCCCCATGATTAGCTTTCTGTCCCTCCAGAGGAATTGGAGGGATCAGGCTATGACCTGGATGGTTCTGGTTCCGGTTCTGGAGATGGGTCAGAGGAGGGTAATTCTTCATCTATAAAATGTTAATGACCCATTTTACATAATGTACATGACCACTGTATGTTTCATCCTCTCTAACTGCACTCTTGCCAGGTGTAACTGAAGATCAGCACAACAGCAAAGACGGCAGAATTCTGGCAGAAACCAGAGACGAGACCAAGATTACTTTCCATGTATGACTTACTTCAATCAGTCCCATGATTTCTTCACCTGTTGATGTTGGTGGTGTAACAGGAAGTGATCGTGTGTAACTGTCTTGTCTTTTGCTTTAGGGCTTTTCAGACAAGACGTTTGGCAACACGCACAGGTCAGCAGCAGACGATGACTCTGGATATGTTGCTATACCAAACAGCAGGAGCTACTTTGAGAATAGTGAATTCCTTGCAGGTACTTTGCAATATGGCACAATAAGAAAGCTATAAGCTGCGACTTTCTAATATAGCTCACCTAGGTTTATGTTTACAGGTGTTATTGCAGGGGGAGTAACGGGATTGGCTCTCGCAGCAACTGTGGCAGGAATATTAATCTACAAATGGCAGAAGAAAGAGGAGGAGGACCGATACAGTCTGGGCCCAGAGAAGGCTTTAGATCATAATTATCAGAAACCAAACAGGGAAAAAGTATTCCTTGTTTAACCACACCTGCATCTGATAACTGTAAAGCTGTTGTTTGAAAAGTTGATGCTACTTGGCAATTTATGTACCTCAAAATCTACTGTAAATGCATACTTTACTCGTGGTCTCTGGAAGGAAGGTGGGGTTCATATTTCTTATGCACTTAAAGTGAAATATGTCTATTGTTGTTGAATGTATTTATATTTAAGATAAAACATGAAAGATTTTTGTAGTCGATGATCTTCCAGGTGTCCGTCTTTTAAAAATAATTGTGATTCCTTCGTCGTACACTGAGTAGCTGTAGCACTGGGGTCGTATCCTCTGAGTTTTGGGTGATGTGGGATTTTGTTACGATGTGTAATTTTAATTGCCTTCAGTGTGTTTGGTTGAATGAAGGTAAAGCAAAGATGCACCGTTTAATATGTAATTAGTTATCATTATATGAAAGTTTCTGTTTAATTGTTTTGAAGAGGTAGCTTATTGTAGCATTTATATTTGCCTTTAAATGGGCAAAAAAAAATATCTACTGCACTTCTAAAGAAAATGGAGTGAAGCAGGCCTGTCCACCAGACATTCTGACAAATCATAATGCAATAATAAAACACAAAAAAACAGGCAAATTAACATTTTTTGTAGAAACTTGGCTACTCTGTCATGTTTTACAGGGACGGGTGAATAAATGAGAATCATTGTTAAGTTGCCAGAGAGTGATAATCAAAATTTCTGTAATGTGGTGACCATTGATAGGCAGGAAAATCTCTGTCATTCACCATTACTTTAAGCTATGTGACCCATGTGATAGATATGAATTGAAGGGGCAGCTCATTTAAGAGTGCATAACACCGCTATAGCTGCTGTAATGCAACATGTTTTATGTTGCGTATATGTATGTCTATTTTTGCATGTAATAATCAATAATAAAATAACTTTGTAACAATTAAAATCTGATTTTTTTTTTATGTTTTCTGTGCAGAGGTGGTTTCTTTGAACCACACAGTTTGCTTATACGTGCATATGACTGAGAGTTTGTGCATTTTATTGCATGGCATGTGTTACTACTCAAAGATGATCAGAACTGCAGAGCCTTGTTTAAGTAGAAGGTGGTTTTATACACTGCATCCTGTAGGCTCAATATGAACTGAAAGGCTTTAAATTGTAATACCCTAATGGGTAAATATCATCTGTAAGATATTTTGTGTTAGTGAGCTTGATTATTTGCAGCATGGCATTATTATTATTTTTTTGTTATTATTATTATCATCGGAGATATAAGAGCGACAATGACAGTAGTGTGGTGTGCAGTAGTAGTGATTTAATTTACAATGGAGATGGACTGTGGACTATGATGTTTTCAGATGACATAGACCAGGTAAAAGAGAGCGTGGGAAGGTGGGGATTTGCTCAGGAGAAAAGAAGAATGACAGTAGAGGAAAGTCAGAATATGTCTTTGGAGGGGGAAGATGAAGGTAGATGAGTTTAAAAACCTGTGGTCAACCTTCCAAAGTGAAGAAAAGAACGCAGGCAGAATGGAGCGGATGAAGATGTGCGTTAGGGATAGCAGCAAGTCTAAAAGGTAAGGTTTACAAGATGTTAGTGAAACCCGCTATCATGTATGGTTTTGAGACAGTGGTAGGACTGACAAAAAACACGTGAGGTAGAGCTGGAGGTGGCAGAGTTGAACATGCTGAGAATTTCACTGTGAGTGACGAGGATGGGCAGGATCGGAAATATGCGCATCTGAGGGACAGCTCAGGTCGAGGAGTTTGGAGACAAAGTTAGAGAGGTAAGACTGAGATGGGTTGGAAATGTACAGAGGAAAGTTATTGGATCTTGAAGATAGAGCTGGCGGGTAGGAGGTTTATGGATGTAGTGAACGAGGATATGCAGGGGTTGGTATGGCAGAGGAGGATGCAAGGGGGAAAAGTGAGGTGTGTGCAGATGAAATACAAATAACAATTTATGAACATTTTTGCGTTGCGGAATATTCAGTAAAGTAAATCTATTTAGGCCTTTTTTTTTATTATTTCTTTGCGGCCAATGGTTGAATCCTCTGTCAATCAAACCCTGGTGTCTCTGCCTTTTCCTGCCCGTCAGAGGGTTTGTTTTCATGCGCGCTGCGCGCAGGCCGTCAGGGAAGTGGTGGGCGTTCCTCTTCATTCGCTCGTTGACTGTTGATGCTGAGAAGAATTTCTCCTCCGCAATCAGCTCTTCAGATGTTTCTCCCTACGCTTGTAGAGGACATGCATCATTTTAAACCCAGTCGAGACAGACTGTACACCACTAGGTGTTGCGGATGTTGCCACGTCCGAACGGGGACGATCATCCTGGGAACATGGTACATGGTACGTACTGTGGTTCGCAATGATAGGGGTCAGTAAGCTAACGTTAGCTAGCGCTTTACCAGTTCCGTTAAGTTCCCCAAAGTAGGAAGTTATGCAACGAAGGATGTTAATACAAGGTGCAAATGGCTCTGAGAATTTGTTGCAGTAGTTTTTAGGGACTAAAATATGAAGTAGCTGTTACTCTGGACTCTTTATTCGTCGAGTTAATGTTAACAGAAAGCTAGGGTTAGCAATAACCCGCTACCGCTGTCATGTCGGATTTTGCTTTCTGTTAGTCTCAAACTCGCACAAGTTTGAAAAAAAAAATCGCTTAGTAAATTAAAACAGAGAAGACGTAGTGGTTCATCATTTTTTCGAAGTCATCAGCAGCTGGTTGGTTATTATGCGTATTAAAATACATGAAATTTGACTTGCGTAGCTGACATTTCGCTAACTTGCTAACATGGCGTTTATCAAATAGTGGCCATAATAGCAACCCAAAAAAGCAAAAACGCGCATTTAACACAATAACTAATTATTGTGTCTCACATATGTGGTGATGGCAGTTGTATTAAAGTAGTCAAAAGTAAAGTAATTGGGCATGCCCACGTAGCTAAGGTTAGCCAACTGTTTTTTGCGCATCTTGTTGCTGCAGCTCTGCTGGCTGGTTAGAGTTAAATCGCTCACTGAATTAATCCCCTTTTCCTTTGCCCACACCACGTAGCAGATGTTGCATGCTTTGGTTGCTTATGTAAATCCCGTTTTGCTTTTTTTTATCCCTCTGCAGCTGCACAAAATTTGCCTGGTTTAATCACGTGAACTGCGACTCCCAAATCACTCGGTCGTGTCCATAATGCTCTCTACTGCAGTCGGATAAATGAATAACAGTCGTAATCGACCGGGGTGTCATTTTTACATTATTAAATCCCACCGTTACAACGTATCAGATCAATGTCTGGTAGATAAATAAATACTAGCAGTTACACACATTATACCAAGCTTATTTTCTCAAATTAATATCCATAAATACTTCGATGGAGTTCATAAAGTTAAGCCCTCCACTCTTTCCTTTGTTATTTTGTTATTGTTTTTTTGTTTTTGTTTTTTTAGCCCAGCTCAAGCCGTATATTTATATGTTTGGTATTGCTCACTATTTCGGGTGGGTGATATAGCCTCAATATTACGTCGCAGCATTTCAAGAAAATTTGCAATAATTATATTTCTGACAATATAGAAAAAAATACTAAACAGTGTGTTTTTTATATTTGCAGGCGGCTGCATTTGTAAGTTGATGACCCAGTTCCTAATTTTAGGTGTGAATCAAATAAAACAAGACGCAAACAGCAGGATTATAGTTCAACAGTTGTAATATATCTAGTGACAGCATAAATCAAATGTCAGCACAAAAGTAGCTTAGGTAGTTTTCTCTTGGGATATTTCAAGTAAAAATAGAAAATGTCTGCTTAACACTTTAGTTTAGATAAAGTAGTTTAACCCTGTAATACTACAGGAGCTGTACAATATTGTCAGCAAAAAAAATCTACCTGAGATGTTGTATCTTGTGAGCTTTTTAACCAGCTGTTGAAGCCCTACTACAAGGTAACCACACGAGTAATTTCCAGCCACTGTTTGCTCTTCCTGTAATGTGTAGTGCATCTAACAAGTTGCAGTGCTGCTTGGTGGAGTCATTTGTTTATATTTACATTGAACTTCATCAGCTGTTAGTATCTCCTCCTTTCCAGAAATTTGATTCTGTTCATTTGGATTTTAGTAGGTGAACTGTTTAGTCACTCATCCAAGTGAGTGGATATTATTCATCCTTACCTGGATGATTAAGCTTGCATCAAGACATATATCCTGCCTTGTAGCCTGGTTGTACTCGACTGTGTATTTTTTATTTATTTTATTTTTTTCTTTTGAAACAAGTGTGTTGTTTCCACCTTTAGCGGGACCATTTTTCTAGCATATTTTAGTACTGCAAGTACTGCACTTTGTTGGAGGATGTTGAAGTAGCTTCCTTTTTAAGTAATAAATTATCATTGGACCCGTGGCTCTTGCTTTCATGTTCAAGCTTGTATCCTTGTTGCACACTGGGGAACTTTAACACATGATGTTGCTGTAGCAGTGCTATTGTGATATGACACTTTTATAACACGTGGTAAAAATGATCATGGCTGTTATAATATGGCACAGCTCTACTCACTGTGCATTCAGACAGCGCTACACAACAGCAGGCTCTGTAATTTTCTATACAGAGTATGTACTAACATGGTCTTTAATGTGGTTTCGGCGTCTCAGGCTTGTTTGTTGTTACCATTAATGTAAAAAGCGGAAGTAGAGTTACTGAGAGAGGCGACATGAAGACGTACCTACTAGCTGGGGACTTTATTATAGTTGATGCAGCATGGTGGTGCAGCAGTTAACAGTGTTGCTTCAGCCAGAAAGTTCCTGTTCTGAATCTGCTGGCCAGCTGGGGCTTTTCTGTGTTTAGTCTGCAAGTTGTCCTTTTGCTCGTTTGGATTTTCTCCAGGTGTACAGACTTCCTCCTACAGTCATGCACGTTAGGTTAACAGATCCTAAATTGCATGCATGCTGGTGTCAGCAATGATAGAATGATTTAAACTAAATATTCACCTCTTTGTCAGTAATTTTGATCTAGAAAATTTAAATATTGTGTCTCAGATGTGTCGGAGTCACTTAGTCTTACCAATACATATGTGGTCACATTCAGTAAAGAAACATTAGCTGCAAGTAAAGATAGCTGGTAGTACTAATTGGTAAGCTAGTGTCATACATTACAGATTTTAATTATTGAAAGGTGTACTTAGTTTTTTGTAGTGTTTCTTTTTTAACAATTTTGAACTGTTTCTGCTTAAATTGTGCTACTTTAAAATGTTTGGGGATGTTTTGTTTACTTTCAAGCTACAGTTTTCTCAAGTGCTTATCCAGCTGGGGCTCCCAGTTGTCAAATAGCAGGTGGAGTCCATGGAGGTCCATGATAAAGTCAAACTAGTTGAAAGTGACTTTGATCACTTTAAGATAAGGAGAGTGTTTTCCTGTTTCACTGTCCACAAATGAGTCACCAAAAACATTTTTAAAATGGTGTTTGGTTTAACCTGTCAGTATGTGGGCTGGTTTTTCAAAGGCACCGGGTCAGAACTGGTCCCGTGGCTCATTTGTGGGAAGTCGATAATGGTGTGTAGCAGTGATTAATTCGGGCATCCACATTTGGCATAAAAATGATTTTTCAAGCAGATGATATCAAAGGAGAATTTGAAGGCTACATAACAGAGACCCAGTGTAGGTTTTATTTATGTCAGTGAGTAATTGGAGCATAAGTTGAAGGGCACAGGTGTAAGGGGGCTTCCAGATTGGGTTAAAATGGCCTGTATTTATATAGCGCTTTACTAGTCCCAAAAGACCCCAAAGCGTTTTACACATCCAGTCATCCACCCATTCACACACAGGTGATGGCAGCTACATTGTAGCCACAGCCACCCTGGGGCGCACTGACAGAGGCGAGGCTGCCGGAAACTGGCGCCACCGGGCCCTCTGACCACCACCAGTAGGCAACGGGTGAAGTGTCTTGCCCAAGGACACAACGACCGAGACTGTCCAAGCCGGGGCTCGAACCGGCAACCTTCCGATTACAAGGCGAACTCCCAACTCTTGAGCCACGATCGCCCCACATTGTATGTTCATCTACTTCACTTAATATCTTTGGGCTTAAACAGTATGTGCTAGACTCCTAATTTTGAAAGCATTCAAAGAAAACAAAAACAGAACAGTTTCTGAAAGATATTGTTGTGCCTTCTTGAATCATGGAAAAAGACGAATACCCAGATAAGGCAAAGAAGGAGGTTTTGCAATCTTGTTGTGATCTTTATCTGATCATACAAGTTTACTTCTCTCCCTTTTACGTAACCAGTGGTTTCAGTTGATCTTTTTCAACAATATACTTGTTGCTGTGCCTTTCAGCTTCAGTGTTGGCATGTTTCTGGAATCTAAAATGTGTCCTGGTAATTGTATGTTCATCTACTTTTGGTGAAGGAATACATATCTATGTATTTTAAAGCCCATTTTAACCTTCTCTTTCCTCCACTCAGGTAGTGAACCTGTTGATGGGCATCCTGCTCACTGTCGCTGTGACCCACCCAGAGAACGTCCCCACTATCGACCTGCAGTATGAGGTCATTGACCACTATTTTGCTTCTGACCGGATGTCTGGTAAGTAAAAACAAATTGTCATAAAACTAATTTCATAACAAAAAAAACTGGATTGTATTCTGGTTAGTGGATCATACACCAGTATTAACTTTCAAAGGTTGGTCTTTAAATTGTACTGTGTCCTATGACAGTAAGGGCTTGTGCTCTGAGGTAGAATGAGTGAAACATTAGTTCACTCCATTGGAATAAATAGTGGAGCCATGCCTTTTCTTTTCAGTGCTTTTCACTAACTCATGAGTCGCTGTTATTCTGTGGTTGATCGTGTGATTCATTTTCCACTGGGAGATCAGCTCCACACTCACTGCAAAACAAAATTTACAAGGACAGCAGAACACTGTTAAGTTGTTTACGTGTCATCTTAAAATGTAGTTTGGGGTGTGGTGCCACTGGTGCTACTTCCTTTGTGATTCCTTGAGGATTTATGTTTGTTTAGATATTTGTGTGTGCGCGACGGGGCAGGGCTGGCAGGACTGAGTGCGTGTTCTGTTTAGCTGGCAGTTGTTTTGTTGGTTGGCTTGGTGAAGGCCTCTTCATTTTAATAAAACAGTGACTCAGCGAGAGAGGAGGGGCCACATCGGCCATGTGGTGACCTTCCCATAACAGGCTTGTGCCAGCACACAGGACATTGGAGGATGTCCACTGCTTGCAAAGGCAATCTTAATATTCAGATGGGTTAAGTTGTTAAAAGTCGTGGCCATTAGGGCAGCTTCATCAGCCTCCACTCATTCAGCAGTTGAAGTCATTTTAAAACGTTGTGCAGCTGATAGAAAGAAGGGGTGAAAGTGGCTCTGTGGGTTTGAGGTTAAGGTCATTTCTTTAAATACTCCTTTTAGATATGCTGGTATAAATAGGAAATCCTGTGTTAATAATATCAGAATTATGAGTTGATGAAATTTTAGCTGTTCGTCTTCCTGCTTTAAAAAATATATTATAATATATTATTGCGGTGTGTGCGTTTGCCCCTATCAAATTTATTTTTCTTGAGCGGCAGTCCCCTGTCAGGTTCATGCATCAGTGAACATGTTGTTCTGCCTGAGCTAGTGAATAACGGAAGATTTTGTCTGGACTGCATTTCTGTAGTTGCTCACTCACAGGCATCTCCAGTGCAACAGGCAGAACAGTTCAGTATGAGAGAGACTGAGTAAGTGATGAGGAGAGAGAGGAGGATATGAAAGGCAGACCTTTTAATTATCCCAGACTGAGTTTCATTACGTCTTTACTGACTGAAAGCGAGAGGCTTAATGCTCCCCAGAGCTGGCCTTTAAAATGGAGTGAGCTGGAAAGAGAGAATCCCTGGAGACTGTTCACTTAACACTGAATGCAGCTGCCTCAAAGACCACAGGCAAAATGTTTAACAATAAAGCCAGTGCTGTAGTAAAATGTAGTAAAATCTTTAACTGTATTCATTCAGTGTATTCCTTCTGTCTTTTTCTCATACAGAAAATGCCTGTGTTGGATTTGCCATCTCTCTCTTGATGCTCACTATCAGTGCCATGATGGTGTACGGAGCTATTACTGTAAGTGTGCACTGTAAATAAATTTTTTTTCTTTTTAAATCTCTTTGACAGCGTGTAATATATTTAAAGTGTTGTCGTGGTTTGTTTTTTTTGTTTTTTGTTTTTTAATGCAAAAATGTAATCCCAAATGTCGTGTTTAAAAGTGTGAAAGAAAAAGAAGCAGGATAAGAGGTAACCAAAGGAGAAAAACATGCCAAATAACCCTGATGTCATGGGGCTGAAGCACACAATACTGTGATCTTATTGCCTGTCGTCTTTACCTCACAGGCTTGCCTGATGGCATCAAGACTGACAGGTTTGATAGCGTTTTGACGTGGACCTGTATTTAGCTGCTAGTATGGATGACTGCACAGTTAAAAGTATGACACCCATCTGCAGGCTGGGTATACTGTGCATGCTGGTTACTGTGCAGGTAGAAACCCAGAGACAAATGTGGCAGATACCCTTTTCCACTGTAGTATACCAGGTACCCCTTTTAGATTCCACCCTCCCCATTGTAATAAGTATTTAATTATAGTGTACCAAATCCAAATTCCTACTTAATGTTAGCAGTGAAGAAGATTTTCGTCAGAACCTGAGTACACTGTGCTTTGGTAGAAAGAAAATGTATCAGAAAGGACTGTTTTGCTGATTTAAACCTTCTCTGTATATATTTATGATAATGCCTGTTTATATCCATGGGTGCTTATTGTTAGCTGTTTGTTTACCTCAAAGCACATCTGATATTTCAATCTGAGCAGTGGAAAATCTCAGAATCGTTACGTTTAGAACTTGGAAGAAGACTTCTTAAGAAATGAGTAGTGCACCCATAGCTGTAAGATTTGTAGATCTAAATAACATTAATATGTTTAGGGTTTATCTTAACTAAGACAAGTGTTTAGAGATAAGGTTTGAATCTGCACTATAGTTCTTCCAAAATTATAAAAGATCTGCCCAAGTGATTCATTCTTTTAATCATCTTTCTTTCTTTTTTTTCTTTTTTTTTTTTTTTTTTTTTTAGCACCGTGAGGGCTGGCTCATCCCATTTTTCTGCTACCAGCTGTTTGACTTTGCTCTGAGCTGCCTGGTGGCCATCAGTTCTCTCACGTACCTACCCAGGATCAGAGACTACCTGGACCAGCTGGTCAGTTCAAAGTCCGATGTTATTTTTCACAATATCTCAATCTGACTACACCCTTTCCATGACAGTATCTTTACAACTTCTCACTTGGCCCTCATCCAGTATCGCCCTCTTTGCTCTCTCTAAAGATTTAGTGATTCACACCATGCCCAGTTGGAAACTGAGATTTCGGACACTTATTAGTCAACATTTTCCATAAGTGCTGTTGCATAAATGCAAAGGTTGTTAAGGAGGTAGTGTACTTTTGTGTCACACTGGAAGTCTCATGGACACTACAGCGTATAAATGTAACTGGCTCTCTTCCACAGTCTGTCTTTTAACCTGTCTTCCTCCCATCACCCCCAACCGGTCGCGGCAGATGGCTGTCGCTCCATGAGGGGAGGGAGTTTTCCTCCCCACTGTCGCCAAGTGCCTCTTCAAAGAGCGTTGTTCGATTTTCTCTCCATTATTGTAGCGTCTTTACCTTACCATATAAAGTGCCTTGAGGCATCTGTTTTTGTGATTTAGTGCTATATAAATAAAACTGAGTAAATGTGCACATTTATACATCAAACACTCAATTACTAAACAGTCAGTATTTATAGGGAGTCCTTTCAGATGCAGCCATGACCAATGAAGCAACAGTCAACAGTCGCCGTATCCACAACCTAAGCTTTTCATGCTTCTAACGATAATAAGAGAGAGAATTCTGATTTTACCATACGATTTATCTCTACACGTACAGAGATTATTTCCTAGAGGGAAAAAAAATGTAAGAAAACAGATGAGCTCATTGTTATTCTTTCAGTAAGGATGCTTCCAGAAGAAAAAAAAGAAAACGATAGTAGTCTTTTTACATTTCGAGTGTGGAAATGCTGACAGTAAAGTGAGTAAGAATCAACATTTTGTCTCCTTTTCCTCCTCAGCCGGATTTCCCATACAAGGATAACCTCCTCTATATGAACTCCAGCTGCCTGCTGCTCGTTGTGCTGGTCTTCTTTGCCTTCCTCATCATCCTCAAGGTGAATCTATCAATTATTCACAGTCAGACACAGTTATATTAGGATGTTTGTTTGGTTTTGGCATATGTGTTCATTTAGGAGGAGGAGACAGGAAGCTGTCGACTGTAACGATACAAATATTTTTCCCTCTGCTTTCCAGGCTTATTTGATCAACTGTGTGTGGAACTGCTACAAGTATATTAACAACAGGAACATGCCAGAAATCGCTGTGTACCCTGCCTTTGAAACCCCTCCCCAGGTATGCAAGCCACCTCAGCATCTATGAACAGAAAGTATTGAGGCACTGGCACCGTGATGCTGTAGTTGAGGCAGCAGGCGACACGGTGTCTCCACACTGAAAGCTGACCTGCTGAGAGGATAGTCTCACTCCAGATATTCTTTACGCCATCTTTAAAGAAACATTTAATATTACCGGTAGTTATTATTTAGGTTGCACTAAAACATGCTTCTACTATGGTAAAATTAATTCATAACTCAGGCTAAAATCGACAATATAAATGATTTAGTTTGCCGGTTATCTTCTCAGTTATTAGACTGAAAATGTGTCTGTAGACAAACAGAAGTTGCCAGCATTCACATTTAAAAAGCTCCGATTCACTTTGTGCATTTTCCTTTATTTTTAATCGAGTTTCAGAATAATTTCAAACTAATTTTAACTTCACTGATGCTGCTCTGCTCAGAATGTTCTGAATACTGCAGATGGGCCAGAGTTCTGATGTCATCGCAGCTTAATTTCATTTATTGATGTTGAATTCAACAAAGGAACTGAGAGTCACAGAACATGACTCTCAATTCCTTTTTTCAGAGACATGCTTGGTTGGGTTTTTGGTTTCATGTTGTCTTTTTTCCCCCTCCCTGTACAATGAGCCCTCACTACTCTTTAAATGTTTCTCTCTCTTCTTTAGTACATCTTGCCTACTTACGAGATGGCCATGAAGATGCCAGAGAAGGAGCCGCCTCCTCCTTACATGCCAGCCTAAACACCAGCCCTGTTGCCAAAACACACACGCACACACAGCCATCATATGCATTCCTTCTTGCCCTCACCTGATCCCCGACCCCTCTGACCTGTTGTGTAAGTGTAAGACCCCTGAAGATGTTTAGTTCAACCCTCCCACCTGCCCTCAGCCGCTGTATTTCTATAGTGTCTATAGAGCGTTCTGGAGATGAGAGGAGAAAGGTGGCAAATGAGAGCATGACTGAAAATGAATGAATGAATGTGTTTAAAAAGAGGCACAAGTGTATCCCTGTCCCACCCCATCTTCTGCCAACATTTTTTTTGTTGTCTTAGTAAAAGGGATATATGTGAAAGTTAAACTGCTTGAAATGCTCTTATCAATCCAGCACATCCCATTAATAGATTGATATATGAAGTTTAAAAGAAAAACAAACTGACAATCCACTTACTATAGCACTTATTGTTGCATTGTGTTACAGTTTTCCCCTCAATCATTAAGAAGTAAATGATTCTATCTCAGTCTTGAATGGAGTCTGTAGCATTTTTTGTCTGTTATTTATTTAGCTTCACTGTAATTAAGTTTTACCCCCACCTTAGACATCATCACCACTCTCTGCTGCCCCTATGTGTTGGCTAAGGTAGTAAACTGTGTTCCAGCTAAGATAAACGTGTGGGGGCAGAGGGCACTGATGGTGGATCATTTTCTCTGCTTTTTCTTTTTAACTTTTACCTGGTACCTGTAGAAAACGGCTAGTCTTGTGAAAATTAGTTGTTGCATGCTTATCGGCAAACCTTACCCTCGTTCCTATATTGGTCATATGATTTATCCTAGTAGAAATACATTTGACTTCAATAAACCTTTCAAAACTATTACATCTTAGTTCTCGTCTTTTTTTCTCATCATAAATAAACTGAAGGAAAATCGAGAGATATTAAAAAGGAGCTCTCACTACAAGTCTTGAAATAGCGTTAAGGACAAAAAAAACAACCACATGGTCTCATAGACTCATATGCTGGTGATTGATAATACTCATACGCCATCTAGTGTCAGCAGGTAGTAATACAGTGTTTAGGGACGTCCTCAACCCAACCCTTATTTGTTTATTTTGTTTCCAAGTAGCCAGACTTTCTTTTAATTTTTGAAAGTGGTCTTAAACAGTAATTCTTCAGAATTTTTTAAGCTAATGTGTTATTGTCTATAGCTCCACAGGTTTTATAGTAAGTTATTCAAACTCTGGACTTTGTTGGTAGAGTGTATTTCAGACAGCATGTTTAGATCAACAAAATCACATATTTACCACTTTATTGTCCCAAATGTTTTTCATTATGCTAAAACAAGATTTGCATATTTGCAGCACTGTTGCAAAACATTGAAAAAGTAAGAACAAAGAAACATTTTTGGCTCTTCTATACACCTCCTGAAGTTCATGACCCACCTTTTTGGGGCAGACAGTTTGACGTGTCTCACTCAGGTCTCCTCCTACTCAGTGGCGGTTTGACCCCCTGATCCTCACAGACAAAGTGTTCAGAGAGGTCAGACCACAGAAGGCGCTCTGCACACTGAAAGGATGAAGGCTTTTCACTGGATCCTCCTGTACTGCGCTGCACCCCTGCTGTCTGATGTACAGGGCACATACCACCTCATGGCAGGGGATCCCGAGCTAATGGCTGCTCAGAGTTACGCTCAAACCAGAAATAATGGGCACCCACCGCTCAGGACCCTGAATCCAGCAAGTAAGTCTTTAATTTTTAGTATTCTGGTTTTACACAAAAGTCTAGCAGTGGTGGAATAGGTAGGCTAGGAAAAGAAATACAGCAGCTTACAAACATGTAAGACATTTAAAATATCAGAGAGCAGAGCAACTAGAATTTGACTCCCAAGTTTAGTGGAGTTGACAAAGTACAAGATACTTGAGTGAGCATACTTTGTCCACCGCTCCTTTCTAGCAGTATTATTTTGCTTTTTTCCACAAAAGATTAATGCACATTTTTTTGTAGTAAAAATCATTCATTTTTAATATTACAGATATTTCATTCATAAAAATTCATTCTAACAAATAAATTTTACACTCTTCTCAAACACATCCT
Organism: Maylandia zebra; assembly: GCF_041146795.1. Classification (NCBI taxonomy): domain Eukaryota; kingdom Metazoa; phylum Chordata; class Actinopteri; order Cichliformes; family Cichlidae; genus Maylandia; species Maylandia zebra. The sequence goes on from NC_135181.1 coordinate 14,250,368, forward strand.
GCATGAATTCTCAGATCTTGGCTGGGGGTTTCACAAGCTCTGTGCAGACTATAGTAGAGGCTTGTCTGAAACAGCCCGGATGGCTGAATGCACATACTAATAATTTGTCTGTGATCCAAAGTAAACAAAAGAGATTATTGCACAGTATGTTTTACTTACTACACAATGTCAACTTACACAACTTTCCTGTTTACCTTCTACCAACCTACTAATGTTCTCATCACTTTTCCTTTCTGGTGGCCTCGTAGTTCACAGAAGTGACTACACGTATAGAGAAAGGTATCACTACCACTACCAGCCACCAAGGATCCCTCCACCGGTAGTGTATCACCCCTTTCCTCTATCTCCACCAGTGACTTACCACAGACCCCCAGTCCCTATATCACCTTTTCACCACACATTCAAAGGCCCACATATGCATCACATACACAAAGCTCTCTCACCACCACTGGTTCGTCATCCCCAACATGGGATCAAAGACCCGTTCCCTTACAAAGTGAAAGGTCTCTGTCCCTCACCTGTGGTACGCCCTCCAACTGAACCAGAACCGGCAATTCTACCAACCCTGCCAGCGAGTACAGTGCCACCGGTGACCGCTGTGCCGCCAGGGAAGACCACCACTCCTGTGACGCTACCGGTCAGTACCCAAAGCGGCTTCATCACCACCGTCAGTCCTGTGCCGACAGGTAGAATATTACCAGTTAGGTTTGCTTTCCAAACCAACCAATGCTCTTTTTTCAGGTCAGATATTTTAGTTCCATTTCATCAGTGATGTTTATGTAAAGAGGTAAACACTCCAGAAATGATCTAGTTTAATGTATGTGTGTAAAACTGGACTGGCAGGGATTCTAACTGCCATTGACATGCCATTTTTCATGTGTTGGGCATCCTTTTCATTCAGGAAAATGACATGAAAGGATAAAGCATGTCTCTGATGGACTGTTGAATCCCTGAAATGATGCATAGTATGTAAAATAGCATACAATATCATTTTAGAGGAACCACCGCGGCGATGCTCAATTGTTTCATTGAGTGCATCCCAAAGTATTCTTTCTTCTTTTGTGGATGAATAACTACATAATGACCTCAGAGAAAGTACAAATGTTTGTCTGAATAACGAACTGAATTTTTTTTGTATTATATCGATTTAATCCTGCCATGGTTTGATCACAGAGACAGACTCTCAGTGCAGAAGCCGTTCCCTGGACCTGGTCTTCATCATTGACAGCTCTCGCAGCGTGCGTCGAGGAGAGTTTGAGAAGGTTAAAATCTTTCTGGCCAACATAGTCGACACCCTTGAAGTGGGCTCAGATTCCACCAGGGTGGCTGTGGTCAACTACGCCAGCACGGTCAAGACAGAGTTCCTGCTCAAAGACTATTTTAGCAAACTAGACTTGAAGAAAGCCATCTCCCGCATTGAGCCTTTGGCGACTGGCACCATGACCGGCCTCGCCATCAAAACTGCAGCGAATGAAGCTTTCACCGAGCAGTCTGGAGCCCGGCCTCGTTCTAGGAATATCTCCAAGGTGGCCATCATCGTGACAGACGGGAGACCTCAAGACCAGGTGGAAGAAGTGTCTGCTGCAGCCCGGGGAAAGGGTATCGAGATCTACGCTGTCGGGGTGGACCGTGCAGACATGCGATCCCTTCAGCTGATGGCCAGCACCCCTCTGGAGGACCACGTCTTCTACGTGGAGACCTACGGCGTCATCGAGAAGCTCACGTCCAAGTTCAGAGAGACCCTGTGTGGTAGGACAAAGCCGGCCTGCAAGACCTTTTTCCATCATTAAGTCTGGGGGAGGCTTTTATGGGTCATTGACAGTTATTGGTAAAAATGTGAAAAAAGTATTAGAACAGATGGTCTCAGCCCCCGTATGGACTGCAGATGTCGGCTCTAGAATGTGCTTGTAGTCGCCAATTTAAACCCACGGAAAGTCTTAAGACTGTCAGCTTCTCTTTAAAAAGCGAAACGTTTATATGGTGATCATAGATTGATTATTTTTGCAATCAAAGCGTCCCGGTTCTCTGAATTTTTCCTTAGTCTGTGTTGAAAATAATTAAAACGTAGAGTAAAACCTCTCTACAAAACTTTTAAACATTTGGAAAACTGATTAGAAAGCATTCAGATGAACATAACATGATAAGTGAAATCCATCCATATAAGCTGATTTTATTCTTTTTGAAACATAAGAAACATCGAATTTTCAAAGTAAATTTATCAGACACAATGATCAACTATCAAAAACAGTTTGCTAACTTGTGTGACTGCTCTTCAATTACATTCGTGTGCTAAAAGACAGATGTTGAAGGTTTGAAATGGATGTTTTGCTGTATTGTTTCTCCATATGTGTGAATTTGTGTGCGTCTGTTCGTTAACTGTCCAAACTGATGTGCTTTGTTATGTTACCTCAGTTGTCCAACACACAGCAGTTCACAGATGCGGTGAAGGTGTTTCCGCCACATGTGTGGTCAACTACAAATATCTTCGAAAAGTTTCCAGTCATACTTTTTTAACTCGTGCATGCAGAAAAAAATCATAAAATTCCAAAATGTGAAGTAAAAAATAGCTTCTATCTTTTTTTAGCATAGTCTTACGTTTCACAAGCTACCCACCTTGCTTGCACGCAAAAAACTGTACCCATGCTGCCATCCCTTAATCCTGGCTTATTCTAGGTGTGGACCCCTGCTCCATGGGACACGACTGCGAACACATTTGTGTCAACAGCAACGCCTCGTATTACTGCAAGTGCCGGAAAGGTTATATCTTGAATGCGGACAAGAAAACATGTTCCCTGAAACGTAAGATCATACTGTGTGGATTCCTGCAGCTCTTTGGTGTCATACTAATGCTCCTCAACAGTTTAAAGACGTGTAGATACCCAGCTTGGATTCTGATCAGGGCTTCATAACACTACAAAAATCCTGAATCTGTAGCAGATGGTTTTGTTTTTTTGGACAGTTTACATGAAATTGGTACTTTTCTGCCTTAAAAAGCTTCCATTCATTTAAGCTTTGTTTTGTTCTCCATCAGCAGTCTAGTGGGGGAAAGTGGCGTGGGTGGTGCTCTGTGTGCTTTTTCACTCTCTGCGTGATCTGTTACCCTGATGTGAAATTTGCTTTCTCCCGGCAAAGAGGTGAAGGTCGAGGTGGTGGAGGATCCCTGCAAATGCGAGGCTAGACTGGCTTTCCAGAAGCAGACGCAGGCAGCCATCCAACAGCTCGCAGCCAAGCATATCCAGTCTGTTGTTTCAGATGGATGACAGTTTATTATAAACAGTCTCTGCAGCTGACAGCTGATGGTTTCTTCGTGTTATTATTGTTACTGGTGTTATTGCTCCATTGTATAATTGTAAAAAAAAAAGTCCTTGACTCCTCAAACTTGCTGACGTGACTGGGAGAATAGAGCGTCTTGAGAACACGGTGGGCCGTGCCTGAAACTTTGCACGTAAGTAAGAGTCAGCGGCTTTTTCCTCCATGATTGGTAGTAAAAGGTTCCCACCCACTGGGAGCAATCTGACCTCCTGATTATTTATATTCCGCAGAGCCAGATGACTTTTGTTGCTCCCACAGACTACTGCATCATGGGGAGGAACTTCCTGCGATCCACTCTAACTTCAACCACAGACTGAGAGAAGCAATGACTCACAAATCAACCCCCCAGGTTACTGACTGCTGAGCAACAATGTCTACAAATAAACTTTATTTTAACTTTTTATTGATGATTTTTTTCCCCCCAAATCTACTGTAAATGTTACTTAAACTAAACCCCCAGGAGCATATTAAAATATATAGTAATCTAACATTTCTTTAATCTTTTTTTTCTATTTTGTATAAATGAATATTGTATATATTAGCCTGGTGCTGAATTACACGTAGCCTTAATAAATGTGCAACTTGAATTCAACTAAAAATACGGAATAATGAATATTTTCCCATTTATCAGGTGGTGACACAAACATGTATCATACCATATATATAGTAAAAAATTCCATTAAAATCTAATCTCATATTTGTACATTTGTTGTTGTATTATTTTTGAAATAATATTACATGATGCACTCTATAAAATACATATTTAAAAAAATACAATTACTATCTAAAGATGTAACAGCGTTATAGTAAATTCTTTAAGTAGTAAAATTCTAGCTGATTGACTGAAAGATGGCATTTATTTTGTGAAAATATTTAGGATTATAACTCTGCATTCCAGAATTGTTACAGTTTTTGTAATATTTTTTTTTTAGTTTAGTTTAATTGTATTTACTTTTCAGTGTATTTTTCCTTGTTTAAGCGAAGCTTTTATTGTTTGGAAATGATTAGTTTCATTGGTTTTAATGTTAGTTTTAGTCTTTTGTAGATGTTACTGTATGGAGGAAATATGCTAGATGTAGGAAAATGAACACAAATGTTACCAAAAAAACCCAGAATTTCTTTGAAAGCAGGTATCTTAATTAAACATGTCTGTTTAAGCCTCACTGCTCACTGCTTACCCAAAAAGATTACTGTAAATGAAGCCTGGCGCTCAATGATTAAAAATCAAAATTAAAATTAAATGTATCAAACTGTCTCTGTAACTCTTCTAAAATTCATTCCAAGTCCTCTCAATGAACATCTATCTTCAAAAACTTGAAGGTATTTGGGAAAACATGTAGATACAAAAGAGTCTCTTACATAACTGTACATTTTTATGGCATACACATATTTCTATGTCAACTTAGAAAGGCAAATATGAAGGTAAAGCGCTAACATTTCTGTTTACAGTGCGCTGTAACACTGTTTGGCTTCACAGAACGGTAAAGATGTGTGGGGTCAGGGGGAAATTAGTTTTTAAACCTCTATTTTTTTTTCACTCAGAAACATCTTTGATAGTAACATAACATATAGCAGGATTAAAGTCTACAGTTTACTTCTCTGACTGCTCTGAGTTGAAAACTTTCTGGTTTTGTACCCTGCTATCTTTTACGCTTTGGCTGGTGCCAGAAAAACAACAGACAGAGGTTACCGTGTCACCTCTGGAATGACTCTGCAGCACAGACAACAGAGCTTCTCTGTCTGCGCTGTCTGTGTGAGTCAACATGCCAACGTTTACCTCAGGTCTGCTCTGGATCCTCTCCCTCCCTTCTTTAAGCAGACAGCTGTTTTTGGTTTGTTTGGTATTTCAGTTCATAGTTACCCACCCCACACACACACACACAGGCACACAGAGGTGAGCCCACCAGTGTTTCGGGGGGGAAAAGATGAATGGGACTCACATGCAACCAAGAAAAGGAAAAGACACTACAACGGATGTCTCTTCAGGAGGTTTAAATAGCAGAATCCTCTGCTTACATTCATTGATTACTCTGTTACTTTAACAGCTGCACATGTCCTCATTGAAATGCTTTTCTCGTGTCTCCTTATAATAAACCGTTTACCGTTTCTCACAAGTGTTAAGCTGGGGATGGTTTAAAGTAACCATATGTGCTCGTCAGAGGTGCAAAGCAGTGAACTCCCTGCTAGGTTTTTATTTTGGGAAGGGAAGTGTGAGGCCACTCTCATGTCTACACACTAAATATTAAACAGCTTAGTATAAAACCTGGAAACAGGAAGAGAAGTGAAAATGACCATAATTTTCATGACCGAAAAAATTTGCCATCTGTCTCAGGCTCCAGAAATCAAATCAGCCTCATGGATCAGCCTCAGCCTCTTGTAATCACTAATCCAGACAATAACTGTTTTGTCATTAGAGCAATAACATAAAAAATGGACTTTGACTTGTGTAACAGCCAAATCTCATGATAAACAGTCTGTTCTGTAATTGCGATCGATGTATCTGAATGTATCACAGTGCAGACTGAGAGTTTTACATCAGTTGCACTTCACACGAGCTCCACATTGTCAGCGTTTTTCATCAGACAATTTATTTTAAATCTACATTTCTATATCATGTTTGTGTTGTATGATGCACGCACAGAAAGGTTTATTTTTATGTTGTTTGTTGCCACGGTTGCATTCATTTCTACTCAATTTAAAAATCTGCCAAAATACTCATAAAAGTGTAGACAGCTATATGTACGAATGGCACATATGTTTTACCTTCAGAGTGACTCTGTGCTGTAGTTCACCTTCAATAGGACCCTCTTATTGAAGGTGTGTCTTTCCTGGTTCTGTCAGTTCACAGTGATCTTGGATGTTTTGTGTTAATTCTCTCAGCAAACAGCAACATTTTGGGTGATGAGACTCGGCGGTGCTGAGATTTCTGAACATTATGTTTTCTTCATGATATCGCCGTCGAAATAAAACGGTTAAATCTTAAATAAAATGTGACAATTTAACACATAACCGCAAAGCCAACTTCTTCCTCTTGGATTCCTGTCATGTAATAATTTACAGTCACACTGACGTGAAAATTAGTATATTATATCCGTTTTCTCAGTAGTGTCAACAGACAGTGGCCTACATGCCCTTCCTCTGGTCCAAACTGTTTCTGTTTGATCCGTTTCAACTCGTCCACACAGTCTGGAGATAAATGGGCTGTAAAAGGGAAGTGCACAGCCTCTGAATGACCTTTAGCTCTTAGGGTGTAATTTGTTTTCAGCGGGACAGTTGACTTCTTCACCCTGGACATTCTTCCTTACAGAATTCCCTTCTTGTTGTTCACTGCAGTGAGAGTTCCCATTGTCTTGTTACTGGTGTTTGGGGTGATTAATAAGCAGTTTTTTTCTTTAAAATATAAAAAAAAACGTCTTTAAAGATATGAAGCCTCTTGTTGGATTTCCTACTCAGATGCTTTTTATAGATATAATCAATATTATTTGCACTAACTGCATCATTTACTTTTTAAATCAAATCTAAGTTGAGTCTGACACCTGCTGTTAGAAAAAGAAAGCACAGTTTGGTTTTCACTCACATGGTGTTTTGTCTTCTGTAACATCCATCCATTTTCCACAACATATCCAATTTAGGTTCACATTAGGGCTCGAGTCTATCCCAGCTGACATCACGGAAGAGGCGGGGTGTATCCAGGACAGGTTTCAAATCTATCGCAGAGCTAATACATAGAGACAGACAACCACTCACACCTACAGAAAGCCAGAGTTCCTGTAGAGAAGTCATGGAGACACAGAGAACATGGAAACTCCACACAGCCAGCTGGTGGATTCAAACCCAGGACCTTCTTGTTATTAGGTGATGGTGCAGGTAGATAGTTTGCCCCCTGAGAGGCACAGTAAAACAATAAGAAGATAATCTCTCTTCCACAAATGTGTGTACACATGAAAAATCAAGAAAAACAGAGAAAGCTGTAGTTTAGTAGTTATTATGAGCAAAGAAAATAATATAGGAAAGGTGCATTTCTACGACAACTAAATGAAGAAAATGGGAGAGAGAGGAGAACAGATGGAGAAAGGTTAGTAAGGAGGGGGTGAGGGCATCTATGAAGAGGATGGAAAGGGGACAGGCAGGTGGTCCTGATGGCACACCAGTGGATTTTTAACAGGTTGTTTAATGCGATTATTGGGAGCGATCGGATGCCTGAGGAATGAGGAAGGTGTACTGGGACCAGTTTTCAAGAACAGGGATGATGTGTAGAGCTGTAGTAACAACAGAGGGATACATGAGCCATACCATGAAGACATGGCAAAGTATTATTAAAGGTATGTTAAGAGGACAGGTGACAATCAGTGAGCTGGTTTCATAATGTGAAAGAGCACTACGGATGCAACGTTTGCTTTGAGAATGTGATGGAGACATACAGAGATGGTGCTTCACTGTGGCTTTGTGGCTCTAAAGAAAGCATGTCATGGGGCGCCAAGAGATGAGCTGCGGTACTAGATGAGGAATTCAGGAGTGACAGATAAATATGTCAGAGTGGTACAGGACATGTATGAGGACAGCGAGACTGTGGTGGGGTGTGCAGTAGGACAGACAGGTTCAAGGTGGGGGTGGTATTACATGAGGGAGATGCTCTGAGAAGCTTCAGAAAGTGGTGACGGACAGGCTGACAGATGAGGTCAGGCAGGAGTCTCTGTGGACAATGCTGTTTGTAGATGTCAAATCTGTAGTGAGAGTAGGGAAGAAGAAGAGGAATGAAAGTCAAGCAGAAGACCTGTTTGTGAATGATAGAGTAGAGACAGCGAAAGTAAATGAGTTTCTATACCTTGGATCAACCGTCCAAAGCAATGATTAGTGCACAAGACAGACAAAGTTGATGGTTTGGACATGTATAGAAGATAGAGATTAGATGAAGGATGTTGGCTTTATAAGGAGCTGCCAGGCAGGAGGGAAAGAGGAAGAGCATAGAGAATGGTGCTTCGTAGTATTCAAAACAATAAAAACGATTTTTTATTTTATTTTTTCTTACTAATAAAGGTTTTAAAACTTTATTCGTGTTTAGTACCATGAACCCTCACTGATCTACGCCGACATGTGAACCACGCTATGATTGGACAGTTTGTAGTGCAACGTCACATCCGCAGGTGAAAAACAAGAAAACCTTTCGCACACATGGAGGAGAATAATTCCCAGATACTCGAAAACGCCCACGCTGAGTTTAAAAGGGAGAATTTTAAAATGGCAGAAGAGCTGTACACAAAGTTTATTTCTTCCTGCTTACAGTCCAGGTATCGTCATTTTATTCTGGAGACGCTAAAGGCTAGCTGTTGTCGTTTATAACATGGTGGTGTTACGACACATTCTGTTACACATTAAATTTTGTGACCCGTTGTCGCTAACTGCTAGCTAATTTCAGTTCCCTTCCTCTCTCTCATGTTCACATTTAACTGTAGCCATGATTTTAAAAGGGGGTTTTAACTGTGTTATATTTGAACAGGGAATGTGAAGCAAGCAGTTTAGCAACTGCTTATAACAACCGCGGGCAGATAAAGTACCTCCGGGTGGACTTTCGTGAAGCGGTGGATGACTACACCTCTGCGACACAAGCTGACAGCCAGTTTGAAGTGCCTTTCTACAACAGAGGACTAATTCATTATAGATTAGGTAAGAAGAAGCAACAATTAAGCGACAGACAGCTCGCAGCAGCAAGCCAGTTCACATCAACAGCCAAAAAACCCCACCTCAGCTTCCGCCCATTACCTTCAAAATAAATGTCTTTTTCTCTGCTTCGTTTTTATTAACCTCTGTAGGTCCTATTTGAAAACAGTCCACTAACATTGTATACCATATAAAGAAATATAAGCACACACTGTGTATTTATATGTGTGAGGTCAACATATAGGTTGAACATCTCCATTATAGCAGACTTGCCTGTGTTTCCTCATAATCATCATCTGAAACACAGATGACACTACGTCTATTAGAAGAATGACATTACTCCTTCCAATTGCGTTGAAAAGGTGTTTTAAACTATTTTGGCTAGACAGTATTTATGATACAAGTACAAGTCAGGTTTTTAGATCCAATCATAGCACAGAAACAGCTGTTATCAAAGACTCACAGAGAGTTTTATGTTTCAGGTAGTACATTTAGATCTGCAAAAATAAAAGCTCGGAGGTTCCTCCGTTCTTGGTCCATTATTCTGACATGCTCCTGCTTGGTACTATCATGAAGGATCATTATATATCCTATCACTTTTATGCATATGATACACAGCTGTACCTACCTATTTATCACCCTTTTCTCTGAAACACTTTGAAAAAGACAGGAGCCATGTTATCATTTTGATCTCAGTTTCGATCGCTAATTAGCATAATGTGCTTTCTACGTTTAAATATATATCAATAGTTAGAAAAATATCATCTCAAACTGACTCTTAGAAATGGGTCCGTGCATTCATATCGAGTAGGTTAGACTACTATAACGCTCTATTTGTAGGATTATCCAAATCATTAGTAGGACAACATAAACTCTTTCAGAATCTGGCAGCCAGAACACTTACACGTATACACAAATTTTAACATATTGTCACAAAATGTGGCTTAAAAAGAGATGTGATGATCTGTGGATGGCTGCACCTCCACTGAAAACTAAAGATGATTACAAGAAAGGACAAAGACAGCAAAGGCAAAAGACATTGTATATAAGAATAAATGCAAGACAGTAGAAACAGTAAAGGCTTCTGAAATCGTCAACTGTTATCCTGTAACTGTTTGGTGCTTTCTTTTCTATGACACTAGATGGAGCTGTGTATTTGCACTTGCAAAGGGTTGTGGCAAGTTGCCACAACCCTTGTGCTTTTACTGCTGACTCTTTAAAATCCAGCCTAGAAGTTTATTATAAAAGATACCCTTATATTTAATATGTATTTACAATTTTTATTATCTTACAGGCTTTTTTGACGATGCCAAGAGTGATTTCCAGCAGGCATTAAAGCTCAACCCGGATTTTGAAGATGCCAAAGTGAGCCTTCAACAGACACTTCTGGACCAGGAGCACAAGATAAACAGGGGATACTGACAGCTTCTGAACCTACATGTCACGTGTAACCTCTAATCCTGCTGATAACAAAATGTACACCAGTGCACTTAATATCACTAATTGTCCAACTGTTTTTATTCGCTTGTCATTTTTTTGTTTTTAAATATAAAATCATTTGCACAAAGAAAGACAGAGCTGAAAATCAGAGGATAATTGATCTGATGAAGCAGACGTCCCACTGGATCAGGGGTCACAGATGATGGATTTTTTTTTAAGAAGAGCATTAATATTCCTTTTTCACACCGACTCAAGCTCCTCTCAGTTAGTGAAAAATTGATATCCCTTTATAAAGGGCCGTATAAGACTGAGACTGGACACTGCAGACTTATCGACCCATCAGGTGAAAGCTTGATAAATGTTGAAGCCCCCTGTTGAAGGTTGTAGGAGAGGCTTTGTGACTTTAAATGAACCCTAATCAGAAGCTGACATAAAATAATAATGAGGAATGTCTCAGCTGCATAAAGCACACTTTGTGTCCTAAATTGAAGCTCAGACACAGCTTAAGTTTTAATACAAGGTGATGTGGTTTTAAAGGAAGGAAGTCAGCAAATATAGAAACAACAAACATACACAGAAGACAATATAAATATAATATAGACAAATGTAAATAGAATCACAAATCAATGACAATAAATTTTTTAATGACACATGTCTGTCTCGCGCTTGCTTATTCACACAAATACAGATTTTGTGATGTCCTACGAGAAGCAAAGGCATCACAAGTGGAGCCTCCCCACAGCGAGTGAGGCAGGAAGCATCACTGATGCGTTTCACCTGTGCAGAGGTGATTACCTGCTGTATAAAACAGCTGCTGACGCCTGAATGAAGCAGTCAGCTCTTTTGCGTCAGAGCTGGTTTGTTGGTGGTAGGTCTTGCTTGGGGTTTTCAATGCCAAGCTCTGGTTGTGGTTGGTTTCAGTAAATTTTTGTTTTTGCATGGTTACATTGACACTGCGACATGTGGCGGCTTAAAAACATGTAAGTTTAAGTTAAGTCTTGTTTAGTTTTCTGACAGTTACTCTAATTTTTCTAAAATGTGCATTTTTTTTCTCCCCCTTCAAGTTTATTATGGAACTTGATGGCTGCAGTAATTGTTTTAGGTCAAGCATGGCCAAATACGAAGCTCGCTTCACAGTCAAGTAAGACTAACTCGTTAAACTGCTCCAGATCAAATTGAGGCTACACTACCTGACCATCGTCTTCTTTCACAGGCAGTGGTTTAAAGGCAGACTGTTTAGGAAATCTAATGAGGCTGTCAATGGATGAGGCTTTAGCAGTGGGGAACCAGCTTGTAGTGGAAGCCATCAGTGAGTTAAAGGGCTAATTGGGAACAGGCTGTGTCATTGCTTTGAGAAGAGATCCCTCATGTTTGCATGTCATCTCCAGATGGCACCCAGTGTGTCTTGTTGACACCCACCTTGGCTGCTCAGTGTGGGTACAGCATGGAGTCTGACCCCTGGGGTAACACAAGAATCTACATGTCTCTGATGGGCTGCTTTGTGGACAACAAGGTATGTTGAGCTTAGGTGGAACTTTTTTTCTTTCCAAACATTACAAATTTAAATATCACCTAGATTTTACTCCAACCTTCCATTTAATAGAAACCTTAAAAGTTTAGGTCTGCAAGTTTTGCAATTTTGCAAATGAGTACAGGTAATAGTGTATCAGGAACAGACTTTCAGGGGGAACTAACTGCTTACACTTCTCTTATAGGATGATGCAACATTTAAAATTGGCTTGAAACTCCAAATGTACAGCCAGAGGCCATCAGATGTGGTAACTCATGAAGTGAATCAAACGTGCAGCTACACTCGCTGGGCCCCTAAAGAGATTCTCTGTGACAGGAACTACATGGAAGTGGGTTACGTAACACTGCCAGGTTTACTTTAATACTTATGCCCTTCAAACTCTTCAATTAGCTTTGTCTTGTCTTCTAGGTGTCAAACTACTTGATGAAAGCTAATCCACAAACTAAGCGGCCGGCTCAGGATCAAAATGTTGACTCATATCTGCTTGAGGTGCCTAGATTATAGAGTTAAGAAAATTACTAAATGCAATCCAATGAAGGCTCAAAATGTTCCATTTTGCTGCAGGACTCTGGTGCATCACATGGTATCTGGAAGATGACATTTTTCACCCCTGAACCAGTGGTAATGGTGCCAAGGGAGGCTGAACAAGCTGGCTACAGTGCAATGACTACCTCTAACAGACTGATTATGCGAAGCCCTTACAATACACCAGAGACCTTCTCAGAGGATGTAAGGATTACTTCATAATGGATAATTATTTCTGGTAATTAAAACTGACAGTAAAGTCCATATATATATTTTTTTTTTATTTTTCCTTAAGGTGGCTGGAATCCCCATGGAAGTCTTCAAGGTGAGCGTCTACAACAAGGCAGAAAGTGGTCTGGGTATCGTGAACTTGGCAGCAGCTTGTCCCACAGGTGAGCATCAAACCTTCTTCACAGTAAGCATTAAAGTGTAGAATTGTCAAGAAGTTGCTTCCTCTCTTCTAGGGGGCGTACTCTTCACTGAGAGTGTGATCTCTTGGTACATTCCTCGCCGCATGACCCCTCTAATGGACGGCACATTCAGAATTGTAGAGATGCACATGGGCATCAATGGGCAGAGGCTGGATAGGTCTCAGATGGCTGCGAGAGGGTACACACTATCCACCACAGACTTTCACATTGTTGCCGAGGTCCCAGTGGGCTCACCCGATGGTTACTACAAGGTCTGGAAATCTACCTCAACATGCGACTTGTGTGTTTGTATGTGCGTTTTATTAAAATGCTATAAATAATTGCAGAGTCATGCCCCAGAATACCAGTACTATGTCACCTACACTGTGGAGCCAATGCTCGAGGTACTCTGGAGGGCGGATGGGACCCAAGATGATATAAAATACAAGGTTTTGTTCCCCATTACAACGCCTCTGATGCCCAGACCTCCCCAAGTGGAAGATTGTAAGTCCCACTTAAAAGTAAAGAACTGAAAGTCGAGCCTGCAGAAAAAGCCTAAACGTGTGGCTTGTTCCTCAGATACGGTTCCAGAGGACGGTGTGTTTAGCGTCATGTTGGGGGGCTTCTTTCATGATGTGGAGCTGAAGAACATCACCTTTGTTACTGGTGTTCTCACTGTGGAGGAGAGCAATGCCAGAGGCCTGATTGTCCAGGAGCACATCTACACCAATGGCACAAAGGGCTTCTCTTTACAAGTGTCCTTCAATGCCGATGTTGTCCTGAAGACCGTATGTGGCCAACTATTGGAAATTGCACTAAAGATTGTATTCCAACTGCCAACATAACTTTTTTTTTTCTCCCCCCTTAAGAATCCCGAACCCTTGGTTACAACCTACTCTCTCCCTTTGACCGTTGGGCTGATCATCCTGCCTGATGGAACTTCCTTTGCTCATGAGGTGACACTGCAGGCGTCTCTGCAGGATGTTGGTGAGACTCTTTTCTAGAATTGCACATTGAGCTTTGAACTCCAGATTGACTTTTCTTTCCCTTGCAGTGCTGCCTGCACTTACTGGCACCTGTGATCAGAAGCACTTTTACGTCAGGGTGAAATATGGCAGTCAAGACCGTAATTTTGAGACCGCGGTTGGAATGCGACAGCTAACCCCCGACCTGGCTAAAGCCTACAAGCTGCAGGAAAACCGCACACACTTGATCCTCAGAGTGCCCTACAATGCCCAAGACTCAAACTTTGAGGTGTATATAACATGACTCTTTGAAAACCTTCCAAGCACAGACCGGAAAAGCCCTGTAAATGCCAGTCTCCTTAGGATCCGAATTAAATGTGCTCTGAACATTTTCTTGCAGCTGGTTTCCTCAGTTTCCATCCAAGCCAGACTTGACATCGTGCTCTGGGAACCAAACAATCAGTGGGTGCTTGGTGACCTCTCCCTGGCCTGCAGCTTTCCCTTGATGACAACTAGTAAGATTTGGTCACTTAAACTACTCATTAAAATAACAAACACAATCATAATAATGTCTACTTTCTTCAGAATGCTATCCTAATGGAACAATAACAGCAGTGGCTGTGAAGCTGGAATCTGTGCCCAGTCTCGTCCCAAGTCAGCTAACATTGAAGGACCGGTCTTGTAGACCAGTTTTCAGCAACGATCGCTTTGCCCACTTTTCTTTCTCTGCAGATTCATGTGGAACAAGTAGAACAGTACGTTTACAGACCTTTATCAGTTGAAAGTGCCTTTTGGGAAATGTGTTAATCAACTTGTGTTTTTTGTTTTAAGTTCTTTGACAACTACATGGTTTATCAAAATGAGATCAGCCTGTATCATAAGGTGACAGCAAAAACCTCACCTGCTGAACCTGGGTACAGGTAGGTAGACCTGACCAGTGAGTTATCCTGATGAACTGCTGATTCAAAGTTTAAAATGTGGTGGGTTTTTTTTCCCCCCCATCCTGTTTAGGCAAACCATCTACTGCTACTACATGGTCAACAAAACACAAACTGTTGCATTCAGTCACAAACCAAGGAGCGATGATCCTAGAGCAGAAATTGGGACAGGGCTGCTAATGGTGCAAATGAGGCAAGCCCAGGGTAAGTCTGACAGTCAGTTTGCTACAAGGTGGAGAATTTGACATCTGTTCTCTTTAGGTGTATACACTGCCTTAGAGTTCTAATTGAGCTTCTCTTCCAGATGCTGCTTATCAGCACTTTTACAAAGCTGAAGATTATCCACTGAAGAAATACCTGAAAGACCCCCTGTTTTTTGAGGTGGTGCTGATGCAGTCAACAGACCCCCAGTTGGAGCTCATCGTGGAAAACTGCTGGGCTACTCTTCAAGAAGACAGGACATCTGTACCCCAATGGGACATCATTGTGAACAGGTGATGGCATAAGTAAATGCCAAAGTGGAAAATCTCCACTACTTCAACTATGTAGTCCAGCTAACTTTGCCATAGTCTAGAGTGGGTGGTTAATTCACTTGGAAAATGAGTCTTCATAGTACATTTAAATTATATATTCTTCTCTCTAGTTGTGAGAATCGCGATGACACCCATGTGACAGTCTTCAATCCAGTTAAGGATAATATTGCCATGCCATCCCACGTCAAACGCTTCTCTATGAGGATGTTCACCTTCACCAATAACAACGAAGTTCTGAGAGATCAGGTGATTCGGGCAATCTAGTCATAGGACTGTCTAATGCAATACTGTATCAATGTGTGCTTAACCTTCCAGTCTCCCCACAGATCTATGTGCACTGTGATGCAGTGATTTGTAATACAAATGGCCCACCAGATGGCATCTGCAGAGGCCAGTGTGTGCATCCCACAGGCACAAAGGGCACTAAATTTCAAGGACTCAAAGGTGCTAAAAGGGGTAAGTGTTAATGGTGTAAGTAAGACTGGGACAAACTTGAAGTTTGAAGTGCAGTTGGTGACTTTTTTCTTTCCCATTTGCAGAGCAAAGAAGTACAGAGTCAACCCACCAATGGCAGCTCTCCTCTGGACCCATCCTACTTTCAAATTGATATTTCAATAAAAATAAATCTTAAGCTATATGTATTCTTAGTGACTGTGAAAATGGTACAGACTGTGGTTAATGCAGAACAAAGTATTCAATTGTGCTACTATGGCATATTACAGAACTTCTGTAGTTGAGCAAGTTCATCTAACAGAATTGCTTCTCATCATAATCATATTTTAGTGACAATGCATTTGTGCACCTTCATAGCTTTTAATTTGTCTGTGCAAACTTCTATACTTTAAACTAATCACCTGTAAATTATGATGGCAATTAAGCTACAATTTTGTGGTTTGATAATTCTGTTTAATCCTATAGTTTAAGTGGCTTGGAGGGGTAAAAAGTCTTTAATCAGATCTTAATGAAATAAAATTGCTCTTGATATTCACTAATTTGAGAATCAACTCGTCAAGGGTTAAAATTGCACCGCAAATCAAATTGGTTTCATTTTTATAATCCAGTTTTCACAAAAGGCAGCTTATGGTTGCCACAGATCAATGTTGTCATAGTCCTTTAATTTATGTAGTCTTGTATAGATGCGCCATAAAATCACACCCTCACCCATAAACTTCTAATTGAAATGTAAGTGTATAGAGCACAACTCAAAATGCATGTGGAATAAGGACAATCACTGGCTACAGGGAAAGCCATAAATTGCTTTGACAAAACTTTTATGGACAAACTAAAGTACTTTGCTTGCTCTGACTGCCAGAAAGTGGAGTCAGCATCCATCTTGTGCTTCCAGGGAAGAAGGAGACGACATTTACAGCAACACCGGCTCAGACGCCCCCGCACAGAAGTGGCTTGAGCAGATGGAGATAAGATAACCTTTATTAGTCCCACACGTGGGAAATTTGTTTTGTCACAGCAGGAAGTGGACAGTGCAAAAGTTATGAGGCAAAAATTAGAATACAATAAGAATAAATACAGTACACAACTGTACAGAATAGAATAAAATAAAATACTATATACAGTAGAATAAAATAAAATAAATATACAATAAGATAAAAATAGAATACAAATACAAATAATAATGAATGAGTGCTGACGGAAAGCATCTTCTTTAACCAGATATGTCCTTCAACATGCATATCAAACAAATATGTAGGACTGCTTTCTTGCATTTGTGCAATATCTCTAAAATTAGAAACATTTATGACAGTAGGCGGGACTACTGTAATTGATATTACAAGGCTAAAAACTAACAGAAAAGCCTTTGGTTGATTCCAAATGCTTCTGTGAGAGCATATTTCTCTCATATTAGCTCTTATTAATTGATCCTTCAGCTTTCCAGCTTTTCTCTTCTGTGGAATGCTCTCTCTACTTTTAAGATTGGGTTTAAAACTTTCTTTTAAAGCATATAGTTAGGATGGGTTCAGGTGACCCCGAATCCTCCATTAGTTACACTGCTAATGACCTGGGCTTCTGGGGGCATCCCATGATGCTCTGAGTATTTGTTCTTCGCTCTGTGTGTTTAAGATAAGATAAGATAACTCTTTATTGTCATTGCACAGTCATACATAGTACAATAGTACAATGAAATTGGAAAACTGTCCTTTGTCGGCACTACATGTAACACAACACGACACGATACGACACATCACAACGCAACACAAACAACACAACACAGTATAATAACTTAGTAATAAAAAAGAAGAAGAAGTGTATGTGTATTGCACACTGTTATTATTGCACATTAATTATTATTGCACCTTGTTATAAATATAAATATTATTGTTATCGTTTTAAACATTGTTACCTCCCCCTAAAAAGTCCAGGTAGGTAGCCAGTCAGGTCAGCTATTTACATTGATCAGGGCTATTGCCCTGTTGTAAAAGCTGTCCTTGAGTCTATTTGTTTGGGACCTCAGCAACCTGAACCTCCTGCCAGACGGCAGCAGCTTAAACACCCGGTGTCCTGGGTGTGTACCGTCCCGTAGAATGCTGCGTGCCCTCTTGAGACAGCGAGTGCTGTACAGGTCCTTCAGGGAGGGAAGAGGATGTCCAATGATTTTTTGGGCCATATTGATGACCCTCTGGAGTGCCTTTCTGTGAGCTGTGGTGCAGCTGGAGAACCACACACCGATGCAATATGTCAGTACACTTTCAATGGAGCAGTGGTAGAAGACGGTCAGCAGCTCCTTCTTCAGGTCCATTTTTCTGAGGATTCTCAGAAAGTGGAGACGCTGTTGGGCTTTCTTTAAAACCGCAGAGGTGTTAGAGCTCCATTGGAGGTCTGTGTCTATGTGCACACCCAGAAACTTGAAACTGGAGACCCTTTCCATGCACTCCCCGTTGATGCTGACAGGCTGCAGCTCAGACTTCCTCCTTCTGAAGTCAACTACCAGTTCTTTTGTCTTGTTGGTATTGAGGTCTAGGTTGTTATCGACACACCAATCTGACAGCCTCTGAACTTCAGCTCTGTATGCAGTCTCATCTCCCCCTGAGATGAGCCCCACCACAGTGGTATCATCTGCAAACTTGATGACTGTGTTGTCTGGGTGGGAACTAACACAGTCATGTGTGTACAGAGTGTACAGTAGGGGACTCAGTACACAGCCTTGTGGAGAGCCGGTGTTAAGGCTGAGGGCTGAGGAAAGATGATGCCCCACTCTAACTCTCTGTACACGGTCTGAGAGGAAGTCTCTGATCCAGCGGCAGGTGGTAGAAGGAAGTCCAATTTCCAGCAGTTTAACTATTAGTCTGTCCGAGAGTATTGTATTGAAAGCAGAGCTAAAGTCAACAAAGCGCAGCCTGGCGTAACGGCCCTGCACTTCCAGGTGAGAGATGGTGGTGTGGAGCGTTGTAGCAATGGCATCTTCAGTTGATGTGTTAGCTCTGTATGCGAACTGGAGCGGGTCGAGGTTGGGTGGCAAGCAGGACATGATGTGACGTCGGACCAGTTTCTCGAAGCACTTCATTATAACAGGTGTTAGAGCAACTGGTCGGTAGTTCAGGCTGCTAATGTTAGTACGCTTTGGCAGTGGGACAATTGTGGCTGACTTTAGGCACGGCGGGATGCAGGACTGGGACAGTGAAGTGTTGAAGATCTATACAACATCTATACGACACTTTGCATTTAATCATTAGTTATTAATCTCTGGCCCTCTTCCACAGTGCGTCTTTCATCCCGTCTCCCTCCCCTCTGACCCCCCTGGTAACGACAGATGGCTGCCACTCCCCTAAGGCTGGTTCTGCCAGGGGTTTCTTCCAGTTAAAAGGGGATTGTTTGACTGTTGGGTTTTCTCTGTATTGTTGTAGGTCTTTACCTTACAATATACAGCACCTTAAGGCTACTGTTGTGATTTGGCACTGTATCAATAACACTGAATTAACTCCAATCCTGTTGTTCCACCATTGAGAGCCTCCTGATAGCACAAGATCAGAAAGATGTGCAGAGGATGGCGAAAGTGGCCTCATTGGAACTACACTACTATGGAAAGATGCACTGGTCGACTGCTCAAGAAAGCAGAGTACTCCGTTTGATTTAATTAGCTTCATTTACCATTCAGGAGCTGCTGAATGTCATTTAAAAAAATAAATAAATTCCAGAGTATTTATGAAGAAATATTTTGAAGTGGAAAAATGCACCCACCACACTACAGAAATCCTAGTTAATGCCTCTGAAAATATGTGTGTGGAAATTGTTCCTGTGGGCTGTAAAATGAGTCACTTTATACTGATGCATTTCGAAGACAACTACAAATATTTATTGGGCTTTCTAAAGTACAAAAGCAACTTTAAATTATTAAGATTCTAATCAGTCTTTTGGCTACTTTAGGCACCACGTTAGATCTTTCATTTGCATCCTCTGTCATACACTAACATTCTGGTCTTCCTCCTGCCTGACAGAGCAATTTGTCTCCAAGCTAAGCTGTCCTCCAATCATGTCTCATCTGGCACCCCCCAATGAAAATATTGGCACCTTCATTTCTCCAGCTTTGACTGGAGTTTTCGTGAGTGCCACCATCTCAAAACCACACGTCTCTCCATATCATAAACCTTTCATTTGTCTTTTAAGACACATGGTCACTAGTATTCCTCTTGTGAATGCACACTCACCTCTGCAAGAGTCCTTAACCCAAAGAGGTACATTGAATTATGACTTCTCACATAATTTGATAGGTGAGGCAACACAACTGACTACATACTCAGAATTACAGGTGGAAAATCAAATTTCCACATGTAGCAAAGCATAGGAAAGAACAGACAATAAAGGTGAATTTAAAAAAAATCTTTATTGTATCAACTCATAATTACTGGTCCAAATGTCACAAATGATTTTGAACTTTGTTCCTCTGAGATATGTCTTTTACCTGTGGAGAGAAGAGAATGAGGAAAGTTAACAGTAACCAATTTCAGCAGGCTGAGAAGAAAATTAGTCTGAGACAGAAGTACTATGGCACACCATGTTCTCTTCTTTTTCTGGGTCAAACCCTTGAAACAAAAGGTTCCATTATAAAAGACCTCATACTATACCTCTTCTGTACTCTGGGTCTGAACATTGCCCATTACAAATGCCACCTAATGGATTTCTGGTATCACAGATCACAACGTCACAGTGGACAAAGACCTAGAAGATGCAAGTGTTTTTATGAGTACAGATTTGCATGTGCAGTTTTCTGAACCATGGATTTTTTTTATATATATATTTTTTTAACAGGCTGAGTTACCTGAGGACTTAGATCCTCTTCATTTTCAGTAAAGGCAAACATCTGGACCTCAAAGCGCTTTAAGTGAGAGGGATACTGAACCCTAGCATCAGTCCACACTGGATGGAAGACCACATGGTGTGGGTCTGTGTGTGGACAGCTGGACAATTTCAAAGATACATTAAAAAGTTAAATTTTGTCCCCCTACCCCATCCTTGCATCAGTATGAAGGAAGAGCTTATGCTAATACGCAAACACCAGCCTGAGCGTTACCCGTTTATGATCAGATCCCATCTGGGTTGGGACATCTTGTCCTCATCCAATGTCGCCCAGCAGTTCTCCAGCTCCAGTGATACTTGAGGATTTATTGCACTCATGAGCTCCACCTCAAAATACAGCGGCTGCTGGAGATGTTTCATGATGGGAGAGTCCTCGAGTCTGTAAAACTCTCTGAAGGAGTCGTCTAAGTGCAGAGAGACAGCATGAAATGACATAATGACAGGAGGCTTTGAACAATATAATCAGCTCAGGACATTGAGGTTTTTCCTCTCACAAATGCTGCATATACACCCGCCAATTATGGCCATGCACGGACCTACTTACTTGGGAGCTGCCAGCTCCCAGAACAAATTCCTGATTTGCTTCTTGCATAAAGCTCAATATCCAAATTTTCTGGGATGTTAGAATAAAAACTAAGATTAGTTAAGGCTTAGCTACTTTAATGAGAGCTGCGCCTAGGGATAAATTCAAAGTAGAATGATGAAAACTAATACCAACTCCTTACACGCAATAGACAAGGCATTTTAGATTATAGGAGCTCCTGGAGTAAAAACCATTGAAGCTGATTGTCAACATTAAGCAGGAAAAATTAGCCACATGCTGATGACAGCAACCTTTAAAGTCTGAACCATCTAGTTGCCAGAAATTTTAAAATGTTTTCAAAAACTATTAGATCTTCTAGAGATAAAGCAGTAAGGTTTAGTTAGTAAAGGCAGTTAAAGATTAATTTAAAATTGCTTAATGATTTGAGGATGACTTCCAGTTTAAGGGAGAAGAATCTTAAATCTCTCCAGTGCTGGAGTTGTATTTGTGTTGTGGAAAAATGAAATTATGCCAACTTCATACCCAAAGAAAGTCTCATTGCCACTTGCAGCTGGCCTTTTGCATTTTCAGCATATGGTTCACTCCTGCGAGGTCTGGTGTGGAAGGACACAGCGTGGGTTGTGTTGAGGTCGTAGTAACATGAAACCTTTAGCCTAGAAGACAAGCCATGAGATTTGAATGCAGTCAGAAGTGCAAAGACCAGAGAGAAAAATTCCTACAGACACTCATCTTTGTCTCAGGATCAAAGATTGAATAAGGGATAACGCAAAGCTGAAGGAGTCCATTTAATCCAGAGATTCAAGTTACTTTTAAAAACTTTAGTCTCCTAATTTTCCTAATAACGATCAGCCACTCACGCAAATTCTGCTTCCTCAGAGTCTGATGTACTTTTTGTTTCGAGGTCATGTGGCACAGAGATGTCATTTTCGTAGAGCATCGCATTGGGCAAAAACTAAGGGAACAAAGTTAAAGACAATACATCAGATCAGCCTCACCATTAATAGTCTGTATTAGTCATGAAGTTGTGCAGTGACAGTACCTTTCTGGTAGTCCCACAGGAGTTAGCAGTGAAGACAAAGTAAGCATAGCGGTCATCACTGTAGACTGGACCGCAGGTGGGGTCGAGCAGCGTGAGCTCACTGGGGTTCAGGCTGGGAACAGACTCCAGTTTCACAGCCAGAGTGGTTATGGTACCATTAGGGAAACACTCTGAAAAGAAAAGTTTAAAAACTCGACTCGAACTCTCCAATGAAATTTAAACAACAAGAAACCCAAACCAACCAGTAAGCAGTGAGAAGAAATTGCAAGCCATCGAGAAGTCACTGATGGGCACGTTAGATTCTGGATCCTTCAGGATCACGTCAATTCTGGTCCTAATGGAAGTTGGTGTAATAGCCTGAAACATTGTTCAAGTTAGAGCAAGCAGGACATTAAACAGAAGATTCTCATCTACAGCAAAGCACAAAATACCTCAAACTCAACATCAGGGGCTGCAAACGGCACAACAAGATTGAAGTGAGTTCCATTCTCCATGTAGCCATACTGCTGAGCCAAACCTGGTGTCAGCAGTCGCTTTCCCACCATGGTATGAAAGTTGAAGTCTGAGGTTCCATGTTCCACAAGGACATAAAAGTTCTGGTAATCACAGCTTCCAGAGACGGAAGGAGGAACTGCAGGTAGATTAAAAAAGGCATCAAGAACCCTGGCCTGCAGCTGGTGCAAGGTCATGACAAACATTTCAGGCTTGTGTGTTTACATTTGTATATAAACAGCCATACAGACCCTTTTCTTCCAGTGTGGCTTCCAGGTAAACCGTGTGAGAAAATGGAGCAAACTCATTCAGCACCAGCAAACCAAAGGTCAGGTGAAGAGAGTAGACTATAAATCCCATTCCTCTCTGTAGGGAAATGGAAAGATTAGCAGTCAAATTAAATATGCATTAATATTCTGCCCCCCAAGCTGAAATTACATCTTACCGATTGTAGCACGGCAGGGTCTGTGAAGGGCACTTCAAGTGTAAAGACTTTCAAGCTGCTGTTAGGGGACACATGCTCTCTGATGTTAAAGCCTCTGGCATGGCACTGTGCTATAGTCAAAACCTCAGAGGGGAAGGTGATGTTCATCAGCGCCACGTCAGGAGCAAAATGCCCAAGCACTAGCTTAAACACTTGCTGTTTCGGAACAGTCTCTGTAGGGACGAGAGAAGAGGAATTCAGTGAGCTTGCACTTTACACAAATAATCATAATATATGATAAGTGGAATGGAGAGACTCGCCGTCAAAAACTTGAAGATTCAGTGACAACAAAGGCGTCGTGATGGGAAACAAGACTTTGTATCTTGTGTCTTCTCCATCTTCAGTCCAGAGCAACTCCAGCATGGGTTCGATTGTATAGGAGAGGAGATACCGATTTCCCTGGATATGGCTCTGTTTATCATTTTAAAACCAAGAATTTGTCATTATAACTACTCCTAATGGAACATATTTAAAAGCAGAACAAAAGCTGTAATAATTCTTTATAAGATTCCTGCTTTAATGCTTGTAGAGCAACTCTTTTGGAGGCTCAGCTTTGGAAATGGGCCCTCATTTCACAGTGAGAAGTGGCTTTTACTACTTTGCCATCTTAAAAGGCCAAGGAAGCCATTTATCAGTATATACTTGATGCAAATCTTGATTTCTTATAAAAACAACTGCCTTTCACCTTAAAGTATCCACCGTCGGCCCCAACAGGAAGCTGAACAATGATGTACGAGTCGTCGGTAGACAGCTTAGCCGGCATCTGAGTAGGATCAAGCGTCTGACCGTTGATTCCTAAGTACACCTCCAAGAGCTGAACCCGCCCAGAGGACATTAAGGGGTCAATGCGTTGGGGCAGGCGCCAAGTGATCATGGTGGGCGTGAAGGAAACACTATGACCTGCACATAAGGCATAATATGAGGCCAAAACAGACACTACTATAGAGGATTTAGAGGCTACAAGGTCTGCTGGCAGACAACTTTGCTAACAGCTTAGCATTTCTAAACCACACATGCATACAAGTCTTCATATTAAACCTGGGACAGACAGCAAGTTAATATTTCTAAACGTCCAAATGCATCACCACCCTAGGAATAATGAAGACTAGAAAAAACAAGTTTGCAGATTTAACTGCTAAAGCCTTCAGGTTTTAAACACAAGATGACACAGGCTCCCTGCAGCTTCCACATGGTTAGAGTTTAATTACCGTCCAGCACTGGACAAGCAGCTACAGCATCAACTCGAGCAGTCAGCCACTGCTTCTCAAAGATAGTCGAGGTTTTGAACACCTTCATGGGCACCCCTGCTACCTGCAGGGTGAGATAACATTTAATACATTGAAGATAAAGCATGTGTGCAAAAGAGCAGTTCGTTAGAACATGGAAATGTAGGCTAATGGGCCATATGTACTTTATCTTGTCAAATGTCAGACCGTAACAAGTTTAAAAAGGTAGTCTGATCATATAATGAATCTAAATCCAATTGGTTACTGACTGCAAGTGTGAGCCATCTAATGGGCTACAAGTACTTTAACCAGAGTCTGTCTGTAGAACAAGATGCCAGGTTATGTCAGGCATGTGTGAAAAGCATGCGATCTGCAGTTTACTCACAGTCTGGGTGTACGTTGCCAGTGCAGACTTTGAACTCCGGAGAATCACCCTGGTGGGAGTGTTTCCTACCCCGTACCCCCTTTGGTGGGCCTCAGTCGCCTTCATGATCCTCTCCTCAGGTGTGAAGAACACAACTGTTGTGATTATGTATCCTGCGTCTATGGGGCGTTTCTGTAAGGCAAACACCAAATCGTGACTTTACATGCAGAGATGGGGTCTGAGAATAGACTAGAGGCCAAACGAGCTCCTCCAACCTTTGCGGCTTGTCGAGTAGAAGCAAACTCTGGACTGCCCTGTTGCTCTGAATATGCAGGAAGGCCATAATCATCTGCAGCTGCCCTCTTCACGGACACCTAGAAACAAGACCCTTCGAGTCAATGATAAACCATCTCTCACCTCTCTAGGAACTGTTTTAGCCTTGATGCTCTTATGGGCTATAGCACCACTGTCATATAGATGGGAACATGACCACAGAAGGTTTTGCTGCAGTCACTTGCCTCCATATAGCTGTGGTCACAGACGATTTCCCTGAAGGCCCAGGGAGTGTAGCGGCAAGTTTTAACCACCTGGTACACCTTGTCTTCAAACAACTGGTTTCCATGCAGTCGAACATGCAAAGCAGTGGTGAATTCTTTATCGTCCTACAAAAAAATAAATATTTTTTAAAAAAAGAAAAAGTTAATACTAGAAGCATAGGACACATTGGGTGCTTTGAAAAAAAGAAAACAAAAAAAACCAAACAAACAAACAACCTCTAATAATTCTGTCTTTATCTTTGTTACGTTACCACATTGTGAGCAAAACAGTTTTGAAGAGAGGCATAAATCAAGGCGTTTCCCAGCAGATCAATCTTCACACTGATGCCACACTGCGAGGCTAAACTTGGCGTAAGAGGAATTGCAGTGTTATCTGAGGAGAGGATAAGGAACACATAAAATAAAAAAAAATAAAAAAAAATAAAAAAAGTGGGAAAAATTAAGCTTTAAGAGGCAAGAAGCCAAAGAATTTTTTTTTTTTTTTTTTTTTTTTTTTTTTTAAAAAAGCTTACTCATGACGGCAGTAATTTTCATAAGATTTCCTCCAAGTGGACCAACATCCACACGCATCACATTCCCCAGACACTGAGCGGTGATATCTGGAAATAAACATTGACGTGAGTAAGTAGGCAGTAGTTTGATTAAGTGACATTTTTAGGAAAAATAAATAAAACTTACTTAAAGGGGGCCTCTTTTGAGCCTGTGTGTTCATAACAACTACCAAAAGAATGAACCACCTGAAAAAAACTTAGTCAGTTAAAGACAAAAATCTGAAAGTTTGACTAAAAAGGTTCTTAGAAAAATAAAGCTACAAACCCCAATCCTAATGAGTGACCCATGGCACAAGAGGTGGGGAAGTGGTAATCTTAGCGTCTCTGTTTTTGCCGTTTTTAAAGAAGTTTGTAGGGGACCTAAAGGCACCTCTTTGGGTAAGATGAGGGAGGTTGCAGCCACACACAGGTGGATCTCGTTGGAGCCTGATGAGGTTGATTGGGTGGAAGTGAGTTTTAACCAGAGCTGCAAAAATGCTGACGGCACTTGTACTGGAATTAAATTCAAATATGCTTGTCCAACCAAATGAACTGTTGTAAAGTAAATAATTAATAAAATGAAGCATGTGTGTTTGTTTTGTTTTCTTATATACTGAGAATTCATCCAAACTCTGAACAGCATTTAAAAATTAAAAGTTATAGTACAAAACCAAAGCAGAAATGAATTTTAAAAAGGCAGCAGTGTTTTGTACTATTGCTAATAATTGCTGGTTTTACGTTCTTCAGTTGAGGGAGCAAGTCTATGTGAATAAAGTAAAATAAAAATGAAGGTGTGAGATTTTTCATACAATCTTCCAATAACCTGCCGAAGTTGAAATGAGTGGTGCAAATTCAAAAATGTCACAAATTCATTTTGACTTTTTCTAAAACCAATTAGAAAAAGTCTAAATGAAGTTGGGGTCTTGAGAGGTGCCACTGAGGTCAGAAGATTGTCCTTGTGCAGGTTGTGAGTTCATGATGGTTGCGCCACAGAAGAGCAGAATAACTATAAACTTCTGTAGCCCTGAACTGTTGTAAACAAATTTATTCAGAAAGCATGGATATTAAAATGGCAAATTGAGTTTTTAAGTCCTAAAGAGCAGGAAGCACTCAGGAAATCCCCTGTGCTTTTAGGAAGTGAAGAAATTGATTTTATGGTTATGATTTCACTGCTAAAAATCAAAAATTAAAACAAACAAAGATACTTCAGACAAATTATCATCAAATGCACCATAAAATATTATTATAGTTAATTTAGAAAGCATGAAGTAATTTCATATTTCTGTATTATTTAGGTTTTCATCAATCCCCCTATTTATTGTTTAGTTCATTTTATTTTATTATTTATTTTCCTCCACTAAAACATTATTAATTAAATTTAAAAAAAAATACCTTAAGTAAATACTTATACAATCCAGCAATAAAAGCAAACAAAATAAATTATATCAGTTTTTTTTAATGCCTGCATTAATTTATTTTAATTTTTTTTTTTTTTATAGCATATGCATTTATTGTGTCAAATTTTTTGTGCTTCTTAACCTTGGCCGTTTTGGTCTTCCGTATCGCACACAGAAGTTGTGGGAGATGCTGAGGTTTCTTTCTTTGAGGGGATAAAAAACACGGAGTTTGGTAAGTTATAAAACCTGATTTATAAACGTTGAACAGCAGCTGTTTGATGAGTAGCGTTTTAGAGTCTGGTTTGGCAGTTCGCCTCCCGGCAGCGCTTTCTCAAAGTGGATTCAAATGTCATTTATTAGTTACTTCGCTCTCTGCAGCCAGTGCGCTGTCTCCGCGTTGGTTCAACTGCAGCTGTTTCACTCAAATACAGAACAAGTGGGGTTTGTAAGGGACATTGAGCACATCTGAAGTGACATTTAAAGAGTGAGTAAGTGATAGCCCAGGACAGAAACATAATAATTTTGGAGGCTCTTTTAAAATAAAGCGACTAGGTTACATACGTTATAAATTTCTCAAGAGGTGTTCCCAGTCTCTCGCTGCCCTCTCCTCTCCTCCCTCGCCCCTCCCTGTTCCCTAGAAAAGGGAACAAACTGCCTCCGTGCTTCTGTCCCGCCTCCAGCTCTTCTTGTCCCGTCCGGGGAGCAGCGGCGCCTCACTCCCTCGCTGACCTGCTCTGTGCGGCATTTCAGGAGAAGATGAAAAGCAAAACGGCAGGATAAAAGTTCTTTTTCATGGAAAGAAACGCTCCGAATACAGGTATGTTTTTCTACCTTTGCATTAAGACCCTATAATTAACAGACTTATCAGGTCCTTATTAACCAATTTAAAAAAACAAAAAACTTTAATTTGAAAAACTCAGCTTCGCTTAAGTGTCTAGAATTCAACTGTTTAAAAATATCTACACAAAAATGTAGACGAGGGCTGGAAATCAGTTTGTAAAATGATATTTTTCTAGTGGTAATCCTGTACATGTGACAGCACCTCATGCCTCTCTGCTCTCTCAGTATAAGCCATTTCCTGTGTGTGCTGTATTGATCCCCCTCCCTCCTTCCGAAGACTAATGTATTCTACAAACAGTGCAGTCAAATGTGTCTTGATAGAAACCATCCATTTAAACGTTACAGTTAGTCTTCACTGGGGAATCCTTGTGGGCATTTTAGTTGTCATAAAAAAAAGACACAAAAAGTCTGCTAGAATGAACTGACTTCACTGTAAATGTCTTTTCAGGATCATGGGGTATGGGCAAATCCTCCACCGGCGAGGGGATGAGGAGGACCAGGTCCACCTCAATGTGGGAGGGGTACGGCATGAACTGGATCCTGATATGGTGCTCCGCTTTCCTCACACGCGTTTGGCTCGTCTGCTGTGCTGCCAGAGCGAGGCGGCAATCCTGGAGCTGTGTGACGACTACAGCCCGGCTGAGAAGGAGTACTACTTTGACAGGAATCCTCGGGTTTTCCTGTGCGTGCTTAACTTTTACCACACGGGACAAATCCACATGATGGAGGAGTTGTGCGTTTTTTCTTTCTGTCAAGAGATTGAGTACTGGGGTATCAAGGAGCTCCACCTCAGCCCCTGCTGCAGCAACTGGTACCACGAGAGGAAGGAGTACATCGAGGACAGAGACTGGGACATCAGGAGCGAAGACCAGCAGGAGCCGAGCTTCGACTCCTCGTTTGAGGAGCTCTCTGCTCTCGATAAAGACCTCGCCAAGTTCAAAGGGGCCTGGTGTGCAGAAATTCGCAGCTACATGTGGCTCAGACTGGAGGATCCGGGTCACTCGAGAGCCTCGAAGATCATTGCTGTGGCTTCCCTCAGCGTGGTGTTGACCTCCATCGTTGCCATGTGTGTTCACAGCATGCCAGAGTTTCAGCGTGTGGATGACAGTGACAGGCCCATCGAGGACCCCGTGCTCACTAGACTGGAGGCGGTTTGCATCGTCTGCTTCTCCGCAGAGTTCATAATCAGGTTAATTGTCGCGCCCTCCCGACGGAAGTTTCTCGGAAACCCCTTGAACATAATCGACGCCGCTTCGATTTTGCCGTTTTATGCCACTTTAGCTCTGGAGACCGCCGACGAGGATAGCGTAGAGGAGAACGAGGACATAGAAAACGTGGGGAAAGTGGTGCAGGTTCTGCGCCTCATGCGGATTCTCAGAATCCTCAAACTGGCTCGCCACTCCATCGGACTGCGAGCGCTGGGGGCCACCGTCCGCCACAGCTACCAGGAGGTGGGCCTGCTCCTTCTCTTCCTCTCAGTGGGAATCTCCATCTTTTCTGCTCTCATCTACTTCGCAGAGAAGGAAGAGGACACCGATTTGGGGACAATACCTTCAGGTTGGTGGTGGGCCACAATCACCATGACCACAGTCGGCTACGGGGACACCTGCCCCGTGACGGTGGCGGGGAAGATTGTGGCCACCGTGTGTATCATCTGTGGCCTGCTAGTGGTGGCTCTTCCCATCACCATCATCTTTAACAAGTTTTCAAAGTACTATCAAAGAAACAAAGCCATGGAGGGACAGTGCATCACCAAGCCCGAAAGACAAGACCCAGAACTCCCTCATTACAACATCAGGGAACTGTTAACGGGAAGCGTGTACCCCTTTATAGGAAGCATCGCCTTTAGGAACAGTGGGAGCAGCGGAGGGGACGATACGGACGCCTCCAGTCTCCAGGACATCGAGGTGTACGATAATGACGCTTGTGAAAATGGAGCAGCCAAATGAGATTCCTGCCATTTCACCGAGCATCACTCCCTTTATGACTGCGAGTCAGTCTCTGCCTCTCGGGGCAGAGTGCTCCATCACTGACCCTGCCTTCCTGCACTGTCTTCCCCCTGCAATTTGACAGAGAAATATTGTGGCCATGAAGTTTTTTCCCTCCTCTATCTCTCTCTCTTTCTCTCTCTCTCCCGCTCTCTGTCTACAGGGGAATAGCTGTGGCTGAAATATACAGCGTCGCTAAAACCGGGAAATCTAAAGGGAATTATCTGAACCTTGCTCAGAGGTTTGAAAGCCCATTTTCTGCTTGAGAAAACTGCAATGATGCATGTAGGAGGCCATAATGTTAATGTTTTTCAAAGTAATGTCCTTTATTGATTTCCTGCTTGCTGAAAAGTTCAGACAGAGAGTTTTCCAAATGCAAAAGTCTAGGATGACAACAGCACAGTTTGATGTTTAAAAATGGCGTTATAGATCTCAACGTTGGCTGCATGACCAAAAATAAGTGCATTTTGAAAGAGAGTAATAAAAATAGTAGAATTAGGCACAAAAATTGATGAAGAGAGGTGTCACATTCCTCTCAGAGCACCGTGGAAGTCGCTGATGTGCCGGGTTTTTATTTCGTTTTTGTTCGTTTTGGACAGTTCTGGCATCTCGGTGAAAGGGGAACTCATGTGGACATGAAATAAAACTCACAAGACAGGTGCTGCTCATTTGTGCCTGTTCAGATAAGCTTAAGATTCAGGCGTTTGAATTTATTTCTTCTCGCGAGTTTAAACTCACATCAGGTAATCAATGTGTCGAATTTAATTTTTGAGGAGTGCAACACTTTGAAAATGCAAAGAAACCTTCTTTTTTGTGGTATTCTTCAGCCTTATCTCTCCCTGAATGTATTGATCTCCTGTCCCCTGTTATAATTTCTGCTTGGATGGACGCTGCCCTACCAAACTTTTCTCTGCAGGCGTCTAAAGGTGCTCATGCAGCTGAACGGAAACAATTCAAACATGAATTTGATGGCGGTTGAGGAAAAAACATTTAAAAGCACCTTAAAAGGCTGCACGAGAAGCCGGTTTCTGTTCAAACACACAGACTAACTGAGGCTTAACCTGAACAGATAAACGCCATTACCGTCTGATTATTCCTTAGAAGTAACAAATGAGTTTCGATCACTTGGTTTCGTGTATCAGGTGTGCTCAGTAACCAGATTAGCATATTGCTTATTCCACACTTTGGGTTTATTGCCTTTGTCAGTTGCATTTTATTGTAATGACAGAACTGGCGCAGACACCTACTGATTATCAATAAAT
This sequence comes from Maylandia zebra, assembly GCF_041146795.1. Lineage (NCBI taxonomy): Eukaryota > Metazoa > Chordata > Actinopteri > Cichliformes > Cichlidae > Maylandia > Maylandia zebra. The sequence continues at coordinate 14,281,713 of NC_135181.1, forward strand.
TTACATGCACAAGTGAAGAGCACAGTTGATGGCATACAGTACGTGACAGTGATTTTGCAGGCATGCATGCAGTGTGCATCCTTCCATAGGCACGACTGTCCGTATTTGTCAGGATATCTTTCTAAAAAACAAACAAAAAAAACCATGTGAGGAGTCACCACATGAATAAAGGGATATATTGGACGATTTCTGCTCTCCGTTCAATTCTTGTTTGAACTGCTCACACCTCATGCCCTTCACTGAGAGGTCACAGTTAAACATCATTCACGTTAAAGCCCCGAAGCATCCGCTGCAACAAAATGAAAGGAAGTAACGATCTCATACATTTGAGGCACTGTTAGAATAATGGTTACAATAAAATGGTAGTGCTGCTTTTCTGAAATGTAGATTGCTGTGAATATTGCGCAGTGATAATAATAAGGCACAACACCTCTCAACAGAGTAAAATACTAAAGTCGAGGTTCCGTTATTCGGCCACGATACAATTTCTTATGACTTCTTGATGCAGACAAAAATAAACATCAAAAGAACACTAAAAGTTTTTGTAAAAAAGACTTTTTATATGACTGAAAAACCTGTACACACTCATATATGTCTTTACACTTAGTCGGTGAGGACAATATTTAATTGAAAACCAAATCTGTAATCTTTATTCAATGTATGTGTGAGCATGTATATCTCTGTATGTGTTAAGAAATCTGCCCCAGGACATTCAGCTGACAATGCAACACAGTTGGCAACAGATAACTGCACAGATATCTGTTCCTCACCATTACTCACAGCCCTGTGGCTTCTTGGGCTTTGGTTTTGAAGAGGGAAGTGGATTTCAATATCTTGTATAGGCTTCCTATATAGCCCATTTCCCATAGCAGGTGGTGTCTCTTATCTATTTATTAAGTTTGCACTGTAGCATGACAACAGTTGCACCTAGGTTCAAATGTTTAGTTGATGTTGCTCTTAGGTTGCACATATTTCTGCAAGCATTTCCATTTCCAGTCCTCAAATAATTCAAATATTACAGTTTTTTATTTTAGTGTAAATGCCTGGATGCCAGAAAGTTTCACAAGAAAGAACCGGCTGCCAGAAGCCAAACAGTTTATTATTCAGCACCTGTCTCATAACTGTTTGCAGATGCTTCCATTTTTTTATGCAGACCTTTATACTTCTGTATTACTATTTGGACTCCTTCCCTCAAAGGTCAACACAGTAAAGATGAACAGTTATAGAGACAGAGTGCAGTGGAGTCATGGCTTCTACTGGAGGAGAAAATTGCATGTGCTGGTAAAAATGATGGATACCTCAAAACTTCTGTGTGGTGAGATCAACTGGAATTAATTGTTTATAAGCTGAAAAATGAAGCCTTTCATGAGGTGACATCGGGTGATTTTCAGGTGGGATTCAGAGGGATTCTGATCTACTGGATTGCTACTGATTGTGTAGCAGAAAGCATTTTATCCTCAATAAGCCAAAAATGAAAATTTGTTAAAAGTGCCTTAGTTAACTACAGTAGTAATAATAGGTTTCATATATATAGTTGGATGTCAGCTAACTATATATGAAGGGTGTAAACAGAGTGGCAGCAATGTGGTGATGAGAAATTTCAATGAAATTCAGCAACTTATAGCAATGACAGACAAAACAACTGACCGACAGACTTAGTATAAGGTGGATATATCAGCCATCGGTTAGTGCAGACCTGTCATGAAGCCCTGACCTGAGTGCTTTAGATGTTTTGAAACCAAAGGATGGATTAATGAGCGCTAACCCTGGCTATTCCTCCTTTCTGACTCGTCATGATTTACAAAATGAACATCGTGGTTTATTCAGTATGACCTGAAGGTAGCGACTGAGCCTGTAAAGTTATATCACAGAGCAAGAGAGCTGCAGACGTCTATACAAGTGGAAGTCTTTCTGCAATCAGAGCAGTTGAACTCTTCTGGCCATTGTTAGGTGGTTGCTCAGCAACGTGATGATAATACGTCGTGCATATTTCAAATTTTGTGGATATAAATTAGATGTTAGTGTTATGACTATAGTACATGCTTAGAAGCTACAAATGGGTCATTTTAGCCTGTTGGTTGGTGGTCGTTTATGCTGCCTATACTGTGAGGTGAGCTGGTGAAACTACTAGCACTGGGAGTAAGGAGAACCATTGATTGACATATGATGGCGTGCTGAACATTAGAGTTGAAGTTGATGTTCATTAGTGGCTTTATGATATATGATGATGAGCACTTTAAAAATGGACAGAGCTATAGGCTGACAACGCAAAACATATTTTTTAGCCTGTTAAAAGGTTTGTTTGGGGGGGGGGGGGGGGGGGGGGGGGGGGGGGTTCGGTTAGAATATGAGCCCTCATTTCTGAAACTTGCGGCTCTCACTCTGTCTGTTTTGTTAGTTAATCTTCGGCTGTGATTCGATCCCTGCGTGCTCTAGTCGGTGTGCCAAAGTATTCTTGGGCAAGATACTGAACCCAATGCTTTCATTACATTGCGTGAATGCGTGTGAATGTTAGATAGAAAGCACTTAGGCATAGGGGGAAAGTGCTTGTATGAATATGTGTGTGTAAGTGGGTGAATAAGACATGTTGCATAGAGTCCATAAGTGATCAAGCAGGGTACAAAAAACTACAGAAGAAGCAGTCCATTTACCATTTACAGGAACAATCTATGGTGATCTGTTTTTCTCATGGAATCAAATAAATCAATACAACTTTATTTTGGTATTTAAATATGCCTACAGCTCATTTATTTTAAACCGCCTCGGCAGTTTTTTTTTATAACTGGCACTGCATCCAGCCATTAAGTAAACCTTGAATAGATGTAACTGTGTTACTTTCACTCCAGCAGAACTCTCTAACAGGTACTGAAATTCTCCACTGCATGTAAATGCATTTACTACAGGAACATGTCATTTTGCAGGACAGGGTGACGTTGGGCAGGGTGTTGCTGGTGTAAATAATAAATGCACTTACCTGTTAAGGTCACATCAAATGTGTCAGCAGAAATGTCACAGTGAGTTTCAGGGAGTTCCAGACTTTCCCGTTAGGCTTTTCTTTTTTTAATTTTAAATGAAACAACCACCTTCATTACATTAAGGCTGAAGTGAAACTGCTTACTACAATACTTCTGTTGGGCCAAAGAAAATCTTAATCCGAGTTAATGTAGAGTATTAAAGTACTGGGATAAAAGGTGTCACTGGACAATTGAACTCCTGTCAGAAACTCTGTGACTACTTTCATTAGCTGAAAAATAAAAGCAAATCAATAAAATGTATTTAAGGAGCTTCCCCCCCTCCTCTGGATTTATGTCCATAATCGCCAGTCAGCACTTTGATGTTAATTTGAAGTGAGTTGTTTGTGCGCAGTAGAGACAGTGATGTCTTTCAGCTGGCAGTGCTGTAAGGAGGGGATACTTCAGCAGCGTCTGGTGGACATTAATGTTAAACAAAAGTCACCGAAAAGAATGATGGAGGGCGGAAAGAAGTATTGCAGGCTTTCACACTTATCCATCTGTGTGGCTTCAGTGTGTTTTGATATTTCAAAGAGAAAAACAGAAATCTACACTTGAAATATCTGACATTTGTTTTTAGGTATGAGTTTAAATCTGTATATTTAAAAACCCTCTGGGTCTATAACAGCATCTGTCAGTGAACCTCTCACATGAGGAAAAGGTCACTGCATGCAGTGATGAATGTGCAAGAGGCAAAGGGGACTTTTTATGTGGTGTGAAATTCTGCTGAGGCATGCTGCACCAGCCCACCATGCATTAAAGTTAGCCTAGTATAGAAGTGTTATAATATATATAACAGTGTTATAATATAAATAACAGTGAGTTAAGACTTAATGAAAGATGGTAGACGTGCATGTGGGCTCCAAATGAAAAAGAAAGTCCAGATTTGTAGATCCTAACATGTTCACAGGTGATGTCCTTAAAAAATTAAGTACATCCTGTAATTCAGTAGTTCATAGAACCACCTTTAACAGGAATAACTTGAAGTAATCATTTTCTGTATGATAATAACAAAACACGAGCTGCTTATTTGGCTGATATAAGTCCCAAAATACAAATACAAAACAGAGACAAAGAGATCCCCGAAATACAGAGTAACAAAATCCAGGTGGCTCATGAAACACACGAGGAAACAGTACAATGCAATAAAGAAAACAAATAAAAACTGAAGTTTTAAATACACATAGAAACACAGAGGGCAATCAGAGAGGAGTGGAAACACCTAGATAACAGAAAACAGCTAAAACTAATCGAAAACAGTGAGCTAGGGGAAGTAAAACTACATGACACAGTGACTGTCAAAATAAAACGGGAAGAGACGAATACTTAAAATTTTGTGGAAGACACTGGGACGACTATTAAAGTACAAGGGATCAAAAATATAAACAATATCAAACACTAACGGAAACCAGGTAAAAAAACAAAACAAACCATAGTAATAGGTGCCAGCTGAACTACCTCCAGATCAACACTAATAAAACCAAGGAGCTGGTGGTAGACTTCCACAGGCACAAACATCCTCCACTGCAACCACTGAACATCCAAGGTATGGACATTGATGCTGTGGACAGCTACAGGTACCTTGGTGTTCATCTGAACAACAAACTGGATTGGACTCATAATTCAGACGCCCTCTACAGGAAAGGGCAGAGGAGACTGTACCTGCTGCGGAGACTCAGGTCTTTTGGAGTGAAGGGCCCACTCCTGAAGACCTTCTATGGCTGTATCCCAATTCAGGGTCTGCAGCCCTAAAGTGCGCAGCCTCAACGATCCTCAAGGGCCGCGTACTTAAAGACCGCTAGGGCCGGAAGTGCGAGGCTTGTGAAATGGGACGGTCTAGCCTCTGTTGCGCTGCCCAGGTTGCCTAGCAACCATGATACTAACAGCTGGAAACGTTTCATACAGCATTGCTTGACAGAAATGAAGGAGGAAATCTTTTGTTCATTTGTTTGTTTGTTTCTACATGAGCTTTGATCATTCTCTGTAAGATTAAGGTCAGCTATTGAACGGCGTATATTTTAAAGTAAAGGCTTTAAAACCAAGTTAGTACAAACGTCACTAATGTCTCTAATGTCACTAATGTTCTTCGTTATTAAACATTTGCACATAAATAAGTGACGTAATATTCAGTACTTACTTAAAGTTTACTCTTCGGGCGGCAAAATTATCCACACCCACCGCTGCGCTATGCATTCTGGGATATGTTGGGCCACGAAGTCTACACCGCCACGTCCTTAAAATTCAGGGAAATGAAGGACGCATTTGAGGGCCGCATTTCGAGCAGCCTTCGAATTGGGACAGCCTTCGTCGTGTCGCTGTGACGTAATCGGCCTTAAAATGCGGCCTTTAAGGCTGCAGACCCTGAATTGGGATACAGCCTATGACTCTGTGGTGGCCTCAGCCATCTTTTATGATGTGGTCTGCTGGAGCGGCAACATCTCTGCCGGGGACAGGAAGAGACAGAACAGGCTGATCCACTCTGTTCTAGGATGCCCTCTGGACCCAGTGGAGGTGGTGAGTGACAGGAGAATGGTGGCTAAGCTGTCATCCCTGTTGGACAACATCTCCCACCCCATGCAGGAGACTCTGACAGCACTGAGCAGCTCCTTCAGTAGCAGGCTGCAGCACCCACGCTGTGGGACAGAGAGATTTCACAGGACTTTCCTTCCCACTGCTGTCAAACTCTTCAACAAAGACTTTTGCAGCTGATCAAACACACACAAACTCACACATGTGCAATAAGACTAAGTGCAATACGTGCAAAGTTGTATTTTTACTCAGTTGTATATAGCATTTGTATTCTATTTATATCCTATTGTATATATTTTATTTTATTTTGATGTATATATTATTTTATTTTATTATATTATATTCTGTACAGTTGTGTACAGTATATTATTATTATTGTATTCCAGTGTTCTCTAATTTTTGCTACATAACTTTGCACTGTCCACTTTCTGCTGTGACAAAACAAATTTCCCACGTGTGGGACTAAAAAAGGTTATCTTATCTTATCTTATCGTATCTTAAGAAGACTAAATATGGAGAAATTATTAAATTAAAGAAAAGCCTGAAAGTAAAAAACTAGAAAATTCTAAAGAAACTTTTCAGTGACCTGTTCCTGTAGGGATCTAACTGGATTCTAATCACGGCAGCAAAATGTCCCTCAAAGCATAAAAGAGCCACTGAATTTCCTCAGTGTAGGCGTCGAGGGTTCTTGCTTTCCCATTTGTCATCCCTTCTTTATTTTGTCACTTTACCAAAGTGCTGCTCGTAGCAAGGTTAACAATGACTTTACACTACAATTCACAGGAAAATAAAAGTAGTGCACAAACTGTAATCATTATGGTTGTAGCTATTAGATAAATTCATCAAGTTGCTATTATATTTCATGGTCCCAGGGCTTGTTCTTGTCTTCCAGAAACTTTTTTAATATTATTGATTGTTTTGTTGTAGTTATTCTAGTTCTGAGCTTGTTTTTCTATGATATAATTGTTTCTTGATTTTATTATTTTCTTCCTATCCCAACTGCCATAAGGCAACAGGTCGCCAGTTTGTCTTAGGGCTAACATAGAGAGACAGACAACCAGTCATACTCACAATTAAGAATCACCAGTTAACCTAACTCCGCTGTCTTTGGAAACCTTAGTATCAACCAGGCCAGTTGGTGGATTTGAATCCAAGATCTTCTTACCCTCCCTGACATTATGACATTATATATATATATTATATTAATGCACACAAATGGGGTCTTTTGTAGAGGTTAGGAGTCCTGTGGTAGGAATGTTAACTGTTGTGCAGCTAATATCAGTAAATTATTTATTCATATCGAGTCAGTTTAGTTATAAGCACATTAATAAACCTTATATAGTGACAAAATGCTCTGACAATGTGACAGAACATCCATTATGTCACGTTCCTGGGTCTGTTGACCCAGCGTTTTAAGTTTTAGTTTATTTGGATGTTTATGTTTATGTTTAACTTCTTTAGGTTAGCTAATCTTATTTGTTTATTAGATTCCCATTTGTCTTTTCTACCCCTGTATTTAAGTTTCCCTCACCTTTTATGTGTTTCATGCTGCGTGTCTTATGCTGTCAAGTTTGTGTTGTCATGTCTGCATTCCATTCTGTTTCCTGTTTTATTGTGAAATTCCCTGTCCTATGTGCAGTGTGTCTAGTTTTGCTTCCCCTTGTCTCATTAGGTCTGATTTGTCCCAGCTGTGTTCCCACCTGTTCCCAATCCCCTCATTATCTCTCGGTGTACTTAAGTCCTCTGTCCTCCTTTGCTTAGTGTCATGTCGTCTGTTGTCCTTTGTGCCACGGTTCCATGGTCCCACATCAGGTTTCATGTTTTGGGTCTTTTTTATGTTTACCTTCAGTTTCCCCAGTTTAGGTTATTTTTTAAGCTTCACCTCTGCCTTTTGTTTTGTAATGTTTTTACCAGCCTTAATAAACGGCTCGCTTTCTGTTAACATTCAAGTTTTGTTCCACGTTCCTTGGTGTCTGCATTTTGGGTCCTCTTCGTCACTCTATACAGTCTACCTCCTCCAGACTGTGACACATTCATCCATGCATTATCTTATCTGACCCATCTAAAGTGTTAAAATAGTCAACAAAAATAGTTTTTATATTGATCTTACATTAATTTTGTGTCTCTCATATAAAGGTCTTACACCTGTTGTACCTTATATAAAAATTCAAGCCAAGCTTTAGTTTCCAAAGCTTTATAAATTGTGCCAAAAGATGGGCTACATAGGGGGAAAGGGGTTTTATTTCTGGTCCTCCATATTCATTCAATGTTCTATCAAACAGCTTAAATTTCAAATTGCAGGTTTATGTTGGCTGATTTAGCCAAAAGTGATCTGTAATACATTTGATTACACTCTCATACATGAATTTTTTTAATTTGAATGGGAGTGTACTAAAAGAAATTAAAATTTAAGAAAAACAATTGCAGTGATAAACCATGTCCCAAATTTACAACGAATTATCCACTTAGGTTGTTACTGGCCTTCTAAAACCGAGGAACAGCTCTTCACAAACTGGATTCACTGATACATTTCTGCATTTACTGACGAAAACATTACGTTTAAATCTGTTTAAGAACATTTGTAATTGGTAGTGTTTACTAACAAAAAATCAGCTTGAAGACTGTTTACCCTGCAGGTCGATGGCCAATTATAAAAATCTATATTGGGAAAGAGATATTAGAGAGGCAAAGCTGAGGTGGTTGGGACATGTGCAGAGGAGAGATGGTGAATACATTGGAGAAAGAGTGTTGACGATGGAGCTGTAAGGCAGGAGTAAAAGAGAAAGACCACAAGTGGACATGCAGAGAGGGATGGAGTGAAAGTCAGCGATAGGATGAAATGGAGGCAGGTGATCCACCGTGGCGAGAGAAGCCGAGAGAAGAAGAATTCGGCGGTATAGTTTAATGCAGTAACTTGGGCAACAACACCATAATGAGCCAACTCTAAAATAAATATATAACTTTAATGTTTCCACATTTGTGAAATGTTAATGAGCCGGAACATGATTTTGTCAAGTGAGAAATGAAGAGAGAAGTAGAAGAGTTTTTTTTCTTTTTCAGTTCCTCGTGTGAATCAGAAACTGCAGAGACGACAGCTTGGAGAAACTGTTTTAATACTTCCATTAGCCCTTGCACTTAAATGTATATATAATGTTTTGATCAATCATTACATAGTACAGCCAGCCACAGAGTACAGCCACATCACATTCACTCTGCGGCAGCAGTGGTTTCTGCTAAGGTCACAGAAACAATTTTGTTTATATATCTCTCCTGCTTTTCCCCTCTTGTGCAGGGATACTGAGACTGAGTGAAAGTTGTTATTATGTAAGTCTATAATCATTTATTACGCTGACAGAGGTTTAGTTTTTAACACCAAGACCCATAAATCTTCAGCAGTTTATTCAAAAAACAACTGAGGGGTTTTTTTTATTTTTTTTTATCTTCAGTTACATAAATAACCATAGTTTCCTAAAACCACTTAATTCCAGAGTTAGAAAACCTTTATTGTAAACCACAAAAACAAACATTTTTACTTGATTATTATTTAAAGAGTTTCCATAGCATGTCTCTTTTCCATCTTTTATTATAAATTTATTAGTCACCACCTGACAAATCTCTTTTAAATAAAGTGTAAAATAATCCAAGCGATTTGGGTTACAGATTCTTTCTGCTGATCTCCTGATTAGTTTTAAAAAATGAATTCTTCGACACATTCCCTCAGCCAATAGTTAGATTCATGCTTTATTCACTTAGTGCTGCAGTTCCTCGAAGCAATCAGTGCTGTTATGTTAATACCATTGGCGGATGCAGTTTGCTAAGCTGACATGAAGATGATGACTTTGAGGTCAGTCATTATTAATTTAGTCGCCATTAATAATTCAGCCTAATGTCCATATTCAAACCCTACATGAATTTGAAATTGTTGAGCATTATAAATACTTTGAGCTCTGTCTGAATACTAGACTCGGTTTGAGACCAATGTGGAGTAATGTTATGGGCAGCTGAAAGTATATACTGGGCTCTCTGCAAAGCTGACATTTTCCTCAGTCAGCTCTTCTTTTGGTGACAAGTAAACTCACCTGTCACGTCATAAGTTTCCACATAGACTTAGACATTTCTCTATCATACCTTCTTGTTGCTGTTTCTCACATGTATAGGGTACGTGTTATTTATCGATGCCATTTGCACTATTGTTTGTTAAAATTCTCTTTTGCACAAGTGGCACCTCTTACACTGGGTTCAAATAGTTTCCTGTCTAAATATAGAATGAGTGCTTTTTTATTATTTCACTGGAAGGTTTTATAAGTAAGTAAGTGAGTACTGTTTACATAAACCTAGCATAAAATGTAAAGAAATTAGTGTTTGGTCGATTTTTTCTTTGTTGTTACAATGCTTCCTGGCAATAAATCTTATTTTGTTAAAAAAGCCTATTTATTTCCCCTCAAATAGTACCACATTTGTAAGGAAATGCATTTGTGGGTTGAGCAGCAGAATTGAGTATGTGGGTTCCATCCATGAAAAACTTCAAATCTTCTTCCAGTGCTTTGAAAATGATAAGAGTTTCTGTTTTGTCAGAGTGTAGAACATTTGCATTCAACCAAGACTAGATGCCAGTCAAACAGAAAGCTGAACGTCATCTGCATAAAAATAGTAAAACATGTTTTTTTACAAAAAGGAAAAAAAAAGCAATTGAAAGTTAAAGATATACGATATCTAGGTTAAAGTTTATGGGTCCCAAAATTGTTCCCTGTGGAACTCCACAGGACTAGACAGCTTCTGACAAGAAATACTACTGCTACTACTAACAATAATAATAATGCTAAGGAAGCTGCAAATGGTGAAGTAGAAGATCTTCATGACTCAACAAGCTACCTTAACAGCTATATTAAACTTGTAAGCAAATGTGAACAAAACTTATTTTTTAATCATCAGGCATGTAAAATTGTATTTCACATGGTTCTGGGTTCTTGTTTAGTTTCTCTTTAAATTTTATTGATATTTTCTTTAATGTCCCAGTGTTACTATTTTGTCTTCTGGCTAACTTCTGTTTCTGTTTCAATTCAATTCAATTAAAATTTATTTATATAGCTCCAAATCAGAACAACAGTTACCTCAAGATGCTTTATATTTTAAGGTAAAGACCCTCCAATAATACAAGGAAAACAGAGAAAAACCTGACAATCATATGATCCCCTATGAGTAAGCACTTTGGCAACACTGGGAAGGAAAAACTCTCTTTTAACACGAAGAACCTCCAGAAGAACCAGGTTCAGGGATGGGCGGCCATCTGCTGTGACCAGTTGGAGAGAGGGAAGCAGACAGGACAAAGACACGCTATGGAATAGAGCCAGAGATTAATAATGACTAATAGCTAATTGATTGTTGGTTTTCTGATGTGTTGTTTTTGTTTAACCCTTTTCTTTGTCTTTGTCTGTCACATCCACTGTCTTCTCATCTGCTATTAATAGTTTCCATCTGTGTCCTCTCTCCAGCTCTTTGTCACATCTACTGTTTGTACTCTCCTGAGAGGTATGATGAAATAAGTTCTGCATAAGTCTATCAATGCTTAAAACCCCAGTCAGAGATAATGGGTATCATGATAGTGGTTCTCACCTGTCTTTGTTAACTCGGGCGTTCTGCTTCAGACTCTGTGCTCTCATGAAAGGGGGTGCTGAACATGCCATTTGACTCTTCTTAAACAGGAAATGGATCAATTGAGCAATCCTTACTTAAGTCCGAAACATTATTAGATGACCAGGTGAGAAAGATCTTTAGAGAGCATAAAGAAAAATATTGCAGTATAATGTATTACTTTTGCTGCCAAGAAGACAAGAGCAGTTCTGTAGAAAATCATTAATCTTGTGAATTCATGATCATCACAAGCACAGCAAGAAAAAAAAAAGAAAGATATTATCTCACGTTACATTTTTTTAGGGCTTTGGGCACTCTCTGTGCGGCTTCACATTAGAGATCTGAAACATTTTGATACATTTAAACATTAAAAATTACTCAATGTGTTAAGGTGTGACACTCACATAGCCTAATAAAGGAGATGTGGACATCACTTAAGTTTGTCACCAGATCAAAGTGGAATTAATCATAATGATTAACTGATTAAGTGTTTAATCCAATACAGTAGCTGCAATTGCAGTCATATAAAAACAGGGTGTTTGGCAGAAGAAGGGAGCCGAACAAAAACTTTTATTTTACAGACCATTTGAGTACATTCCTGTGACAATGTGCGCATAGTTTGTGCTGCTGTAACTTTACAGCATTCATTTGATGTTTTTTATGGTTGATTATTTTAAAGCAAAATTCGGAACATAACCTGCTCTTGATGTAATATACCACTTCAGATCAATTCATGCTTATTTTGGGCTCCTGTCCCATTTTATTGATTTATTTATGTTTTATATACGAACGTTCAATAAGGAAAATCTGCAATCAGCCATCTGCCTGCTTTCCTGGGTGTTAGGTTGCTATTCTGTTCTTTACATCACTACCACTTTCCCACGCTGTCAATCTCAATGCTGTCATCGTTACTCTAGTCCAATAATCTTCCTGCACCCCTTCTTTGAGCCAAAAAGCCTCCACTTTGTGTGGTTTAAATCTGTGCTTGCTGACATTCTCCATTTCAAATACTCATTCGTGAAACTCAACCTCGCAGACACCTCAGTTAGAGCTCCATCCAAGCTTCAATCTTTACCTTCACCACCACCAGCTTTTAGACTCCGGGGTGTCCTGTCCTAAATCTTAAAAATGCCTGGAGTCTAATTGCCAAATACATGGATTTCTGTATCTCAATAAGTAATTTTCAATTCTTCCAAGTAATTTATCCTTATTAAAATATAGTATATCCAATGTAGGCTTGCTTTGTCTGTTATACTTGTTTCCTGTGTTCTACATTTGGGTTCTACACTATCATTAGGATGCTTTTCCCACTCTGTTCACTACTTTTTCCTGTTTCTTTTTTACATTGTGGATGGCGAATCTATCCAAAACCTAATGTGTTGTTTCCTCATTTTCTAATATAGATTTTTTAAACTTACAATACTTTGATATTGGCTGAGCTTTGGAGGAAAATCACTCAATATAGAGCTTTTACACACCAGCAGACTTGTAACTTGTATGCAAACAGAAGCATCTGTAGCATTTTGTATCACAAAACAGAACTTTTATTATTGCACTCAGCATGACCTAATATCAATAAGAAGAATATTGAGTTAAATATAAAACAAGTGACTAAGATATTATCTTCCTGTGTCATGACTGAACTGAATTTAATCATTAAAAAAATATATGGATTCTTAGCCACAGCCAAACTCCCCTTCACCTCATCTCAGTCACTGCAGTGTGACTTATCCTATTTAGAGGTCGAGGAGACTGAAGCATTTCAGTAAGCCTTTTTGGTCATGCCTCGACTTCTCTACCCTTTCACTCATACCCAGGAAACCCTCAGTAATTACGAATGCAGAGATAAGCAGATAATCCAGAGTCCCATGTGCAGCCTGCTGTTCGTCTCAGAGGGGCCTGACCTCAGTCCTCAGCTCCAGTTTAGCCCTCGCAGTGACAGTATTTGCTCCTCCAGGACCTGTGGTATTTGCCTTTGCACGCAGATACAATTTCTGTTTGTTTAGACGAGTTACCTGAGGTCAAAACCTAAACGCTGCAGGGTTGCTCCATAGCTTGAATCACCGTGATGCTCAGATGCACAGAACAGATTGCAATTTCAATCTAACCATAGGTTGCAGATTTCCCTTTTTTATTTCAACTTTTGAGATTTCAAGACTGTTCAAGTAATCTTGTTCCACATTGTCTGCCAATGTAATACATTTATTCTGCATTTGGCTTGTTTAGGTCCTTTGATAAGAGAATATAATTATAACAGAGCACAATATTTTAGACCAACACTTGACCTCATGTGACTGATAAAGGTTTGTCCGCACAGCATAAGGTTGTAATGCTGATTATTATACTAAGTTTTTTTTTAGCTAAAATCGAGTTGAGAAAATTGTTACTCATCTAAAATGCAGTTTTACTCTCACTGTGCTTTGCATTTTGTCATCCTCCCAATCAGCTACTCTGCCTTGCTTCTGCTTAGGGTTTAAACGACTGGTCGGTGTGCTCATGAATGTCCCACCGCTAATCACTCACAGCAGTTGAAACTAGCTCTGCAACAATGCACAATTACTCCTGAATTTGTTTTTATGGGGCACTATTACCAGTGGTCTAACTTCATTAATTACTCTAGTAAAAAAAAAAAAAAAGTGCCCTTTTAAACAAATATTTCTTTCTCTGATTTTCTTCTACTGCAGGAAAAACGGGCGTACTTATGAGTTTAGGACATAGTGTATTTCTTGTGCTGTTAATCACGGGCTCACGAGCATTATAAGAATTAAATTTACATTCCATTTATGCGCTCCAGCGCGACAGAGAGCCGAGCCGGGACGAGCTGGGCCAGGCCCCAGCAAAGATAAAGTGAGGATGAAAATGTCAACAACGTGGCTGCAGCGCTTTGCCTGGATGATGAAGTGATCCACTCGCGATCGGTGGAGAGCTGCAATGAGGAGAGTGAGGATTTATTGGAGGCAGTAAAAGAAAGCAGGTGAGAGTTGTGGTAATGAATCAGTGGAAGAGAGAGGGAGAGAAGAGCAGCATTTTCACCCGAAATACCCAGAACTTTTAGTTTCATGTGATGAAAGACATGAAAGCAAGTTCTGCAGAGATGAACTGATCCTCAGTCTACTACAATCTGGTACAAAAAGCCAGAGTTTGTATATTTGTACAAAACTTACCTGTTTAAACTGTTTTCCAGCTGTGTGTCCACACAGGAAATGATTTGTTCTTTCATTTTGTTGCTGATCTTTGGTTCCCAGTGTTTGACTCATTACTCAATGAAAGAAATATACTACTACTGTAGAAACATGTACAGCTAGATGTGGAGGCTGAAATGCTCCAAGTCTGTGTCCCTTGCATTCCCATTCTTGTATCCCATTGCATATCACAGTGACTATTTCTGCAAGGACACCCGATTCATTAAAGTCTACACTACAATTTCTTCCTCAGTATTAATTGTATGCAACCGGTACGGCAATGCGTTTACAGTTTAGTGCTTTGTTTTAGTTTTATGCATATTCACCCAACTTGATAAATTTAAGTTCCAGCTGTGAAACTTTGCTCAGATTTTCTGAACAAATACATATAAACAGCATTTAAAACACAGAAAATCCACAGTACCAATTTCACATGATATAAAAATAAATCCAGCTAAAGTACTGAGGAATCTGCCCACACATGAATTTATAATTTTATTACTTGTAGCCCATAATCATAAAACGCAACAATGCACTACTAAAATCTCTCAGGACTGAGGCTGAAAGTTACTGCAGTGTGATATTCTTTCCCATGACTGTTGAAGCCAGCTGCCTGGACTTATACAATGCAAGTGCTATATAATTATGTCTACTCAGCCTTTCAGCACATCAATAAATGTCTGAAAATTAAAAATCAATGGAAACCTATACCTTAATAGAATTCTATTGTAGCTTTTGCTGAGTTTAGAGTTAAGTTTAATCTCTTTCTAATCACCTGTGTTATTTATTGGGCTCTATATTTGCATTTGTATTTGTCTGTATTGCAGCAGCATCCTTGGCAAATGTCTTTGGAACCTTTTTGGCAGTTGTACAGCTGTTACAGCTTCCAAACAAAGTCTTAACAATTCTTTAACTTTTTAATAAAGGCAGTTAACCTGATGGATTTTAACATTTAGCCTATTAACTTTTAGTACTTAGCAACTGCCCTCACTGAAAAGAAAATCTAAAAGATTAGTTTTGAATGGAGGCAAAGTTAAATTATACATATCTGTTCAGTTTCTTGTTAATGCAAGTATCTGATCAGCCAATCACATAGCAGGATGTCTGTGCATTTAGGCATGTTGAAGTGGCCGAGATGACCTGGTGAAGTTTAAGATATGGCAGTTGGTGCCAATGGGTTGGTCTGAGTATTTCAGAAACTGCTCATGTACTCTGATTTTCTTATATTTAGCATTTACAGAGAATGAAGAAGACAAAATATTGTCTATATTCTTCACTAATCCCCATCCAGGATTACTCCAAAAACAAGAAAGGCAAAATAATAAACGGGTGCCTGAAGGAAGAACTTAAAAAGCTCAGATGGACACTCACCTAACTTAGCTGGGAAGGTGTATTTCCTTTCTTCTCAAAAGGGAACATGACCGCTACAGAAAAGCAAAAAAAACAAAAAACAAACGCCACTAATTCCAAACTCCCTTCTCAATCATCCCGGACAAGCCCCCACTGGTTACGTTCCCCTGAAAGGGTCCAGGAGATGAGGGAAAGTAACATGTTACCAACATGGCTCTCTGGCACTAGAGCTCACCTTTCTCTGGCCTTAAATACCTTTAACAGAAACTCAAATAACCTCTTGTTACAACCAAGACATGCGGAGGAGCATCTCTGAACACACAAATTACTTCCAGCCTTGAAGCAGATGGGCTGCAGGAGCAGAAGACCACACAGGTTGCGACTCCTGTTAGCTAAGAACAGGAAACTGAGGCTATAAGTCACACAAACTCACCAAATTAGACAACAGAACGCTGTGAAAATGTTGCCTCGTCTGATGGGGCTTCATTCTTGCTGCCACATTTGGATGGTAGAGTAATTTGATGTGAAGAACATAAAAACATGGATCCATCCTGCCTTGTATCAATGACTCAGGTTGCCGGCGGTGGTGTAATGGTGTGGGGGATATTTTCTTGGCACACTGAGGGCCTTTAAGTACCAGCTGAGCATTATTCAATTGCCTGAGCCTACACGAGTATTGTTGCTGACCATGTCCATCCCTTTATAACCACAGTGTATTCATCTTCTGAAAAACATCATATCACAAAGCTCAAGTTTCTTGAATGTGACAATGAGTTTACTGTGCCTAAATGGCCCTACAGTCACTAGATCTCAATCCAATAAATACCTTTGGGAGTTGGTGTAACAGGAGATTTGCATCCATCAAATGTGCAGGAACTCTGTGATGCTATCATGTGAATATGGACCAACACCCTGACGAATGTTTCCAGAAGCCTTTTTAGTCAGTCCATGAAGAATTAAGGCAGTAATAGCAAGGCATAGCTAAAAAAGAAAAAAGTGGCTGACAAGTGTACGGTAAGTTTATTCCATGGAAAAACACAGCTCTACTGTTACTGAATGATAAATGTTGCACAATGAAAAAAACACCCTACAAATTACACAGCACCAATGCAAAAGTTCATTTACCTGACCATTTTAATGGTGACAAACTATATGATACATCTGCTGCATCGCCCCATGCACTTACCACATTAAAAAAAAGGGTGAATGGGGGTGAAATGTCCCATCATTTCCAAAAAGTTTAGAATCAGATTAGCCTCTGAATTACAATCTCCTTTCCTCTCGCTTCCTTTTGTGCTGATTGTTACCACACAGCCCTTTGCTCGTTTCAGGTTTCGGTGTGTCAGTAGTATCAGTATCTTTGCGTTGTCAATTTTGCATTAAAATGGAAATCGATTGTGCCGTGCTGTGAGACCCAAAGCACTTACCAAACACGGAAGACATTATTCAGCGAATAATTGGCTGCTGCATTGCCAAGCAGAATTGTGCCCAAGTGATTGCTCTGATTAGCCGAAGATGACCCTGTGGATAATTGATTTACTTATTGTAGAAAGATTAATGCAAATATTAATTGTCTTACAAAGTAGAAAGTTCATCTTAATGCTGGTGAGAAATTGTCTCTTTTAAATGTAGCTCTCTTTACTTTTGTGCACTTTAAAGATATTTGTAATTTTTTTTTTTTTTTAGTAGATTTAATCTTTTAGCCTAAGGTAATGAAAACAGCAATGCCATTTAAACCAAAGCATGGGCTTCGTAGACTCCTTTTCTGGCCTGATGATCCATTAAATTATTTTGGGAGATCTTGCCCGAGTGATTAATCAGAGAGGTCCTGCATTTTTTTTAAAGATAGAGCCTGAAATTTAAAGCATCTAGCCCGCATCTTCTTGGGTAATCTGATCAATTTATAAAAGTTTCCAATAAAAAACTTACAGCCAGATTTGAGGAAAGTGTAACTGAAATGAACAAGAATGAACTTTTTACCCCATAAAATTTGAGTTTACCATATCTTCAAGAACTTCCTATAGTAGACAGCCTCTTACTGTTGTTTATTATAATGAAATGTGTCAGGCATTTAATCATGAAGACAGTTAAAGATGTTGCTGGAATTGTGCAGATCGCTTCATGTCATCCTCACAGCATTAATAGCGTGTTACATAACATGTTTGCAGAAATCTATACAAAGATACAAGCACAAATCTGTGATAGCTGCGGAGAAGGAGCATCATTGTTTATGTTGGCGAGCAGATGTGGACGTTACCGGAGTTGTCAGTTCAATTTAAATAAGTGCCCAAGGAGCTGAAGAACAATCTCTGTGTGTAATGGACAGCGACAGTGTATTTACCTGAATATGTAAACAGAGAAAGCAGTCTTGGCCGAAGCAATTGTCTTGTTTAATAACACACAGGGTGCAAAATGTAGCCACCACCCAGAGAGTGAAATAACAGCCTTATGCAGAGTCATTAAGAGACGATAAGTCTGATTTAGATCGTTCCCAGACACCAGAGAGAATGTTCCTATTGATCGATTGCACAATAAAGTGCAACCAAAAGAAGATTTATGTGATGTTTTCTTCATTTCTGCATGCAAATGTGGCAAAAAATAAAGAGATCAACAGTGCTTATGAGTGGAATGGTGGGCAATCAGTAAACTCCTGTCAAAATGTTATCCGTTACTTGGGGTGTTTATTGATTTTTCATCCAGTGCAGCTCTTCTTTTTACCTTAGTGAAGCTACAAACTGACAACTCTGTGCTGCAGTGTTGTAAACCTTTCCAGCCCTGTCATGAGAAATTAGTTCAGCATAAGTTTCCAGCAACAGTTTCAGAAAACACAACAAAGGGTACATTGCCCTTAAAATTGTCTGTCAAGCATTTGTGGGCTGTCACTGAAAAACAAGTTTGATTCATGGAGGGCCTGCAGGTATACCAGTCTGCAGGTATCCTGCACCACCCCTTTGAGTTCATCCTTCAAAAGGTCAGAGCAGTTTCAGTGAAACAAGGCAGATCTATGCAATATTAATGCAGCTACTTAATGCTGTGGCTAGATTTTATAAATGCATGTACTATCCTATTGGAATTTTTACCTTTTAATAAAACAGGAAAAGCCCATATATAATTTAATAAAGGCATAATGCTACAGTAGAATACTGTACTGTGCTTATACTTATATAAACAATGATGCAGACGTTATTGTCAAATTGAGGAAAGTCCCTCTGAAACAGCAGTGGTGCCTGATTTAAATCCCATCATGTAGCTCTTAGTACAGCATGCCCACTAATGGAGCTTTGGCTGGATGCCTTGATCGATCACAAGACCGCAATGCTGAAGATGTCCTGATTTCGACAAATCGGGACCCATCCTCCAGTTTATGTCCTGCTGACACTCCAGCACTCAGGATGCAGAAGGACTGCTTAATCATGGTTGCTGTGGGGTGGGGGTGGTGCAGGACAGGTGCAGGCGAGATGGACAGGACAGGGAATCACGCAATGCATGCGTCACTGACATAAATCTGAACATCTTGGCTACTACATCACCTCCGCTGTGAGAGGAGAAGGCTGAATGTTGATGACTTTCTGATGGATGACTGATTCAGGAGCCATCGGATCCGATGATGGATCACAGCCAGACTGAACAGGTCGTTGGCCACACTAAAACTGTCAGCTCAGGGGTTTGAGGGAAACGTCGCCATGCAGAAGGAAAACATGCTGATGCGGTTTGCGCATATTAACTGTGAGTTCAGTGGAGCATCGGGCTTTCTTGGAGGATTTTTTTTTTTTTCATATTTCTCATTTGACAAACATCTTTAAAATAGAATAGGACGTAAACGCCCCTGGAAGCAGAGGTTCATTCGCCATACATTAAATTTTGACAACACATAAACCACCTGAATTCTGCCCAACCAGCATTTCAATTTTCAGGCTTCCAGAGTTTTATTAGCAATTTAACAGTAGCTTCAAGGAGAATGTTTTTATGGCATCACAGTGGTGATCCATCAGTAATCATCAGTGGGAGGAAGGTTAAGATGACAAGAAAGCCTATTTCTTTCAATGTATTTCATAAACAAATCTAAATCACCCCTCCAGTTACAATTTCTTAAGGAAATACAGTTCCTTTTTTGTGTCACATATAAAGTCACATCTGAGTTTTTGGGATTTCCTTATTAGAAAGATTCTCTACCTTAAGCAGCTCAAAGCACTATAACAAAATATACTGCAAGGTCACTATACTTTATGGGATTATTGGTATTTTTTTACTCATTTCAAGAGAAGTAATGGTGTTTTATTGCAGCATGAGCGATAAATAGCGCCCTAAAAGGCTGTCATTGTTAAAGCCTGGACTTTCTGAGGATGGGCCAAAACCTCTTGTTCTCTCATGGGGAGACTGGCAGGAGTCGGGAAATGAGGACTGAATCAAGAGCACTTACACTGAGCGAGTGAATTTGGCAGGACTACAGCTGCCACTTTACTCACAGATCATTTCAAATTTCAGCAAGGTGGCCTCCCAAGCTGATCCTTTTTGCAGAGTCAGGCTGATGGAAGACTCAGTAATAAACAAGAAATGGCTTTATTGAAGAGTACAGCGCAAAAAGGCAGCCCCTTCTTCGTATTATTACAGCAGCAATTTATAGCAAATCACTCCTTTTTAAATGTGCCCCACTATTCAGGCTAGATTAAATTTCCATTTCCCTGTAAGATCTGCATATCTTCACCTTTTATTGCCACTGTCTACCTCAGCGATGTCATATTTAATGGATTATTCTGACATTTTTATAAAACAGCCCTATTTCCTTTTTTATCCCAAAGAGGTAGGTCAGGAAATTGATGCCACTTTAATAGCGATGGGGTAGTTAAGCTTAGCACATAGATAAAGATGGACATAACAAGGTGTGATGTCACTGACTGGTTTATAGAGACAGTATAAAAGATGCATTTAGCTTCTAGACCTTAAAAGTGAAGGTGATGTACAAGAATTTAAAAGGCTGTTCACCTAATCTATGACCTTAGTAACTGTTGTCATAAGTAGTTTATGTTCTAGTTGCTGGGCTAAAACCTTATGGTCCCTTTTAGAACAAGAATAAAGGAGTAAGTCTACAGTGCCCTAAAATTGCTTTTAAAATCCTGTTTTAATCCTCAGTCATCACTTGCATTATTATTAACCCTAAGCGAGGGTGTAATTTTTGCTTTCATTAAACTGTTCTATCAAGTCTTGGCAATTAGGGAACAAAGAAAATCATCATTTTCACTCACACACATCAAAGAATATTTGATGTGCAAAAAATTCTGATTTGGCCTTCTCCAGAATAGAGGGTCGGGGCAGGAGTAAGGTTACGATTGGCACCTATGATGATTTATGGTTCATTTATTTCTACAGTCAATGTTTGTAGAGCTTATGATGCAGCCTGAACTGTTGCCAGCATCTATACCTGCAGGCTGCAATGACTGCATACAGTAGGTTACTGCACAGGGTTTCAGAAAGCATCAAGGCTCTTAGAAAGACAAGGAACTACTTTGTAAATATGTCTTAGTG
The DNA here is from genome assembly GCF_041146795.1 of Maylandia zebra. Lineage (NCBI taxonomy): Eukaryota > Metazoa > Chordata > Actinopteri > Cichliformes > Cichlidae > Maylandia > Maylandia zebra. The sequence goes on from NC_135181.1 coordinate 14,302,939, forward strand.
TATTTATGAACTATTAAACGTGTTTAAAGTCTGGGGAAAAGAAAATCTCCAGAGAGACTGTCATGCTACACTTACAGTAAGTACATGTGCTCCTCTACATCTACATCTGTTTACTCCATTTGTTTAACCCAGGGGTCGGCAACCTGCGCTTTGGAGCCGCATGCGGCTCTTTAGTCCTTATAGTGCGGCTCTGCAGTCCTTATAGTGCGGCTCTGCGTGGTTTGGGAAAATAAATTAGAAGTATTTAGCTGAAGTGTAATTTATTTATGTTAGTTCTTTTTTAACTTGTAGTTCTAAATTGGAAGATTATTGTGATATTGAAATATTAAAAAAAAATTATATTTTATTATTTTTTCATCGCTCAAAATAAGCGTCATACTCGCGGAAGCCGGTGTACCCGCCGAAACGCCGTGCATTTATCGAGACTTTCAACCCCAGGTAGGTCAATTATGGATCTTCGGATCCACATTATGTCAGCAGCTGTTCTCCACCGTGAACTATGTTAAAAACAAACACCGCTCACGCCTCACAGATGACAGCTTACAGTGCTGCATAAAGATGACAGTGACTTCATACAGCCCCGATTTGCAGACGCTATGCGCAGAGGTTCAGGAGCAGAAGTCCCATTGTAAACATACCACTGCAGACCCCACGATGTTCACATGAACATGCTTTTCAGCATCTCTTTGACCACTTTTCACACACGGTTGCTGACGCATAAAGCTGGCTGTAGCTTTGCAGCTCACAGCCCGACACATACCAACAACAACACAATAGCATATATAGCACAGACGTTAGGGTGGCGAGGTGTGATTGTGGGTGCCGCTCAGGTGCGTCCGCCTCCCCTGCAGACCACGCCCCGCCACACACATTAACCAGGTAAAATACATATTTAGGCAGAATTTTGCAAATATGTCTTTTTAATTTTTCAGCAGCATGGTGCTTTTTTTTCCAATTATCTTTTAAAAGTCAGGTCAAGGCTCCAAAAGCCCAAAGCCGATATAAGGGTGGCGGCTCACAATAGTTTTTGTTTGCTACATTGATCATTTTAGTCCAGCTGGGTATCGTTCCTTTGTACGGAGCCCCGCAGGGGACATGGGAGAAAAAAAAATTAAGACGGACTTTTGCGAGATCTCGCAAAACTATCTCGGGATCTCGCAAAACTTTTGCGAGATCTCGCAAAACAAACTCGGGATCTCGCAAAACTTTTGCGAGATCTCGCAAAAGTTTTGCTAACGGGAGGTCTCGACCAAAACTTTTGCGAGATCTCGCAAAAGTTTTGCTAACGGGAGGTCTCGACCAAAACTTTTGCGAGATCTCGCAAAAGTTTTGCTCGCAAAAGATCTCACAAAAGTTTTAGCCGCATTCTTCCCGTTAGCTCGAAGCTAACGGGAGGTCGAGACCTACTACAGCTGGGAGGAACACCGCTTTCCCGGCACATCGTGCCTCGACCTCCCGGTCGGCTTCGAGCCGGCGTCCGGAGAATGTGGCTAAACGTTTTGCGAGATCTCGCAAAAGTCCGTCTTAATTTTTTTTCTCCCATGTCCCCTGCGGGGCTCCGTACCTTTGGTTATATTTCTTTAAGAGTTTAAAATGTGTTCATTACATAAATGTAATTTTCTCTGTAGCACTTCATGGATTTCACAAGCAACACACCTTAGTTGTTCACACAAAGCATAAAGGTAAAAAACAATATGTATAGTGTTATCTTCATTTTAGATGTCAAAAAGTATTTGCGGCTCCCAGTGTTTTCTTTTGCGTGAAAACCGGGTCCAAATGGCTCTTTGGGTGTTAAAGGTTGCTGACCCCCTGATTTTTTTTAAGATTTTTAAAAGATTTGATTTGAATTTGTAATACTTTACTTGAATCTCTTCATCATAGATAAAATCCAACTATAATAAGAAGTAAAAATTACTTTCTTACTTATGGTGTAACTTTATGTTAGTTAGTTTGTTTGTGGCATTATAATAGCTTTGCCCATCTTTCATATACAGTCTATGGTTTGCACTAGTTTATACTGGCGGTTTAAAGCCCGCCTGCACTTGGGGTAAAGTAAGCTGCTTTGGCTTGACTGGGGGGATAGAGCACATATCGTCATTAAATACTAACTTGTCAAATATTGCATGACAGCGTCCTGTTGGGTCTTTGTGTGTATTTAACATGAACACAAGCTGCCAAAGTCTTAGGCAGAGGGAGTTCAGGGGAGAGCAGCCAGCTAACAATCAGCACTGTGGCTATTCTCTAGAGAGAAGGTGGAGCTTTCTGACTGGGAATCAATTTTTTTAAATTTATTTATTTTGCTTAGCATAATGAGTGAAATCATAGTATAAATAGCTAGCCTGGCTCTGCCACAAGGTTAAGAATTACTCCATCAGAACCTTGAGAACTCACTATTTATAGATATTTATAGAGTGTATTAGTACGCTTGTGAAAGTCTAGAAGGTTTAATGTGGTTATTATACTCTCAGAACACCAAGCCTTACCATTTCCTTCTCTTTATTTATGGCTGGTGTTTCCAATCTTTCCATCTAACTTCTCACAAGAAAGTAAATTCACATATTTACAAATACATAGCTTTTTGTTATAGATATAAGCATGAAATATAAGGATTAAAATGTAAAAATATGAAAATAAGAAAGGCCTCGAGCAACAGAAGCAACAACACACGATGCTGTTTGAAGGTACAGTCTATCTTTTCTATTAATCAGTCACAGACACCTCATAGCTTTAATGCACCAGATCTCAGTTGCACTGGAGACGAATGGAGTCCAGTCAAAGACCATTTACATAACCGAGTGAGTAATGCTGCTGACTCTTGCTAAAATACAGACAGATGGGTTTAATTCCATTAAGTGAGCTACTGTGTGAGAGTAGAGTAGCAGCTGATCTAGGCTCTAGACTGTAAAACGAAGCCGAGCTTTAGGTGGAGATGACACGGGTGCAGGCAATCAAAGTAAGAGATGACACGTGGCAGGAGGTCAGCTAAGCAGATTACATCTCTCAAGGCCACTGACCAAATTTCAGCCGAGTGGTTTGTCAGTTATATGGTCAATACGGTCATTAAATGAAGCGATTTCGTTTCAGCATCAAGGGCAGCTGGATGTAAGCAATGCTGCAGAGATTATGTGTAGTACATAGATCATAGCTTCAGAGGAAGCTGGAGGCACACGCTCCATCATCATGAACAAGCTGATTTATAAATGCTTCAAATTATTTAATGGAATTTTTCGGGGTGTTTTCAAGCAAAATACAATAAATCAATGTAGTCTACAGCTTTCTGCTTAATAACATGCACTTCCAACTTAACTTTTTTTGGTCCATTTTCTGATGAGATGCTCTGTTTACCAAATGTGTAAGTTGTAACTAATGAATTGAGTCATAAATCATTTAAGCAACTTGAACTTTTCCATTAGTAGGCTCTGAATAATATCCATCAGTGTGACCACACACCTGCAAAATACACTAATTAATGGTGATTAGCTGACATTAGTATGCTTATGAATCTTTAGTAGAGCAAACCTTTAGGTTTTAGATGCATCATTAATCCAACACAGCTGATTTAAATGGCTGAATTTCATCCTCAACTTGTCTTGAAGTTCTCCAGAGTCCTAGTAATGAACTAATGGTAATGAACATTTGATTCAGGTGTGTTGACCCAGGGTGATATCTAAACCCTGCAGGACACCGGCCCTTGAGACCTGGAGTTCCCCACCAAAGAACCACCGTCCTTTCTGACCATGCGCTGCAAAAATAACTACAAAATTACTTGAACTTAGGTTGGTAATGGGCAGGGGCTGCTGCAAGGAAACCACTGATCATTTGCAATTATTTCTATCCAACTGAAATAACTACAATCTACACAACAACAACGTTAAGTCCTAAAATCTCTTGTGACCCTATCTGTGCGATAGGCTCCAGCCCCAGACAACCCTGAATCGAATAAGCAGAAGAAAACTGACGCATGCATGTGCTATTGAAACGCGCAAGAGATAAATTGGATTCTGGTTTGGAAAGTTTTGAAGCAAACTGTAATTTTATAAAGTCTGTTAACACTAACCAACGGCTTGGCTTTTTAGGTAAAACATAATCACGATAATCCGAATAACTTGTCTTCAACAATGCATTGAAACTGAATGCTGATTTTTTTGAGGGAACAGGTTTTAAATGTGTAGCCAAAATTTTGCACGTACAGATTATCTTTTCTTTTTACCTTTTTGCCTTCATTTAAAAGGAGCAGTAGAGAACAGAGAAACAGTAGACATCGTGTCCCCTGTTCTACAAATGTGCCGAGGAAGACACACTCCAGGGAGAGTGGGGTTCGTGTCAGGTACCTTAACCCCTCAAAGGGAGGATGCTTCAGTTCGCTTTTGCTGTGCATATATATTTAAAACCATTTGCATGGACTGTCACCTTGGAACATGTGATTCTCCTCCATTTTTATGGACAGAAATTCTCAGACAGCCAGAGATTCTGAGTTTCACAATAACGAAACTCAGAAACAGACAGACAGGAACACAAAAGCTGTCAGTCATTCATCTGTCCTTTCATTGATTGATCAGAGTGACAGTGAGGGAAGTGGAGCCTGTACTTTTATTTTTCAAACCTATCTTACCCTCCTCATTGTTACCCATCTTTGTCAACTAATATATTTACTTTCATAACTTTATTTGCATTATTTTCACTTTATATATTCGCTGGTCACTATTAAATTGGGCCCACTTTTGCAGTCAGAGCTGACACGAATCTTCATGGCATAGATTCAATAAAGTGCTGCAAGCATTCCTCAGAGACTTCGGTCCTTATCGCCATGACAGCATCACACAGTTGCTGCAGATTTGTTAGCCGCACATCCATGATGCAAATCTCCTATTCCACCACATCCCAAACGGGTCTGTCTGCTGGACTCAGATCTGGTGACTGTGGAGGTCATTTGAGTACAGTGAACTCAGTGTCACATCCGAGAAACCAGTTTCACTTTAAATAAAGCTCGGTTGATAGTAAGGTGCTTAAACTTTGATACACCTTTGATACAAGACAGGATGGATCCATACTTTCATTTTTTTAAGCCAGATTTTGACCTTATCCTCTAAATGTGAGAGCAGAAACTCTGACTCGTCAGACGAGGTAACATTTTTCCAATAATCTTTTAGAAAAACGTCAAATTTTGGTGAACTTGTGTGAATTATCACCTCAGCTTCCTGTTCTTAGTTGAGGCTGCAGGTGTGGTCTTCTGCTGCTGTAGTCCATTTGTTTCATAGTTCAGTGCTTTTTAAGTGGCTGATTAAATATTTGTCATAATGAGCACTGTTATCACAGACAGCAAACAAGATTTGATGTCTTTTAATGATGAAAAATCATATCATGAATATTGAATGCTTTTGCCTGTTAAGGAACCACAATTTGAAATACTGCCTGCTGCATGGTGCGTCATCTATAAGGAGTTTCTTTTTGAGCATGCTATACACTTTGGCCTTGGTTTCCTTCCATATAGCTACCACAAGAATGAAACTGACCTGCAGCCGCACAGGTCAAACCGTGAAAATATTTTCTTGCTCACTGGCTGAACATTAATAATCTCTCTGCTTTGCATCAGATTTAACCTTGGCCCTGCTGGTTGAGAGCCACAGATCCCCGCATTCGTCTTCCAGACATTTAATGACACTGATTTAGCATTTAGCCTTTGTCTCCACTGTGCCACTCCAGTCTGAATTGTAATATCTTCATCTTCTATGCCCCAATCTATTTTATTGCATCCATATAACTGGGTTTCTAATGGGGCTTTATTAGCAGGCCCTGTGCTCAGGGAAGACATTTGATCCTCACTGTAAACCCAGTAATACTCTGTCACTTGCACGGCAAAACAAGTCCTCAGGACAGTGAGTACACCACACTGTCAGCTGCATTTCATTGCATATACACACACACACACATAGCCACACTTTTTAAACTGTTAATGTTTCCTAAGTTGCACACTTTAAAAAGCTTAATGATCTTAAGAAGAAACGTTTTAGTGTTTTATAAGGAAATATGTTACTTAGTGTATCCTTCATGTTTCATATTTTGTCTGTCTTTCAGAATCCAAAGTGGTCTCAGAAATTATTCATCTACAAGAAATTAACTGCTTACTTTTTATGTCCCATCATCACAGTGCAAAATTTATGCTTATGCCACAGGTGATCCACATGGAGCAGATGATGTGATTAGATTTTAGAGCATCTTTCTGCATAAATCTGCATGAGATAAAACTGATTTATTAAAAAATTCTCCCAATTTGTAATGAGAAATCTCTCCTGCGAGGATACACCGGTAATCTGTCACTGCACTGGTCACGCAGTCTGTTTTCATCCAATAAAGCAATTCCATCTGGGATACAGTTGACATTCTCCAGTGAGCTATTTCTTTACTTTTGTGTAACCTAAATCCGAATTCCCAAGGTAGTTTTCGGCACCATCTTTACACAGATCCTGATTTCAAATCTGCCCGTGTGGATTTGCGCAATCGTAAACATGCTTTACCAAGCATGTTTAGCTCCCAGTAATCAGCTAAGACAATAAAGCAATGAAAGTGCCTCTTGCTTTGTTCAACTGTTAGAAAAGGGCCGGGTAGTTACAGATAGCTTTAATGTCATGTGGTGGTTTATCATTTTTTGACTCACTTTCTCACATCAGCTAGTAATCTGCAAGATGAATATATCAGGATTAACTTTATATTACAAAGAGGGAATGTGTGTTGTATCTCAAATTCTTTTGAACCTTCTCTTTTTGTTTATTGGATCTAAGCAGAGCTTTTAAAAAAACCTTTTAGATGATATATTATAACACAAGGATTATCCTTCTCCAAATATACAGAGACTTTTCAGCAACACCTAGGAAGAAGTTATGGGTAACCAAATATAGCAGAAACCCACAGAGGAGCCATCATGTGCAAATGTCTAATGCCATGTGGGCCTGCATGGCAAGCAGACTGGTTTATTCAACTTCTGTCACACTGTGAGATAAAACAGAGAAGTGTGAATGAGGCTTGAATTTCACTGATGATGTAACAACAACTTGTGACAGTTGCCGACATTCTTCAAAGGCTGTGGCGTTTGAAATTTTATTGATTGCCATTAATATTCCTCAAACAAATGCAAAAGAAACAGCCTGGACTTTTGAGAAAGGACAGGGCAGATTTGTTTGTGGTCTTATGCTGTTGTAACTCATCAGCCTATGTGTTGGATATATTCTTCGTTGTGCTTTTTGGCTAATTTCAGTTATGAGACTGGTGATCTTTAGTTACCATACCCATTTTCTTTAGCTCCAAATCAGGTTGGCTGTTCAGCTTTATCATCAACAATGTTTTTTTTGTTTTGTTTTGTGGTGAATATCTCAGAAGGTCCGTTTCAGAAATCCTGCCCTTACTGATGTGTCATAGTTCCTGGCCTCCATCTCCAGTATTTTATCTTACATACTGCCTTGCCCCATGCCCTATGCTGCTTTACAACTGCATCGTGCAGTAATCACATGATTAAGCATGTGTAGAGGTGTTCTTATTCATCTTCTTGAAGTGCCCAATGAGTTTGTCATGTGCAACCCTCATCTTTTTCATTTTCGTTGTAAAGTCATTACGTTTGGCCTGGTTTTGTGGCAGGGTGGTGTTGAGAGGGCCATCAGTAATGAAAAATTATATAGTGCAAACTGCAAGTCAGCATTTTGATTTCTACACCTTCTGCAGTAGAGGCATTAGCAGGATTTTTTTTAAATGGGGTGGACCAGAAGTGGCAAGAACACAGCATGGGAACACAGTGAGGGGGGCTACAACACATGAATGAGACCAGAAATGTAAGGTTTATGTCACAGCTGCCTGAAATGTTTCTGTAATATTTAATCCACCGGTATGTGGAAGCGCTTTAGCTGGAATTATATTTATTGTTTTACAAAAAAGCAAAAACATGATCTTAAAGCATTTGATTATTTTTCAATTAAGATGCCATATTACAGCTATTTACTTCCATTTCTGAACAGAGAAATTAGTTTTAGTGTTTTTTGTTTTTTTGTTTTGTTTTTTCACAGAGAGAAGCTTTTAGTGGTTAAATATTTGATTAATTTCTGATTTCTCAGAGAAGTCTAATGTGATGGTTTAAATTCAGGTATAAAAAACATGAATTCAATTTGTTATTTAACTAATAACTAATGTTAAACTTGATTATCCAGCATACAGTGGAGTAAAAGGAAAAGGTAGTATAAGATGGAAACAGTAAAATAAAACACAAATACATTAAAGCTCAGCAAAGCATTAATTTGGGTTAGCCGCTATTAGCCTCAGCTAACAGATTAGCTTCGCTTAGCTGTTTTTAGCTTGCATTAGTGAATCTTTCTTTAAATAGAACAACATTGTTGAACTTGGACACTTGCCAAATAAACTCTCTTATGATGTGAGCATGTAATCAAATGATCAAAATTAAATCAGAGGAAAACTGTGATTTTATTATTTTTTTTAGGACATTTTATATTAGGTATAATGTTAGCTTAAAACTAGCTCCTGTTATTATTTAGCTGGCTAGTTTTTATCTGACCAGACACACTACTCAATTTCTATTTATTCAATTCAATTCAATTTTTAAATTAAATTCAGTTTTATTTATATAGTTCCAAATCACACCAACAGTTAGTTGCTTTAATTGTCTTTGTACTGTAATGTAAAGACCCATAGAAGGAAAACAGAAAAAAACCCAAAACCAAACAACAACAATCAGATAATCCCTATGAGCAAGCATTTTGGAGACAGTGGGAAAGAAAAAACTGCCTTTTAGCAGGAAGAAACCTTTAGCAGAACCAGGCTCAGGGAGGGCTGCCGTCTGTTGCGACCAGGTGAGGGGAAGAAGACAGGACATAGTTATGAGTATATATTTTTCCCGTTAAAGAAACAAAAATAAATAAATAAAAAAGCTCTTCTCATTTAAAACTTCTAGAGCGTGCAAAAAAATGTGTAAAACCAAGTGTTTCAGGCAGTCTGTAGCCTGAGCTTTTGGCATGTAAAGAAAATCATAGTAGGTCCACTTTAAATCAAAGGATCACATGAAACAAATGTGGATTTTTTTTTTCTTACACTCATCCAAAGTCAGATTATGTGTTTAAAGCAATGTCTGCTGCTAGATTTTTGCAGCAGGAGGAAAGTAAATGAAGGCCACTCAGTCACTGATGGGCTGGAGACAGAAACAGAGCCACTTTGTCTTCAATAATCTCAGCGCAATATCCCTCGCATCTCATCTCCCAAGAGCATCATTTCCCTTTATGGCTCACACTCCTAAATGGCTGAATTATGCCACCAAAGATCAATGCAAAATTTCACCACTCCCTAGCGTCTCAAGACAAGTTGGCTTTCCAGCCCTTAATCTTAAAATTATAGGCCTTTGGAGCCTGTCTGGCATATAAGACCTATGAGCACAGCATTAGAAGTAAATCTCTCTTTGCCCACTAGATGTATAAGGATGTTATGATTTAGGAATATAAAATGACATAAATCTTGACTTGGTCTACATAGAATTTAAGCCACGTTTATCTTAGGCCAATCAGACAACAGCAATATTTCCATTCACCTACAGGCAGCCATGAAGGGAAATTCTCAGATCACACTGAACCTCTGCCGCCATCTGCTGGTTAAACAAAAAACCCCATCCACTCCTCAGAAGAATATATTTCTTTAATACATTTCTCAATTCACCAGTCACATTACAGCCGACATGATTACTTTTTATATTATCAAAATCACTGAAGAAAAAAAAAACGCAGTATCATAAATATATGACAGTCTCATATATATATTTTTTGTACATATTCATTTCAAAGGTCCCTTAGTTTAAAAATAAGTGTACAACCCACCTAAAAATCTGATAGAAATCTGCTAAATGCAGCGCTGTTTTTTTTCCTGTAAGAAGTATTTGAAACAGAATGGCTTCTGTCTTTAAAGGGAAGCAACTATAAAGTAATGATTGCCTTGATCTCATTTTATTGCTAGAAAGATATCCTGATTCATCAAACAACCATTGAAGATCTTAACATATGTTCAATTAAATAAGATTTAAAAAGGCCCTATTAGCAAAAGCAGAAGCATAGCACACGGACATTTTACACACACAAAAAAAAAAAAACCAACAAAAAAAACAAACTGATTATTTCAAAGGTACAAATGTGAAAATGTGGAGTGTGGCTTACACGCTGACGGTGTGAATCTGAATTACAGTCAAAGACAAACAGTTCAGGTCAGGAAACAAGTGAAAAGATCAACAGGAAGACTTTAAAAGCATCTTGTGCTTATTCTGCTCCTCATAGGGGAGCACATGTTTTTAAACACCTCCCTCCCTGATTTGTTCACCATCTCCCCTCTATTTACACATCAATCCATCCCATTAATGTTCGTCTTTATATCGGTCTCACTGCCAGTCTTCATCGTCGTCATCCTCCCCCTCTGATGAGTCCTCTTGGCTGCTGGCCTCAGCCTGCTCTGACGCTCCATTCCCATTACCTCCCCGCTGGGTCTCTGCAGCAGACACAGCTGCCGCCGCTGCTGCTGCTGCTGCCGCCGCCGCCTTCCTGGCTCGAGCTTGAGCTGCTGCCTGCTCCTCCTCCTCCTTCTGACGCAGCGCTGCAGCCTTCTTCTCCTGCTCGGCATGACTCTTCATGTGAGCGCTTCGACTCTTCACTTTATAAAACACTCTGTAAGGGAGGAAAAGGGTGCAGCGTTATGCTTGATAGCAACTGTTTGGAATAAAGCGGCGCTATTGAAAAAATAAATAAATAAATAAATATATCACGGAATTCACGGAAACTTCTAAACACACTGTGCCCCACAGAGATCAGCACACTGAGATGAACCAAAAATCACCAGCATTATTTGGACTCTTATAATGAATGAGCAAACATTCATAACACAATGCTAACAGGTCAGGAATTAACGCCAATCTCTGTGATGGCTTTTGTCGTACCTGTTGCATTTCTTGCAAGGAAAAATCTGCTCAGGTTCCTGCGAGGGCTTCAGTGGCACCCGGGGCTTCTTTGCAGCAGGCTCGGCCCGAGATCTGGGAAGTGCTGGAGACTGATGAGCCTCTTTATGAACAGTATCTGGCTCTTTGAGCACCAGCACTGTTCCTGCCTGAAGAGGCAGAAACAGAAGGTTGCGTTTTAGCACAGTTGAGACCAATGGTTCATAAAATTTAGATTTTTTCAAATAAATAAATGTATTGTTTTTTCCTTATTTTAAATATATTAACTGATAAGGATGTGTATCAAAGAACTATGAAATGAAACTTACATAGTCATGAACCTGTAGTGACTGAGCGACCCTCGCCTGCTGTTTTCTCTCATTGATTTGCTCTAAAGACATATTCTTCTTGTCATCCTCATCCGCTTCACCTTGAGTCATCTTCGGCTGCTGTGAACTCTGTAAGGAATCCCACCAGGGAAATTAGGCAGACTATGACCCAGAATCTTAAACATTACTTCAAGACAATAAGATCCTTGTTTCTTCATTAAAGGGGACCCGTTATTTATTTTTTTACCCTAGTCTTTCTTCTTAATTGTCCCCCCCCCAAAAAAAAACCAAACAAACAAAAACAGAGGTTTTCCTTAATAAAGTCGCAGCTGTTGAGAGTTTTGCAGCCTCCACTCCCTGGTACACTTGACTCAGCTTTCTCAAGATTTCCTCAAAATGCTTTCTTAGTTGCCAGACCCCCCCCCCCCCCCCTTCCTAAAAAAAAAAAGAAAGCACATTAACAGTGGATACACAAAATGTATTACTCTATTCAAGGACCCCAGATGAGGGGCAGCCAATCAGAAGTAAAGTGGGTATCTTGTTTCAAACTAACAGGCTCTATATACGGGGAAGGATAGGATTAGATTAAAAATTGGATCTAGACATCTTTATATAGAGTAATAATCATATACAAATATGATTATTACTCTACATTTTTAGACCAGCTAATGTGCAACCCTTCTTTTCTCACAACCACCAACTCATCGTTCTTGATTCCAGTGGTCTTAACATTTTGCGTGGCCAGAGCACATCCTTATTTTGGTACTTTTGTAAATAACTGCTGTCAACCAGAGAATAGGTCCAGGGGTTGCTTTATTTAGGGTCACACAAATACATGTATCAGAAATGCTGAAGAAAGCCACTGGCTGAAGGGTGTCTGTTTCTTTTTGCTGCCGTGTATTTAAAATAACATAGCAGCAAAAAGACGTGGCACAAAGCATATTTCTCCATGTGCAGACATCTGTATTCACACACAATGAAACCCCTTCTTAAAAACACTCAAGTTCCATTTGATTAGTTGAAAAATGTTGACGACTTTTAATTAATCCTAAATATATTCAAACAGATAAATATAACATGGAAGACACATTCAACCATGCACAATGAAACGCACATGAGACATTGCAAATACTACATATACGGTCATGGTAAACAGTACACCAATCAATTCAAAGGTTTTATGTACAAGCACATGATCTAAAGCACACCTGGTGTACTTAATGCTAGGTAAATACAACCTCAGGTGAGCAACAATACAACATATTACAAAGTGTTATTATTTATTTAACAACAATTTTGCCAAAAATTAAGAAGCAGTGTTTGAAAAGCTGAGTGCATCCCATAATTCAAGAGCTTATTTAACCACCTTTAGAAGCACTAATGTGAAGTAACTGTTTTCTGTGACTTAATCAGTCTCTCACATCATTGTGGAGGAATTTTGTCCCACCCTTCTTTACAGTGTTGCTTCAGTTCACTAAAGTTTGCAGGCATTTGTTTATGCACAGCTCTCCAAGCTCCTGCAAAAACATTTCAGTCAGGTTGACGTCGGGTTTTTAATTGGACAATTATAACACCCAGAAATGATGTTGCAGATTTACTGCTGGGTTTGGGGTCGTTCTCCTGTTTTATAACTCTAAGCTTAAGCTGTTGGACAAGTGGCCTCACATGGTTGACTTTGACTGCAAAACCAAGCCCAAATCCTCACTCCTCCACCAACGTGCCTGACAGTTGGTATCAGGCGCTTGTGCTCTAATGTGTGTTTGTATGAGAGGAGTTTCAGCAGATGTGGCGCTATTAATTATGGCCATGAGGCTGTTGAAGAGGCCTTGGTTTCAAGCCACACTGAAGTCATTTATTGCACGTCTTCCTCCTGCTCTCTTACCCAGCTTTCCCGATTCCTCTCCACTGCCCTATCTCAATAAAGGTTAACAAAATCAATCAAATGCATTTGATTAGCAGCACCTGGCTGCCACGTAGCCTCTTGAGGCTGTAATTTTTCACACAGTGCTTCTGCATTTTGGTTTAACTTTTGTTTGATAAACAACAAATTAAAGGACCAGATTACTTCACCTTAGAATTCAGGATGTGCTTTTTATTACCATGACTGCATATTGACTCTTTAAAATAAAGGTCAGATTTAACCGCGCTTACCTTGACGTCCACGACTGCCTCTGCGTGTTTTTCCACAGATGAATCAGGAGGGCCGAACATTAAAATCCCATTGCGACCAACTTTCACCTGCTTCTTGTATGTGTAGTAGAACTCCACACACTGAGCCACGGTCTTAGTCCGCACCTTTAAAACAGTCAGAGAAGCGTGCACATGTAAAGCTTTATTGAATAATAAGAATACGTAAGATAATCCTTGAGAAGTCACTCTGTCTCAGCTTATTTTACCGCTTTTTTTTTTAAAGCCCACATTTCCTATAAAAATAGTCATTTCCTGTCGCAAAGAGGATGTGAATTTTTCAGTCTGAATGACTTTTTGAACCTTTTTAAAGATGCAGCTCGTCTTTGTGTTGAGAGGTGAGCGTCCTCTTCCTGTTTACTCATTTTCCATTACATCTAAATCTGGCATCATGCAGCAAAGACCGAACGTCTTAACTATTATTGTCTTGTTTGATTAAAGCAATTACGTGAATGCCTCGAGGAGTGCACAAAGGATTTATTGACGCTACACAGAGTGCATTTAATCGTATGCAACTGTTTGTTTGGTTGCTTTCTTCCCCCCCACTGATTCACAGTTGTTCTTGCTGCAGGGTCAAATTAATGAACATACCAGTTTCTGCACCAGAAAGAAGTCCTTCCTGTAGGCAGAGATCCCCTTATTGAAAAACCGCTTCTCCTCTGCTGTCCAGCTGTCAGAGCCTGAGGGGAAAACAAATGCAGTAAAAATAGGCGAGTGAGCAAGAGCATAAATTGCAGAGAAAGGCAAAGAGAAAGCACGTGACAGCTGATTGAAGCAATTAGCATAAAAAGCTTCTTTTTGTTGTTGTTACCTGAGTAGTGATAACCTATCAATTGATGGCCTTTGGGGAAAATTGGATCCTGATGCATCAAACGTCCCAGTGTTTCCTTAAAAGTTGGCATCACCGTGAGCAAAGGCATGTCCCTCATTTGAAAGCTATGAAACACTTACAAGTAGTAGTGTAAATAATGTAATATCTGTACGTCACTTTACTCACAAGGAAATCTCCTCCACATTCATGAAAACAGTGCAAAGCCAGCTCCTGATTGGTTCCTCCTCCTCTCAAAACGCTCGAACATGCCATGTTCATCAAATCCTCCACTACAAAGAGAACGTGAGGAGTGTCGATGGTGACAAAAAGCTCAAAGTATGAATAAAAAGCGAGGTCGGTAGGTCACATGTTATGATGGACACTTACTGGTCTCTTTGTCACCATGTTTGAAGGCGGCGTCATCAGTAGGAACCCAAACCAAGTCCGCTTTGTGCTGGGCGGACTGGGAAGAAGCTTCATCTTGCAAATCAGGAATTTCTGCCTGGTACTTTTGCCCAATGTTGATCCGTCTGAATGCCAACACAGAGGGCTGAGTTATGAAGCCGTCAGTTAGAAACAATAGTAGGTTGTTTGGATGTTTAAGTGCTACTCACGGTTCGAGGCTCACAGGTGTAGCCTCGGCGTTCAAGGTGAAGCTAGGCGGCGTAACGTCTGAACTCGCTGGAAGAGGCGAATGAAAAAGCTCTTGCTTGTTAAGTAATTTATTCAAACAAGTAACTCACATATATCACTGCAAAAGAACTGAAGCAAACGAGACTCACTGGAACGCAGAAGGCTCCGAGCTGCAGACTTGGGCGTAGGCGGGGGCGGCAGGATTTGGTTGGTTACAGCTATGTTAGTGAGGAAGGTGGAGAAGTAGAGTCCGGAGCCCTCCCGCACAGGAGACAGGATGGGTGGTGGCGTGTATGGGGGAAAGGTAAGAGGGTTGTCCATCAGGCGCACCGGAGAACGGAGGTTGCTCTGAAAGGAAGTGATGCTGGAGTAGACGGATGGTGCGATGAAGGTGGATGGTTTGGGGGGAGGGATGATGAGAGGTTCGGGACGTGGCCTGCGCTTCAGTTTAGCTTTTCCGTCCTCATCAAGTCCTGTATCGCTTTCCTCATCCTGGATGGAAGAAGCAGAGTTAACACAAACCTATATTTTTTATAACAATCATGAGCAGGTTTCACACCTGACTGATCAAATTCAAGGAATAAATTCTCCCTGCTATCCTCCACCTTCCTCCTGTATTAACCTTTATTGCTCCTGGATCAGACACAACCGGCCATAAAGCTGACTGAACGTTCTCACGTGGTTTATCGTGACGCAATCTAAGTTTCTCTGTGAGAAGGGAAAAGCCACACACAGACGACAACGCCTCATCAGCTGGGGTGTAAATGGATTTTACACAACAAGTCAGGTTAGAAAGGCGTTTTTAAAGTTCACCGATTTATTATTAAATCTCAGGTCCAGATCGTTAACTGTATTAAAACATCCTTTTGGACTAAACCGTTTCTGATATTCAAATTATGCTAGTGTTTTGAGACTTATGTGATAAAGTTTTGTACCTCTATGTCCAACATTTGAGGACCTTGTTGGAAATTAAAGGAACAGTCCCACACAGAACAACTGAACATTTTCTCAGGCCTGTAGTGCCATTTCTCTGTTGGTGTCAAACGCCCAGCTTTGGAGGAATTGCCTGTGCATTCAGCTGGGGCTTGCCTTAATTTTATGACTTTGCAAAAAATAAATAAAACTCAGCTGCAACTCCAGAAATCCCAGCGCCCAGTTTCTCCAGTAAACGGAGAAACAGAATCAGAGCTGGCACAAGCTAAAATCCCCTCTGAAGAAGTACTAGGACCACATTAAGGAAAAGTACATTGTTGTTCATTTCATTTTAAATTTGGAGATTAAAGTTGTAGTTTGAAGTCAAACAACTCCCACGGCTGCTATACTCTCTACAAAATGCCGGGTATAGATGAGTAATTGAAACGCCAACTTTAATCTCTGTATTTTGACTGTTTTCTCAAAATGAACAATGACATTTATGTTGTTGCACTAATACTCCTACCTAATACTATCATTAATGTTTACTTCTCACCCCACTGTCACAACCACATGCAACGACATGCATGCTAGCTTAATTTGCGATTCTAAACTGAATGTGTGAATGATCACCCATTTTTTTTTGTACAAGCCCTGTGACAGATTCATGACCTGTCTGGGTTATGTGGTTATGAAAATGTATGAATAAAGTCATTCTGAAAAAGACACTGAAGCTGAATTTTGCAAATGTATTTTTGGCACGTTTAGCCCTAAACGGGTCATGGTGTCGCTTTACAGTAAGAATAAGCAGACCTCTCTTCACCAAACCTACTCGACCAGATAAAAATATCTAAGCTCAATTCGGAGTTTGTCTTCTCCCTACATTGATTTTTTTGCATTACACACATAAAATAGATTTAATCATCTGGCCCAGTGATGAGTGTACTTCCTGAATCTGACTTCACTGTGAACCTACAGTCTGTAATGATGTTCATGTGGTTCAGGATTTTGGAATTAATGAGTCACATCATCTAATTCAGTCCATAAATTGTGGGTTGGTCCAAGTTTCAGTTGCACATCTCTGTTACTCCTCAGCAGATGTCTGAAAGACTCAAAGTCTCAATGTTTAACCACTGCGAGGTCTGAGCCGACCCATGAGAAGTTGAACTTTGAGGTTGTTTGTGTAACTGGGTGGGATGACATTGTCTTTGCTAACAATACTGCTCAAACTTGCATTTTAAAGGGGGGTATCAAGGTAGTTATGCAATGTGGTCTAAGCCTGAATAAACATCTACAAACACGACGGCTGTAAATGTTTCATCGTGGTATGCAAAAAAAGAAAAAAGTCCCTTTAAAGTGACTGAAAGGAAAACAATTCAAATCTCTCGTCCTTAGGGAACTAACCTGAGCAAAACTCTCAGTCATGGTGCTTCTCAGCGATCGCCGGCGAGCCACAATGACAGAAGGTTTGCGATCGGATGGTGCAGCAGGCCGCTCGCCCTGACCGGGCCGCCCCTGAGCCCAGCCACCCTGAGGATCTGTTTGACCTCTGTGGACTGGCACAGATACTGGGATGACCAGGGGCACCATTGTGGCTTGCCTGCTTGAAGCACCGTCTTCCTGTTGAGGCACAATAAGGAAAGAGGCAGGAAGATTAGAAAAGGCAGAAGAGAGTTGAGGAAGTAGCAGGAAAATAAAGGAAAAGGGATTGAGATATAAAAAGAGGAAGAAGTCCAAGTGGTCACATGAGCTTTTTTTGCATTCGGCTCCAATTTAAAAAAAAAAAAAGAAAAGAAAAAAAAAAAGAAAGAAAGAATCAGAATTACTGTTTCTGAACAGAAATATCTATTCTTTCGTTGTTTTTTGTAACATTTGAATCACTAAAAAGTCCCCAAGATACAACAGACATACATTTCTTACATTCACCAGCCACTTTATTAGGTACAGCTGCTTTAACTGCTCATCAGTACAAATATCCAATCAGTTAATCACATGGCAGCAACCCGGTGCAAATAGACACGGTTAAGATGATCCGCTGAAGTGCAAATCAACCACTTGGAAGAAATGCGATTTAAGTGACTTTAAATGTGGCATTGTTGGTGCCAGATGAGCTTGTCTGAGTATTTCAGAAACTGCTGATCTACTGGGATTTTCCCACACAAGCATCTCTAGGGTTTACAGAGAATGATCAGAAAAAGAGAAAATATCCTGCGAGCAGCAGTTCTCTGGGAAAATTGCCTCGTTGATGCCAAAGATCAGGGGAGAATGCCCAGACTACTTTGAGCTGTTAAATAGGCAACAGTATCTTCAATAATAACAATCAAGGTACGCAGAAGAGCATCTCTTAACTCACAACATGAGCTACAGCAGCAGAAGACCACACTGGGTGCCACTCCTGGCAGCTAAGACAGGAAACGGAGGCAACAACTCAAACAGGCTCAACAGTTGCACAACAGATGAAAAATGTTACCCGGTCTGTTGAGTCTCAGTTTCTGCACCGACATCCAGGTGGTAGGTCAGAATTTAGTGTAAACAACAGGATAGCGCACCATCCTCTCAAACTGTTCTTGAACATCCCAGTGAGCTCAGTGGCCTTCGCAGCCACCAGATCTCAATCTGGCTGAGCACTTTTGGGATGTGGCAGAACTGGAGATTCATGCAATGGACGTGCAGCTGATAAATCTGCAGTGTTATGTCATGACATCAATATGCATCAAAATCTCTGAGGAATGTTTCCAGCACCTTGCTTTAGTTATGCATACACTAGCAGATCTAGTTGTACCTAATAAAGTGTCCAGTGAACATAGAAAGCACAAAAAAAATGCAAATAAAGTTCAAAAATATATTATTCGAATAAAAAGTAGCAATGACAACAAAAACATGATACTATCACGTCAATCTGGACAAATTTCTCTGAGACAACTCATTTAATCAATGCCACAGAGGATTAAAGAATAGAGGGGAACATGTACCCAATAAAGTGGCAGATGAGTTTACTTTTAAGATTTAAAAGCACCTAAATGATAAAGTAGTAACTTATTATTTTCCTCAAAATTAATTCCTCAACCAATAAACCACATATCAGCTTGAAACGCCATAATTAAGAGATCAATTAAAAATGAAAATTTAAAATAAACACCACAGAGCAGAAAAATTAAAGTCTCTTTCAAAACATGTGCATTCCACCTGTAAAATAAAAATAGAAATATATAAAATTTCATCATAGGGCTTTACAAGCACATACTTTGGCAGGCTTTCGGAGACGTCCACATGCCTGCCTGGTATTTCTGCTCATTCTAACTCAAAGAAAAACTAGCAAAATGAGTAATCCTGGCTTCTAGTGGTGGGGGTTAAAGCATGAATCAGTTTTGTGATTTATAATTAGTAAAAGTTAAGAACAAAAGTAAAGACACTCGTCTCGTCTCCTGACCTAGAAAACAAAGTGCAGTTTAACTAACCACAACGAAACAGCTCTGGGTTGTGAATCGCCACCTTAAACCTGTTTGGCGTGTAGTGGGGAGAAAAGGAGTGTAGCTATACAGGTTGACAGTGCTGCCCCTCCCTAGCTCTGCTGAATGACTGGGAAAAGGCCTGAGGAATGTGGAGGTGTGCAGACATGCAGCTGCTCCAACGTGCGCGCGGTGCAAGAAAGCCTTCGATAAGCTTCGTAACCCCCTGAGGGAAGAGGACTACCTGTCCGTTTGCTTGCGTTAAAATGGACTCAGACTGAGTTTTACTCATTTCTGCGACTTGTGTTTATGTAAAAAAAAACAACAACAAAATAAAAACTGCTAAAGAAACCTTAAAGAAGCAGGCCCCAGTGGGTGTGCCACGATTAAAGTAAATATTATATATCCTGAATAAAACGACAGAGCGTATCATCTTTCATACAGCAGTAAAATGAGGAGAGCAGATCAAAAAGGCGAATCTTCAGTGAACGGCAGACATTCAGGTTTCACCAGATACGTTGTCTGCAGTATCGATGTGCAACTTGTTAAAACAGCCCGCAATGACTGAGGCTCAACAGCTGCACGAGTCGAGTAAACAAGCCCAAGAAAAGGATTTTGTAAACCATAGGGAAGTTCTGCATAGAAACAGAGTCCTTCCTCTTTGTACAGCTGCTTGCCAACTTTGCCAGATGAGAAAATCTGCTCTCACTTGCACAAATGAGCTGCCTGCCCCGTTCCCTCTCAAGCAACCTGAGCCTAAGAGTATTTTATTTCTTTCTTTTTTTTTTTTAAATCATATTACTCTCATAAATGATTGATATATTCCCTACAGCAGCAGTGTAATGAGCCATTTCTCTTTTACCTTTACAATTTTTGCAGGCAGGGACTCCATCTCTGACGCCTTCTGTGCCAGGGTTTCCAAGTTGATCTCCTTGGATGCTCTCCTTCTCCTACGGATGACCCCTCCTGTTGTCACTTGGCTTTCCCCTGCTTTCGCAACCTGCGCACCCGCTACTCCGTTTTGGGGCGGTGGAGGCTCTTTGGCTTGAGACCAGATGTTTGTGGAAGGGGGATCCAGTGGCGACTGCCCCTCCCTGGAAAGGCGACGCGAGCGCCGAGGAGCAGCCGCGTTTGCGGGCTCTGTGGGATTTGCGCCGGCCTTTTCGGGGCATTGATCAGGAACGGCTGACGCGTCACAGCTTTGAGCCTCTGCTTCCTGCTGCGGCTCCGTCGACTGAACATCTTCTTTGGACCCAGTTTCAGATGGAGGCGGCTCGGCAGGCTGATAAGCGACGAAGTTTTGGGTCTGCTGCTGTTTTGGTTGCACCTGTGGCTGTGTCGTGTCTTGCTGTGACACATTTTGCTGCTGTAGCTGCTGCTGTTGTTGCATTTGCTGGATTTGTTGCTGTCTCTCCTGGAGCTGCTGCTGCTGCTGATACTGTTGCTGCATTTGTTGCTGCAGCTGTTGGATTTGATGTTGCTGGATTTGGTGCTGCTGTTGCTGCAAATGTTGCTGTTGTTGCTGCTGCTGCTGCAACTGAATCTGATGCTGTTGATGCAACTGTTGTTGCTGCTGCTGCTGTTGTTGTTGGTGATGATGGTGATGATGAATTTGTTGCTGTTGTTGCTGCTGCTGCTGCTGCTGCATCTGGTGTAGAAGCTGCTGCTGAGTTTTGGGCTGCTCACTGTAGGGCAGGTTCGGAATTGCCTTGTTTGCTGGAAAAACCGAGTAATAGCCAGATGAGAACTGTTGCTTGCTGGGTCTAAATGTTGCCTGGAAGGGCTGCAGCATGGACCCCTGCAAACCATGAGGTGGCACATGTGACTGGCCTTGGAGCTCCACGCCTTTGTGGCCATGTTGATAGGCTTGCAGCTGAGCCTGGTGCATTGCCGCCGCTGCAGCATGCTGTTCCCACTCAATCCCCCTGCCTTGAGCCGGAGCCTGTGTGGCATCTCTATAAACCTCCACAGGTCCGGACAGCTGATTTTCCCCTCCCATCGGCAGAGCTACACCTTCGTGGACTCCCTTGTGGAACGTCATCTGATTCCTGACATTCACTCCGCTCATGTAGGGGCCAAAATTCTGTCCCCAGGTCGACACAGGAACTTCCTGGGACCAGCCAGGGGCCTGTAAGGAGTCCTGGTGCATCCATTTTACTGGAGCACCCTGTTGATAGTGCGGTAAACTCTGGGGCCCTTTCTCTTGATTATAAACACCAGAGCTGCTGGCAGAGTCACTGTGGCTTGACTCTAAAGCTGGCGGTCCCATACCATAATAAACCTCCCCTGGGTGCTGCACAGCCTCTTTCATGGCTGCAGCACGGTGCTTACCACTCTTGTCAGTATTTACTTGAGCAGGAAGACTCATAGTAATAGAGCTTTCAGTCCCGATCTGTGAGCGTGCAAAAGCAAGTTGGTGCCTCTGTAGTGCGCTTTCACTGCTTGTGGTGAAGAAATTCTTTAACTGTGTATACAGAGGTATCTGGGAGGAAATATAAATCCCAAAGGAAAGCACAGGGTGGAGAACACGCAGTCCTCCTTCAAGAATCAAATCTGAGGCTCGCTGTCCATCCTCTTTAGGGGGTGCAAGACCTTACGATAGAAAGAAGAAGTCAGACACTTTTGTTTTCTTAGAAGACACAGAGTTTTCACTCGACTCTCAGTCGTCTTTGGCAATGAGGAAATTGAGGCCTACGCCAGCAGATAGCCCCGTTAGAGTAAAGTGAAAATATACAGGATTGCACGCAGATTGAGCAGAGAGAAAGAGTGCGCGCAGATAGGGCATTGCAAGTTTCGAAGGGACAGACAGACCTCAACACGGCGGCGCTTACAGTGTAGCTGCCATTTGGCACAACAAGAAATACAGGAAACGAAGGGGCTCGTGCAATCACCCGAGCGATAGCCAGTGATGTTTGTGTGAGAGGAGAAAAAAAGAGCAATAAGGAAGCGTCTGAGGAGCGAAGAGCTCTTAGGCAATCCAGCAGATTAAAAAGCATTACTTACACACCGTGTGATCACCTTATCAATGGTGCAAAGAGTCGCCCGTGTCCAACTCCACGGAGTCACTTTGGTTTCGATCAACTGCGCGCAGCTCCATGAAGGGATCGTGCGCAGCAAATGTCATAACTCTTGACAACTTTCCCTCGAGTTTCACAGCGCGCAATATGGCGAGCAGGCGAGCGAGCAGCCCCGCGGAAATACGCTCCAAAGTCCGGCCAGGGCCCGGGGCAGGCTCAGTAACGCCGTAGTTACAATGTTGCACACTGTATCCGCAAAACCGTACACTTCCAGGAAAACATGTCCACAACTTTCGCCCCCTCCACCTCCTCCCCTCCTCCTCTCCTGCACGCAACGTAAGTAAACCCACACGCGAGACGCTGAACGTGCAGCGGCCCGCTCGGGCACTTCCTCAGATCAGTGCGCTTTCGCTGAGAGGAAAGCTCCGAGTGTTTAAAGCCGCCGTTTCGGTTTGTCCGAGGTGCGCGGAAAAAGAAAAAAAGGCTGCGAAACTGCGCAAAACACGCAGAAAGTTGTGCACCTCCAAACGCACCGCCTCACCCCAAAACAGCTCAAGTCACATCCTGTTATCCAATCCGATTGTTTGGCCACTCCCATCGCCGCATCCGTGTGCGTTTGTTTCTCAGTGGCGGCTTCCCCGGAAATCGGAGGCTCGTCACACGGACGCAGTTTGTTGTTGGTTAAAATCAGGCCTCCAACCGGGTTTACGTTTGGATAATTCATCTGGTTCAACAAACCCCAGCTCTTCTATTAGAATTTATTCATCGCTTTATTCATTAAAGCGGGCTTATTACGCGTTATTTAAAGCCCAGCTACTCACTTTTATCATTTCATCCATGTTTATGTTTTTAACAAGAAACCTATTTTAAGCAGCTTCTCTGTTTCCTGCCAGAGACGAATACATTTCCCGTCATCTGCATCTGTCCACAGTGTTATTTACGAGCAGGCACCACACTGATTATCTGGGGTGCATGCACAAACCATTTTGTGCCTCATTTTTCACATGCAGAAGACCCACCTACACCCACCAGCCACTTTGGTGGTACACCTGCTCAGCTACATTTTGGCATGCAAACATTGTCAACATGACC
The DNA here is from genome assembly GCF_041146795.1 of Maylandia zebra. Lineage (NCBI taxonomy): Eukaryota > Metazoa > Chordata > Actinopteri > Cichliformes > Cichlidae > Maylandia > Maylandia zebra. The sequence goes on from NC_135181.1 coordinate 14,326,329, forward strand.
TACTGAATAAACAGCGCATCAGAATGGTGGAAGAAAAGTCAATGACAGATAGTTTTCATCTTCTCTATTTAAATGGGTTGTTTAATGGACTGTACTTAATATTATTGTTCACCCAGTCGCGTGCACATTTATGCAGGGTCTTTTTTTTCCCTTTAAGCCTTAAGTTCTTCCTCACATTCCCACAGACTCACTCATATTACAAGGGATGCATCGGGAGAGTTCAGTCTCTTGCCCAAGGATACTTAGACATACAGACTGGGTAAGCCAGGGGCTGAACTGAGAGTGTGTCTCTGTTGGTTAAATAAAATAAATTAAATATAAATACAGAGCCCCAAACCTCCTCTGGCATTAGCATCAAGACAAAAGCTGTGCACTAGGAGCTTTGTGGCAGGGGTTTCCACAACTGAGCAGCTTCTGGAGGTGCAATGTGTAAGCGGCCCAGTGCTTTTGCCCATATAGTTTATGTGGAACGGGGCTCTGGGGCTTTGACTCAAACATTTTGTTCTTCACCTGCTTGTTTTTGTTAAAACAAACTTGAGGAGCGACAGGTGGCTCTGATTGAAAATCTAAAGCCACTGCATGCTCATATAGTAGCCGACTTGCAGTAAATGTTTTCTTGCTTCTCTATATTTAATAGCAACATTATTCTAAATATTGACATCATCGTGACTTTAGACTCACAAGTAAAACAGAACTCATCAATAAAATGTTTGCTAAGGTCAGAAATCCGAGAAGTCAAGTATACTTAGAGTTCTTTTTTTTTTTAGAGGGGCTGCCACTGCTAGAAATTCCAAATAATGATGACAACTTTTATAATCAGTTGTTGACCTCATGCAACACACTTTATTTATCTTAGTTTTTGATACTCATTGCATTTAAACACATAAATGAGAACACGTCATGATTTCATGAAACAGATGTGTGTTTATTTTGCATGTGTTTCAAACACACATGCCTCTGTTTGTAGCACACATGTATAGTCAACTTTTGCATGTTCAGCTCTTTATCTTTGTTTTTGTATCCCCATTGTTAGTGGGGCCCTGTATTATCGCATGCACATACAGTCAGCAATCACAAAGACGTAAACATAATACAAATATCAACTAAATTCATAGAAGAGAACACAAAAATAAAATAATAGTCAAGCTTAATATTAGACACACAAATGTGGTCACTTGGCTGCTGAGATCTACCCAAATGAGGAAAAGATGGGCCTTCAAAATGCACCTCTTTCAAATGCAGGAACTGGAATGTACCAAGTGTCACGTCATCGCAGGGGAGGCCAAGAAATGTTTACTTTAAATAGGTTGTTTATTTTACGTGACATTTGAGTTTGGTATTCAGTTGTTTTTGTTTTTTGCATTAGATTATTGATAAGTTAAACTAACTGACAAACTAGTTGCTGTTTTATTTACTTCTTATAAGATAACTTCTTTGTTGTAGTTCCCCCGTTGGGCGTCTTTGGTGTGATCAGCCAGTATTTAAGTTCCCTTTTCTTTTGTGTCTGATAGCTCAGTTATATTTTCAGTCTGGTTTTGTGTTGTAGTTACTTTACCCTCATGCCTAACCAGCTGAGTCCCTCACAGTCTGTGTTTTTACCCCTTTTGGAGTATTTTGGAGACAAATGCTGGACTTTGTTCTCCACTTCAGGTTGACATTGTTTTGTTGATTTAGATCATAAATGCTTAGAATAAATAAGCTAATAAATGATGCATTATCACAACATTTGCACAGAACAGTAGATTTAAGCTGCAATCTCTGCATGTCTTCCTTCATTGCTTCCATGAACCGCCTTAGTGGCCTTCCGCTTTTCCTCCTGCCTGTTAGCTTCATCTTCAACATTCCACCATCCCTGCTCTGTGCATGTTGAGACTACCGCCGCCTCCTTACACTCTCCTCCATCTGCTTCCTAATCTCACCATAGTTGACAATGTGGTCTGCAATCATCACAATCCATGGAAACTCCAGCCTGACATTGTCCTTTAACCTCTTCATCACAATAGCAAAGAAGAAAGGCTCAGGACCATCCCTGATGTAATCCCATGCCCAGGTTGAACCCCTCTGGTGCTGTGCAATACAGCAAATGTTGGTATAGAGCCAATAATAAGTAAATACAGGGTTATACCAATACTGATACTGACACTTTTAATATACCAAAGGCAGACAATATAGGGGAGAGCAGTGTGTCATCACTTATGAAATGACCACTAAAACACTGTGATGTTTTACTTTCCATGGCAACATACACTGAACTGAGGCTAGAAACAAAGTATCGATCCTATCAACCTAGTATCGATCTGATAGTGATATCAGCATTGGTATCGATGGTATCGATATTTCGATCGGCCCGCCCATCTCTTCCTTCTGCCACTCCTGCGCATACCTCACCACTATCTTGCTCATAACAAATGAATGTCAGGACTTTGGGATAAAGTATATCTGAATTCCACTTAAAGTAATACTTTGGCATTTTTCGCGGCCCGATTGGCTTTTGGGACCTCATGTTGCCATATTTCTTTTAATTTTTATTTTGTAAAGAAAGGAACGTAATCGTCCCTGGAGACAGTGTGTGTCGCGAAGTGAAGGCTTATCTGTATGTTTTTTTTCAAGGGCACAAAGCTGCGGCTCCCACTTCGTTTCTCAGCCGCTGTATTCAGCACTAAGACTCCTTTCCTCTGGAGCGGTCTCCGTCAGCGTCTCGCGGATGCGGGACTTTGTGGAGCAATCAGTGGACTCGAGTTCTCTGACGTCACCGCTGCTGAGAGAGAGCGTTCGGGGCATCAGCAGCAGGCTAGCTGGCTAACTGCGGCTAACGTCAGCTATGGTCCACCACCATTGTCTCATTTCTGAAATAAACAACTCATTGGAACCGCTCGCATAGCTCGGAGTACGCCGGGAGCATGGGGACCGCTTGGAATTTACACTCTAGCCGAAATCGCGATAGCGCACAGGAGCGAGGTGAGAGAGGCTTGCTACCTAACCGTTATCCATTGGTAAATGTGCTAGTTAGCTTGTTTACAGGACCACTGCAGTGAACACTGTGTGCTGGCGAGGGTACCCTCTAAATGGCTTATCTTATCTAACGTCAACTGAATATTCTGTGCTATCTGTGTTATGCTTTAGCTGTGATTCCAACTAACTACACTATAGTAGGTTCTGTCTTTAAAAAAAATCAGCTAGAGAAGGTTTGGGTTTTAAATGCTCCTTTGAGAGACGTGAGCTAACATTCACATATGAGCCACATGCTCCCGTCAGAGCACAGTAAGATGACCTGTATGTTCTGTGGATTCAGCATCACGAAGTTTGCAGTGTTTTGAAAGAGGAAACTGACCTGGTCTCTAAAAGCTGTCCCCTCTTTGCAGTGAAGTGCTTGCGACACTGATGCTAGCTGTAGGCTGTAGCTGAGAGCACTCAGGATGAGTGGGGCTGGAGAGCACACAGACATCCTGTCGGTGGGAGACGTGGTCAGAGACAGATGGAAAGTGGTAAGTCCCACTTTAGAAGGAAGAAAAATCACGCTGGTTCATTTCTTCACTATAATACACTTGTTCCGACAATGAGACTTGCCTTCCTTTTCAGGCCAGGAAGATAGGTGGAGGTGGGTTTGGGGAAATCTATGAGGTTCTGGATCAGCTGAGCCAGGCCACAGTGGCATTGAAGGTTGAGTCTGCTCAGCAGCCCAAGCAAGTGCTGAAGATGGAAGTGGCTGTGCTGAAGAAGCTTCAAGGTGAGTTATACTGTGCCAAATCACTGGCAGAGTAGCTGAAGTAATTCTTGGGCAGGGTGTTTTCTGCGCTTAAATGCATTTGGCACCCATCAGAGAGTTTTTGGGCTTCCACCAAAACATAAAGAAACAAAGGAAATTCACTAGGACTGCAATTTTTGAGGCATATTTGTTTGTGGAGGTGAATTTATTCCGGGTTAGACTACATTTGTGTTCATGAAATGACAAAAAAACGACAGGGAGATGCAGTCTTGTGTTGTCAGGTAACGCAGACTCTTTGTCTTAACTAAATGTAGACCATTCAAGATTAAGTGCAAAGTCACTCCCCACAGGCTCAGTTTGAAAAACCCTGTTTGGGGGAAAAATAGTATGTAAAATGCCTTTTCTACCATTTCTTCTTAAAAATAGAATTTCTTTAATTCAATTAAAGTTGTTATTTCATGTAAATGTGGGTCATCTAGAGCACACAACACTGCAAAAAATGTGGTGTATCAGAATCATGCTTTGTAGCTTGTTCAAACAGGAAAGTAATGGATGACTTGTGTATTATCTCTAAGGAAATGTCTAGGATTGTACCACTTCATCGATATTTGCCTGGTTGACTGCAGTTGGTTCATTGGTAAATGACATGACATTCAGAAATGGCACTGGCTTTTTTTCTGTGGTCTCCTGTCGTTTTTGCAGTCTTTATAAAGGGTGTGATACAAAGCTGAGATAATTCTTCTTTTCCCCTTGTGCAAAATAGAATATGTAACAGAAATGCAAACTATACAAAAAGAAGAAGAGCAAATTCTTGTTTTGTACATTGGCTTTTGTACATTACAATTATTATTACAAATAATCGGTGCTGGAAAATATGTATTACTGAAAGAAATGTGTATATATATTTTATATACTATATATATTTATTTGCTTTTATAAAAATATATACCGTATACAGTATAATTCTAATAAATAATAATAAAAAATAGATATCTTCGTTCAGATTTACTAAGACAGGCTGCAGGCATTAAAATGCGCAGATGATGGAAGGGTGTAAAATTCTTCGGGTGGTCTACTAACAATGCAGTAAATTCATTTTCAGCTCATTTAAGTAATGACCAGCAATCTTCCAACAGCACTGCAAATTAGCAGCTCATACATGAGGGAGCGAGTACTCTACTAACAAAAATGATACAGTGTAACACAGTTTTACACATTTTCTTTATATCATAGAAATTTAGACCAATGATAGGCAGCTGAAGGAGAATCATCTTGTTTCTGATATAATGGCTAACTCTTCTCATCTATCATAGAGGTTGAGACAGCTGTGCTCTGGATACGTCTGACAGCTCAAGTGGTGCAGAACTTTTTCTCGATCTCTGTGTGAAGCTGAAATCTGTCAGTAACAGCTGACCTGTACGACATGTAGAGGAGCAGAAAACTTTATTTGCTGTCACATCCTGACCCATACACATATTGAACTTACTGTTGATTCTTACTGTTAATGTGCTCTCTGCGTTTTTTTTCTGCCTGCCACGTGAGGCTACAGTCAGTATTGCATGGCGTAGGAGTCAGACGGGAATCCAACACATTTCAGATGCGTCCTGTTAATTGCTTCATTTTCTCTGACATTTTAATATTGCGTGTCGTAGATCTGTTACTGGGGAGCAAAATAAAAAACTACATTGGAGTCGATTTGTAATGGAGCAGAGCGCTGTATGCAGACACACTCATCTGTGTGTTGAAATATGAATTAAAAACCCGAAACACTGTAAACACATTGCTGACTGTATAAAGTAAGTTGGCTGTCTGTTATACCCAATACACGACACAACCTTGTACAGTGATGAGCCACCTCTAATTCCTTTATATTTTGGTAGGGAAATGGGTATGCTTTCACTGCAATGGCAGTGTGTTTGACATCATTGTCGTGGTAACAAATAAAGTCATTGCCAATCAAATACTTCCCAGATGATGGATCAAAACCTCTTTCCTGATCTTCTCTATACATATTGATGATAATTGGATTAATCACTCCATAAGACCAGTTACCAGACGTGTTGATTTGGGCTGGTATTTCTTTTTAGCCTGCCTTCTTTTGTTCTCCACTTGTCCAGTTTCCTTAGATTTTTCTAAGGACACGCTTAACACCGTGCAAATGTGCCAAATTATCAGCTAACAGTTCTTTGGGAATCACCGTGTTGATGTTTATCAAACTATGTTATCTTTGATGTTTTTCCTTGAGTCAGCTAAAAACATTGGAATGAGTCATGTTTTTTGCAAAAGGCTGCTAGTATCAAAATGCCTAAAGATGCATTTTAAGAACTGGTTCTTTGCTGACTTTTCTGTTATGTGGAGACAGCTCTGGTTCATCGAGTTAGGTGCTTTTTTAATATGCAAACAAAAATAAAAATCATTCCTTTGATAATGGGCTGGTAAAAAGTCTAGATGGAAAATGAGTGGAAAAGCAACCAATGTCCAAAGATGAATTTTGAAAGAACTTCAAAAATCCTGGAGAACTATTGCTCTAAAAAATACAAGAAAGCCTGACTCATTTGAAGCAAAAAATAAAGAAATGAGTGGTGGCTCAAGACTTTTGCACAGCACTGTATATCTTGTATAGGGATCTAATCCTTTGATGGGCTTGGCTCTAAACATGTTCAGCGTGAGACTAGGTAAAGAGCTGCAAGGCACACACAGATTTGAGTCATCCACCCTTGCTAGGTGTGCGCTTGTTCTCGTAACACATTCCCTGTCATTCGAATAAATTCAGATTCGCAGAAGCAACAATCACAATCACAGACATGGTATAAAACACGCTTTTTTCTGTGTTAAATTTAGCACAATTTGCAGTAACTTTCCAGCCATAAATCGCATTAATAGCTTAAATTACTCTCTGCCAGTGTTGGTCAAGTTACTTAAAAAAAGTAATCAGTAACTAATTACTGATTACTTCCCCCCAAAAGTAATCCTGTTACTTTACTGATTAATTATTTTCAAAAGTAATTAGTTACTTAGTTACTTTTTAAAAAACACGATTTACAACCTGAATAGGTGATAAAGCAATAGATCTTACAGCCCAATTCTACTTTTTCTGCATAATCCATCATACAAAATGTAATCAAATCTCTTTTTAAAACGTGTTTTATTAGTTTTAATCTTTATGCATCAAGCAAAAATGTAATTATATGCAACATTCTCTGACTGGAAGAAATTTGTTTAACATTTAAACCTTTTTTCTGCACATTCCAGCACATAAACTCACACTTACACTCAGTCTTTCAAATAGATGCAAGTAAAACACAGCAGAAAATAAATAAAATCAAACACTAGCGGTCCTGTTGCTCTATTTTCACCTGTAAAGCAGGAGTGGGGTAGGCAGATGTTTGCCCTGGTGCAGGTGTGCCGCAGCGGTCAGTTTCCCATTACGTGGTAGCGCACTTGGTGCTTGCTCGGAAGTTTAGGGGGGTTTTTTTTGCTGTAAAAATAAGTTTTCTTCCCACGCACAACGGACGCTAATGTTTTTGTCACTTTTTATGGAATCAAACTCAAAGTAAGGTCAATACTTCCACGCTTTAAACGCTGCATGCTCATACTCTCTCCCGCACTCGATATATTATCCATTGTTGATCTGCACACAGCTGTTGTCACGAACGTCGCACTCGCCTACGTCACTGTCATGAGACATTCTCGCAAAAAAATCACGGTTTTAGTAACGCAGCGTGCTTACAGGAAAGTAACGGTAATCTAATTACCGTGTTTGCAATAGTAATCCCTTACTTTACTCGTTACTTGAAAAAAGTAATCGGATTACAGTAAGGCGTTACTGCCCATCTCTGTTCTCTGCCCCCCAAATTTTCTGGAGCAAAAGTAGCACTGACTCTGAACCTTATTAGTAAATCCTGATGGTAGTTTTTCAACACCAAATAGGGGTTTGAACATGAAGATGGGCAAAGCTCAAACTGTATAAATCTTTCTTTCACAGGCAAGGACCACGTGTGTCGCTTTGTGGGCTGTGGTAGGAATGATCGCTTCAACTATGTGGTGATGGAACTCCAGGTAAGAGCCTTGCAAATCAGCAGTAGTTTATTTAATCTGTTCTACTTCTTGAATTTGACGGTGTTGACTTTCTCTCTGAAGGGAAGGAACCTTGCAGATTTGCGCAGAACGATGACCCGCGGCACCTTTTCCGTCTCCACAACTTTAAGACTTGGCAAGCAGATTTTAGAGGCCATTGAAAGCATCCATTCTGTCGGCTTCTTGCACCGTGACATTAAACCAGTAAGTCGACCGTTGGGTTAGATCTTGTTTTATTTGAATATCACAAAAAGAAACTTTTAAACTTGTTTGTTTCTGTTAAAATTGTAGTCAAACTTTGCGATGGGAAGACTAGCCAGCACCTGCAGGTGCTGCTACATGCTCGATTTTGGTTTGGCCCGTCAGTTCACCAACTCCAGCCAGGAAGTCCGTCCAGTAAGTACTCTGTGCCGATTATACTAGAGCATAGTTGGGCTTTTAATCATAAAGGTACTTATATACATAAAATAATATGCTGAGAAATGGTTTTATAGCATAGTCTGCCAGCTGTTAAATTTTTTTTTTTTTTGGAAATTGATTTTAAATAGTGCCCAAAATAAATCAAAAAGAAGTTAGAAATGCATCACCCATGTTCTGTATATAAAAGTGCCAGTATGTATGTACACACGTAGACTCCCTGTGTAATGTTGTGCAGTTTAAAATCCTAACTTGATGTTAAACAAAAAAATATTGCTCTAGAGCACCAGAGCGTGATCCAGGTGTAATCCAGGGATTACAGAGTCAGAGGTATACATTAGAGTTCACACACAACTGCTGCTTTAACTCAGCATGTCATCATGTGACGTGAGCCTGGGACTCCACACTCAGAGCTAAAGTGTGTTACTTATGAGTTTTAAATGTGGTTTTAGCTTTGTGCTTGCTTTACATTTACACCCGTTTATCACTATCACTCTGCCAAATATCTCTTTTCTTTCAGCCTCGTCCCGTGGCAGGCTTCAGAGGAACTGTGCGATACGCTTCAATCAATGCTCACAAGAATAAGGTGAGCTTGCACTGTAGATGTATTGAGCACATCGATTATATGGAAGTTGGATGTAGCCCCTGAGTCTGAAAAGTGAAGTGCCTTAAACTTAGCTTCTCTTTAATGGCCAGCAGGGGGCGACTCCTGTTGTTACAAAATAGTTTGGGTTGTATAGAAGTCTATGGGAAAACAGACCTTGCCTCTTTCGCTCTGTGACCTCGTCTTATCTTCCCTAACGAGTTAATGACCCAGTGGCTGGTTTCAGATCATAATGAATAAAACATGAAGTTTGTCAGTCTAAGAGTCAGAAAAGAGGGTTGTCTGGAATATGTTCAAATCATGTCTCAGATCCAGTTTTAAGAATCCAGTAGGTGAATATGGTGAAAATTGCTCAAATTGGGGCTTCATAACAGAACTTCACTAATCATATGGTGACATCACAGTGGCAGTGAGGAAACACTATTCCTGAGTATATACGTCTAGTTTTGGGAGCATATGTGTTTGTCATAGACATGGCAGGAAAGTCAAAATCCCTGCTGGCATTAGGTCCAATTTTACCCTTTAACCCCCGTGCCCCTTTTTCTTGTGTCCAAATTTGCAGGAAATGGGTCGTCACGATGACCTGTGGTCGCTCTTCTACATGCTGGTAGAATTTATGGTTGGTCAGCTTCCCTGGAGAAAAATTAAGGACAAAGTATGTGCCTCAGTGAGTTCATTACTACATTTTAGCAATACACTGTAAGGTCATCCTCTCACTCTTTTCCCTCCTGTCTTCCCAGGAGCAAGTAGGAAATCTAAAAGAGACATACGATCATCGACTCATGCTGAAGCACCTTCCCTCAGAGTTTAGTACCTTCTTGGAGCACATCATGACCTTGGACTATTACACTAAGCCTGACTATCAGGTTGGCATTCACTCCCTTGTTTGGCTTATTTTGCATGTGCTGTTTTTTCTTCTGCAACTGTAAAATGCTGATGCATGTGTTTTCTTTTTATTCTCCGTGACAGCTCCTGATGTCTGTGTTCGAGAATGCCATGAAGAGCCACAACGTGCTGGAGAATGACCCCTATGACTGGGAGAAATGTGATTCAGAGGATATGCTGACCATCACTGCCGCAGCAACCACTGCTCAGCAGCTCACCCGCCTCACGCCAGCATACTTAGGGTACGTGTTTGAAATGCCGTAGGTCCATCGTTTAACTCACACTTCCTTCACACTCGGTTGGGTATGCGCTCAGTTATATAGCTGCAGCTTTTTTTAGACTTGTAATCTGCACAGTCAGATATCCCTGAGAAATCACTGCTCTAAATTATGTTATGGGAACGAGTTGCAAGGTGACCTTCCTGTCTCTTCCACAGCATGGCCAATGCTTCAGTGCTGCCAGGCGAGCTGCAGAGGGAGAACACTGAGGATGTCCTGCAAGGGGAGCGCCTCAGTGACGCTGACAACTGCCCCCCGATACCCACGCCGACCACCCCTGGTGCAGACGTATGGGAAGAGATGGACCGTAACAAAAACCATAAACACGCTCAGCCAATGATCAGGAAGGTCAGTGGAATGTACTTTAATGTAAAGTATGATGCTCTTAGCTCGGGATGTAATACTCATACAGTAATGCTGCTCTTTTGTGCTGTCGGGTGGATCATTTTGCAACACTACGCTGGCTGCTCATGCCCCCCAGTCATCACACATCATCACAGAGTGTTTCCCATAAATATGATTTAAGAATACATTTATTTTTCAATGAGAAAAGCTCTCTCTGACCTCTGCTCCTACATCTTCCTCTGCTAAACTTTGGTTGAAATTGCTCACTGTCTTCCTGACGAATTGGTAAAGAAGAAACAACTTGGGCTGCCTTCCCCTCTTTTTAAAGTGTCTTGCTACAGTTTCTGAAACTCCTTCTTCCTCTTTCTTTTTTTCCCCAGGTTGTGAGTGAGGATGAACACAGTCAGAACCAGGGAAACCAAAGTCCAAACACCGGCTCCATGCAGAGCTCACCTAGACGGGTGCGTTCAGAGACAATGTTTTTGGAACGGGCTGCACCGTTGCTCCGGAGGATGAGACACAGCCAGAGCTTGGCTTTTGAAAAGAGGCTCGGACCAGAACCCAAGCCCACCATTGAGCGATTCCTTGAGGCCTAGTCAGTAATTAAAAATTGCAATTAAACAAAAGCTTCAGCCTTTAAGCAGACACATTCTTACCTTAATGCTTACAATGTGTCATTTCAGCCTGGGCAAACAGCGGCCTGTCCTTTCTCACGTTGGAGAAAAGTCAATTCCTGAAAAAGGCCCTGAGCAGCAGATGTCTTCCTGCAATGAAGAGCGCTCTGGCACAGCAACCCCCGACCCAGAGGAAGCCGCAGCAAGCAGCGGCTTTGTTGCTGTAAACTTTAGTCCTGTGCCTCAAGAGGGAGACTCTCAGGAGTGGGTGATGCTGGAGCTAGAGCAAGGATCTGGAGGAAGCAAGCCAGCAGCAGAAGCATCACACGAGGGCAAGCCTGGGTCTCACATTGCTGCTGACACGGAGAACCACTCGTCCGAGCGGCAGGATGGCCAGTCCACCGGTGTGCCCAGCAGCCCTGTGCTGTCACAGATGGCCATGCCTGGCACGTGGTTACTGGGACACAGAAGGCTGCCGGGCATGCTGGGACAAATGCCTTCAGTCATTATGGGAAGGTCCCAGATGGAGCAGGTAGGAATAACAATAATCTTGTTGTACATTAACTGAGATCAACACAGGGGAGATGAATTCGACTAAACAGGTTCAACTTAAGGCTGACTTCACAAAGAGTTTCCACAGTTGCTATGCAAATGTAGATGCAATTTGAATGTTGGATGGATAATTTTAAGAATAAAATTTAACAGCGTACAACAGAAAAGAAATATCCAGTTATTACATGCAAGGTTAATATTATATCAGTTAGCTATTGTCTTTAATCTTAAATGTTATTCCCATCTAATAATCATCTAATTCCCTTCAGTCCTCCAGCTGTGCGCCACAATCACCTGTACAGGAGAGGAGTGATGCAATACCTCTAGAGGCACCATGTGCTAAATCTGAGGAAGGGAAGTTGGACTTGGCTCCTGTCCCAAGCCTTGCCAAAGGCCCCACAGCTCATCTGGCCAACGACAGAGACCCAGAGAGCGATTCTGGTCTGCCCGATCGCTCATCGGAGCCGAATCAGCAGCCTCAAGCCGATACCGTGGGCGGTGCTGTGGAGAGCACAGTCACCGTGTCCTCCTCGCCGCCTCCTGCTCTGCTCAAACGAAGGGACTCTCCCTCATCGCCAAGGTTGAGTCGAATCCCTGTCCGAGATCCCAGCAACCCCCTGGACTCTCCGAGCAGGGACTTGAACATAGAGAAGCGTAACCGCTGGAGCAGTCCCATCCCTGGCTCCCCCACCCACTCACCCTCTCCATCTCTGTCCTGTGACAACCTCCCCTCCGCCCTGCCCAGAGACAGGCTCTCCTCAGACCGAGGCTCCAGATCCGACTGTGCAGGAGAAGACCCTCTCTCGCTGTCCTTGTCATCATGCAGTAAAAGTAAAATCCCACGTCCTGTGAGTGCCACGTTTGTGCCGGAGCAACTCACTAGCAGGTTTCTGCCCCGGCCACCTCCTGGGAAACCGCCCATCCGCCCATGTGTAGACAACAGGTATGTGGTCCAAACTGGGGAAATGTGATACAATCATTGTTTCCCAGTAGTTTTTTTTCTCACCTGCCCAAGAAAGTGAAATGATCTATAATTGATGTACTACTAATAATAATCCACTCATTCCTGTTCTGAATGTTCAGCTGCTGCTAACCAGTTAACTCTAAACTCTGAACCAGTAAGCAGTAAAATGTGCAAATGTCTGATGTGATTTGTGTGTAACTTTTGAGGACTCATGAATGCCCGCTCTAATCCACACACAAGTACGAAGCAATTTGACCAAACATAAAATTAATTTACAAATGCATACGATTTTACGATGCATGCGCACGTGGAGATTTGAGACTAATTTCATGCTGCCAGCTTCGGACAGATCCATGAATGTACGCAGTAGTCAACTCCCAGTGTAAAACTGGGACATCTGGGCAATACATAACTGTATATCTAACACAGCAGAGACAAAACAAATTTATGTTGTCAACAAAAGTGACAAAAGAAATTAAACTACAGCCTTACATTAAAAAAATCAACTATATGATTCTGTTTGGGAACATTGAGTTTTAAAAAAAGTGAAAATAGGGCAAATAATAATCTTTTTCTTCTGTGACTGCACAAAAATCAAAGCATCCATCCTTCATATTAAGTCTGTTTGAAAACAAACAACAACAAAAGGATGGACACTGCCAATAGGATAAGCATACAATGAAACTGGAAGCACTGCTGAACTTTGTGTATACAGACAAACATAAACAATCATACTATTAAAATAACAGAATAATAAACAGTAGGTTCTTTGCTATAATAAATTAGAACGATAAATAAATATGTAATAATCCTAATGATAGCAGCTAATACTAATACACAGTAATTCAAATAGCTGCTGAGAATTAGTTTTGTTTTTTTGTTTTTTTTGCAGACGGCGGCGGTTAAGGGTGCGTGCCAGCAGCACCAGCGACGCAGACTTCCTGGCGAGCCTGACCCAGCTGATGCAGGACCGCAGCGGGATGCTCTTCAGCCCGCCTCCTTGCCCTCGCAGCTCATCTTCCTCCCTACAGCGTTCGCTCAGCTCCTCCCCGTCCCGGGAGCTCCGCGACGGCGGGGCACTGCAGGGCCGTAGCCGCTCTCCGTCTAGCTTATCTGGCTCCCCTCCTCGGCACGCTCACCCTCCGGACAGGTCTGGCGGGCTGGGTCAGTGGAGCCACGGCTCCAGAGGAAGGGGTTCGATCTACGAGGGTAAAGGCTCCGGCAAAGTGACTTGATGTGGCCGTGTTTCCACACAAATGACTGATCCGTATCGTGCAACTTGTAGCGAGAGGCTGCCTCACATCCAGTCACCCAGATAGCATGTGTAAATATGGTATTTACTCAAGGGAATGTACTGTATGTAATGTAAAGTGTATGATAAATTGTATTTATTTATTTATTCATTCATTCCTTGGATGTGTCTCTCAGAATACTTGACTTTGGTGGCTTGATACCTGCAGCAGAAACACAAATAGTGAGAAAATCTTGAGATTGCCAACTTTTACCTCTCATATCACTACACTCTCTTAACACTCCATATAGGCCTACTATGAGACCAAAAAGGTTATGTTTAATACTTGAGGGATGTAAAGAAATCTAAAATAAAGTAATGCTAATTGTAGATATGTACCATTAGGAAAATGGTATACACTAATAGAGACCATGTACTCACATTTAGAACACTACAGTAGTAAACAACACCACAAGCAGCACACAGACATCAGCATTCATGTATAGAAGCAGGGCATGCAGTCCCATATTGACCTCACTCCTGTAAAACTGCTAGATTAATTATAGTATGTAACAATGAATTGCTCATTTTGGCATATCAGAGTGTAATAGTGTGCTCTTACTTTGCTATAAAGTATTTAACATGCAGAAGGCATCAGCATATTAGAATGTACATGTTTAAGTGCACTCATACTTTAGTATTGTAATCGTGCATGAGTGTCATTGCAAATGATTTCTGGGTTGTTTTTTTGTTTTTTTTATTTGTACAATCGGCTGAAGCATCTGCATTTTTATTGAGCTGCTTCTGATCAAAATACATCCATGACATAGACCAGCAATGACTTGGACTATTCCTTCTCATGAGTTTTAAATTGTATCTTGTTGTTGTGCTTCATGCTTATCTTAAAGACAGTTTTAATATAGTTTACATTATAAGTAAGTAAACAAATGACAGCTCCCCCACAAAAGGTTTTCCACCCCTTTACGTCTCTGCTTCTTGATAATTAACAGAATTTATGCAGTTTCTGTTAGAATCAGCCAGTTATCAGATAAGGGGGAAAGAATGCACAGATGAACCTCGACTGAGCACGCTCAAGTGAAAAAGTGAGGTCAGACAACATCTAATATTTAGATAAAGGTAGATTAACTATACATCACACTGTGTGGTCTTTAAGATATGATGAGACCTGATTAACTGCATACAGTAGTTCATGATACTGTGATGATCACGTTATCAGCTTAATACAGTACTTTTCTCTTTGAGTGGAGGCTTACTTGTTGTCCTAAAAGTAGAATGGAAGACAGACTTCAGCTATCACAGTCCTCTACTTAGTTGTGCTGCAACAGGACTTCCGGTGATGCACTGAACACTACAATTCCATTGATGTGATGTTTGTCTACTCAACCCCAGTTTGTGTTTTATCGTCATCTTTCTATGTTCTTTTCTTTCCTTTTCCCTCATCTCCCCCAGTTGTTTATAGCAGAAAACCACCCCTCCCTAAGTTTGGTTCTGGTCTCTTCCTGTTAAAAGAGAGTTCTTCTTTTCCACTGTTGCCAAGTGTTTCCTCTTAGGGGATTGTGTGATTATTGGGATTTTCTCTCAAATATTGTAGGGTATTTGTTGGCTCCATATTTTAGTGGATTGCATGTTTGTTTGGTAAATGAAAGGTGGCAATATAAATTCAAGTGAACCAAAATGGAAATTTGCTGGCACCAGTGTACAACTTCAACAGTTCCATTAGTGAAAATGTCTTAACATTTAAATGCTAATTTTTTATTTTATTTTATTTTTTAGATTTAAAGTAAAATACGTGTTCTGGATTCATAGCATCATCCAACATGCAGGAAAGTGTAAGAAAAAGCTTTATAGTATAAAATATGTTTATTTACAATATAAGGTAAGCTGACAGTTTTTATGTCATAATGAAAGGTCTTTAAAAGTTATGCATACATATATTCTGCTCTCCTCCAATTAGCATACAGTAGTTCATAAACAGCCAGGAACTGCACCAAATGTATGACATGCTTAATTATAGAAGGACAAAACTTTGAGCAGATGACAAAAATGGTTGGAACCCTAAATGAGAAGCCAGCACCACACGAAACCTAAAAACCACAGGTTTCTTTTGAGGTCTAGAAGAGCGGCGCAGACTGTCTGGGGTCGTCTGGTAAAACGCTGATGGAGTCCTCCGCCTTTCCACACAGCATGCAGAGCATAGTGTACTCCTGGACAACACAGAAAAAGACCCGTAAAGTAACAGAATCCACAGTGTGAATCTCGACCGGTTTGGTGACGACAGCGCTACTTGCCTGATATTCATCGACAACAGAGAATGTGTATTCGTGCCTGGCGATGACGTGGTCACAGTTTTTACAAACATCTGGAAAGACAAACAGATGACGGCATTATTTTTAAACTTGCTTCTGGATGGGTTTTCCCACAGTCTGGAAGTAAAATAAAACGACAGCAAAAAAAAAAAGAAAGACAGATTTACTATAAACTACTGTGTATGACCATTTTGATTTAATAATAATAACAACACTATATCTAGGAGGAAAAGAAAGGAGGAAAGAAACTTGTTGCATCCTATTACAGTGCCACGCTCTGATTCGGTGAGCTCTTTAGAACGACCCATTCGCTCACAAATGTTTGTAAAGGCAGACTGCGAGGCTACGTGATTGATTTTACACATCTAAATTAAAATACTTAACATACTTTTGAATTCTAAATTAAGATTAAAACTAAATTAAGGACGTCATGTTTTCGGTGGGAGAAACGTTTCATCACTCATCCAAGTGACTTCTTTAGTCTCACCTGACTGCACGTTTCTTTAGAAAAAAATGCAAGTAATCTCTTTTAGCCCAAAATTCAGGCTTCAGACTGCCTGAAAACCCTCCATTTCAGGCATTTTCTTTCCCTAATCTTGGATCTGTATGTTGCCAGTGAGAGTGGATATCCATAATATGGTCACCTCAGACATCCCCAATCAGAAGAAGCTTGGCCTAAAAAGGGAGAGTCTGTTTTGTGTCATCCACTCATTTCATGCAGTAGATGAGGGCGCACCCAGGCCCAGCTTAAGATGAATGTGAATGAAATCAAAGCTACTCTAGTAGATTGCATACAGTTACAGAGCTGTACATGAGAGTAAGGAGTCGTCTTTAAAGACTTTCCAAAAGCTTTTGGAATTTGGCTCTTATCCATCTACAAGAGCACTTATGTATCGTCCAGAGGTTATGGGATTTTCCATGGAACCCACTACGTGGAAAGGGAAATAAAAAATTGCAAGGACAGTTTTCTATAAGATGTCAGTGCAGCCATACAGGTCCTTCTCCAAACCTAACAGACTGCCTGGGAATACATAACAGTAGGTGGGGTGTGGGCCACATACTACCGCCCCATTGAAGTGCATTTTTATCTGGTGGCACTGCTATTATCTTCAGGTTTTCTCTTCTAGTTGGAGCACTGTTGGGAGAGACTAACGGTCATATGTGACGATCTCTTCTCCATCATCGTCCTCGGTGGCCTTGTTGCTGATCATCACGAAGTCCCTGTGATGGCAGTTGGCACAGCCCAGGTAGTTCATCAAGTAGGAGCCGTTCTCCAGACAAGTGTTACCCTGTGCGGGGAATAAAGCATTGCAAACATATTTTGGCTCCTTAACGTGATTCTTAAGTATTTTATCAGAGCATCACTGTTTGTTTTGGATTGTTTACCAAACGGAAGTGAGACAAACGTCACTCATAGCTAAGTGTAGCGTTAGCTGGACGGGGTACTTTAAGTTTAGTCACTCGGTATCATCAACTTACCCGGTCCGGATACTCTTTCTGCACACAGCCGTTGCACATTTTAACCAAATAAAAATTTAACTAATTAAAATAATTATAATTATTAAAGAAGAAAAAACGCCACACATACAGTAACACCCAGCTAACAAATATGTAGAAAAACCGCCTCTTCCGCACGGGACGGCGGTCTCTGTAGCCCAACCAGAGCTGTAAAACATCCTGAACGGCGGACATTGCTCGAAATCCTTCTACTTGCCCCATCTTACCTTTTGTAGATCTACGACATCTCCTTTCCTCTCACAAGCTTCCGGTCTCCGGAACGCGATTGGTGGACTTTGACGTGACGTGATTTACGCAGGCAAACATGGCGGCATTAGAGCAGTGAATGCTTGTTGCCTTGTGAAATTTACGAGGTAAATATTATCTGCAGCTAAGATTTTGTTGCGTGGAACCCAAATAGGCGTCACTTTGATGCGATTAACTTTTCCCAGCGGCTTTGGCGAATCGTAATGTCGTTAATGCTCAAAAAAGTGTTAAAACCGTTTCAAACGAGTGGCTAGTTCTGAGTTGAAGACCACGTTGAGCTAATTTTCAATGTGTTTCAATGGCTGTGCTTCTTTTCTACTGCTCAGGTTCAATATAAATGCTGCCATCAGCAATGACATGTTGAGACACTGAACAGTTTGGGGTTCTAGTCTCACGTCATCAGAAATGGCAAACGTCCAAACGCCACACGAGAAGGTGGTCAAATCCCATGTGGAGCAGAATCCTCCACAAACCTCCCAGACGTCTAAAAGCAGCTACTGCATTTTGTGTCGCAGCTGGTATTTGAGGCATGTAAGTGGCTCTTAATTCACCGAAGCATCTGGATTCTCAGTAGAGATGAATAACCTGCAGTTTCTTTATAGATAATTTGTAATCTTGATAATATGTCTCTAACTACAGGAAGCACACGAGCATATGCACAGCATGCTGCATCACAGAGAGCTGGAGTCAGTGTTGGGCAAGTGAGTACTGTGTCTAATTTGAGAAATGTGTGTTTATCACTGCTGATGACAAACACTTTTCATTCAGTCAGACATACAGTGCAGTGCAAGAGTCTTGAACCACCTCTCTTTTCTTTATACGCTGCCTCGGAGAAGCCAAAACCTTTTGCAGTTTTTCAAGTAGCCTTGAACAATATTGAAAATGACAAAGTTTCACTGACATATAACCGTATTTTTAATTCTGACAGTATATGTTGTACCCTTTCTTGAACAGAGATTCCTTTCATGACTGTCAGGCATGCAAAGCTTCCTCCATGGGTTTAAATGAGTATGCCCAGCACATCTCGACCGTTCAGCACAAAGCCAAGTTGAAGAGCTTGATGTCCAAAAATGTGAAGCCCCTGTCTCTGTTTAAGACTCTCAGCACAGAGTCTATAACCCAGATCAAGGAGAGAAACAAGGCACTGAAAAGAGAGAAGTAAGTTTTTCACCTGTTTTTAATAAAACGATTGGAATCTCTCCATGTTATAATATGTTGTTGATGGAAACGACTGCCTTTTTTTTTTTCTCCCGCCGTAGGAAGAAAGTAACAAAAAAAAAGAAAAAGAAACTGAAGCAGGTGGCTGGTCAGAGGCGTGCTCATTTGTCAAAGGGAACCACCAAAACAAAGACTGGTGCATCCAAAGTGGAAAAGCATAGACAGTCAAAACAGGTGCAGCTGGAGCAAAGGCAGAATGATGAGCACAAAGGCAGGAGCAATGGTGTCGTCCAGAACAAGGAGAACAAAGTATCCAGTAAGCAAAGACCTCCTCACAATGCAGAATCAAGCCTTCATTGTCAAAGCAGGAGACTGGCTCCTATGTCTGGAGAGCCCGAAGGTCGAAGCTGGCATAACGCTTCTGTCAACAATCAGCCCTGCCGAGTCAAACTTGTGACCTCCCAAATGGAGAGATTCGTCGAGACTCAAGGGGGTGCCACCGACCTCTGGCACCAGATGGCAGGACCTTCTGTGAGCCAGTACAACTATCGCAGCAGGAAGTATAATGGTGCAACAAACACAGTCTTCACCAGCGACCAGCTCCCTGATAATGGAGCCATCATCTTTGATCGGAGCCAAGCTGCGACTACAGGGCAGGAAAGTGTACGCCGCTCAGCTCAACCTGCACCGGCCAACAGCGCAGCTCCTATACGAGAAGTTGATGTCACTGCCATGCTGAAGCAAATCAGAAGAGCGCTGGGTGTGAGGGAGCCATGCAGAGCAGACCGAGAAGCCCGGAGACAGAAGAGTGAGGCCGGCGTCCAGGTGGCTGATCCCGTGACCTCACAACAAAGCAGAACTGAGGCAGAGCAGCCAGCAGGCACCTCCGCTCTGACTGAAAAAGCTCAGGACCATGAAAAGAGCTCAGGAGGTGCAGACAGACTGCCAAACAACGGGAATAATGCATCTCAGGTGGCCACCAACGGCCTGACTTCACCTAAAAGATGTACTGAAAAGACCGCTTCATCTGAGCCGGACTCAAACAAACCTAAGGTTCGAATTGCTCACAAAGCAGGCCAAGCTCATGGGGAGAAGGAGGCTGGATGTAAATCAACTACAAACACGTTGCTTAGCTTTTCGGGGGCCAGGAGTAATCAGAACTGGACAGCGGGGCATGAGGAGGTGAAAAGGAAGGCAAAAGGCACGCAGAGGTGAGGAAATCGCCATCCAATAAGGTGTTTCGTTGTATTTGTGCTTTCCCAGTTTGGAGTTGATATTTCTTTATGCTATTTGTTGTCACTGTTTAAACTTTCAGGTTTGGAATTGAGTTGTCCAATCGTCCGACTCACCAAGGCAGCTCAGTGCGTCCGCAGGACTTTGACATGCCGCTGTCCGAAGGCTTCCACTGGGAGTCGTTTCCAGACTCTGTTTCGGTGTCACACTCGACTGCACCCCCTCCATTCCGAGACACTGCTGATACTGAGCGTGACACAGGGACACAGTCAGACTCTCAGGTTCAGGAAGCTTCAGGGCAGCCGGCTGCAGCTCAGGATCCTGGCAGCAGCCAGACAGCTGCACAAATACAGATGAAAGTGGAGCCAAACTTTGAGGATTTTAATTCAGATTTAAGGGGCAGCACTAGTGCCAGCAAGAGGAAACACACCACGGTGACGGTGATTAGTACTGCATGCTGTGACGCATTTCCGAAACATCCAGTTTGCAGATGCATTTCAGTGGTGGAATTGATATGTTTTTGCAGGTTGACGGTCATTCTGACAAGGAGCCAAGTGGGAAAAAGAAGAAAACAAAGTCAAACAAAGGTGATTCTGATGATTAGTAAGATTTTTTTTAGGTAACAAACCTTTTTATATGCAATGAAATATAAGAAACTGGAACAAACATTGTCACATTTGACCTCTGACCTCTCCGTCAAGGCCAATTGATTAAGCTTAAGGTCAAAGTGACAATCATGCTATATTTAAAACGATGTTTCTTGCTGCCATGGTTTGTATTGACATCATATTGGGAATGATATATGGGGATTCTAAATATCACGTTAACCTTCTACCTCAATCTGCTTTCAAACGTTCATAAACTGTCTTTTATCCTTAAAACTATGCTTAAATTCTGAGGCAGCTTAAGATAATGTAGCAGTTTTTTGAGGGGGGGGGTCAAACATTCGTCAGTCATTCCCACTTTTTTTTCCCTCCACTTGCAGATCAGGAACAAATGGACCAGCTGTTGGCGGTGTCACTGCGTGAGGAAGAGTTGAGCCACTCATTGCAGAATTTGGACAAGTCTCTGGTCCAGGCCCGTAATGCCCTGCAAACTGCGTATGCAGAAGTCCAGAGACTTTTGCTACTGAGACAGCAGGTAATGAAGAAATGTCCAATAAATAAATGTTTGACCTCAAAGGAGCCATTCATAAGTTTGGGTCTTTCTGCTGTTTTAGTTCACTTCTGAGGTCAACAGCTTAAGAGCCAAGCGCATTGAGATCCTGCAGGGAATGCAAGGTACGGTAGATGTACACTGGCAGTGAAAACTTGAACTCAGAATGGTTCCGTGGGCAACAAATGCCTTTCTCTCGTCTTTCTTAATCTCTTCCAGAAGGGTACTCAGGAACATCGTCATCGGCGGGAGCTGCCAGTGTTCGATCTCCCTCCATTCCTCCTTCGAGCCTGTTACCTGGCTCCTCAACAACTCAGCAATCGGCTTCCACAGCTCCAGCATTATCCATCACCCCACCTCTTCCAGCTCCGCTCGTTTTAACAGTGAAGCAAGAAATGTGCCATCGGTCCACAGTTGGACAAGCCAGCCACTTGTCCACAGCAGTGCCCAGTAAAACCGATGCTGCTCAGGTCCCTCTGAACCAACCCGTATCTTTGTTTCCCTCCCTGCTGCTCCCACAAACACACTTAGCAGCTCCCTTAACTGCTGCTGCTGCCATCTCTGCCAATCAGTCCAACGCAGAGTGCTCCACATCTGCAAATATACTTCTTTCTCTTGAATCATCTGCCAGGCAGCAGCAGCAGCAGCAAGAAACAAGAGTGGGATTACAGGACTGTGCAATGACAAAGATGGTGGCCAAAGAACCAGAGCCAGCCAGTGGTAATCCCGAAAGAGAAAAACGGCAACCTGTGGCAGATGACAAGGGGAACGAGAGCGACGATTCTGTTGAAATGATCGATCGCTCCAACATGGAGGTCATAGCCGTCGATGAATCGGACTGTGAAGACTCATTTGGAAAAGATTTAAAGGTTCCGGCGCAGCCACAGGAGCCGCTTCACTCTGTGAATGCTGAGTTCAGCTCTGCAAGCACACAAACGTCTCAACAAAGTCAGGACAACAGGTGAGGTTCACGCTTTGGATCGTTTCAGGGTTCCAATCCTGAACTTTACAGGAAAACTGATCCATTTCTCTCATCCCTTCAGTGAAATTAAGCCATCAGCTTTGGAAGGGAAAGATGCCAACACGCCTGCAGGTGAGTAATCTCTGCTGTTTGTCAGCAATGATAAAACATACTGCCTTTTTTGAGCTAAAATGTACCATGAAAATTTCAAATATGTATTATTATTTTTTTAGATTCTTAAAAAAAAGAAAGAAATAAACCTAGTCGCTGTTATTTCAGCATCCGTTGATGATGAGGAGCCATCCTTGGGAGAGTTTCTAAATCACAGCGGCCCCGTGAACAGCCTTCAAGTCCACAATGGCGTCCTGTACACGTGCTCGGGGGACAACACGGCTCGGGCCTACAGTCTAGTGGTATGTTCTTGGCACTTCAAAATTTTGTCCAGTTTTATCTCTAGTGCATTTTTTTTCAATTTGAGTCTCTGAACTGGACTTCTCAAGTATCTTTGTGGCATTGGTGCAGTTTTTAATGAAATGAGCTGACAGTTAACCACGAGCAGGGGTTAAAGTGGGATTTGGCATTGATACACGCTGGGTGTAGAATTACTAACGGTACCAGCTGAATTCAGTAAGATGTAAGCAGATATTATGTAAGATATTTGGCTAATTTCCAGTTCCTATTTGCTAAAATTTCACTTGCAGTTCCCACCTGTGAAACTGTGCAGAAACCTTGCAGACATGCTCCTCTTTAGTAGGCAGCTATAAGCTTAACTACAGCAACCTCAGCTTTATGTGTGCACCATGAATGCATCACAGGGGTGAGACAGGGTGTGTTCAAGGTGTAAATGAGCCGTGGGACGTTATTTTCTTATCACTGAAGTATCTCCAGGCCATCACCAGAAGCAACGCCGGGCTGCAGCGTGTGAACTCATATCAATATGCACTAGCCTGACTGCCAGATTTAGTTGCTCATTAGCTGAATGCCGTCTTTCCAAACCTTTCTGGTCCACTTTAGCCCTGACTATGGACAGCATAGCAGATTGTAAATGGGAATAAGAGGTTGCTGGCAGTTGATTGGAGAAATTGGTCGTAAACTTGCAGTTGTGCCATTTAATGTGGTGGTTTCAGGTCCAAGCCACACCTTTCTTTGGAAGGTAAATGTGCTCTGTTTCTGATCTGCATTGCACTTTTACAAGTTTTACTGCCACTCTGTGGTTAGTTAGCCAGTGTTTGCAGACAAGCATTTTTCATGCAAATGGATGGAAACTGAGGGCCATCTGCTAGCGACCAAATCGATCACAATGAGGTTTTTGGTACAGCACCCTCTTTGAGAGGGATTTTAATCAGACAAAAGCGACTGAATGTCACTGTTTTGTCTTTAAAGAAATGTATGTCTCTTTCCTCTATTATTAACATCTATATTTTGTCTTATGTATCCAGACCAAGGAGTGCTTAACAATATTTGACGGTCACACAAATAAAATCAACTGTCTACTGGTGTCATCCATCCCAAATATGCCGACACGCCTCTACACAGGATCCAGCGATCAAACTATCCGCTGTTACAGCATAAAGGTATATAATGTCTTGATAGGACTTAATGTGGTTGGTGTTGGACGTGTTTTTGGAAGTAATAAAGTGCTGCTGTCACAAAGTTGCCCACTGGCTGGATTTTAGTGTGAAACTCAGTCAGAATGTGTTTGTTGAAGTAAACGTGTGTTTTGTTGAGCATTTATTGATTTTGTCTTATAATCGACTGTTTTCTGCAGTCTAAGAAGTGTCTGGAGCAGCTTGCCCTTCCTGACAGAGTGCTGTATTTGCACATAGCCTGGAATATTCTGTATGCTGGGACTGCCAGCGGATCAGTTGCTAGCTATGATGTAAAGGTCAGTGAAATTGGATAATTACTGTACATGCCATAGTGTTCATTTAAAAAAAAAAATATATATATATATATATATCCCTTCTCTTCTTTCCAACAACTTTGATCTTTTTAGACTCTGAAACAGCTGGATGTGTTCGAGTGCCACGGCCCACGAGGCGTGAGCTGCCTGGGCACAGCTCAGGAGGGCGCTCGCCGGCTGCTTCTGGTCGGATCGTATGACAGCACTATCAGCGTGCGCGATGCCAAGAGCGGCTTGCTGCTGCGGTCACTGGAAGGTCACACCAAGACTGTACTTTGTATGAAGGTGGGGAAATTCTACATCCTTTAACAGTCTGTTTTGCTGAAAACGGTTATTAAAGTTTTCATAATCAACATCAAGTCTGTGTTGACATCAGAGTCAACATTCAGCATGTGGTAAAACTTGATAGTCATAAAATGACAGCAGTGAAAATGTTTTGTTTTCTGTATGTGTGGGAGGAAATGGTTGGCTGGTGTTTGGTTTATGACCTGCAGGCAGCACTTCTTGCATCTTGTTGACTTTGGTTGTTGTTGTTTTCAGGTAGTGAATGACCTGGTTTTCAGTGGTTCCAGTGACACATCTGTACATGCCCACAACATCCATGTAAGTGACTTGACTTACTTAAAAAAGATCAATGAAATTATGCTAGCGAGAATTTTCAGTGTTATTAGTGTTATTTAAAAAAAGTTGAATTCTGTTTTAATGTTTTGTTTTAGTTTTTTAGTTTGGGTGTTTTTAGTCATAAAATATTGATGTTTTATCTCATGAAAGATGCAGACACCAAATCATTTCTGCTAGCATGAGTTGTTTTTTTTTTGTTTTTTTTTTAAGCCTGGTTAGCAGTCAACCATAAACGGCTCATTTTTGTCCGGCAGCCGCGTAAAAACTCAAGTTTGAAAATGCAATAACTCAAGAACAAGCTGGTGAAGGATTTTGAAATTAACACAATTGGTGCATCTACTAAACATCTCAAAAGAATTTGAATCTCAGGGAGCTCGACCTCAAGATCAAGGTCAGAGGTATATTTTTTTTTAAACGTGAACAGAATAAATTGAGAAAGATGTCACTGAAGATTTTTGAACTGCTACCGTAGAGGCACTACTAAAAGTGTCTGACAACTTCTAATCCTGATAACCTTGATCTCAAGGTCAGAGGCCAACTTTTGTGAAAATCACTGAGGATTTTTGGATTTATAACATAGGTGCTTCTACTAAGAAGCTGAGGGCTATTACTGTTGGCTGCCGGTATTTTTAGTGTAACTTTAGTAATGTGTGCGAGCCTTGTGCTTTTGGTAAGTGATGTGTGTTTTTTATCGTTTAGTTTTGTTGCCATGTTTTCCTGTCTGCAGACGGGCGAGTTGGTTCGCATCTGCAAGGGTCACGGTCATGCTGTCACATCAATTGTCATCTTGGGGAAAGTGATGGTAACAGCCTGTTTGGATAAACTGGTTCGAGTTTATGAGCTACAGGTATTATGACTCTATTTTCTTCCAAAGTAGAACAGAAAAGAACGCAACAAATGATTAGGTTACAATTTTTTTTCTTTTGTAAATGACTGTTGCAAATCCATTTAGACTTTAAATGCTGTGCGGCTTTGGTTGATGCTACATATTTGTCCCTGTGCATGTAACTACACAATTTGAGGAACTTTGATTTTTCTTTTTTCACCTTTTTGGGTATTTAAAAAAAAATAATTTTTTATAAAAACCTTTGTAATCTGTTTTTAGTTACAGTTATCTGTTGTCGTGTGTGTGTGTGTGTGTGTGTGTGTGTGTGTGTTTTACTTTGTGTTTAGTCTCATGACCGGCTGCAGGTATATGGCGGTCACAGTGACATGGTGATGTGCATGGCTGTACATAAAAGTGTGGTAAGTGCAATTAAAGCTGGTCCAGCTGTATTTTTTTTTTTTTTTGCTTTTTAAATATAAACTTGCTTGGCAGCGGTTCATACAGGAAAGGGATGAATAAACACTGCTGACTTGTTTCTCTGTGGTCGATTGCTCCACACGCAGATCTACACAGGCTGTTACGATGGCAGCGTTCAAGCTGTAAAGCTCAACTTGATGAAAAACTACCGCTGCTGGGTAAGAACCTGATGTTATAAACTGGAACAGTGACTCCTCCACGTTCACACAGTGCCTTTTTCTTGAAGATTTTTTGTTGTATTTGCTCTCTTTCCAGTGGCAGAATTGCTCTCTGATCTTTGGCATGCAGGATCACTTGCTACAGCACCTTACTAAAGATCACAGCAACCAAAATCTGCAGACGGTCAAGTGTCGCTGGAGAGGCTGCGACACTTTTTTTGCCACGCAGCATTCAGTCAGACAGGTAGTGAACAGTTTGTTAGCGTACCTCATTAGCTAGGCTATGTGTTTTCTTCTTGTGGTTCATTCAGAGAGACCAGTTTGTCAGCTTTGTTTGCATTTTGCCGCAGGAGCTTTCTGAACACATGCAGACTCACGTGGAGAACGACAGTAACGTGCAGCCCTGATGGGAATGGTGGTAAAGTGATGCAGCAAGCCAGGGTGGAGTCTCACACGCTCTCACGTTTTTGTTTCCAGCTTGTCATTTTGGTGGTATTCTGAGATTTCAAAGTCATCAAACTGCAAGTAAAATTCAGAAATTCTCTGAGATTAAAGTTAGAAAATTGAGAGAAATACACGACACAGATTGTGTTTCAGTGAGAATGAGCAGCGGGTGATAGCTTGAGCTGGAAAACATGAGCTTCTAAATCATCTAAATCACTCTGTTGCTTTCTCCTGTAAACACACAGTGCTAAAAATCACTAGTGTGCTACTGATGGTTATAAAATAAAGCATAATGCGATAACTCATGCATGAACCTGATCAGCATATCTATGCAGAGTTAAGCCACTTGCTTTGTTTCTTCCTCTCATAAATGTGTCAATTAATCTCAGGCGATTTGTATTTTCTCACCGCTTTGTGAGTTAATAATAATATTCGGCTTTTTTCCTCTTAAAATATTCTGCATTTTTCTCCTATATTTACCACTTTAATCCCACAAAATTGAACTTCTTTTCCTTGGACGTTTATAACTGGTATTTTCTTGAAGTGCCACTAATCCATTAGATCATTTCATACTTTGTAATTTGGATTTATTTGTTAATGAAAATTGTTTCCTGCTTTTTTTTTTTTTTTTTTTTTTTTTCTTCCTGTGAAGACGTCGAGCTGTCATGAATATCATTCATTTGTATGTGAAGCTAATAAACATGCAGCAAATTGAGAAACGTGTCAGAATAACTGTGAAGTAGACTGTACGGTGAACTCCACCAGCTGATGATGTTATGGAAGCTCGTGAAAAAAAAAAGTTTGCTCTCCATAAATCAACATTTCAAGTTGTATATCTTGAAATTTCAACTTACTCAGAAGCACCTTAAAATTTTGGGGTATTTAGTAAGCCAAAATTTTGAGATGCGCAACTCAAAGTTTCAACTTTGTCTGGCGATTTTTAAAAACTTATTTATTTATATTTTTCCAGTGGCAGAATTGAGATTCCGTATGATACCCATGAGTTTTCTAGGAGACTCCTCGACTCCCCAGACAGACGGGAGAGATCAAAGATGATGCAGCAGAAGCAGAGATACTGTATTTCTTTGACACATAGCTGAACCGCCATGATTTTATTCATGTAAAGCCTCAATTCTCCTGCTTATTATTCCTTTATTTTGTTAGCTGACTTTTGGTCATTTTCACATTTCTGACTGTAACTCTTGGAAATGTTCTGTTTCCCTGTTTAACTTTGTTCTACATCACATATTTGAAACCAGGCTGTCCAAAGACTCTCCAGCAATCTTGTATAATAAAAGTCACGCCTTAATTTTAGTACAGTATGTATTTTATTTTGTTTAATACCTACTGTATGTGTACATCAATAAAATTACAACAAATAATCACAGTGTTTGCTTCCACTTTAAAATAAAAGCATTGATAGCCACATATTCTTTACGACTTAACAACAAAGGGAAATTCTGCATCTGTGCGTGTCTGTTTACATTTCACATTAACATCTGGTGTAACCTGGTTATCAGAGCTCAGAAAACCTACTTCTTATCTGTTTTAATATTTAAAAGATTACAGGAATAAACCTGACCATTAAATCTGAATCTAGAGGAAATTGGAGCAATGACGAGCTACGTCGTGGTGAAGTTTATTCCAATCTCACGTGATGAGTCGCCAACTGACATGGACATGATCTATGAGTACATAGTCAGCTGAAGCCACTGTAAAGAGAATAAAAGAATTATTGTCATTTACTGTAGCACAGCAAAAGCCACATTGATGATACCATTTCTGTGTTTTGGTTAAGTCAGCAAAAAAGATATTAGAAACACCCTTCAGGGAAATGTAGTTTTCACTCTGTACATGGTACACTTCTCGATTTCTGTAGTTCCAGGCTTTTCCCCCCTCATTTTATTCCTACTTTAAGTTTTATTCTTTACAAGGTCACAAATGACCTAAATAGGACCAGATTAAGTTATGGAACGAGGCACAGAACGGCAAAAATAAGAGTGTCTTACCTCCAGCACGTTGAGCTTGATTATTCCATCTCCATCTTTGTCAAAGGCACTGAATGCTCCTATAAGAGACAGATTATGGAGCTGGGTAACTTTTCAACCACTCAGAGCTTTAAAAATACATTAATTCATTCTGTAAGATAATTAGATTCAGTAAAGTAAATTTAATATCACTATATCATCATAACAATGTCTTAAATCTGTCAAATAGGCTAATAATCAGTCCTATGCAAGTGTTTTTGGCACCAGATGTGTGTGGTCTGTACTTACTGAACATGCCTTCTAGCCTCACAAAGCAGCAGATGTAACTATCAAAATCAATGTTCAGGCGTTCATCTGCATAGCGCATGGCTATGATGTCATACAGTTGTTTGTTGAGTTGAAACCCTGATATGGAGATAAAAAATATATATTTAAATATGTAAATTACATCATTCTCACATTAAACTGGAACGCACAGGCAAGGAGTGCATTGGCAAAATATGTTAATTCTAAAAAGAAATAATAATTATTGTGCTACAAATGAAAAATCTGTTTTTTCTGCTCACCTGCATCATTAACAGCATTCCTCATCTCGAAACTACTGATAGACCAGGTTTTATCTTTGTCGTAACGTTTGAAGATGAGCTGCAGACCCAAAGTCGGACAATCAGATAAAAACATATCAAGCATGAGCAGACATCAGCTGTGGTTAAAGCTATCCTACCTGCCAGTCCTTGATCTTTTTCCACAAGTGTTTGAACTCCTGCAGATTCAGCTTTCCTGTCCCATCAGTCTGAGCACAAAAGCATCAGTCATGGAAACACCTGCTACGTACTGTTCAACCCAACTGTTTTACTTTGACTTTCCAGAATAAAGTATTTACATAAGGTGCAATGTTCTGTTCTGTTACTGGGAAACTGGGCAAACAGTAGAGTTATGTGCACGCAATCCTCTAATTGAAATCAGTTGAAAGGATACGTCCATTAAGGCGATCATACTCCGACACGTCTCGAGGCTGAAACCTTCTGACTTTATGTTATTATCTGTGGAAAAGCACAGCTCAGTGTGAATGCCGAGCACGCTGGCGGCAGCTGTAATCGCAATCTTTTCTGCGTACTCACGTTTGGAAAGCACGTTTTTTAAGATCGTTTTGAGTTCATTGGCACAGATCTGCATGTCCTGAGGGAGCGATGATTTGTTTCATATTAGCCGATGAGAGTCTTTATAGTGTTGTCCTCAAACTAACTGTGCAATACTCACACCACCAGCAATCTGTTGGTAAATAGCCCTGAACTGCTTTTCCTCGTCGGTTTCCTCAGGTTGGAGAAGTTTCCGCTGAAGGAGAGAGGAAAGAAATTATTTACAAAGACAGGTTCACAAAAAGAAACTGCGAAGACTTAGAAACGTGAAGGAAAGAAACACTGATGAACTTTGCTGTGCAGCAGTAACTAAAGATTAGAAATAAGGTTTCAAAGTTCGAATGCTTCTAACTCAAAGAGTCCAACACCTGTAGTTGTGGAAGAAGAAAGTTTTCACAGGAATCTGTGCAGTCCCATGAAAAACTAAAGCATGGCTGATTCAGTCACTTGTAGAACTGCACAATAACCTGAAGTAATCATTTTCTGTATGACTTTATGAGTCTTTACAATGTTGGGTCAGTTCATTGGGGACATTTGTGCACAGGACCTCGATTCTTTTCTTTTTCAGTCATTCTGTTGTAGATTTGTTGTTGCACGACCCAGTTTCCGCTTTCGGCAGCTGTTGACGGATGGCCTCACATTTGGATCTAGAATACTTTGGTATACACAGGAGTTTATGGTTGACTCAATGACAGCAAGGTGTCCAGGTCCTGTGGCTGCCAAACAAGCCCACATCATCACCCCTCCCTCAGCATGCTTGGCAGTTGGTATGAGGTTTTTGTGTTGATATGTTGTGTTTGGTTTTCACTAAACGTGATGTCGTGCACCTTCACTTTGGTCTCGTCTGTCTAAAGGACACTCTTCCAGAAGTCTTGTGGTTTATTCAGATTCAACTTTCTGAGCCAAAGCTCTGCTGCCATGTTTGTTTTAGAGAATAGAGGCTTCTTCCTGACAACTCTTCCAGTTCAGTTTCTCTGAGCATTACCTTGGGGTGAACTTGGTGATACATCCACTCCTGGGAAGATTGTTGCATCGTATTGACACACAACAGAATTTTTCTCATCAGTAAACAGTCAAAACCTCTGATTTAAAGAGGTGCTCCCACTTTCTGATGATCAATTAATCAAGTGCATTTGATTACAAGCACCTAAAAGCACTAACAGTATACGTCGTTTCTGAGAGGACTGCAAAGAAAACTTTTTTACACGAGTTATGGATATAAGTTTTAAAACTTAAGTTTATATAGACATATAAGCGATCAAAGTGGCACCTTTGAGGAATTCCCCCTTTCATCAATTCATGACCCAATGCATGCGTCCAAATCAACAAAGACTGGTTTCACCAGAAGATTAAAGTACTGGAACGGCCCAGCCAGAGCCCAGACCGGACTCCACTACTGAGTCTGTGTTTGGCTTTGTGGGGAAATAATTGTGGATAATCTTCTTCCTGCCAGACAACGATTTTTCCTGATGTTCGAAGCAACAAAGTTGGGTCATTTTCAAAAGGTTTTCACTTGAAGATTTCACTTTAATTTCATACAGAACGCTGTACACTCAGTCAGTCTCTATTTGGTGCTACTGTGCAGTATCATGTAGTCCAATACATCTTCTCTATCATAGGATGCATGTATAGCACTCATAATAATCAGTTGCTGCATTGAAGACATTGTTGTAAAAGTGTAAATCAAATTTCATATAAATTAATAAAGTCATATTTAAAGGTAGTGTTACACTAAAATATATCGACAGAGTGTTTTGCTTTGTTCTTGTTGTTCTTGTGAGCAAGTCACAAAGTTATTTAATTACCATACTAACTGGTCTTTATAGGCATTATAAAGGGAAAGCAGGTGTATATATATATATAAGGTGTAACATTAGAAAGGGGTTTTCATGGCTTTTATCAGTCTATTTAATCATTAAATGATTGGATGTGTTTCTCTATGATACCAGAGGAGAGCAGCATATGGGAAAAACAAGACTGCGGACAGCTAACATTAGAGTGTCTCTACAGGAAAACAGGTGCAGCTGAGTTACTTGAGCTCTACTGGCTTCAGACTCAATTGTTTTATTCCCAGTCATGTTATCTGATCCAGTAAAGATTGCATTTTGGAGTCATCAGTCACCAGGAAAATATGACAGACATGAGCTGTTTGCCATGTGACAGAAGACTCGCCACACCAAGGACATTTACCTTTGGTTTCTTCTTCTTCTCCCCCCGAATCGTGTCGTGCTCGATTTCTTTGCTGGCCAGTGCTCTATCTGACACAAATACAATAGGCTGACATGTAGAAAAGACAAAAAGAATTTAAAAAAAGAGTCAGTTTGCAGTAATCCCACTGGTCATAAACTCTACATTTAATATTGTGTCGGCAAACGCTTCTAATAGCTGACACGTGTTGGAAAGGAGCAGTGAAGAAAGAGCTCAGCAAAAAAGCAGCCTAACAATCCAACTGCTACAGACATTCATTACCTTTTCTTTCTGTTTCTTTTCTTGCTGGTGACCAATAAGACAAGGAGAGACAAAAAGATGAAATGAGATGAAATGGAGGAGGAAACACTTGGAAGTTCAAGTCTATTAGTTGGTCTGAGTACAGAACATATGCATCAGAACAAGCTAGGGAAAGTTCAAGAGTAAAGTTAATGAATATGTAAGACACAAAGCTGGGCTTTGAAATCAAATTCTAACCGACATTGCAGTGATCTGTAGGACATGCTGATCTGAAAGGCATTTTAATGCAGACTTTATTTTTTTTTATTTATTTATTTTTTTTAATGCAGACTTTAAACAGGTCATATTAGTGTCATATTCAGCCAGATATATGTGTGTATGAATAAGAGGGTGGGCGGGGCCCTGCCACTTTTTGTTGGAGCAGCCAATTAGGAGCGAGTGAGGTTAAGTGGAAGGGAGCTTGTTTCATACAGTGGATTAACTGAAGGGGGTGCACCTAGGATACATGAGGGTTATTTTGAACCAAATATATGCAAAGCTACTTAAGTTGAGTCCAAGAATACGGAGTTGTATGTGAGCATAGTGTTAAAGTTGAATGTGGCATCTAATGACTGTCTGCTGCACTCCATGGAAAGATGAATTTAGTATTTTCATCCTTCTTGAAGCGGGATTTTCCCCCCAATATTCTTTATCTTTTCTACTTTTCATCTCTAGTGCTTTGGTGTAAGGAACTGAACCTGCATATTTGTATGTATGGATTAACAACCCCGTCTTTGTGTCCTTCATCAGAGTCCTTCAGTTATATTAAAACTCCCATAAAAAGGAAAAGAGGTGATCTCCATTTCCATTTTGTACAAAAGAAACAATTAAAGAAGATATAGTATGGTTTACACTTCCCCAAACAGTCAATACACTGTCACAGCTGAGAAAGTCCAGTATCTTCATTAACTGAGTGCAAGTATGATGAGGGAGTGCTACAGTAAGGATGTGATGCAACCCCAACTAGCAAATTTGGCACTGTATAAATAAATAAACAAAATTGAATAGATGTTTCTGAAATACACTCACCAGCCACTTTATTAGGTACACCCATTCAACTGTTTGTTAACACAAATCAGCCAGTCATCGTGTACATTTCTTCAACAGCAGCAGAAGAACAGGAAACCGAGGCTACAGTTTGCATAAGCTCACCAAAATTGGACAACAGGAGATTGGAAAAAATTTTGGGTGGTCTGAGTCTCAATTATGGATGGTTGGGTCAGAATTTGGTGTAACCAACATGTAGGCACAGATCCATCATGCCTTGTATCAACAATTCAGCCTGCTGGTGGTGGAATAATGGTGCGGGCACCTTTTGGTCTCCTTAGTACCAAAAACATTTAACTGCCAGAGCCTACCTGAGTATTGTTGGTGACCATGTCTATTACTTTCTGACCACAGTGTATCCATCTTCTGATGGCTGTTTCCAGCACAGTAACATGCCATGTCACAAAACAGGGGCAGTTATAGCTCAGTAGGTAGAGTGGTGGCCCCATGATCGGAAGGTCGGGGGTTCGACTCCACTGAACGGTTACCCCGAGGTACCCCTGAGCAAGGTACCGTCCCTACACACTTATTACATTATTAAACTCAGATAATCTCAAACTCGTTTCTTGAACATGACAATAAGTTCACTGCACTCAAATAGCCTCCACGGTCCCATGATCTCAATCCAATAGAGTACCTTTGGGATGTGGTGGAACGGGAGAGTCCTATCACGTGTGCAGCTGACAAATCTGCAGAGCAAAAAGGGTACAACCTAGTACTATGAAGGTATACCTAATGAAATGACCGGTGAGTGTGTGTGATTAAAACACAGGTTTCTAAACAGGAAAGATAAACCAGCCTTTCAGTTTACAGTCCACTGCAATAAAAGCAAGAACATATTTTAACCCCACTGCTTCTAACATTACGCTGCAAACCTGCGTTTGATCTGATCCAATCGTAGTCTCTGCCTCCCTGTGGAGAAAAGCAAACATACCTCAGCAATGCTGCCTTTCTACATCTTGTAATTTTAAAAGCAATTTGGCTCTCAAGAAAAACACGATAGTAACCCTTACTCTGATGTGCTCTGCTTCTCAGAGAAGACCCTGAGGATGAACTCTCCTTCTTCGTGGGGTTTAAAGATTGTGGGGATGATGACGTACTCACCGGGAGGCAGACAGAAACGCTCCGTTACCTCCCGCAGGTTAATGTAACTCTTGCATTTTGCCTTGGAGGCTGTGTAGAGGAAGAAGTCCTTCTGCAGATGTTGATTCTGCCCACACATCTGTGAACAGGGTTGTAGAAATGGTGACTTGTTAATGATAGCAATAAGAAATATTATAATGTATTGTAACTTTTCTTTCCCCCCTTTTTATACAAGTGAAACCTCTCTTGGGGATACAAGCAAATAAAGTGAAAGATGCAAGATCATTATACCTCCTTCGGCACCTGCAGAGACACAAAAGAAGTTAAATATCAGGTTAACTTCTCAAATCCTGGACACGTGTGTACTTTCTGAAGAAAAAATGAGGTGTGATCACTACCTCGTAGATGGAAAAGCCTATGGTGAGAAATTTGGCCCCTTGATGGCGCTGCATCCTTCGACCTTTCTGCATCAGTGCCACGACAACAGTGCAGGCCACCTGCTCGTCATCCGGGTCATCGTCCTCCTCATACAGCTGCAGACGATACTGAGGGTTTGTCCAAAACGTGTCTGTAAAATACACAAAGTAAATATGCAGCACAGATTCATATAAACACGAATTATGTAAGTGAGAGTTTTTACAATATTGTCTTTTAAAAGTATGAAAGCTGATCCAAAAAGAACAAAGCCTACCTGGGAAGTTCCTACAGCCACCAGCAGAGCTTCCTCTCACCCAGCGACCCTCGTGGACCGACACTGTCCAGGTGTTTCTTTCATCCCCCTGCAGCGTGTCGGGGGTCAGGTTGCACATCTCCAGCTTGCTGAAATTCTTCTTGAAATCAGCAAAGGACATCCTGAAGTGAAACACAAAAGAAGTAAAAATAAAAAAGGTGCTTGCTGAGTAAATACAGTCACTAGGTTCATCATTCCCTCACAATGCAATGCAAACAAATGGTTCTCAAGTAGGAAAATGTTAAGTAAACAGTGGCAGAACAACTCCAAAGAGTTTTACAGATATTTGAGTACAGTTAAATACATTTAGCATTCACCTAGGTTTTATTGGCTTTTGAAATTTGACTGTAGTATTATACTGTAAAAAGTTAGAATTTGTATCTCTTTGCAGGTTCATTTTGTAGTGAACAAAACTGCTTGGTGGATGGGTTTTGCTATTTATAGGTTTTTATCAGTAGTGGGGCAACAAAGAGGCCATGCACGGTGGCAGTTGAAAAGTCATTCTATGTACACTGATATCTCAAAGTCACCATAAGGTGTTTGACGCTAAGCTGTGATTTGAGCTGAACACTAACAGTGATGGTAGCTATATTATACTGTAGTAGGAACTTCTCACAAAACTGTGGATGAAAGATTTCAAAAAAAAAAAGTTAAGTCATTATAGACAAAAAGGTGTGTGGGAAGGTGTTTCACTCACCAGAACTCACTTGCCTCTATGGTCTGTTTTTTCAGGTTTTCTCTGTCTGCAGCGGAAATTGTCGACCACTCCTTTGAACTGTGGAAAGATCAAATTTCCTAAATACAAACTAAGCAAATAGGAGACACTATTTTTTTTAATTATGCTGGCAAGTGGTGAGACCTCCACTACCACCATGTCTTACTTAAGGGTGATATGCTGCGTTATTTAAGAGTAAAAATATACAAACTTTGCACTCCAGGGTCCTTTCCAGAGCACAAAACCCCAGGGATTGCGCAAACGAATCAGGCGAATTCTTGTGTCCTTTGAAACCTCATCACACTTGCAAAGAAGCAGGAAAAAAAAATAACCAAAAAAATGCCTTGTCCACCAGACGATGTGCATTTACATGGATGTCTCACTCTACCTCCTCCAGGCTTATGATGGAATAGGCATGACCCCTGACCAGCCCCTGCTCAGTCCGACTCTCCAATTCACTCTCTGAAGAAACCTGACAGACAAAGCATACATCATATGTTTTATTATTAGACTCCATAGTAGCTTTGACTGATTCACAGTTCAAAATAATCCTTGTTTATCCTATACTTGGTATTGTTGTGGACACTCAGTTTATTCCCTGTCCGAAATAAGTCATTTTAACTCTAAGCCATTTTAAGCCAATAACAGCAAAACAGCAGGTGGGTGGGGCTGCGTGCCTGAGAGTTACATATGACAGATATCTGCTCTCTTTGACAGAGCTGAGGGGAGGGAAAAAAATGTAGAAAACTTTGTGTGAAATCTGTGCATTTTACTTGCTAACACTTAAAATGAAATGAAAGAAACACGACAAAGAGTGATGCTTTAACCTCAAACACATACATCTATGGAGCAGCCCATCAGTGAGCCTCTCTCCAGTGCATTCTTCATGATCTTGTAGAGCTCTGTGGGATCATCAGACAATTCAAAGTACTCGGTAACTCCACCTGTGAAATCCTCCATGGCTTCCAAAGTGTTCCCTCCTTTCAGTGCCTCATAAGACCCGTGCAACCTGAGAGAGAGGTCGATCATTCTGGTCAGTGTGCTGACATGTGTGTTCTCCGGGGCTGATACTTTTCACACAGCTGGCTGTCAATTCGGGAAATATGAGGACGCTCGAGGTGTGTCACAAATCAGTGTGAGAGTACACTGCAAAAGTACATACGGCTCAGTAACACAGTTCATAATTGGTTGCTAAATCGCAGTTTAAGACTGAGATTTGTTGTTCAGACTAAAACTTTTATTGAAAAACCTCAATTTGCGTTAAAAACACCTGAAACAGTTCAATGGCAGACTTTTTTTCAATAAGAAGAAACAAGAACTGTCGTTCGATGTATGGACTGGAAATCTGAACCACGCTGAACAGCAACGCATGTCAGATGACGGTGTGCATGACTGCTTGACTGCATGGGACATTAATAGGCTCTGCTTACTTGGCATAAGCTTTTTCCAAAAGAGCGCTCCAGAACTCGTTCTTTCTGAAAGACTTTGTGAAAACCAGCTGGTTGTTGCAGGTGGGAATGCGGTCGTCCACGACGACATCAATCCACTCGCCATAACGCCAGAACTGAGTGTGGAAACGACAGAGAAAATCATTGATGACATGGCAAAGTATTTTTACCATACAAGGAAAATAGCTCGCCATCCACAACATGATTGATTTATTTATCAATTTTAAGTAAGGCGAAACAACTGATAACTTTTCATGTGACATGTGAAAAACATCTTTTAAACTTTTATCATCAGCTCAAAATGTGTTCTATGCCCTGGACTACTGCAATTCATTGTTTTCAGGAGGTCCAAAAATCTCCCTGAAAAGCTTTCAGTTAATCCAAAATGCTCCAGACTGAGTACTGACATATAACTGACATATAGGGACTATAAAGAGAGCATATTTCTCCTATATTGGCTTCCCTTCATTGGCTCCCTTTTAAATCCAGAATTGAATTCAAAATCCTGCTCCTCACATACAAGGTCTTAAATTAACAGGCCCCAGCTTATCTTAATGACCTTTTAGCACCATATCACCCCATTAGAGCACTTTGCACTTGTTGTTCATAGAGTTTTCAGGCCCCTCTTCTATGGAGTCAGCTTCCAGTTTGTATTCGGGAGACAGACACTATCTCTATTTTAAGATTAAGCTTAAGACTTTCCAACAATTGCATATAGTTAGGGCTGGATCAGGTGACCCTGAATCCTCTCTTAGTTATGCTGCAATTGGTGTAGGCTGCTGGGGGACTCCCATGATGCATTAAGTTTTTTCTTTTCAGTCACCTTTCTCACTCACTATGTGTTAACAGACCTCTCTGCATTAAATCATACTTGTGATTAATCTCTGTCTCTCTTCCACAGCTTGTCTTTTATCCTGTTTTCCTTCTCTCACCCCAACTGGTCACGGTAGATGGCCCCGCCCCTCCCTGAGCCTGTTTCTGACCGAGGTTTCTTCCTGTTAAAAGGGAGTTTTTCCTTCCCACTGTCGCCAAAGTGCTTGCTCATAGGGCATCATATGATTGTTGGGTTTTTCTCTGTATGTGTTATTATAGGGTCTACCTTACGATATAAAGCGCCTTGAGGCGACTGTTGTTGTGATAAAATTGAATTGAACTGAATAAACATGAAGCAAAAATTCTGTCTGAAAAAAGGCATCAACATTTTTCATTTGACAGAAATATCTGTATATCCTTCATCATATCATGTTTCACATTAATAGATACTATAGTATAATTCCATGTTGAGATATTTGGACTTTTTAAAAAAGGTTTTATTGTCATCTACTCAAATGTGATTTTGAGTTACGTCTTTAAAATTTTATAACACTTT
This sequence comes from Maylandia zebra, assembly GCF_041146795.1. NCBI lineage: Eukaryota > Metazoa > Chordata > Actinopteri > Cichliformes > Cichlidae > Maylandia > Maylandia zebra. The sequence goes on from NC_135181.1 coordinate 14,365,035, forward strand.
ATAACACTGTGTTTATTCAAATATGTTTTTGAGGCAAACATTAAACGTTTTACCCCATTGTATTCATTTTAAAGACTGAGCTATGAGTGAACATATTCACAATCAGGTTATTAACACTAAATACACTCAACAAAACCAAACCAAGGCGCATTTTTACACTTTATCCAAGAACATAAAAATGTATTTATAAAAAATTACTCTCCCACTGACCAAACGATCATAGTAAAAAACTAATATATTGAAATCTGAAATACTCTTTGACATATGTTTTACTTGGTTTTCCTTTTACTATAAATTTGACACACATAAAATGGTTTTCTGTTAACAGCACGATGCCCAAAATGTCACATTTCAACCTGGAAGTGGAAGATGCCAGCGTAGTTTTCGGTGAAGCTCTGGTCCGGGGGAATAACTCTGTACAGCAGCTTCTCGTTCAGCGTGAGACAGGCGATGGCAGCCAGCAGCCAGCAGTCACCTGTCGACAACAGATTGATGAGCTGTGATTTCATCCAAACAAATTACTTCACAGGGTAACAGAGTTGTCACACACCAAATTGCTGCAAGTGTCAGAATTCGAACTCGAACTCAGGCTCGAGGTCAGTAATTGTTCAGCATGCTCACTTGCCCCATAACCAATATAAAATCAGATGCAGATGAAACTGACACTTACACTGCTCGACTTAATGCTTTCAGGCTCTGGTAGCTGTTTTGTTTGATGTCATCCCTTTTATAAAAATTAGTTAGAGGCAGGGCTTTTGATAGTAAACTATTTGCACTGCCAATTTAGAATCACTAATTAACCTATTAATTAAAACCATGCATGTTTTTGGACTGAGTACCCGGAAAGAATCCGCACAAACATGAGGAAAACATGCAAACTCCACACAGAAAGGCCCCAGCTGGAGCTTCTTGCTATGAGGCGACAGTGCTAACTTAACATACAGGCTTAAAAAAACCACTGTAATGTCTTTTCAAAAGAGTGAAATGTGGGTAAAATCACTTTTTTGAAAGCGCAGACAGTTCAGATGTTACCTAATTCTCCCTGACAGATGTCTGTTCTGTTGGCTCCATCTATGATGAACTGGGGGTTTTCACAAATTTCCTGGAAGACAAAAAACGTCAGGAAGGGAATTTTTAAAAAAAATATGTTATGAAATCTCAGTCGTTTCACATTATGAAAGTAATGATGTACTTTTTCATTTAACCAAAGGATGTTCTCCATGACATAATGCATTTGTTATGTGTCAGCAGATGACGAAAATGACTAAAAGGCAGAATAATTGTTCTTTCCGTGGAGAATCGGTATAGAATCTCAATTGTTATATTTTCTTCATCCAGGAAGTGAAACTCTTGAGATTAAAAATCTCTTTTGCAACACTTCCTGCGTCCTGACAGACAGTTACCCCGTGAGAAACCTGAGCACCAAGAGAAAACCCAGGACTTTCTTTCTTTGCGCCACTTTTCCTTTGGTATCAAACTGCATGGAAAAAGTTGGCTTTGTATATAAAACCAGAAACTTTGGTTCCAAGTTATTTGTACAGATTAAGCTCCTGATTATAATGTAACGGATACCAGACAAAGGTTCTGTACGGCTGTTTGTGTTCATACAACTTTAATATCTGCTTTCAAACATCAGATTTATGTTTATTCAGTAATTTGTATCACAAAATTATTTTTTGACATCAAATTATTTTGATCCCAGAGTTTTGTTATGTATGTTTAAATATACGATATATTTTAAACATGTATAAATCTGTAATGATTTTCAAACCTGTTATTTAAAAGCTTAGGGAGAGGGTGGCAAAAGCTTGGAAAAATAAGTGGTACTAAAAAGAAACAGCTGGGGAAACATTTTGCAATTAAATAGTTTATTTGGCAACAGGTTAGTAATATGACTGGTTTAAAAATAACTTCTTAGAGGCAAAGTTTCTCCAGAGTAAAGGGCAAAGCTTCACCAATCTGCAAAGAAAACTGAATTCACGAATTGTGGCACAATTTTAGAATAATACTCCAAAATGTAAAATTGTGACAACTTGGAATATTTCATCATTTAAAGTGAATAATATCATCACAAGGTTCAGAAACTCTGGAGAACTCTGTGTATCAGAAAGGCTGAAAATCAGTATTGGATGGTCATAATTTTTGGGAACTGAGGCAGCACTGCACGATTCTGGCATGGGAATCACTTCCAAAAATCTTTGAATGTGGACACAGTTCATTCTGCAATCCGCAAATGCTTTGTGATGCAAAGAAGAAGCCATGTATGAACATGATCACATCTAGAAATCTCATTTAAAAACGACTGAAACAAACTGAAAAACTGTTCATCTCTGAATCTACGATCGTCTCTGAACTCAGCCTGTGCATCTGAAAAGGCACTATCAGTGCTGAAAGGTATATACGGGTTTTAGAGTGACATGTGCTCCTAACGTCTATTCAGAGAGAGCCTTACTTATTCCAGAAACACAATGGTAAACCACATATTGTGTCTATTAAAAAGCACAGCTTCGTAAAAGAAAAGTCCCTGTGCTGAACCTTTTCAGAATTGGGTTTGTAAATATCCGTCTCCTCAACTCTTCTCTCCTCGTGTCATTTCCTCACCTCTTTTGGGACGGATTAAGGTCTTTAGTTGAGGAGTTTCAAAGATTTGAAGCTTGTGAAATGATAAAGGGGATTTGTCCATCCTGACATGCTGCCCTGGTTTGCTTTCTGTTTTTACCAAACTTCTCATGGTTAGATTTCAGATTACCGCTTCCCCAACACTCAATTTATTTGCAATATAAAATATATAAAATATAAAAGCTTATATTTCTGTTGATGGAAAACTAAAATCTGGATTTACAACTGAAAGCAAGTGATGTAATGCCTTCTGCCAGGTCAGGTTTTGGAACCATGAGACGCCCTCTGCATTCACTTCATATTTACATGGAAGCTCCTGTTAGAGGCCCTCTGGTATAAAAGACCTCACCTCATAACTCCTGATTACAAATGTATTTGTAAAACAAGGCGTTGTTGTCCAGACTGTCTACTATAATGAATATTCACACACATATACATACATGATTTCAGCATTTGACTTAAGTATGAATTATGCTGTGGGTCATACATCTCCATTGTATAATACAGCCTGTGACTAAGGCCGTAATTCCCCTGAATTAAAATGGAAAATGTATTTTATTTGAAATTACAAAATATTTAGATTTGGTACACAGAATATAATGTAAGCAATTTTTAGTAGTATGCAATTTCATAGTAATTTTGAAGAAAAACAAACTATTTTTCCCCATTTTACATCATAAAATATAAAAATGCAGTTTCATGTTCCTGATTTAAAGCACCCTCCACAGCTGACCCCTGTGTGGCATTCAAGTATCACTGATCTCAGCTGAGTGTCTCACGCTTCATTGGTGAAACTTGAAGCAGCAATCAGCCTTCGTGTTAGTGTTATACTGAATTTACAAAGCAGGCATTTAAGAATGAGATTAGCGAATAATGTTGGGTTGAAAATTATTTTCTTATGATTTAATGAAAATGTAAAAAATATATCATACCATCATGCTGAAAGGAATAGACAGAGCCATATGTATGCTGTTCATACAGGTCAGTGATGATGCAATACATATATGTATTTATTTATTTCTATTTAACACCTTTTATAATCTTGCACCCGGGTTTTTAAACAACTTTTTATCCTAACTTTTGATTTTCTTTTCATTTTTATCATACTTCCGTCAATTTTGTGTAATGGAATCGAATGCCTTTGTACAACACTAAAAAGCGTTGAATAGGAAAAAAAATGTAATACTTCCACTTTGTTGTGGTTTTAACTCCACTTCCTTTATCTGATATCCTATATTACACTACAGATTTCAATTTTTTTCTTCTTTTTGTTCGCTCATCCAGCCAAAGGATCGATGAGCTGATGTCATGGCGAGGCATCAACTGTCCACAAATCTGTCCGCCCACAATTGACAAGAACTAGGTGTGTCACGAAGTGTAACAGTTTAAAGTTCTTAAATCCATGACACATACCACAATGTGGTTTTTTGTGCATATTTCCAGCCTGTACATGCTATGCAGGGTAAGAAATATGGACACTGTAGCTCATAAAGCATTTATATTATGACGGAAACATTAAATATGCTAAAGCAAAAACAGCTGATTAGCAAGGCGTCCAGTTGAATCCACTGATTTATTTACTATGTAAAGATCCAGGTGGTCAGCTTACATTTGTGAGCTAATATTTGGAATAATTCAAAAAGAGCATTTTACATTCTGGCATTGATTCATAAGTTTTGTGTAACAGGCAGGACTTTTCTCATCGCTGCTTCTGCCTCTTGGTGTTAATGTCTTTCTCAGTGTGTTTGCATGTAACGCGAACATGTCTGAATACCTTTTGCCAAATGCCACTTTAACGACTGCCAATCTGACTCATTTATCGCCAAAGGCAAACGCCCTGGAAAAGTATCAAACCCTTTTGGGAGTGTGCATCATAAAAATATGAACCCCCGAGGTCAATGCTGAGTTGCTAGTTTGAATCCCAGCACCAGCTGAGTGCGACCCTCTGCGTGAGAGTCACAGCTGTCTGTGATTGTAGAAGGTGATAACCGAGCGCAATGCGTGAGCCACCATGCAACCGTCTGAACCTGACACTCCAGCCATGTGGTGTGGAGGAAGTGATAAGGTACACAGATTTAAGAGAAGCACCTATGTAAACATGTAAGAGACTCATTCGCATTATGTGCAACTTGGCCCAAACGACACGATCCCTGAAGACTGGCACTCACCGACGGACGTTTCCATTCAATCTTCATTGAAGGTTTCCTACTGTAGAAAAGTGAGGAGTCATCTGCAGGGAACAGAGGGTCTTCAAACATAACATTCTTCTCCACATATTTGTCTCGCAGCTCCAGAAAGGTCTTAAGACGCTTGGCATCTTTGACAGCTTCATTCCTGCTGAGAATTGCTGAGTAGATGGAGTTTGACCCTGCATTTGGGTACTCAGCTTTGGTATCCAGCTGGAGAGATGTCTCAGTTTCATAAAGCACTTTCACCTTTGTTTCTTCAACGAGAAGCACTTTGCCGTCTTGTTTCTCATCTCCCATCTTGTTAGTGAACTCCTTGGCCTTTCCTCGGCTCTCTCAAGTGCAAAACGGGAACTCTGTTGCACAAGAAGCTTCGAAATAGCCCCAAAAATGTTCTTGTAACCTCCCTGATTCCAGTGCTCACTTTTAGTTCCTTTATTTAATAAAAAGTGCTGTCATGGGTCATGGGCAGCCACCAGTCTTGCTCTCACACCAGCACTCACTGTTGTGTCCCTGGAGCTCATTGAACCTAATTATAGACCTTTTAAAAGAGGGGCGGGGGCTTCTCAGAGGGAAACTCTGACCCTGTCCTAACATTTCCAAGTCACAGTGAGAGGTTAAAAAGGGTGGTCCATATTCTAAAAGAGCTTAATCAATTTTTTTTTTAACTTTTGACAAGAAAATCTGCAATGTGGGTCAAGATGAGACTAGAAAATAAGCTGCTACTATAGTCCTCATGCCACTTCCTAAAAAATATTAATTGAATTGTTGGTTAGTCCTTTTTATAATGTACAGCTTGATAATTACTACTTTCATACAACAGTCAAAGATACACTCACTGGCCAATTTGTTAGGTACGCCTTGCAAGTACCTGGTTGGACCCTCTTTTGCCATCAGAGCTGCATTAATTCTTCATGGCATAGATGAGACATGGTGCTGGAAACATTCCTCAGAGACTTTAGTCCATATTTACATGATAACATCACACAGTTGCAATGTGAGGAGAGATGTGAATCTCCTCTTCCACCACATCCCAAAGGTGCTATATTGCATTGAGATCTGGTGACTGTGGAGGCTATTATAGTGCAGTGAACTTATTGTCATGTTCAAGAAAACAGTTTGAGATCATTTGAGCTTTGTGACATGATGAGTTATCCTCCCGGAAGTAGCCAGGTAGATGGGAACACTGTCACCATAAAGGGGGGGGACGTGGTCAGTAACAATACTAAGGTAGGCTGTGGTGTTGAAATGATGCTCAGTGGGTGCTACATTGTTTTTCCAGTCTTCTATTGTCCAATTTTGGTGAACGTGAACAAATCTGATCTGCTTCAACGTTGTATGTTTTGTGTTCTTCAATGATGTTCTTCTCTATATCTTGGATGCAGTGACTGGTTATTTGTGGTTATCTGACACCTCAAAGCGCTCTGGGAATACTCTTTCTGACCTCTGACATCAATGAGGCATTTTTACCCAAAAAACGTTGCTCACTGGATATTTTCTCTTTTCCAGACCATTCTTTGTAAACGACAGCGATCACACCAACAACCAGGCCACAATCAGAGTCACTTAAATCATTTCCCATTCTGATGCTGAGTTTGAACTTCAGCAGGTCATTGTCAGCATGGTAAATCAGTTAGTTACACAGGTGTACCTAACAAAGTGGCCAGTGAGTGTAATTAAATTTACATACATCCAGCCAATGGGCAGTGAGGAAGAATTATTCTGGAATATTTCTGTGAATTTAGAGTTCACATTTTTTGTAACTTTATCTTACCTTGAAACCACAAAATATTAAAAATGCAGCATAATACTACACAAATATCTACATATCGACAGAAAAGGCTGTTATACTATCTATAAATAAATATTTAATGCAGACTCTACAATATTTTGGATTTAATACCTTTACACAAACCTAATTATGTACAACACAAAGTCAAAAGTCAGGAGGTAAACATTTTCAATTAAAAAACAAATTAAGTGGTGTGTTCTGCTTGAATTTGGACTCAATTTAAACCCAGTTTAATTCAACATTAGTCGTGTAGACTGAAAAGACACCTAGCGGTAAAACAAACGCAATAACACTGACTTCCTTGTGAATGGTTTTATTTGGCTGACAAAGACAACCATTCACCGGCATTCACTATTCAGTTGGCCTACATGTCTGTCAGTCAATGCCCATAACAAATACAAAAAGGAAGGCCGTTAAACACTGGTTGCCAGGTCTGAGAGAAACACGCTTTCCCCCCCAGTCCTTTAATAACGAAGCATTATGACATTCATGCCTTCTAAATCTTCTTCTTCATTTGTGGCTCCCTTTACATGAATAAATCAAACTGATTATGTTTAACTGTCTTAAAATTATCAGGTAAAATGATGGCCTACCAAATCAAATATTGCAAATTTGACTTATTTATCATTTTGACTTTTGGATACAAATACTTAACTTCTTGCTGGATATTTTCTGACCATTCTCTGTAAACCCCAGAGGTAGCTGATTTGGAAAATCCCAGCAGATCCTGAAAACACTCACTTAAACAGTCTCTTAAATCCCCTTCTCCCCATTCTGATGCTCAATTTTAACTTGATGATAATGATAAAGACTTATTGCTAATCAGCCCAAAAGCTGTACTGTACCAAGTGTGACACAAAAAAATTATGTTTAGGGGGAAATTCATTTTTCACACGTCCCGTTTTTGTTTTTCCTTTAGTAAATCATCACTTAAAAGACTATGTTTTCCCCATTTTTGTGTAATTTTGTCTGCTATTAAAATCAGCTTGATTTTTTAACAGTGAAGTGGGATAAATGTACAAGAAGAAGGCAACACCGTGTAAGTTACGTGGGAACGATCTGAACTCCCGAGAAGGGGGATTCAAAGCATTGTATCTGGCAACCCACAACGGCTTTGACGTGCCCGAGCTCGTAGTGCAGTGTGCATCTGGAAGTTGTCGCCATCATATCTGGCTAAATGTTAACCTAGCTCTCAAGTCAGTTAGCCACTGTGTTCGAGGATATAACGATAATGGTACGGTTAGCCTGCCCGTGCTTCCTGTGCTGAGCTCCTGTGATGGTCGTGATGCTTTAATCAACACTTAGGACTGTGGTGCTGTGACGTTTACTCGCACTACCAGCGGCTGTTGTCAGAGCTCACATTAGCAAGAGTCTTGAGAAGAGGTAAGGGGCGGAGGACTGCTCCGACTGACGAGGTCTAGCAAGTACAAACAGCGACAGACGTTTAATGTCAGAGTTAGTAAAGTAAAGGTTCTGGGTGTCTCGTAGACTCTTCGTTAGCTGTGTCTGCTGTCGTTGAAGTTCGCAACGTAGCTCCGCAAAGCTAGCTGCAACTCCGCCGAGAAACATTGAAGATTCGCAGCTGACAGAGCTAAACCTCCGGCCCGGATTGCTCTTCGGCGACGGGAGTCTGTTAAACTGGAGCTGGCATCGTCTCATCTCCCATCTATAACATGTATGTCCATGTGTTTGTGCTCATAGTTGTGACTTATTGTGGCCTTTCCCGTTGGAGCTAACTTCCTGTTGCAAAGTCTCCACGGTGACTCTTCACCTGCAGCTAGATTAGCCGGCTACAGCCACCACGTAGTTACATGTTGTTGCCTTGCTAGCTTTCTAATAACAGTCGTACAGCCCCAGCAGATGAGAAATGACATGTAGTGTGGCGTTTATATTCCGGTGGGTCATTTTGTGTGTCCTGCAGCGGGCTGCTGGGCCTCACAACCGGGAAGATGTCTGAGGGGGAGAGCAAGCAGGCCCCGGACACTGTCCAGGAAGTGAAGCCGGAGTCCGCGGCCGCTGCACCCACAGGTCAAGGTGTGTCATCCGTGTCTCCGCCGGTGTCCATGGTGACCCAGCCTCCTGCTACTGCTGCCACGGAGGATGAGGAAGAGGAGAGTGAGGATGAGTCAGAGATTTTGGAGGAGAGCCCCTGTGGACGCTGGCAGAAACGCAGAGAAGAGGTAGGGAGGGGGGGCAGTTTTTTTTTTTTTCTCCACAAACTTAACTTGGATAAACACCTGGTGCATTATTTATGTATTTATTTTTACTCCCCTAAAGGTGAATCAGCGCAATGTGCCTGGGATTGATAATGCTTACTTGGCCATGGACACAGAAGAAGGAGTCGAGGTGGTGTGGAATGAGGTCATGTTCTCGGAAAGAAAGAATTTCAAACTGCAAGAGGTGGGTGCAGAGCGAGGCCGGTGTGGTAAAATACAGCTAAAGCACAGGGTGACTGTGCATGTAACCACGATTGACCTATATGTAGTGATGGTGCAGGTCTCTGTCACCTTACTCGACAGAAGCCTGTGCATTTTTCTCCTTTCTGTACTGCTTTTTGGCAATCTCATAAACAAAACTGATATTTAAACTTGATTGATGGCCAAAACCTCTTTTGTATATGCAGGAAAAACCACAGTTATGGTCAGTTATATGATTGTTGGAACTAACAGCATACTTGGAAGCAACAAAACAGCCTAACAATGGTTTTAAGGCTTTTTTTTAATGGGATTTGTTGCTCTCTTTTCTGTAATACTGCTGCTTTTTTCCTCTTTGGTTTTAAGCTCCTTAGGCAAGTTGTTGGACTCATTGTGACCAGAACCCATAGCAGAGTTCACGCTGTACCCGTGTAGTTGCAGAAACAAATCAGAAATTTGGAAGGGAGGGAGTGTGTGGACTACAAGAACAGAACAGTACAATCTGATTCAAACTTGCTGTCTAAAAAGATTTCAGTGCTGGTTGATTTGGCGACACCTGGAGTCAGTGGTGGAAACAGCAATGACAGTTTTATGCTACAGGTCACAAAATTATGGGCAGCAAATCAAATTCTTGTTTAACTAAAAAAGTCAGAAAGAATTCGGACTTTGTCCATCGTGATATGAGGAGCTATGATTGATTGATTTGGTTACCTTTCTGGAAAAGTGAAGAAGTGCAGGCCGTCTTCTTCCAGCCTACTTTGGATTCTCCTTCCTGTTGTGCCAAAAAGTGATTTATGGTAATTCCCAAAAAAGGATTGTGGCAAAACTATCTCAAACATACCTCTCATGAGTGATATTAAGTCATTTTGAGCCACAAAGAGCATTGCTATTACAAGGTACATGCTGCAATCGTTTTTGGTTTTTTTTGGCAAAGTGACTGTTATATAAATGTCTTTTTCAAGAGACATTTGGCCGAGAGGGCAGTGGAAATTGTAACAAATATAACATCAAAGTTCTATAAAGATATTTTAAGGGCCAAAAAAGGAGTAGATTGATTATAATGTAGGTACAGCACGTTAGGATACTCACCAAACATGTCATTTCTTTATTTTATATCTAACTCCTTCATAAAATGCAGTTCAACATATTTGAAATCACATTTTAGCAGACAATCTCGCCTCTGCAATATTTGTCGCAATGATCCATCTGATTCAAAGCGTTTGTTTATGTTTTTTTAAAATACCTTGAGGAACAAGATTTTTAGATTCTCTCATTCTAATTTTGTCTCCAGGGGTGGATTTAGTCCAAGATAATTAACACTGTGGAATTTGCATATTAACCTTTTGGTTAATAGGCATACTGTCCAAACATGCTAAGAAGATTTGGATCTTAATATTGTTTAGACTCTGTTTGACTCTTTAACTTGTCTGCAGTAAAACAAGAACATATGGGATTTTTCATTTATGAGTAAAGTGTTTCATTTTTTTTCTTGTTTTTACCAAAGGAAAAAGTCAAAGCCGTGTTTGACAATTTGATCCAGCTGGAGCATTTGAACATTGTGAAGTTCCATAAGTACTGGGCAGATGTCAAAGAAAACAGAGCGAGGGTAGGAGTTTGTTTCATCGTTTTATTCTTTGATCATTTCATCAAATGATATAAACACAGGCACAATGGCCTGGATTCTTATTTGAATTCAACATTGTCTTTTGTCTGCAGGTTATTTTCATCACTGAATACATGTCCTCAGGAAGCCTCAAACAGTTTTTGAAGAAGACAAAAAAGAACCACAAGACAATGAATGAAAAGGTGGGTGGATTTTGAAATGTTGATACATTTGAGAGATCAAACACAGTTAATTAAAAATCATGTTTAAAGATATTAACTTCTCTGTTTGTTGTTCTTATCTGACAGGCCTGGAAGCGCTGGTGCACACAGATCCTCTCTGCTCTCAGGTTGGTGTTCTCTGTCACAGTATTTGTGTGGTGTGGCACTGACATGATTCACTGCTACACTAATATGAGATACATTTATTACAGCTTTATTAGGTTAGCTATGGTACAAAGGTCCTGGTTTTTATTTTTGACCACTGTTTGCTATTCTCCAGTTACCTGCACTCATGTGAACCTCCCATCATTCATGGCAACCTCACCTGTGACACCATCTTCATCCAGCACAATGGCCTCATCAAAATTGGCTCAGGTGGGTTCCACGGATCGTTTAAAGCAGTTTGGTTTGGTTTCTGTGTTGAAGATGTTCACTGTTATTTTCTTTTTTTCTTCAGTTGCTCCTGACACTATCAATAACCATGTGAAAACCTGCCGAGAAGAGCAGAAGAGCCTTCACTTTTTTGCTCCAGAATATGGAGGTGAGGTCCTCTGGGTGTATCGTTTTATGCTGCTGAGGTGTGCAGTTGTGTTTCTGTGATACTGATTAGGCTTCCGTCTGCTTTCAGCTGTTGCCAATGTTACCACAGCTGTGGATATCTATTCCTTTGGAATGTGCGCCTTAGAGGTGAGGCGATGCCTTTTTCTGCTCCTAGCTGTTAGTCACCTGCTCTGTTGTTACTGTGGTAATATGAGCGCAGTTTGCCTGAAGACCAAAAGCAGTGAATGCTCAACCTGTTATTTCTGTCTTAAAAATCCTTCTTTTGTACCATAACAGCGACTGTTGTTGACTGAAGGCTCCTGTTTATTTCATGAATCTCTCCTTTGTCCATTCACTTGCTCAGATGGCTGTGTTGGAAATCCAAAGTAACGGAGATTCGTCCTATGTGTCCCAAGAAGCCATAAACAGTGCCATTCAGTCCTTAGAGGACCCGCTGCAACGGGTGAGCGAGGAGCAAGCAAGCATCTAAAGTTCTCGTGGCTGTTTGGAAGAGAGATTTATAACCTGCGTGTGTTTCAGGAGTTTATCCAGAAGTGTCTGGAGGTCGACCCCAGTAAGCGACCCACAGCCAAGGAGCTGCTGTTTCACCAGGCCTTGTTTGAGGTGCCCTTACTGAAGCTGCTGGCTGCACACTGCATTGTCAGCCACCAGCGTGAGTCAAAGCACGCGCACACACACACACACACACACACACACACACACACACACACACACACACACACACACACACACACACACACACACACATACGGACGGACGGACGGACGGACGGACGGATGGAAAATCTGATCCTTTATAAACACATACTTTCACTTTAATAATGCACTTGATTCCCTGTTCTTCAAGCTTGCTGTTTTGGCAGCATCGACTGGGCATTCTGCTCAGCAGAGCCCCAATAAAACACTAACACACCTACCAAATATCTATACTTAGACTTTATTGCAGTAACATAAGCAGTTTGAAATAATGTCCGCAGCTTTTAAAGGACAAATAGTCAATATTTTTTAAAACCATAAATAAGTGAGATGGAACAGGTTAGCAGTTACAGTCATTATGACTCTTCCATCGTATGCCAAAATACTTTGTTATGCAATCTGCAGGCACAAAGACTTGAAGACTTAAGCACAGTCACACAAATTGCCTGTAATGTTGTTCTTATTTTGGAAAACTAACTATCATTGATCGGTGTTTTTCTTTAATAGTGATCTTCTCTGTTTACCTCAGACATGATTCCTGAAAATGCTTTAGAAGAGATGACAAAGAACATGGACCCTAACCTGGTTATCGTTGAGGGCAAAGAGGGGATTCAGATGAAGTAAGTCTGAGTGTAAATGTAGGAAATGTAAATTGTGGAGATTTGATGATTTCTGTGATTTGATCATCTTTAGTTTATCATCATTGCCTTTCATTAAGTCCTACTATGTCTAAAGTTTTCTGACTGTTTAATTACTGGAGTGGAAATAATAGTCTTTCTTTTGCTCCAGGCTTTCCCAGTTTCCTGCTCTTGAGCTGGACAAATTTCTGGAAGATGTAAGGTAAGAGAACAGCTGGAAATGCAAATGCAGTTTTTAACACATTTGCAGTTGGTTATAAATTTTCTCACTTTAAAGCTTGGATCAGTTGGCAAAATCGGCTAAGGAAAGTGAAATGAGAGTTGTTTCCGCTGCACTGAAATCAAAAACAGGAAGCTGTGGTTGTGTTTGTTGTGTGTTCAGTAAAAGCTTTTTTGGATGCATTGAGCAATGTGCAACTGCCACATTTTAACTAAAGCTGTGGTGGCTTACATTTGACGTTGATTTAACAGGAATGGAATCTACCCTCTGACTGCATTTGGGGTCCCCTGTCCTCAGCAACCCCAGCAGGAGGCTGTGAAGTCACCCATAGTTCCCCCATCGGTCAAAACCCCGACCCCTGAACCCGCAGAGCTTGAGACAAGGAAGGTAAGAGCAGAAAGCACTACTCTACATAGATTTTAATACCATAAAAATAAAATGATAATGCACGGCTGTTGTCTTTATCAGCATTTTCCTTTATAAATAATAATAATAAAAACTTGAAATCATTTTAATCCCAACCTGTCAATGCATTAAACAGTTTTCCTTTTGGTCCTTGAAGGTCCTTCAGATGCAGTGTAATATTGAGCCTGTTGACGAGGGCACGAAACATCACGTAAGTCACAGCTCTGCCAACCTGCTGAGTGATGAAGTAACGACATCTGTACTACATGTGAACGTGCTTTGTTAGAACTCTGAATGGACTGCTTTCATTCTACTTTCAGCTGACCTTGCTGTTGAAACTTGAGGACAAACTGAACAGGCACTTGAGCTGTGATTTGTTACCAAGTGAGTGTCTTGTTTTGAGAATAATATTTCACCATGCTTTCATTTTTGCATGCCTTTCACAAGTGAGAAAATGGTTTTAAATGCTTTTTCAAGGGAGCACAGGTTTGCTGTAGAGGTTTAACTCAAAGCAGAGAACTTAAAGATATACTAATGATACTACGATTTAGAAACCCCCTCCCCCCCAAAAAATACTTAAATACACACTATCTCAAAGAATATTGCTACGATCTGCTGCTGATATTTGTTGCATTGCTACCCTTACATTGCACTCATAAGCAGTGCTGGGTAATGTTGCTTTTAAAAGTAACTTTATACGTCACACTATTAAAAGTCATCCGATATGTTACAGTGTTGCCCACTAAAAATAAACACCCCTTTTCAGTTAGCTTGCGCAAGTTGGTTATGTTGTCCAGTCTGTTCGGCCTGCTCTGCATTCACTTCTTAGTGTGGGCCGTGGCCCCCTTGTGGGCTTTGTAGGTAGTGCAGGTGGACTATTTTAAGCTGCACATAGGTACCTCTTAAGCGATGAAATGCTTATTTGAAAAAGTAACTAAATATCTAATTTGAGTGCTGTAACCTGTGACTTTGGCACTGATCATTTCTCAGGTGATGCAACTGTTACAAACGATAGGACAGGACAAAGTAGGCATCTAAATGCTTTGTAACCCTATCACTATTTAAATATTGTGTTTTTGTTCAGATGAGAACGTGCAGGAGCTAGCTGTGGAGCTCGTTCAGCTGGGGTTTATCAGTGAGGTGAGGTTTTATCCGTGAAGTTACCACATACTGCTATCAGAGAACAATTAGAAAGATTACTTTGAGCTCACTGCCTTTTCATTTCAGGGCGATCAGCCTCGACTCGCATCTGTTCTCGAAGAGGCCTTCTCTAAGTTTTACAGCCGGAATGGTTCGCTCAATCCGGTGACTGTTTCCTCATAGCCGAGGAGTCGCCAGGCCTTCTTTCAGCCTTCCTCATCCATTTACAGCGGGACTAGCTTTTGCTTCACCTCCGAGTTGCAGGAAAGCCTTTGCGAGGACAGAGGAGGAAGCCTTGGTCTGACTGCAGATCCCACAGCCTGTTCTTGTATCTTCTAGTGGGAAAAGCTGCCACTAAGTGGTTGTTGCTTTAGATCACTTTGTTTTCCCACCAAATACAGCCATCTGCTTCTCTATTAAGAGGAAATCCTAGTTGCAATGGAAAATACAAATGTTTTCACAGTTTGGCCTATTTCTTTCAGTTCTGAAGTAGTGAAGAAATGTTAGAGGTAAGCAAGAAAATAAAAAAGGGGGTGGTAAAAGTATTTTCCTTAAGTCAGTGTTAAAATTGTATTTTAAACATTTTTTCACTTTACACTGTTTAATAGTTGTCTGTATGGAAAAACTTTGTCTTGTGTGTGAGTGTGTGTGTGTGTGTGTGTGAGAGAGATGGTAATGTAGGGTTAAATCTGGTTGTCTGGTCCTTTAAACTGTGTCCTGAGCAGTGAGTGAGGAATCATCGTATCTTGTATCACTTCTGGAAGGCTGAATCGCATCAAGCGAGTATCAGTTTTACTTTACAGATCTGAAATTGTGCAACATATTCATGAAATGCAGCTGAAAAACAATCGAAAGAGCTACAGATAAAAAAATATTCAAAAGATCAAACTATTTATTTGTGTTACATCTTTTTCTCAGTGTGTATTGTACTTCAATTCCAGCACTAAGGCCGGTGGGTGTTTGAATGTATGCTTTTACTTGCCCTTTTTCTTTAAAATCACACACTTATTTATCACAACAAAAAGGTGGCACCGCTTCACTGCGGTCCAGCTACTATAAAGTAGGGAATTGCAGCACTTATGAGTCGGGGTTAGGTTAATGAAAAGTCTATAGGTGACATTTTACAAACAGGGTGTTTGTTCGCTCCATGTGGGCTTCCTCTAGTGTTTTAAGCATGTGATGGATGATCATCATTGAGGTTGGTGAATGCATGTATGCTTTTCCATGCCTAAATGGAAACCGATGCATGCGGTAGACTTGCTTCTGGAGTTTGTTTAGGTTTTTTTTTTGGTTTTTTTTAAGATTTACTCTGATAATGTACCATGTAGAGACTTGTGTCAGCTTAGGCCTATCAACCTTTAGCTCGAGTAGCTCTGACATAGGTTTCCTTCATGGATACCGGAGCTAAAATCTTTTGAGAAGTTCAGCTAATTGGCTCAGACCGCTCTTTATCTGTTAAGTGTCTGGGGATCTCTCTGCTAGTTTGCACATTTCTGTATCCTGTTGGGAGATGTCCTGTGGCTTGTTTCTCATGTACACCAACCGGAAGTTAAGATTTAGAGATTGAAATTCAGTCGGTGATCCAGTCTCGGTGTCTCCATGCTGTGACAGGGCCTGTTACTGTGAGAGACGAGTGTGGCGCTGCCTGGCATGCTTGTAAACATCTTGTGCACTGTATGCTGGACACTGCTCTGTCTCTGCATTACCCTCTTTTTTCACTTCCTGAAATAAAAAAAATTACACTGTCAGCACTTAATGATATTGTTGTGTGGCATCTTCTTTTTATCAATAACAAACAGATCAACTAATAAGCAAATAATAGAAAAATCATCATTCTTATTTGTGCTCAGACCAGAGTTAAAGTTATCTGCCTTGGTCTTTCCATGGGGACTCAACAGTGCTTCCTACCCAACCTCCTTAAAATCTGGTTTATTTGCATAATTTTGGCATATCTCATGAAGTCCTATCACACTATTCCAAGTTACAGGCCCTTGAAGTATATGATAGATGGATGGAATGTAATACTTTATAAATCGCCTTGGTTTTTTTCTGCATTTTTGAACTCTCATTACTTCTACATTCCCAGAGAACTAAAAATCAGCTCTGTTTAAAAACTCCCACTGAATCAATTTTACAACCACTCCAAGGGTCACAATCTCCAGTCCAGTAGGGGTTTTTTTTGCTTGTCTTTTTAAAAAGATTTTTATTCTGTGATCAACTTTAAGCATGTACACAACAGAGATGATGTAAATGATAATAATAATAATAATAATTAAAAAAAAAAAAAACCCTCACCGAAAGCTGTTTCCCCGTCCTTCCCAGGCCTTTACTGCAGCCACCTTCGGTTGCTGCTTGTTTGTGCGTCTCTGCTTGTCAGGTTTGTCTCCAGCAGTGTAGAGACGCGTTATTAAGTAACTACAGTAACTACGTTATTATTGTGGTAACGAGCACGATAACTAGTTATTATGCCAAAATCAATAACGCGTTTATCGTTACTGGGATATAGGGTCGTTATTCGTGTGTTGCGTTCGTTTTACCTCGGAAATCGGAATACGAACCTGGGAATGATGTCACACTCGAGTAAACGGCGTTCTGGTTAGTCTCGTCAGAGAAGCCGGGATTTCAATATGGCGACGCCTTCGAAAACGGTTGTTTTTCTAGCCCTCTACAAAAACAAATTACTACTAAACATATTCAGCTCATCTGCAGTCTGGATTTACCTACATCTTCCTAGTCGGAAGGCAGAATTTCCGAGTTCAGAGCACAATCGAAAGCACCACGACTGCAGTTTCCGTGTTGGACGTAAAAAGCGCACGTGACGCTATGAC
Source organism: Maylandia zebra (assembly GCF_041146795.1). NCBI lineage: Eukaryota > Metazoa > Chordata > Actinopteri > Cichliformes > Cichlidae > Maylandia > Maylandia zebra. The sequence continues at coordinate 14,382,357 of NC_135181.1, forward strand.
GTAGGCTAGAATCTTAGACCACTGAAGCACTTAATCTACCATCATATTTTACTTATCTACATGGCCCGACTGGAGGAAATATTATTTTGGTTAAATACTGACTATTTGTGAGGCTGAAAATCCTTTTAAGTTTGCCCGTCAGTACTGAACTGACGGGCAAACTTGCACAGTTGATGCAGTTCAGCTGTTTTCAGTTAAGTTTACAAAGAATGGACAAACTGTGTGACTAACTGTGTTTATGTTGAACCATTTTTGCACTATTTTGATACTTACAGCTCGTAAATGGTCTGAGGCATAGTTTAATGTTGGCACTGCTAAAAGTATACTTTCTACCCATTTCAATGGCAAAAATAAATATACCTTTCAAAAGTTTCAACACACTGTATGTCGTGTTTTGCGATCCACTGCTGCTTCCTAGTGATACTACGTACGATGATAGTACTGCTGCATCAACCCCAAAATGATGTGTTTGCATTTATAGACGTTTGAAACAATAGAAATGGATTAAAAGAGAACGATAAAAAGTGACACATAAAACAAACATTGTTCATTTCTAATTTAGTTTCATTCCTTTCATCATTAACTTGCACTCACACTACTACACTGCCATTTTAGGTTCAGGCCATTGGGTGGCACAGTGCACTTGTGGCAGGATAGTGCTAACATGTAAGCAAGCTGGCATCCTTGCTGGGTATTCAGTTAGTCGAGCAACACATTAATAAGAGAATTCTGAGTAAAACCAAAGTTACTTTCCCTAGTAACTAGTTACTCTGAAAGTAACGAGTAAGTAACCGAGTTCAAAATGTCTTCAAACCCATGCCCCAAAGGCACTCTGTAACTTAGTTCAGCATGAATCTACAGATCAGAAAAGGAGATCATCTTAAATAATCTCAGTGTCTCTTGTTGATCTGTTGTGAGGCCAAAATGTTTATGAAGATGATCTTTATTAGCCATTACACTAAAGTTTTCAGAAAGCACTTCCATTTGCAGAAGAAGTCAATTTTGCTCGTTTTACCTTCAAAGTCAGAAAATGACACCATAAATGGCTCCTGAGTGAAGGAACATGCACATGTCTGCACAAATTAGACTCATTTGATAACTCAAATAATTTATACAAAACGGGGTCCTGGTGTATCAGGAGTGTGATCTCCAGCCTCAGAGCATCATCGTTTGAATTAACAATTGTTCGTCCAAAAACGTTAAGAAACTGTAGCCCTTGTACAAGTACATCCAGGTACATAAAGTCACAATGTGTGCTCAAATAACGGTTGAATAAAACACATTTCATGCTGACAAACACAGTGCCGTACAAAATGACAGCAGTATAAGAAGAACAGCAAGACTAAAAAATATTTTTGATATAAAACACCCTAGAAACACGCTCTAAATAAAAAGCTACCAAAATGGCGACATCCAGTTCATGAGTGTTTTTCAGCTGCGTGGGTAATTTTTCAATTCTGTACACTGAGTAAAAAAAAAACAAATTAAGAAAGAAATGAAGCAAAAACTACAAAAACAGTACATAGCACTTCAATTTAAACACATTACTCTTTCACATTAAAATTTGTGTTTTACTTCCGAGTTTGAAAGTATATAGGCACAGTAATTTCATCCGTGAGCCATGTTTCGTCAACACCGTCCCCCTTGTCCTTCCCGGCTCTGCTTTACTTCTCGGACAAGGTCGCGGTCTCTCTTTTCCAGATGCCACTGTGGAGCCACGAGCTGCCAAACATCAAAAAAATAGCGGGCTCTCAGTCGCAGCTGAAGTGAGCTTTCTTTTAAAAAAATTATCAGGTCAGTAAGACAATAAAACATCACTTAACTATTCTCAAGAGTCTCCCGGATGGCAACCAGGAATATTCATACAAAGATGCCGCCTGTTATGCAGGAATATTCCAACTCTGAAGGGTTTCATTCCAAAGCTCTGTGTTGAACGCACATATTTTGTCTGAATTTCAGCACAATTAAGATACTCCTAAATCTCTATTTACAGGCACACACAAGAACATCTTGGTGCATACTTGTTTTAAACATTTGGGGTATATTAAATAGTCACATTTACACTTTGATAGAATGGTACGAGGATCGGCCACAACATTAAAACCAGACAGGTGAAGTGAACAACATTGATCATCTTGTTATAATTTTCAGCAGGAAGATTTTAAATTTACTTTGAAACCCACCCACTCATCTGTTTTCGGGTCCGGGTCAGAGCTTCTAGCAATTCCAGGAAGCTCTGACCCGCTACATGGTAATGGCGTTTCCCGATGGCCGCGTTCTACCACAAAAAGTGCTCATAAGCATATGAAGAAGCGCAGAAAACAACCAACGGTACTCAGTTTGGGACAACAGACACCTGAAGAGACCATAGAAGAGTAGTCCCTCCTCTTAAAGGGTCTCAATCCGAACTCTCAATCCAAATCGAGCCCAACTCAAAACCTACAGAAAACATGCAGCAATCCGAGGACCTGCAGCAGGGCAGATCCGTGAAGGTTTTCATGGCTCAAGAGGGTCGTGCACATTATTCAGCTGGTGGTTTTAATGATGTAGCTGACCAGGTTATATAAATGTGTGCATATATACCAAATTTATTATTCAAAATTTTTTTTCTCCAATAGAGACATTTAGAGAAACAAGTTCATTATCATAACCACTGAGGCTTTGACAAAAGTCTGTATACGAATTTCTCATCTTTCTATAATCATGTTTAGACATGAATGTAAATAATGTTCACAACTCCAATATTTGCCCAAAATCCGTTAAAGATTTAAGTCTAAAATATGGCCTCTTTTTCAAAGAAAAGCCGAGACGATGAAAAAAGCGTGATGGCTGATTTCCAGTTTCAGAGTTACGTGGTTTGACTGTCACGACTGACTGAGACACCGGAACAGAAGTCAGCCACTGTTTTCTTAATTTTATGATCAGTACCTGTACTGCTGGACCTCAGTGATCATTTTGTTCTAATAAATACTGACAAATACTGCTTAAAAAAGATATTACTTTGAATCTTCTTGTCAGTATTGCAGCAGATCAAGAAAACTCTGAATTCTTACACATCTGTAAGTTTAACACATGAACGGACTTAAATAATGTTGTTCGGTTAGTTTTACTTTCATGCCAGGAGTTAAACTGTAAAGAGCGGTTTAATTAAATATTTTACAGCTGCAGCAGAGAACCTGTCAGTGCCATCTTCCTCTGGGCATGTCCACATCGGGCACCAGGTCTTCATTCAGATAAATCTACTTGGTTTGTATCTCTGCTGACACCTGTATTTGTATTTAATCGGGATAAGTAAACCTTTTTTGTTTTCCTTCAAAAAAATGACCAGCTCTGCATATTAGATACCTCATTTTGGAGTGAAACTCTTCGACCTGTGATGTGGCAGAAAACAGGAAATATACAGAATAATATCAAGTTAGCACCATCAGTGCAGCAAAAGGCATTCGACTCGTGGAGGCTTGGCCTGGTTCCACTCATGGCTGGAAGTAGAGGACTTCGCGGTGTTGTTTAGCTCTGTGATAAACTCGTCCGGATCTGACGAGTTCTGATGAGGTGTGAAAGCTCTGGGACGTCCCCTATTTCTTCAAACACTGGTACATCAATGCTCGTGGATTCAACACGTAGCGCTCGGAGTTGAGCAACTTGGTGAGATTCTGTGGCACGTGGGGCCGGGGCGCCATGTAGGACATGCCGGGGCTCACCGCCATCACCTCGGCAATCTTCTTCTTCATCTCACTTATCTCCCTGTCCTGCTTCATCACCTTATCTGTCAGAGGAAGGTGTAGATGTAAGGAGATAGATACTGAATGAGCTGCAACGCATAGGATTTCTGTTATTTCTGCACTCGAATGTAAGCTGAGCAAGATTTTCTCTGTCCGTGCAAAATCCCCTTAATCTTAACCTTAAACTCAAATCGAGGTAATAAGCTAGATGGATTATTCAAAGAAGACTTTATCTGAGCAGAAGTAGTCTAAACTCATCGCTAAGATTTGTGGTATCAAGGGTGTTATCTACATTTGGCTGAAATTCCCCACAAGGAGGAGAAGTGGTCGTGTGAGGTCTGACAACTGAAATGTTAAAACACCCTCTATTAAACCACAAAATCATTGGGTTTAATTTAATGGATTTTTGGTCGAATGCCTGAAATCAGATCTGCAGTTTAGCACAGCTCTGACATTTCTCCAGCCCTGAGACTGGCAGTAGGATTACAGTAGCCTGTCACCTCTAGAGGCTAGGGTTATGTCTCCACCTGCTCTCAAACTGGGAACATTTCACATGTTAAGTGAATGTGTTAACCACTACACCACAGAGCCACTTTCATAGTCTCTCACTAACCATTAAAAGCATTTGCCAAAGACAATACAAAGGAAAAAATTAAGCTAGTGCAAAACTTTTTCTTTCTAATGGCCAGGAGGGGAATGCACGGTGAACAGCTCTCAGCAGCCTCGCTCTGTCACCTCAGCACACACTTTCTGATGTATATGCAGTCTCAACTGATAGTTTCAGGTCGTACTGATGAAACAAGAAGTTCACTTTGTAAATAAAGGTCCATGTTAGAGTCAGACAGCAGCATCATCCATGGTACGCTCAGAGGCTTGACCATCTGGTACCCTCAGTTTTTCAGGCAGATCAACCTTGAGGTTAAGGTAACAGGGATTTGAACACCTACTGTATCTTGGACGTCTATGCTGACAACAATACCCCATCAGCCTTTTACGACTGATGGGTAAAAAGCTGAAATGCCAAAACTGCTTCAAATCGGGACTTCATTAACCAATCGGTAACATCATGGCTGCATCCATCTTTTATACTTTCTATGCTACTGACAAGTGGCTTAAAGGAAGATTACAGAAGTTCTTGGGGATAATACGCCTCATCGTATTATCCTAATCATACGCAGTGGCACTGATGAAGCCATGTAAGCATGGTCTAGTAGTTTGTATATTACTTAACATTAGCTTTTTACTACTGCCAATTGGATTCAAGCTTCCAAAATACAACATATAAACAAAAGTACTGGAGCAACTACACACTACACCTACAGGAACTGCTCAGCAATGGAAACCCATGCCATGAAGCTCCCACTATCACTAAGCTCTTTAGAACAGCTCATTCTTTCTTTTACAATTGCTTGTAAAGGCAATGTCACTGAACAAAAACTGAACTCAAAGATTATGAGGTGTGGCCCAATAATGTAATTTATCATAACTGGCATCAATTTGTGAAGAATTTGTTTCCAAATATGTTTTTCTGTATTTAGTGATAACCCAAAAGTAATCAATTTGGCTTCTTTTTTTTTTTTTTTGAGGGAACCACGACAATGCTAAAAGAAAAACATTAAATAAACAATTTTTAAAAATCCCAGCAGTCACACGGTGGTGCTGTTCAATCCGACTCACAATTTGCCCCACATATCATAGTTTACTTTCCTTGACAGTAATTTCTAATCTAATGGCAGTTTGCAGATCAAACTGAAGAAGGGGAAAAAACACAGTGATGTAAATCAGGGATGTCAAACTGATTTTACAGTCCGTTTAAAGCATATCATATTTGATACATGCGTTTTTGAGACTTTTACATCATCAGTATGATTTTTAACTAATTAATATATAACATTTTTCCCCAGAGGGTTGACTAAACACTTCATTTTCAAACAAATTGAATTTTCTGGCATTTATGTCATGGTTCAGGATTTAACGGATTAAGTGTGAATAATTTTAACTAGACACCGAATCCCTCAGAGATCTTAATATAAGAAAAACGGTAGATCTTCTACATGATAAAGAAATTGCTGAAAGTCATCTGACGACTCTTTGAGCATAAACTGTAAGAAATAAATGTATAAAATTACAGAAGAAATTCTGGTTAGTCACTGTCCAGACTGTCCTGTAATTATAAAATAGGTTTTGCTAAGTCACAGAAAATATATTTTCTTTTGGTTTTACATTAATGTGGACCCCTTTCTGTCATTTAATAGTTTATCTATCACTTAAGTACTTTGGTGTCGTATGAATGCCAGTGGGGGAGGTCTTTATCTATATGAAAAACCTGTAAAACCTCTGAAAATACAATAAAAGTCCCAAATTTATGTCATAGTATCCTTCACATTTTCCAAAGCTGTCAGGTGGGTTTGACACCCCTGATCTAAATTAATATCAGAAATAAGTATATCAACCTTGGGCGATTTCTAGCTGTCTGCGGGCATCTCCCAGCGCAGAGAAGAGGTCCAGTTTGATGCGAGTCTCAGCGCTCAGGTTGTACTCCAGATGTTGAGCCTTTTCCTGCATGGCTGACAAAGTGGACAGCAGCATATCTGTCTCTTTTTCCACACAGCGGTACTTTCCCAAAGCCTGAGTCCAGAGAACACATTAGCAGTAAGAATAAGTGCAAAACATCAAAATGCCAGTAGTAATTCCTGCAGCGACCACCTGTGGGAGTTGGTGCTTTGGTTTCCTGAGTATCTTTTTCTTTTTTTTGTATTTCAGACAGGCACAGTTTACGCTCAGAAAACCAATGCACCACACACATAATTACTTCCAAACAGTGATGACGGCCAGCCAGCCATTCAAAAAACATAAAATCTGCAGCACATTATCATTAAGATATTTTGAAAGATGACTCTTTCTAGGTTAACAATTTGCCTTTTGTGAAAGGTGATAAAAAAGTGTAATGTTTTTATGAAAGACCTGGCTTCTAGTACAGCATGCTCCATGGAAAGTATGCCACTAAAATGACATCAAATACCACACAGAACCACAATTTACACACCTAATGTCACACAAAAACACCCATACAGTAATGCTGCATACTGATGTGATGACAGAGTGCATTATGGTGACTGCAGGCCAAAATAAAATGGATTACAAAAAAAATGCTCAAGTTCCTCAATGAAAACCATTCTGTTTTCTTAGGGAGTTAAACACACAAAAATCAGAAACAGCAAATCAAACAGCAAAAGAAGGACTTCATGACCAAACTGAGGACAACCGAGCACTGGATCACTTGAGACTCACAGACACTTAAATGCACAAGTTCATTCCCAAATAGAGTAAAAAGATACCTCAACATCACTCTCTAGATCTACCACACGACTGTCTTTCACTTGATACTCCAGTTGTAGTTGTTTGTACTCTGTCTCTAGCTCTTTAACCTTTTTCCTTAACATTTGGGTTTCACAGTGTTCCTGCCTGGTGTGGGAAACGGAGAAAATGAGAGCGTTTGAGCAGTGACAGAGAGGCTTTGGCGGGAACTGAAGACCAGTTTCCACAGAAAGAAACAGAACATTTGATTTGCATTATAAACACTGATGTTTTCTCTTTCAATTATTTTGAACACACACACGAGAGATTTCTTTAAAAGAAGTAACTGCTTATGGTAAATTAAAGAATCATCTGTTTTCTTGCAGAGAATTAGAGGAAAAGATCAATGTCACTCTTGGTTAGCTTAGAGCTAAGACAGGAACGCGGGAAAAGCAGCTAGCTCGGCTTTGTTCGAAGATAGCATACGCTCTTTGGCCACTCAAGTACGCCTGTTCAACAGCTCATTAGCGCAAATATCTCATCAGCCAATCACATGGAAGCAACTCAGTTCATTCAAGCTGGCAGATACATTCAAAGAGATCAGAATGAAGAATAAAAGCAATCAAAGTCACTTTGTTTATAGCACAGCGAATGGTGCCTGTATTTCAGAAAGTGATGATCTACTGGAATTTTCCCACACAACCATCTCTAGGGTTTACAGAGAATATCAAGAAGAGAAAATATCCAGTCAGTGGCACTTGTTTTTTAAAACGTGTCAACCCTGTATTGGACTATTTCTTGGCTAACCTTTAGCGAAAGAATGCCAAATTAAACGGTAAAGTGTCGGTTAGCATGGTTTTGGTCCCACAGGTTTCAAGACTGGTAAATGTATTCCCAACCAGTTGGTGAGTGGTTGTAAAGCTGTTCACAAAGGATGCTGCACTGAAAACCTCTTTCAATTGCTTTGATTACTAGCAGGTTGCCATGGTCGCCCCTAGTTTACATGGAAGTCGCTGACTTGCCTGCAAATGCTGGATAACTATTTACTGTGCTGTAGTGGAACTTCAAAAACTGCGACATAACCCAGAAATGGAGTTCAGTGACTTTCTAAGAAAATGTTGTAACAACATATGTTGACCCAACATGTATTTATGTTTCTAGGGAGGTTACACCATAGGCTGCAGTATAAGATTTCAGTGGAGGTTGCAGTTACGACATACCTATGGAACAGACGTCCTGCTGAATCATAATTCTTGCTGTAAGGATGACCGTGGCAATCTGTGAGCAACCAAAGCAGCTGCAAGGTAGTTTTCTTTGTAGCACTCTCTTTGCAACCGATTTCACTGACCGACTCCCAGCAACTTCATGCTGAGCAGTTAAGGAATACACATTTTTACTTAGCAAGTGCTGGTTGCCAGAGGGCCACCGGCTGGTCTCTGGGCCTGCGTGACTGAGGCTTAAGGTCTAAGTGATGACTGGCAGCCTTCTTAACCTCTGAACAACGCAAGGCTAACTGGCTAAGGAAGGCTAGTCAAAATAATGTTAATCTCCTCATCTAACTCTCAACAAGAAAGCAAGTAAACATCATTTAAACCAAATGTTTGGCCGCATGCTTACAGCAACATTTAACTCAGAGCATGTTTCAGGAAATATAAGAGGGAATTTAAAAGTGTGGGTTACCTGTTTGTTAGACTCCGTGCTGTGCTCGCCGCCTCCTCCAGTTTTTGAGCCTGAAGCTCAGCCAACTGCTTCTCAGCAGAGAGTCTGGCCTCTGCCTCTGCTCTGGTCTTCTTCTCCAGCATCACACAAGTCTGCTTGTCCCTCTGCTTGTTTTTAGTTAGGCACAGAATCCTGAAGGGATGACATTAAAGTGGTTTTAAATAAGTTGCAGAAAAAGAGCAGCAATATGTGGGTTACTGCCACATGCAAATGGACTCGTTTGAGATCAGCGTCAAGCATACTTCAAAAACAGACATAAATGTTAAACAGGTTTCTTATCATCCTTGTAGTTGTTGTAGTCACTGGAGAGCACCTTCCTTTAAAAAAACTGGAGCATGGCTTATCAAAGCTGGTGGTGCTGATCAAAACTGCATAACATGCTCTTCTCAAATGCGATTTTATAGCCTTTGGCTGCTGGACGTGGTTTTGATGTGGTAAATGTGTTAGGAGTACCTCTGTAGTGGGATAAAATAACTAACTGAGCCTCCCTCCCCCCATTTTTTTTTAGCTCTAAATGTGCTTAGAGTGATAATCTGAGTCACATATTGGAGGAAAAGGAGGAGTGGAAACATAATTTGCATTAAAAACATAAAAAAGTAGATACTGTGGCAACGTACAGGTAATAAAAATGGTTTGTGTGACAAAGCAGGTCTGCAGCAGTGCAGCTGATCAGCAAAGTCAGTGATCTCATCATATTCTCTTTTATATAGTGATATACTATACTTCATTCATACAGCACATTCACCTGATCTGATATTGTAGCTTTACACACAAACCTTTTCTTTTTCTTGTGCAGGTTTTTAATTCTACAGTGACAGTTAAGTTCAAATCTTTTGCTTTGTTTCATGGACAGAAGAAACAATTTCATTGTCACTTTAGGTTTGGATAAGATGGGATAAACATTTTTTCATATTTACTGACAGTAGCTACAGTATTTTAAGTACTATAAAATCCGGTTTTGTGTGATAACAACTGGACACTCACTTGCTCTGGAGAAGCATGTTGGACTGTCTGAGCAGGGAAACCTCTGGTCTAAGGCTCCTCTCGCTGTTGGTCAGGTTGCAGATGTGACTTCGAAGCTCCTGTTCGGTCTGCCTGCTCGACTGCAGCTCACTCTTCAGCCTCCTCAGCTCCTGCTCCAGCCTTCAAGATAAAAAACAACATTTTAGCACTGCTGTAAGCATCACCCGAGTCAAGCTTAGCTAAATACTTACTTGCTTGTCTGTTCAGTGTGGTAACTCTGAGCTGCTGTGGCACTCTTTTCTGCTGCATCCCTGTTGGGGCTGACTGTTTTGGAGCTAGACCTGTGTTTCTTCTCAGTCCTTCCCGCAGGAGGTGAAGGAGTATTTGAGCTGCTTCTTCTGACTTTTGGTGAGGAGTTCTTAGCTGCTCGCGTTGCTTTGCTGCCGTGCTCCTCTTGAGGTAGATTTTCTGGAGTTGTTGATGATTCCGGTCCTCCTGTGCTGCTGTGCAGCAGATCTTTGGACTCACCCACACTGGGTTTGGATGATGACGACGATGACGATGGTGGCCGGCGGTTTGGTTCGGCTGACCTCACCTCCTGTGACCCTTTCTCTGTTGCTCTCTCCTCACTGCGGATCTGGAGGCAGTCCACAGTGTGTGCCTCATCTTGGGCCAGCACAGCACCGTTCTGACACTGATACTGACTCGACTCAGGCTTGACTTTCCATTTGGAGGCTGTAAAATCAAAACAGGTCAGTTTTAGGAGTCTACTATGGAGCTCAGAAACATCTAGGATGAGTAAACATTTATGGCTATCCTCACTTTGGTATGAACTAACATTTAAAACTTTAAACAGGGCCAGCATCAGTCACTAGAATTACTTATTAATCACAATGAATTCTCACTGACTTAACCCAACCAAAATATTTGCCTGCAGTCCTTTCACTGATCCTATGGAGTGATAAATAGGTTCTCCACTGCTTTGCACAGTTTACACCAGGGATGTGTCAAATCCATTTTACATCATGGGGCACACACAGCCCACTTTGATCTTAAGTGCACCCGAAACACCCCTTTCTGTCAGTGTAAAGAAGTTTAAATACACATTTAATCCCTCAGATACCTTAATATAAGAAAAACTGTGTTTTTCTTATATTAAGAAAATCTCAGTTCTTCTATATGATAAAGAAATGTTGCTATAGTGAAAAAAAGTCACTTGACAACTCTTTGAGCTTAAATTGTAAGAAAAACATGTGTGAAATTACAGAAATCATTCTAATGAATGCCAGTGGGGGAGGTCTTTATCCATAGGAAAAGCTGTAAAACTTTTTAAAAGTCCAGCATAAGCTGGTTGAGAAAATGGGTGGATTTATGACGGGGACCACATTTTTTCATATTAGCATTATGTTGTTTTCAGTAAGACACGAAAGAAATAATTTGCTCTGTAAAGTGTGGGGTTATAAATTAAGATTCTTATTTAGACTTACTTTGGCCACCACAGGATTTTGAACCACAGTGGTTTCGACTTGCATCTTTTATATACAGTCCAAATCTCACCAGTACTGACTAGTAATGTGTGCCGAGTTTGTAATTAGTAAAATAGCCAGAAAATGAAAACATGGGGAGACATGACTGTTTAAAAAAAAAAAAAAGCAAACAAAATCTACAACTTAAAATGTCAAATGTATTTTTTATAATGCACGTATTGAAAAATTTTTTTTGTCAAAATTGTTTTAAAAATGTCAATTTTTGCACCTTTGCTTCTTATTCCTTTCCCTTCATCTCTGTCCATGTTAGTTTCTCCCCCTATCATGTAATTACCATATTAAACGATACATTTATACATCGGTATGCAGCACTTATCTATTTTCAGAAGCACTCTGAAATATTTTGATAGCACAAAGCGTCAAACAGTTGCAGTAACAAGAAGATTGCTTACTTTGTTGTGCCAGCAGCAACACATCATGTTCTAGGAGGTTATTAAATACAGTTTCAGCTTGGGACTTTTACTGTCTGCGTCTTCTCAGCGAACTGACTCACAAATGTATGTTGTAATCACCTGACTGAGTGGCTCCATAAGTGGAGATTGTAATAAACTGTCAGCTTGAAAACAAGAACGACCGAAACCAAAAGAAGAGTGAAAAACCCTCCAGATAGTAAGAATGGTAGGTAGATGGTGCAGGTGCACAGACTCACTGCTGCTGCCATCTGTGCCTGTCTTGGGATAAACCTGCAGGCCTGGGGGGAGCGAGTGCTGAAGGAGGTGCATGTGGAAGTCATTCTCACTCTGCACTGCTTTCTGTATGCGCAGCTTAAAGATGTTGGTGAAGTAGCAGGTGGCATCAAACCCCAGATAAACTACAGGATATCCAATACTGAAAGTGAATACAAGGCAGTTAGAATAGAATAGAACAGCCCTTTATTGTCATTGTACATGTACAAGGAAATTGTGGGTGCTCCACATTAACTGTGCCGGAATAAATTATAAATATTAGAAAGTAGTCAGTATATAATATTTCAGTGATGAAATATTAAATACTAAATCTAAACTTTATACATTTTGTATCAAATAAACATACCAGTGAGCGGCAAAAAGATGGGACAGGTTGGCATGTGAGGTTTTAAGGTCTTTGAGTCGAAGTGAAGCCTCTGTGTACACGAGCAGGATCCACAGAGACACAGTTGATATACAGATGCCCTTCTCTGAGGAAAAATAATCAGATGAGAAGAAAATTACTAATAAATTTAAATAAGAGAATATTTTTTATTTTATGAGATGAAGAAAGTTGGGCAGATTTTGCCAAGTGGATGATAATTGTCATACTCACCTGTGTGCCATATGTAATTGAATAACACATAGGTGCTCGCCACAAAGAACAGCCAGTGCAAAGGAACAAAAATTAAACAAAAGATGTCCAGAGTGAAGGCAGCGCAAACAAAAACAACACAAATAACCTGCAAACAAAAAGGGAAAGAAAGAAAAACAACAACAACAGGAAAGTAAAATGTGAGTAATTCACTGAAAATAGAAGAAAAGCCATGTTCTTGTTCACTGCGTGAAGCCTACTACGCATCACTGGCTGGCTTATCATCATCAGGGCCAGTGCACAGAATATGAAATCACACACAGCAGGAGTCCTCACCAGCCCATGGCAGTGGAAAGTGGTGTACACGCTCCCAAAGAAGAGCCAGCACGGCCACAGGTACTCCAGTCTGAATTCAAGGATGAAGTCTGCCAGCAGCACCAGTGTCCACATCACCATAAACTTCAGGAAGGTGTACGCGCTATAAAGACATGCAGACATTATTAAAAAGAAGAAGGAAAAAATCAATCCTCCTTCATTATTATTATTTCACTTTGAGCTCATGGCAAACAAACGTGCCTCTTCCTCTGAATCCAGTAAATAAAGGCTGTCAGATAAAGCACCAGATACTCACACACAGCCCAGTATGAGACCAAACTGCAAAAACGGCATTAACCTCTAATTGAGCCAGCTGTGTCTTAAAAATACAGTCCTTCCTTTTAAGCAGGGCCACTATAACAAGAACAATGACTGTTCCCTCATTTTATTAGGCAGCCGCAAGCCAAACAGGAGCTGTGGTTTTCCTCCTTTGTTCTGCTCATCCATAGGCTGCTATCACATCACCCCTTCTTTGTTTGGTAACCATGGCAAAATTTCATCTGGAGGAGAGAGGGAGCACCACAGCATCCTTCTGCAAGTCGACAACAGCCTTTTAATTTTACTTATAAAGAATGCATTTCAATTAATCTCACTTGTATTTATATTATAACTAACTGCTAACTGTGCAGGTTGTTCTACAAAAAATTAAAAAATAAATTAGAATCAGCTGGGAGAGGGCTTTTAAACAGCATATTAAATCCATCCTAGAAGCCCAATATAGTCTTTTTTATTATCTTATTCTCCTTGAGTAGCATGCTTAATTGGCCTAATAAAACTCCCAAGCAGAGCTGATGTAACTTTAGTTCTCTATATGATGTTATTGAAATAGCGCCCTTTATTGTATTTAGCACTATCACTAAATATAATTACCAAACAAGCTAGTGAAGTGTAAAGGAATCACCACAGCGTCTTTAATTCTCCAATCAAGTTCTTATCTGCTTTGTAGTATTTCCAGTAGTGTAATTCAATTATATGTGTTTGTGTTTGTGTGAAATCACTGCACACAAAGAGCAAGAAATATAATATGTGACTGGCACACAAAATAAAATAGGACGTCTAAATCTCAAAAATAAACACAATCTCTTGCATGTGTTGTTTTTTGTGGAAAGAAAGAAAGAAAGAAAGAAAGAAAGAAAGAAAGGTGCACAATGAACAGAAAAAGTGGTGTTCCGTTCTTATTTGCGTGTCTTTTCTTGTCTGGACTCAGTCTAGACGCTTCCAGATTTTGTGTGCCAAATAAGCCAAAGAGGAATGCGCGTTTGTTTCTATTTTTCCAAACGACGAATGGAAATAAATAAACAAAACGCAATGTGGCCGTGTTAATTTCACGCGCGATTAAGAGTGGGGGATAGAGCAGGCAGTGAGAACGCAGATGAGACGAAAGTAGGCCGACGTCAACTTGCACAGCTTCTGTTTTTATTCTGTAAACAAGGCGGGCTGAAGTAACCCGGTGCAACATTTGCGCCTTAATTCCGCCGCACTGAGGCTAATCAAAGCGCCACGCTGGCTCATTTAGGATGTGAGGGGCGGATGGAGGTGATGGGATGCGAGTCAGACAGGTGAGCGGGATGACGACGGCTGAAATCTACACAAAGACGGCCACCACAACAAAAGCAGCCGCCGGGCGCCGCGGCTCGCTACCTTTCAGACAGCTTCTCCGTGATTTTCAGCTTTTTCATCTTCCGTAGCCTGTTCGCGTCCACATAACGTTTCTTCATCTTATGGCTTCTGCTCCCCGCGTGCTGACGTTGGACACACTGCAGCAGAGGCGACAGCGACGGGGGATAAACGACAGAGCCGAGAGGAAAGACAAAACAGCCCGGCTCCCTCTTTGTGGATGAGGATGCTCACTTCAACCTGTGATGATGTCTGCGAGCAAATGTAGAGGACCGACACTTCTGCGCATGCTCAGTGGAGGTTGTACCTACAAACGTTTATCGCAGAAGGGGAGCAAATCAACACACTGTACACATGTGTTCTGTTAATTATGACACACACTGCACAAAAATACTAACCGGGCTCATTATAAGTTCGATAATAAAGGTGATTATCATTCAACTCTCAGTTTTTTAGTCTCTTTCAGTTCCTTGATTTGGCTTTAAACTGCATAACTTTACTGTTTCAATCCAAAGCGTGTCAAACATCAGGTCCGGGGACCCGGCAAAGACTCCTGTGCAGCCCACTGGACAGTTTGGGAAAATGTGATGGAGGGACTTCTAACTGTATTATAGCTTTCAGGAACTCCCCCTGCAGTAATTAAGTGAGAGATAAACACCGTCTACTATAGAAATTGCTTTTTTGTTTAGTTTGTTTAGTTTAGTTTTTGTTGTTTTTTTTATTTTGGGGGGGGGGGGGGGGGGGGGAACGGGACCTTATTGAAATAAAAGCACGAGATTTTCTGCCAATTAACAAAAACTTCCGTTTTTTAATTAGCTACAGGACAGGCTGGGCAATAAGCTATTACAACTTTTTTTGTAATTGTATACAGTATCTTACAATGAAAGCTCCAAAAGTTGTGCTGGAAGATGATTTTCATTTACTACAGCAGCATGTCTTTGTCATGTAGAAAATACGGTTGAGACTGCATTACCTTTTTATATTAAAATATCTGAAGGATTAAATGTGGAGTCTACACTGATTTTTGCTGTTTTCACTGGTCTGGTCTACTTAATATAAAACTGATGTTAAATGAGTTGACAGGTGAGACGTTAATTTGTTATAGCAACATTAAGTTAAACGCAAGTAACTTAAATGTCTGTGAAGGTTCTCACAGAGCTCATTGTGAAACCTGGACCCACCCTATCGTGTGATTTCCTGAGGTCAGATGGCCCAGGGTGTGAGTGGGCGTTAAGGCGTCTGGGAAGGGATCTCAAAACTGGATTATAGATGGCAGACAGATACAAACACACCCTATCACACGATAGGGTGTGTTTGTATCTGTCTGCCTGTCTGATCCTCTACCTAATCACATTAGGTAGAGGATCATCAAGGGGTCCTTTGTCCCTCTTTGGGGGGATACTCCCACTGGGTTTAAATCTGGGACTCTCCACCATTTGACCTTTAAAACTGAAGAAGCTTCTCGGATGAGAGGTGAAACATCTTCAAGCAACTTAAAGAAGTCCAGACGCTTTTCTTTCAAAACTCCTTAGACTAAGTAACTTAAATACACTCCTCGACTGATCTGAAAACGTGAACATCAAGTCAGTTAAACTTCAGGAAATCACTCAGTCTAGTAAGGAAATATAAAACAATGTGAATTTGTTTCACCTGCGTGGATGTGAATGAAAGTGACAACAAGTGCACTGTAGAGGCAAACCGTGAAATGGACACAGTGGACCTGCATGTTTATTACACACTTTGCCATGCTATCCGGTTGACCTGGTGCTAGGAATGGTCAGCAATCTGTCAGCAGGGAAATGGAGTAAAGTGACTGCTAAACCATTTCTGCTTTGGGAAGTTTTCTTTCTTGTTGCCTCTGTGAGAAAGAAATACTTTAACTTCATTTAAATGTAATGTTTGGAGATTTTGTAATTAAAAAAAAAACAATACACAAACAAAACAGGGAGATGCAAATAAATGACACAGAAACCATTTAAACAGTAGAAAATCTGACCATGTAGAGCATGTTTTGTAGTGAATGGTCTTTACAGCTAGTTTTTATTCATAAGTCTGAATACAGGAACACATTTTGTGCTCCACTGAAATGTTATGAAACAAGTGTTTACACTGCAAGGGAGTAGATTTATTTTTCCTCAACAGAAATAAACCTGTTTTTTCAAGTAAGATAAGATTACTTTTGTGGAAAGAAATGCAGAAAGTAGAGGAAATAAAAGAGAAAGACTCCCCCTAAATGGTTGTGAATTGAATCATGATGACTGGATATACCACAGATGTAATTTGCCATACTTTGACCAACACCCTGTGTTTGATATATCATTAGCTTGCAGTATTGTTATTACAATTTCTTCATATTTTATTGTATGAATTGTGTGTTTTTGCTTCAAAGGAGAAGTTTGCGGATCTGACCAGTTCTCCATAAGCTGACAAGGATATAGAGAGGAGAAATATTATCAATGCTCTTAATCGCATTTGAATTTTGTAATACCATTTATAGTCATGTTAAAAAGGTCTTCACGGGATTTCATGCAGTTCTGTGGAAAACTAAATAGATACCATGATTCAGTATTTTACAGCAGTAAATTGGAGCAATAGTTTCCTGTATGACTTTATCAGTTACATCATTGCAGAGGAATTTTGGCCTTTGATAATGTTGATAATTATGATTTGCTTCATTGACATTTGGAGACATTGATTTATGCATAGCTCTCTTTAGGTCCCACCACAGCATTTGGACTTTGACTAAACCATCACATCACATTGATTGTTTTCTTGTCCAGATGTTCTGTTGTAGATTTGCTGCTGTGATTGAGATCACTGTCCTGTCACATGTCCCCAATTTTTTCAGAGCTCTTTCCAAAGTCAGTAAGGTTTCGATAAAAGTCAAACAATTTGGCGTCTAAGGTTTAAAATTATGGTGAAAGGGTTTTTATTTGTGACTCACAGACGTGAAGTGATTGACTGTTTTGAAAAAGGTGATATGAGTGTCTTTTGCGCGGATGAGATTGCGCTATGAAAAAAGTCTTTTTCAAAGCATCGAAACATATGGAGAAAAATTCTAACACAGAGCTGCATGTTTCAGACTAGACAAACTGCCAAAACCTCTGCTTTTACATGGATGGTCACATTTGTTAAAGTTCAGTTAGAATTCATTTGATTAGCAGCACCTGGCTAATTATCCTTTTATTTCCCGTGGAAGCAGTAAGGATGCACTTAAAGAGGACTTTAATGCAATCTTCTGTTTGATATTCAAAATTACAGCAAAAGGAAACTATGCATAGAAAAAGAAAATAAACACAGGGGTGCAGTGAAAACACACACATGCGATCCACAGACATGGTAAATGGCCTGTATTTGTATAGCGCTTTACTTAGTCCCTAAGGACCCCAAAGAGC
The DNA here is from genome assembly GCF_041146795.1 of Maylandia zebra. Classification (NCBI taxonomy): domain Eukaryota; kingdom Metazoa; phylum Chordata; class Actinopteri; order Cichliformes; family Cichlidae; genus Maylandia; species Maylandia zebra. The sequence continues at coordinate 14,400,252 of NC_135181.1, forward strand.
TTTACACTACATTCAGTCATCCACCCATTCACACACTGGTGATGGCAGCCACATTGTAGCCACAGCCACCCTGACAGAGGCGAGGCTGCCGGACACTGGCGCTACCGGGCCCTCTGACCACCACCAGTAGGCAACCAGGTGAAGTGTCTTGCCCAAGGACACAACAACCGAGACTGTCGGAGCCGGGGCTTGAACCAGCAACTTTCTGATTACAAGACAAACTGCCAACTCTTGCGCCACGATCGCCCCACATGACCAAGGACTTGTCCCATGTGCGAATCGAAGCAGGTGTGGTTATTCTCTCATTAGTCCTTGAATTTGTCTGTTTGTTTCACTCATGTCTAAGTGGTCCTGCCTGTATAAATCACACATGTGGGGGTCTTGGAGGGTGACAGGTAACCGCGATGATGTACAGCTCTACCCTGCTGTGCGCTCTGGAGTATTCGTGTAATAATTTCAAATATGCGATTGACATGAGTTAATAACGTTTCCTCTGAAAAACCTGCTTATTACAGCTTTAACAGAGCTTGCAATAAGCATAAACAAAAGAGTTTTGCAGACAACAATGTGTTATTTAAACATTAAAGATTAAATGGCCATTCTTCTGCTCTGCTCTCCAAAGAGATGGAACAAGGCTGGGGCCAGTGCTGAGAAATAGGACGATACTTGATCCATTAGTCACAGGCCAGCCAGTAAGTTCCTGTTTCTTTGACTGTTTTAATGTAGTAACTAGGAATCAGTCATTTTTTTAAGTAGTCGAAGGGCACATACAGAAAATCACAGAAGCATGCAAATAGCAGCACATTATAAAATCCTTATAGTTGGACAAATAAAAAAAAAATTAACCTTGTTTCTTGTGACATTTTGTTGGCCTAAGTTTTAGTGTTATTTCATTTAGTCTTTTTTTCTGTACTGTAATCATGTTTCATTTATTTGACCGTTTTCTGAAGGGGCGTGTCGTCGTCATCAATTTCTTAGATTTCACAAGGCAAGACAGCAAATTTCCTTTGGGTTCTTAATGTGAGCACTCATTCATTTTGGGATTTAAAAAGTGTCACCACACTGATTAAACTATCTCACTCCTCCTCTTAGCCAGCGGCTGTGGGGAAAATCTGTACATGTCCAGCTTTCAGAACACCTGGAGCAACGTAATCCAGACTTAGAACGACGAGGTGAAGGACTTCAGCTATGGAGTGGGATCTATCAATGGAGGAGTGATGGGACACTAAACACAGGTTCTTCTCCACCTTCTTCTTTGGGCTGCTACCTTTAGGAATCGCCACAGTAGATCATCTGCCTCCATCTCGTCCTATCAATTCCATCCTCTTCTGTCACACCAACCCTTCTTCCTTCTTCACTACACCCATGAACCTTCTCTGAGGTCTTCCTCTTTTCTTCCTGTCAGGCAGCTCCATCTTCAAAACCCTTTGTCAAGTATATCCTGCATCCTTCCCCTGCACATGTCCAAGTCATCTCAGTCTCACCTCTCTAACTTTATCTCTAAAACCCTGAAACAGACATATCCCCCTGATGCATTGATTTCTAATCATGTCCATCCTGGGGCCCGTTCTTCGTACGTCGCTTACTACATCCAAGATCAAATCATCGCGCTAACCGTGAGCTCGCTAATCCGGTTCCCCGAACACACCTGCTGTTGACGATTACTACAGCTGGACGCAGGAATGTGACATCACTGGGTGTCGTAAAAGGGGCTACGCATCGATAGTAGAAACATTGATCGGCAACCCGCTGATTGGTCGGCGAAAATGTCGAAGGGGCGTGCTCGGTATTTTCCGGCAGCAGAGCAAGAACTCATGAGTGAGGGATTTCAGGAGTTTCAGAGTTTAATTAAAACGCAAGAGAACACTGCAAAGGCTGCAAAAGCAAGGAGAGAGGGCTGGCAGAAAGTTGCTGACAAATCAAACTCGTAGGTAATTTAATAATAATAATAATAATGGATTGGATTTATATAGCGCTTTCCAAGGCACCCAAAGCGCTTTACGATACCACTATTCATTCACTCCCACATTCACACACTGGTGGAGGCAGCTACGGTTGTAGCCAGGCTGCCATATCGCGCCATCGGCCCCTCTGGCCAACACCAGTAGGCGGTAGGGTAGATCTATCATATGACACTATATTGTCCAATATCATATGGCATTATATTATATTATAATATGTTATATTATATCCCCTTTCACATTAGAGCCACAACAGGACCCACAAGAAAATGGGAACAAGTAAAAGTGGAATACAGGAGTATTCTACAGAATGGTAATATTTATCTCTTAGATTGCTTTGCGTCTCTTGGCAAGGTAATACTGGCCTGTAATACTCTGTTAGTTTGTTCATAACAGCAACCAAGAAAAGGGCAGAGGAAAAAAAGACAGGTGGTGGTCCTGCACCCCCTCGTCAACAAGTTGGTTAAGTAAATAATACCCTCACGGGAATATCGATATCTCTCAATGAGCACACTGTCGCGCTGAGCTAAAGGATCCTGTCTGTCCCGCAATATACGCTGAATTCTGAGGACTCTCCTTATCAATCTTGCACCTTCTGCAATGGGTTGGTCGCGTATACGGACAGGACATGGCTGCGACAGGCTTCCCAAATCCACCTTCACGTTTATAGCCGTGGTCTCTCATCTTGATTACACGAAGTAATTTACAATTACTACTCTGAAATATGAATTACATCTGTAATAATCACATACATGTAATAGAATGTTAATAGTACATTTCCCTTTTTTAGGAAATGACCTGTATGTATCTGTGTGACATCAATAAAAGGATCAAGTGCTGCATTATCTTTAGTTACATTGATAATATTGATTTATGGTGAAACAGTGGTGGAATATCGCTGTTGCTTTCGTATAAATGAAGCGGACATACCTGCGTGGCCGCGATCTAATCCTGTTTACATAAAGTAAACCTGCTCCCGAGCAGGTTTACGCTTACGGCTCTGTTGCTATGACAGCAAGTCCCGGATGAGCTTCGGGGAACCGACTGATCCAGGATCACGCGAAATCGTCAACAATCTAATCCGGCTAACCTACTTAGCGAGGTACGAAGAACGGGCCCCAGGTCACTCCAAATGAAAATCTTAACACCTCCTGTCTTTTTGTCCAAGCCACCATCACTAAACCATACATCGTATCAGGTCTCACTACCAACTTGTAAAATTTCTTTTTTAGTCTTGCTACTATCCTCCACAGGTACTGTTTTATATAAATATAGAGACATATAGTATATATAGTATAACTCAGGCACCCTTACTTGAGGTAATGCCACTGGATATATGTGTCCTTCCACAGGTGGTTTGGCACAAGTCCAATCAGATCAGCTGTGCTATGGCCTGCTGTCCCAACTCCAAATACAAGTACTTCTATGTCTGCCAATGCTGCCCACCATGAGTATAAAGCTTCCTGTAGTGATGATGTTTCTTAAAATTTTATTCACTTCAAATGATTGTTGAAGAGTAATTTGCAGTAAATGGATCCAAATGCTTTGGAGCATCATGCAATACAAAATGAATTTGGAAGCAAAAGTAAAATATAATTTCCTTTATTTTACCCTGAATGCATTCATTTTCTCTTTCGTTATTATCTTTGTATTGTGAAACCTGTTCAGCTACTCTACTGAGTGCTTTCTTATACACACAATAATGAAATTATCATTAGAAGCAAAGGTGATGGGTGAAATGCGAGCAACTTGCATCTACTTCAAACACGGCTTGAGGAAAATAGTGACAACTTTGGGCTGATATCAAGTGTTTGCTGTAATGTTTAGTATTTGATGGTCTGACCTACAAGGTCCCTAGAAGAAGGGACCTTCCTGCGGTGACTGCCCCAACGGCTGTAAAAACAAACTATGCAGTAAGTAGCATCCAATCAGAATATAATTTGTACAATTTATTCATGATCACAGATTAGCTCTACTTTGAGCAGTTGCTAAACAATGACAAAATAAATATTCTTAAATGGTGAGGAAGGTTACAAAATATATTATATGGTTTATGCTACTGTTTAATGCTTCTGTATCAGTCTGATGAGTACATTGACTGTTGCGAAGTGAAGCAACAGTGGCGCTACAATCACCCAACTGTGACTTTGTGGTTTCCCGCTTCTTGCGAGTGCACCAATTAGATCATCTAAATGCCAAATATCTGCTGATTGGTCAGCTTCAATAAAGATATGCTTATTAAAAACTTGCATTTGTGTTGTGTCTCTTAGCTTGGTCACCTAAAATTGCTACATACAAAAAAGTCAACTTGTTATGCTTTTATAGAGTAAATTGTCTATTTGATGTGTTCAGTAATTAGCAGAGATTGAAGAGGAAATTTACTTTGGTCTATGCTCCTACTTTTCTGCATCTGAGGCTGAGAGTGCTTCTCCTCAGGGGTCAACCCCACATGTCCCAGCTACACAGCGGGTTCCTGGTTCACATAAGGTTGTGTCTGTGTGAGGCAGGCTCATGCAGTCTACCGATGAGGAGCACAGATAGAGCTACAGACTCATATGGTTGGAATTCATCCCAACTGGATCCTTTAGTTTCCACTTTTCACTAAGTGGCGGGTGTTTTCGTTTCAGCCCATCAAACTTTCCATTCCAACTTAAACATTAGATTTCCTATTGCCCGCATTGTCGCACGGACTGCCATTGTGTGAAAATTAGTTCCCTTTCCATACGATAACAAACTTGTTTTATTGAAAATAAACACTTGGACCACATTTCTGTAACCTTGAGCGCATGCCAAAAAAAGCCTCTATGCTCATCCCCAACCTTATAAACAGTACATTGCACAATGATTGAAACTAGCACCACTGAATGAATAATGGGCCTGAAGGTCAGTTCATTGATCATTAATAATGATCAATGAACTGCAGGGCTGGGGAAACCTGCAGTCAGCTAAGACTGAAGAAGTCACTTGGATGAGTGACGAAACACTTCTCCCACTGAAAATGTCACGTCCAGATGAACAAAATCAACCTTTTGGGAACGATTTGAACTATGGTTTAACATCTCCACTTGTATCCTCCAGCCGCCCTACTGCTACTGAAAAAACACCAGTTACTCACCTGCTTGCCCTGCCTCTCCACTGTTACTCTACATTAGACCAACATTTTTGCAGAGCTCTTTTCAAAGTCACTAAGGTTTTGATAGAAATCAATTTGATGTCTAAGTCTTAAAAAGTAGGTGAAAGAGTTTCCATTTGTGAATCACAGAGCTGAAGTGATTGACTGATTTGGCATATTTTGAAAACGGTGATCTGAGCATCTTTTGCACAGGTGAGTTTGCGTTATGAGAACAGCCTTTACTGTTTCGAGAACTGCATTGAGAGTGGTGAGAATGATGTTCCTTGTCATGGTCCTGGGTCATGGGACACAGTGTTTTGAGTTTCACTGTATTTTATTATTCATTCAAGTTCTAGTTTCATTTTAGCTTATTTAGTTAATATTTATTATGCCTAGGTTGCTGTTATTGTTCGTTGTTTAGTAGATTCCCCTTGTGTCTTCACCCTTGTGTTTTGGTCTCCCTTGCCCTTTATGTTGTCATGTCTGCATCTCGTCATGTTTACTGTTTATTTTGAAAGTCTTGCTTCCATGTTCATTGTGTTTTGGCTCACTTCCCCTGTGGCGTCATAATGTTCATTCTAGTCAGCTGTTTCCTCATATGTCTCCACTTCCCCTGATCACCTCATGTGTGTATTTAAGTCTTTTGTCTCTTACTGTTCATTGTCAGGTTGTCTGCCTATATTTCCCCATGTTAGTCATAGTCAAAGTCATAGTCAAAGTTATAGTCTTGTCTTACTTGTCGGGTTTAGTTTTTCTTTATTCATGAGGTTCATGTTTGTGTAGTCCTCCTCTTGATTTTGGTTTTGATTCTTGTCACAGCCCAAATAAAGGTTCGCTTCTTGTTTAACTTCAGTTCAGTTCTCCCGTGTCTGCTTTTTGGGTCCGTACCTTAAACTCAGCGGTTGCCCAGCCGTGACAGTTCCTGATTGGAGAAAAACAATAGAGAAAAAATATAAACTGACAAAACCTCTGCTTTTATATGGTTGGTCACGTTTGTTAAAGTTGACTTAGACTGTATTTGATTAGCAGCACCTAGCTAATTATCCTCTTACTTCTAGTGGAAGCAGTAAGTATGCACTTAATGAGGAGTTTAATATGATCTTCGATACCCATCATCCAGATGGATGGCAAAACAACTAGTAGCTCAGTGTTCCAACATTTGGTAGAAGTAACTGTTTTCATAGCTTGAGATCAATGAGGTACCACACAAATGTTACCGCAAGGGGGAGTCAGGACGACAGGTCATGGGCAGATATGATCACCCCCACCCAACATTGGGTAACACGGCCCAAGTACGATGGAAGAAACAACATTAAGTGGGAGAGTAACTAACCTAAAAGATAGGATCATGGCGAAGGTTTCAATCTGGACCCTCCGCAACCGGCTACCAATATTACGTGAAGTACCCTCTGAAGGTCTACTAGAAGATGTGAATACAGCACTAAGGACAAACCCTACTGCACAGAAACTAGTCAGCTGATCTACACCACAGTAACAGTGATCCGTGAGATGCTTGGCTACAAGATGAACAGCCACAAGGAGCAGTACCCTCCATGGAGAAGGAGACTAGAGGCCAAGATCAAGGTAGCACAGAGGGAAGTTAACCAACTATCACAGTTGCAGAAAGGTGCAATGAAGAAGGTGCCTTGGTACCCGAGGCCTTGGAAACTGCCAAACAAAGACTCACACCCAGGCACTTGAAGAGGTATACCAGAGAGATAGAGCCCAGAAGAACAAACCAGCTCTACCCCACAGAACCATCTAAGGTGTACTCCCAGTAGCAGGAGAACAATATGAGAACAGCCTCACCAATGTTGGAGATGGAGCAAAACTGAAATAGCATATAGGAGAAGGACACAATCCATAATCGCGATGCTCAGTGGCTAGTGGATGTAAGAGCAGAACACAGGAATCTCCCTAACAGGGTCCAGTAACCATCACATTGACAAACATCCCAGGAAAGGTCTCCGGTATGAAGAGTTGGACAGCACCAGGTCCCGCCATGATTCATGCCTACTGGTTGAAGAAGCTGACTGCACTCCTTGAGTGTATGGCAGAATGGCTAACTGAAGGTTGGACTGTCCAGATCCCTAAGGATCCCCAGAAGAGACCCTCACCATCTAACGACTGGCCAATAACCTGCCTCAGTACCACATGGAAGCTCCTGCAACATGTAGAAGATGGTAAAACAGGCAAATGCTGAGAAATGGGCCAATACCTGCTCCATGAGTCACAGTCCTGCCAGTAACGGAACGATCAGCAGTAAGTTCCTGTTTCTTTGACTGCTTTAATCCAGTAACCACAAGGAATGAGTCATTTTGAATCAGTAGTACAACCATGCATGGAAAAAACACAGAAGCATGCAAATAGCAGCACATAATGAATCCTTACATGTTGGACAGAAAAAAAAAAATCCTTATTTCTCGTTTTGTTGGTCTAGGTTTAACTGGTATTTTATGTTTGTCTTTTTTCTGTACCGATGTAATCATGTTTCCTTTATTGTTTTATGAAGGGGCCCTTCGTCGTCATCACTTTCCTAGATTTCACGAGGCAAGACAGCAAATTTCCTTCGAGTTCTTAATGTGAGCACTCACACTTGACTTCACGAAGACGATGAAGATGAATTTTCTTTGATGAGTGATCTCGAACTGAGCATTCATTTGTTTTGGGATTTAAAAAGTGTCACCACACTGATTAAACTATCGTACAGGTCCAGCTTTCAGAACACCTGGAGCAACGTAATCCAGACTTAGAACGACGAGGTGAAGGACTTCAGCTATGGAGTGGGATCTATCAATGGAGGAGTGGTGGGACACTAAACACAGGTTCTTCTCCACCTTCTTCTCTGGGCTGCTCCCTTTAGGAGTCGCCACAGTAGATCATCTGCCTCCATCTCGTCCTATCAATTCCATCCTCTTCTGTCACACCAACCCTTCTTCCTTCTTCACTACACCCATGAACCTTCTCTGAGGTCTTCCTCTTTTCCTCCTGTCAGGCAGCTCCATCTTCAAAACCCTTTGTCCAGTATACCTTGTATCCTTCCCCTGCACATGTCCAACTTTATCTCTAAACCCCTTGTTTTTTTGGATAAAAAAATATTTTTATGCTTTTGTTTTATGCTTCTTTATCACAGTAACTGTCCCAAACTGAAGCAACAGTGGAGCTCCAACTACCCAACTGTGACTTTGTGGTTTCCCACTTCTTGCAAGTGCGCCAATCAGATTATCTAAATCCCACAAACGTGCTGACTGGTCAGCTTCAACAAACATATGCTTATTAAAAACATGCATTCGTGTTGTGTCTTCCCAGCTTTGTTCCCTTAAACCGCCATATGAAAAATGTAAAATTTTTATGCTCTAGGAGAGTAAATTGTTTGCTTGATGTGTAATTAGCAGAGATTAAAGAAGAAACTTACTTTGGTGGTCAACTCTGAGGACAAGCACTGCTGTTAGCCCAAGGGCCGTTAGCATTTAACTTTATAGCAGGGTTAAACTTGCAGAGAGTAAGAGGAGCAGACCCAATAGGGTGCATTTCTTAAGAGTGATCACAAAAAGAATTCAATAAGAAAAATTCATAGTTTGACCAGTACTAGTATTTCTAATTAGCCTTCTATATTTAAAAAAAAAAAAACTTGTTTAAAATAATAACTGGCTGAATAAACCATAAATTACGATATCAAATAAGTTTTTATAAAACCTCCGCTAACACACTCACAATGAGTTAATGATTAAATATATAAATAAATGTGCATTTAAACACTTTGCTAATCACTTTCTTTATAAATAATGAACATGAACACATTATTTATGAGCTCATTAATGAAAAAGAAACATGTATTTCCCTCGCCACATATTATGTACTAAGGATGAGTAATGCTTTACCAATGATGGATTAAGCATTTACTAATGCCTTATTATTGCTTAATGTCATTGTTGTGACGTGTTACTGGTTCACACATGTCTGAGTGGTACTGGCTCTATAAATGAGACCTGCGGGCTCTTGCAGTCATTGACAGTCTTAGATTAAACAATGACGTTTTACACTTTTCTTCTGCTGTGCGCTCTGGGCCTCACTGCAGTCCTTCAGGTGCCTGGCACCTTGGGGGTAAGTAAAGTCATATATCCTCTTTAAAGTTGTTTTCATTTGGTTATTTCTTCGTTTTTGAGCAATAATTTTTTTACCATTATTTTTTCTCTCATCTCTGAAAATCACATCTGAAGCAGGGTGAGTGTGGCAGTTATTCATACATAAATCTTGACTGATATGAACTATATTTAATCTCTCATTCAAGGTGTTAATTTGCTTTTAATGCTTTCATTTAGTGACCACTACGACTGAGAAGAATGAGATTGTGAACAAGCACAATACTCTGAGGGGGAATGTTCAGCCTACTGCGAGCAACATGTTGAAGATGGTAAAACTCAGAAGTTATAATGTTAATGCTTTGCACAACTAACATTATACTGTTGTGTCATGTTCAGCTTAATAATGAAAGCACACAGCACTTTTTTGTGTACACATTTGTTTTTATCTACATGTTCTGATTTAACGGGCCGTCTTGTCCTCTGCTCCCTGCAGAACTGGAACAATGAGTCTGAAGCCACTGCTCAGAGATGGGCTAACACCTGCTCCATGAAGCATAGTCCTGCCAGCGACAGAGTGATCAGCAGTAAGTTCCTCATTACTCCTCGCGCCTTACAAAAAAACACCACAAAAGCACAGAAAAAAAAGCACTTTTGTGTTTGTTTTTTACATGTTTAACTGTTTTGTTTTTTTACTTTTAAGTTTATAAAGTGATGTGGAAGTACATTTTAGATATATTTATGGCAGCGCGGTTTAATTAACTCAGTTGTATTTGTGTTTGCTTTTGTCCCGAAGGTAAGAAATGTCAGATTGAGAGTGGCACGGCAGTGCAATACGGAAAAACAGGGAAAGATGCATATAACAGCACATTATGAATCACTATCTTAACAGTTTGGTTTGTTAACATTTTGTAATTCTTTTCTGTTTGTTTCTCTAAGTTTTAGAAAGTGTTATTTTTCTGAACTGCCATCATCATCTTTCATTTATTGGGCAATATTTTGCAAAGATGCTTTTCTCAAGTCCTTTGATTTCACAAGATGATGATGATGATGATGATGATGAATTTTCTTTGATGAGTGATCTCGAACTGAGCATTCATTTGTTTTGGGATTTAAAAAGTCTCACCAACCTGATTAAACTATCTCACTCCTCCTCTTAGCCAGCGGCTGTGGGGAAAATCTGTACATGTCCAGCTTTCAGAACACCTGGAGCAACGCAATCCAGTCCTGGTATGACGAGGTGAAGGACTTCAGCTATGGCGTGGGATCTATCAATGGAGGAGTGGTGGGACACTACACACAGGTACAGTGATACATATACATGCACTTAACTAAAAGTGATTCTTAAGCCCAAACCCTGGCTTTAAAAACATTTGTATTTTGTCTCTCTGTGCAGGTTGTTTGGTACAGGTCTAATCAGATCGGCTGTGCTATGGCCTACTGTCCCAACTCTGCTTACAAGTACTTCTACGTCTGCCATTACTGCCCACCGTACGTATATAGCATCTTACCATAATGATGTGTTGTATAAAATGGCATATTTTAATCTTTTGAACGTCCTCTTTTGTCTGCAACCTGTATCAGTATTATTTGTACATTTTAGACCCTCATAAGCTAAGTCATTAGTGATTCTAATATACAATGATGAAATGATCACTAGGAGCAGTGATTGAATTGCAATTCCTTCAAGAAGAATATGTGGATTTTGTCATTCATTTAATGCACAGAAATTTGCATATAATTTGTCATTAAATTGTATTTCAGAGTTGCTTTGAGTTCTCATAGGATAACTGTGACATGTTTGGGATGACATCCAGCGTTAGTGTTTGCTGTGATTTTTAATATTTGATGGTCTGACCTACAATTACAGTGGAAACTACCAGTTAACCCAACCCTACAAGAAAGGACCCTCCTGCGGTGACTGTCCCAACGCCTGTGAAAACAACCTGTGCAGTAAGTAGAAATATCCTATAGGAATATAATAGTTGTAAACAAGGTGAGATATACATGTTTCTGTTTTGCAGACCTTTAGGGACATTTCAATGTAAGCCTTTGATAAAGTAATATATTGTGTAAAGATGAAGTTACATTGGTTCTGTGTGCACCACATACAATAAAGTTGCACGCAACAACAGTCAGCTTAAGGCACTTTATATTGTAGGTTAAAGACACTACAATAATACAGTGGGGATTATATGCATAAATTTTGTTACAGCACTTTCAGAATGGCATCCACTTTAATTAAATGTATTAACCAATGTTATCAATAAATGATCAGACAGAAGAGGGTTTTCAGGGATTAGTGTTAAATGTTCAGCTCTTATGCTTTTTATGTGAGAACAAGATCCAGAGTGTGATTAAAGTAATCTTTTACATTCTGAGAAAAGCAAATTGAGTCTAATATTGGAGTGAATGTAGTGTTGGAGCTGTCATTTTCGGGTATCTAAATGGATGTTAAAATCATCCACAACAATTATTTTATCTGAACTAAGCACCAAATTTAATGGATCATCTTATAGCTAAATTTATTTTAGCTGATAAACAAAGCTAACCTAAAACTGTTGTCTCCTCACCAACTTAATGCTTATTATGTTCTTTATGCTTTTCTCTCTCTCGCAGCCAACCCCTGTCCCTTCTCTGATAAGTACAGTAACTGTCCCCAGCTGAAGCAGCAGTGGGGCTGCAACAACCCAACTGTTGCCTCTTGGTGCCCCGCCTCCTGTAAATGCACCAATCAGATTATCTAAATGCCCCATGTCCAAATGTGTACTGATTGGTCAGCTTCAATAAAGATATGCATAACAAAAACCTGCGTTTGTGATGTGCATTCAGAATCAGAAATCAGAAAGGGTTTTATTGCCAAATGTTGAGCAGGTTTACAACATTAGGAAATTGCTGCGGTGCTTCAGTGCAAACATACTGTCATAAATTCCAGTTCTTCTTACCTATCTAACCACCATATGCTGTTAGTGAGTAAATGGTCTGTTTGACTGGGTCAGTAATTAGCAGAGATTAAAAAGGAAATTTACTTTGGCACACTATTTCTGAGGAAAAACACTGCCGGCAGGAGCAGATGCCCTTTGACTTTACGTGAGGTGTAAACTCACAGAGAGGAAGAGGAGCAGGGTGGATTTGGCAGAGGTTAGGAGGAAATACAAAAAAAAACCAACACAAACTTGAGCCAAGAAACATCCACAGTTTGAGACCGCATCTGATAGCAGTGATTAATTATGATATACACCACAAGTAGAATTTTAGATTTTTTTCTTTTATATTTAAGTGCCTTGATTTAAGTGGTTAGATTATAATTAGATTATTTTGTATTTATCAAATACAAAATAATGGGCCATTTGTCGCAGGATCTTTCAAGTATTTTTGACTTTCAAGTTTTGTTTTTGTGGTTTTAATTATTCTTTTTGATTCTTGAGTGTTCTTCTGAGTTCCTGGTTGCATTAGAGGTTATTGTTCCTTCCTCTTGTCCCAGTACTTCTGTATTAGGGTCATCCATGTGTCTGTTTCTCCCTGTTTAGTTATCTCTTCTCACGTCCCACTTTATTGTGATAGTTAGTCGTCCCTTGAGTCTTGCTCTTGGTCTTACTTCCCTTTTCTCATCCGCCATGATTTAGTTCAGCTGTGTCTTGCTTTCCCCTTTTGTCTCCACCTCCCTGCTTGCTCTTCTGTGTGGGTACAGATAAATAGTGCTGTCCTCCCATTAGTCGTTTGTCAGAGCTTTTGTTTGCATGCACTCAGTGTTTCCTGATTTCGTGTGGTCCTTTAACTTTGTACATAGTTTACTTTTTCCTTTCAAACTTTGTTTCACATTTCTCCCTTGCCCTTTATGTTATTTTCTCTGGACATTTTTTTAACAGCCAAAATAAACTCGTCACTTTTTGTTACAGCTCGCCTTTTTCCCCTTTTTCGCATTTTGGGTCTAAAACTCCATTACTGACAGACTGTGACAGTATTGTGCATTTACATATGACTTTAAAAGTTTTAAAGGTCGCCCAACTGATATAATCAATAAAATAGTACGCTAATGATGTAATAGCTCATACAGCTTACAATCTATCACACATTTTTCTTTGAGGAGTACAGAAAAAGGTCTCATTCACCACCAAATTAAAGTGTTTAAATTCAGGAGCATGGATAAAGACTGAGTACTAACCACAGCCATGTCAATTATCTTACTGGTATTAGCATAATGGCAAAAGGAAGACCTCATCCATATCATCCCAAAAGTACCACTTTGTCCATGATCAAGACCAGCAAAATAATAATCATCACCATCTAGCAGGTGGTAGGGCTGGAGTCTTTGTAAGAATTAAAGAGAGAGAATGATGTGAGAGCGGGCCGGGTTTCTTTCAATTCTAAGTTTCCATTTTAGCACATAACAAAAGATGCTGTCGGCCACTAAGCATCTTTAGAACCAAAACCTTCATGATATGCCACCAAAGCATTTCTTGATGTTATCCGATTGACACCGAGCATTATTTTATTGGCTTGTAGCTTCCATCTAGAATTATCATTGAAAAGAAGAGACTCGTCAAAAATATATCAACAGGGTGGGAATAGCAGATATAGGATTGTGAATGTTGAAAAGCATCCTTCAGGTTTTTCACTCATAAATACAGAATGTTATGCTGATCATGTTGGTGAACCGGATTTCTGGCCTGTCATTGCCAATCAAGACCCAGTGCCATGGTACTAGCTTTTGACCAGACCTAACCTAGCTTAAGACATAATTATGCTGTAATCCAACTTACGTATAGATGGCAGAAAGGAGCACACAAACACTCATTTTCTAAACATAATAATCCAAACTGGCATATTCAGGAGTAGCGCAAAACAACAGATATGACCTTGACCTCAAGCATAGTTTATTTAAAGACCATTTGGGTGATCATTGTGTGCAAGTTTTAATAAAAGTTGACCACTACTCTGGGAGAAGTGGGGATTCCTGTGAATTGTGGATGGATGGACAACAGATGACATCCTTCAGGCAAATGAGCTAAAATGTATTTTGAAAAAAGTGCTACTTTGGCTCTGATGCGTCTCTGTGTTTGTTGTGGCTGATCTAGTCTAAAGCAACAGAAGTCTATCTGGCTCTGAATTATGAAAGCATACACATGTTCATCATTAGCAAGATATAGGTATAGCTTAGTTTTAAATGACAACTTCCCCGCTGTATTGGCCCTGAAAATAGCATCACATCCAGAGAAGGCGGGATTAAATTGTCAATACAGACTTATCCCTCCATGACCAGTTGGATACCATCATTTTCTTTCAGATTGCATGCTTTTACTTTAACTGCTCATTTGAAAAAGAAATGCTCTTACTTTCCCACATGCAAGGCTGAGAGAGAGTGCTTCTCCTCAGGGGTCAACTCCACATGTCCCAGCTACACAGCAGGTTCCTGGTTCACATAAGGTTGTGTCTGTGTGAGGCAGGCTCATGCAGTCTACCAATGAGGAGCACAGATAGATCTACAGGCTCGTCTGGTTGGAATTCATCCCAACTGGATCCTTTTTTTCTTGCCTTGAGTTTCCACTTTTCACTAAGTGGCGGGTGTGTTTATTCCAGCTCATAAAATAGTCCAATCCAACTTACACATTAGATTTCCTATTGCTGCCTTGTCGCACGGACTGCCATTGTTTGGAAATTAGTTCCCTTTCCATGCAATAACAAACTTCTTTCATTGAAAATAAACAATTGGACTGCACTTTTATAACACTGAGCGTAAGCCAAAAAGTCCTCTCTGCTCACATCACAGCATATGGGATTCAAACCAAAAGCTGTAAGACAGATGAGTGAACTACCTGAAGTGAGCAAACGGGGGAGCTGCAAGGAGTTTCTATTCCCCCAGCAGAGGGGTGATAAGGGGATGAGTTTTTCCTCTGCCAGCGGGTGCAACGATAGCAGAGGTCTTCTGGTTTGGTCGGACTCGATAAGCCCTGTCTTGCCATCCTGTGGGGCTTATCAGCTGCAGCAGCGAGTCTCAACAGTTAGTCCCACAGCCAGAAAATGTTTACAGCTTTGGCGTCGGTTTGTCTTCCTGAAATGCAGATTGTGTAAAACAGAAATAATTACATGTTTGTTAAAGCATGTTTGTTGTTGAGTTTATTCATATCTATAATTAGCCATGGTGGATTTTGCTGCATAAGATAAATTCATTCTCTATAGTCATTTTATCTAAACTTGCATGGGCTGAGTTAAAATCAGACAGCTTATGTTAACACAGCTAAAATAGCTTGCTACATCTGCTCCAACAGACAGCTTTGCTGCATGTGTAGCAAACAAGAAAGGTTACATTTCCCTTGTTATTTCTTTTAATAAACCAGTGATGGGAGGGGAATAAGTTGACGGAAGCACAGAAGAGACATTTTAATAGGCAGGAAGTCACATACATCAGTCTGTCCAGAGACTGTCCAGCCCTTATCTCGCCACATCAAATACAGTCCCTTTGGATTAGAAACAGGATGCCTAAAAAAGAACCGAGTGCATCTGAACCTGACAAAAGATCTCGAGATTCAGTGCAACAAATTAGTATTGCATTCCTCCAACTTACTTGAAAACTAAGATTAAACAATACACACACAAAAAATTAATACTTTTCCCTCACAGACATGAAGCAATAATATTATTAAAATGAAAATGAAATATTTCAAATTAAAGGTTTATTCATTTCAATACTTAATCAGTGAGGAAAATATGCTTGCTATAAACTGAACGTTTGACCAAATTTAACATTTTTCTCTGTACTTGTGTAGCAAAGTGACTTGGAAAATTTACACAATATGATCATATTCTTTGAGTGCATGCAGAGAGAAAGTAACATCCAAAAGTTAAACGCTTTACTGCGTGTCTGTCATTACTGTCGAAACCATGAAGTGGTTATTGTTCATGTTCGTTATTCATGTTGTTTAAAAAGACAAAAATATATGAAATAAAAGGTTTTTTCCCCAGTATGTTCCTTGAGTTTATCTCAAATTGGGCTGAAAATTAAACATCTCCAGTAAATGAAAAGTTTTCATTTCAAGAATTGGACATTTAAAGTGTACTTTAGTATTATGCATCACTTGTAGCAGTATTAGTAGCATTAAAAATGCAGTTAATGCATTAACTGAACTTCTGGGACAGGCATCTTTGTCTGAGCTGTGATGTCAGGTGCTTGGCTGAAGGAACTCAGTGCAGACATTAATCCAAGTCACTCCTCTTCATTCACGTAGCATCACTATTTTATGTACTTATATTCACATCTCTTACTTGAAGAGCAGCTTTGTGTTGAGAACTATTTTCCCTCCATGACCTTTTCAGCAAAGGCCTCAAACGCACAGCACACCACGCTCAAGTATCACCTGTAGGAAGTGAGCTCCCGCTACACGAACAGTTAGGAAGGCCTCTAATGAAAGCAGAGCACTCGAATTGTGCCACATCCTTCCTTTCACTGAGTGCCATTAGATGCGGAACAACAAAGCTTGCTGGCAAGCTCCTGACCTTGCTCTTAAGCTTTCAACACAGAAAACAAGAGGAGATCTGAAGCAAAGCTCTCTGAGAACAGCTCTCCTCTGTCACATGCCAGATCACTGACAGATCACTTTTATCAATAAATACTTGAAAGAAGGAGCGCTATAGCATGGTAAACACTGTATTTCTAATCTGTATGCAGTAGTGGGTGCTGCACTAACTTCCCTTTATTGTCCTGAAAGGTTCAAAAACTGTTGTTTTATGATGAGTGCAAAAACTGAGCTCCACCCTATTAAATATAACAGGCCTGGTTCATTTGATAAATTAGCAGGCGGGTGGTGTTCGTTCTCACTGATAGCCATACTCACGCCAATGAGTACATTAGATGTACATTAAGCAAACACTTGGAGAAGAGATCCAAACAAGCTGCAGAGGAAAGGGTTAAACATGGGTGTATCCCAAACAGAATACAGGGCAAAACACGCAAAGCTGCAAAAATAAAATCAAGAGCGAGAAAAATACACAACATATCGATGATGTGGTCATAGCATTTTAAATAAAATGTGTTTATAGTTGTAGAATAAAAACGTAGAGCTCTCCAATGAGGCACCTTCATTGAGGCATTATAAAATATCCATTTTGTGTTCATTATTTTAACAGTTTAAATTCATTATTAAGAGCAACACATGTGCCTGCACATCTTTTCAGGGTTTGGTGTGTTTATAATATTTTTAAATCTTCTGTTTTTCTGTTTCATTTTCTTAACATTTCCTTCATCTGGTGCTGATTATGTAAAAAAGGTTAGAGCAGAGTGGGGAATTTGCAGGAAGTAGTAGAACACAATATGCACACGCATGCATACAAATATATAGTACAATGTGGAGTCTAGACACTGATGGTGGTGAAGATGAAACCTGAGGCTTGGATGGAGCTCTGACTGACTGGGGTTAGGTGGAGGTGGGGAGGAAGTGTGTTGCATGACTGAGATTCTGAAAAGGAGAATGATGAGAACACATGGTGATGTGTGTGTGTGTGTGTGTGTGTGTGTGTGTGTGTGTGTGTGTGTGTGTGTGTGTCTCGAGTTCATTTTGAGCTGCAGATGTTAGGTTCTAAGGTAAGTGTATGTGTGACAGACTCAGAGTAAATTGCAGGGTGTGTGTCTGCAGCAGTGAGGCTCACGTATGTATTTGGATCTCTATAATCTATAATCTTGGGCGACCGTGGCTCAGGGGGTTGGGACTCGCATCTGTAACCGGAAGGTCACTGGTTCGATCCCTGGGCTCTCTGTCCTGGCTGTTGTGTCCTTGGGCAAGACGCCTTAACGCCATCTGACCTCAGGAATTCGCATGATAAGGTGGGGCCAGGTTTCACAATGAACACACCCGAAACTCTGGCTGATTGGGACCCACACCCAGTTTCACACCTTGGCTCAGGCGATTAGAGGATCATCAGGGGGTCCTTTTGTCCCTCTGTGGGGGGTTACTCCCACTAGGTTATATCTGGGACTCTCCACCATTTGACCTTAGAACTGAAGAAGCTTCTCGGATGAGAGATGAAACGTCTTCAAGCAACTTAAAGAAGTCCAGACGCTTTTCTTTGCAAGCTCCTTTGACTACGATGACCTGGATGACTGAGAACCTTCACAGACATCTTATTTCTTAGTATGATCATCTGATTCCTCGTGTGAGAGTCTTTGTGGGATTTGTGGACTATAAAAAAAACATAAGACAGAATTGTCAGATCAAAATCAATTTTCTCTTTCAAAGTCACTGAAAAGCCATATGTTCATTTATCACAGTGTACCATGCCAAGAAGTGTTGCAGGACTTCAAAGAAATCTTATTAAATGATGTTATCAGATTTTTGTGCGAGAGTCTGAAAAATTACTCAGCTTAGAAGTGAAAAAAAAACCCCTGTAGTTTTGCTATTTGAAGTACCAATCAAGTGTGACTCCTCCAAGAGCAGCTCAGTCTCCACAGGCTGTAATGTTTAACGTCCAACTTTAGAATGGAAATGCACATGCTCGTGCAAAAACAGTTTTGTTCTCTTATTAACAAGAATTTCCCGAATAAAGTATGCCTTTTCTTATCTTACATTTTTCCTTCATACCAAGTGTTATTTTTCTGTAACTCATTTTGAATTGTTAAGGCTTGCAGATATGTATTATTACAGGCAGGACTGTTTGAAATGAAATGCAGGCGTGGGTCTGCTGGGCTTCACCTCCACTAATTCAAGTGACTGAAATGAACCATTGTGTTTGTGGTAACTGCACCTTTTGGCCTTGTGTTATCCAGTCATACTTTGGACTGCTGAGGTGTTATTTTTTATTAACAAAACATATGAGAAGTCTTTGTTGCAGTTTTGGTGAGGGAAATTCTACTATTTTATTCTAGTGCTAAGTAGTGGTTGCTGAGTGGTGCTAAATAGTAGCACATATTGCTACTATATGGCTATTATTATAAAGCTAAAGTCATGATTTCAACACAGCACTTCACAAAACAGAGGGTGGCTGTCTGTCTTATGGTTCTCACACCCTCTCTGTGGCACTTGTGCCTCACCAAACATTAGTTTCTGCATAACATTACACATTTCCTGAAATATATTCCTGCACGAAATTATAGACAACTGATATTTGAGAACTGTGACAGAACCATTTACCTGTCCTGGTGTGTATCCATAAAGTATAACACCCTGACAAAAACTGCATGAGAGCAACATTTTCTCCAGAGCACCAGTCTCACTGCAGCACTCTGGGTACCCCCCACCCACTCGGCTCTTGGCCTTAATAATAAATAAGCCTCACAGGTCTTTACATCTGCTTATCTCTGCTGCCACAATAATCTGACACAGACATTTGCCGGGCCTGACATTTACACAGAAACCTGGGAGAGCAGTGCTCCTTCTCATCCTGTGAATCTGCTTGGTATTAGCTGGTGTCAGACAGATGCACTGCCGAAATCCATAAGCTTCGCTCAGGAATGGCTTGTTCGTGCATGGGGTTGATCACTCACGGTTCATTATTTCAGTGAGCAGCAGATGCATTCCTAGTACAGCAGTTGTGTGATGTGAGAGTTTGAAAGGTCAAGTCTTCCTGGAAAGACTGGCAACTGTGTCGAGTGTTTCCACTTGTAAATATTCTTTCTCACTGCAGAACGATGGACTTCAAATTGTTCATAAACGGTCTAATAACCCTTTCCAGATCGATGAGCAGCAACAGTTGCTTATTATTGCCGATGTCCTTACTCCTTCGCACAACACTAAAAATCAACACCGCTCACACACAGTTTGGTTCAACTTATGTTAAATTCTGCATTTTATTTAATTTTTAAACATAAAAAGTTAATTCAGGAACTACTACTTCAACAAGCTCCAGGATCTCAGACGAGATTTCAAAATTCCAGGTTGCGTCTACGTTCCAGATTACAATATTGCAGAAGACGATCTGGAGGAAGCTTGGCGATAAACTAGAAAAAGAAGCAAAGACAGACTGAGTGTTGCAGTCGATAAAAAAACATCACGAGCCAGAAGAAATTCCTCATATGTTTCAGATTATATTCTGTGGCTGTATCGTGCTGAAGGAGAAAATATATATGTATTTACTGTGACAGTCTAAATCTCATAGGGAATATAAATGACAAGATGGAGAAAGATTCATAGCAGGTAATTATTTCTATAGTTGCATAATCAGAGCCCTCCTCTCACCGCTGAGTACTCTACACTAAAAACTACTGCCAAGTGTCATCATAAATTTCAAATTTATTGTTCTCTCACAACCAGCTACAGCTTTTAAAACAGCATGTATTTCACCACAGGCATGTGAAGCATTCTCATTGTCCTCTACAGATATATGATGACAATTTAAAGCACAGTTTAGTTATATTACTTAACATGAAAAACATAAAACACTATTCTCTTACTGCAGCAGTGGTACTGGTTGTATGTGGTGTTTCCATGCTCTCTCTGGGCACTCCAGATTCCTCCCATGGTCCAAAACACCTGGGATAGGCTCCCTCCACCCCAGCCCCCGAGCAGTATCTCCCTCACTAGCAATCTCAATGCAGAGCAATTGAGTTGAAATTCTGCAATGAGTCACAATGCAAAATCTCCACACTCTGTGATCGAACTCCAAGATGACAACACATGGAAACAATCAGAGACTTCTAAGAACATTTGGGAGTGGAGAGGATGGAGCGGGCTGCCTGCAGTCATGATCTCTACCCCAATGAGGTCAGCTTGGACTGTTCATGCCAGACTGACCAGCGCAACCAGATTGGCTAACTTGCAACCAATACTGGTTGAATGCCATCCCACAGCAGGTGTATGACCAAGCTGGCGACCGGCACAAGGATGAGGTTCCAGGTTGTTGTGGTGGTGTATGGTTCCTCAACATGCTGCTGAAGCCCCTGCTTGTTAAATGAATAAATTATTAAACTGCTAATGTGGTTTGTTACTTTAGATTTCAATCCTCCAATTCAATAAAGGACACCAAACAAGAGTCAAGAGCAGAATAGGTCGTGTGGAAGAAAAGATTTGCCGAGTGTTTCATGGGGGCAACCCCCATACTCAACTCTGCTGCTCAGCCCACAAATGCATTTTCCTTACAAATTTAGGAGGAAATAAAAAAAACTGTCCAGCAGTTTAAGATTTGGTGCCAAGAAGCACCGTTACAACAAAAGAAACAATCGACTAAACACAAATTTCCTTACTTTTCGTGATGCGCTTCTTTGAATAACTAGTCCCATGACAAATAGTCGCAAACAACCCTCACGAGAAACTGTCCGTAGCATTGCAAGTATTCAACATTAAAAATGCCACAGTTTTAACGTTGCCCACTGGCTGAGAATAACTGGCTGTTACTATACCCACAACCACAGCCTCTTGGCTATCTTACACATAAATCATCATTGTACGCACACATACATATAAATAGAACATTCTAAGAAAAAGCAAAGTATTTGCACATCGAGCAGTGTGTACAACTCAAACACGGCTTGTTAGATTTGGAATAAACTGTGACTGGCTTTCACTGCTTTGACACAAGGCGTGTGACACAAACTGTGATGAGTACACATGTGGACACATTTGGTATATATTTAACACATGTCCTAGAAGATTAATTAAAGGGAAACTGATGTAACGTTCCTCTGTTTTCACCGGCTGCCAAACAATTCTGCAAACTGTAAATGTTTTCATTGATTCTGAGTTTTAATAATTAAGTTGCTGGTTACATCATAGGTCCTCTCAGCTGTGTAGTCTGTGGTGCTGTTTGCGTGACAAGTCCTTTTCTCTGTTTTCCTCCACTCCCCATGTTGTTTGGGCTGGGATGTTTTCTCATTTTGCACCCCCCCCCCCCCCCCCCTTTCCATTCTTGCTATTTCTATGGGACGTCCTGGGTTGTGGCCCAATCATTTTAGTTTTTATTAAGATGTGGTGATAGTCTGGCAGGTTGATTGCCCGCATGGAGATGCATGAGGAAAGGGTGCGGCAAAGGCCTGTAATTAGGCATCATTTAAAGAAACCCGTGCTAGATAAAGCAATTACCACATCACTGTAGGGAGGCCATAGTACATTGGGATGTACTGCAGAGGAAGCTCTAGCTATCAAAGTATTTCATCCAACAATAATATCGCAGCAATTCCTTTCAAGCTGGGCAGTTTATATATAAGGATAATCAGCGTGGAAGAATAGAACAGGGGTGATATTGAATGCCCTTTGACGCATCTCCACTTGCTGCTGTCTCTGCTATGCATGCAATTAGCTTGACATTTAAAAGGCAAAAAGAAGAATGTGGCTTAGCACCGACTTTACGAGAACAAGCCTGGCTCCTGACATGTCACCCGTCGCTCCGTTTGAATGCATTTCTCATCGTTTTCTGCACCAGAAGAAATGTCAAACTTTAATAGAGTTTTAACATATATTTAATGCTTGCACTGGCCTATTATCAGATGCTGCTGGTGTTATCTTTGTAATTGAGGAAACTAGAAAGCAAAGCAAAGATTTATCTATGTATGTGAGCAAACAGAAGAAGTCCCACGGCACTGCAAAGCAACCCCCACCCCTCTGCTGGCTTTCTGCAGCTGGCCTGTTACACATACTCCCTCGAATAGACCGCGTACTGTGTGTGCAAACAGTACACATGGCTTGAAAAAACTTTGTGGAAATAATGAAGTCAAACTTACTATAGAGTACACCTGCTTTCTTCTGGTCACTGATAAACTTGCACATTTAAAAATAATCTTTATTTGCATTCAAGATAAAGCTAAAAATCAAACTGATCTGCAATGTGCTTACATTGAAAGTGAAATTTCTATGAGCCTTCTGGGTTTAAAAATGCTGACCCCTCTTGAACAGCCGTGCCTCTTTAAAACTGCCTTGAGAGGTTAAGTTGCTGTTCATCTTTCCAAGTGCCGTTTCCCTCTATCGCATTTTGCACATGTGGTTAGGTCCATCGGCATAAATTCAGTATATTCGCTCGTCTGTCCGCACTCTCTTGGGACTGATGCCTGCTTTGCTTCCCATGGTAACATGATAAGCACACATGGTACCAAATCCTGCCCACACCTGTTAAACATTCAAACTGAGCGATGCAGCTATCATCATCTGCAGTTGTCTGTAAAGATTTTGAAGTACTGTACTTTAATTACTATGAAGAGGCCAGAACTGATTGACATCAAAGTATTTTTTCTTATCAAGCTCTTATCTGAAAAGCCATTTTGGCCCCATGCTATAGTTTCTGTCTGACCTCACTTTGGTCCTCCGGGTTATAAATTCACCCTACACTACCGAGATGCTATGAAGCCCATAACTGCTCTTTACTTAAATAACATTAAGTGCCACCACAACATAAACATGATGAGAGTTTATGATTGTCCTTGATTGCTAGCATCCAACATGCTGATTACCCGCCTGAACAGGCTTCCCTCCAAGTGGGCTTATCAGGGCGTACAACTGTTTCTCAGCTCTAGCCACAGGAAACGAGCAGTGGGGTGCAGACAGGGGACTGTGGTGAAAAAGTAGCTCGAGATGGAGAGAATGAGCATCCACGCTATCTCCCTTAAATAATGTTAGAAATTATATGGTGAGACCAAGGACTTCGGTGGAGGTAATGGTGCAGAAGGACGGTGATGTTTGTCAGGATATTTCACTACAGTAAAGTGTCAGAAAATTGTAGGCAGGATTAAGGATGGCAGTTTTTTTAACTACTACAGTTTTTTAAACCTCCTAGTGATTGCTTTGGTTGCTAGCAGGTTGCCCGGGCTTTGTTGTATCACTAAATATACCTCGTAATTTATTGAAGTCAGAGTCTCTAGTTGGAAATAAAAACTTTTCAAAATCTGAACAGTCAAAGAAAATACAATAAAAGCATAAAGACACTAACTCAATTCTAACAGCTGGTTCAAATGCTTTTTTTAAACAAGTGAAATGATCTCATCGCCTAGGAAAGCAGTTATTTTAAAATGAACCGTAAGGAGTACAGAATATTTCTCTTTTTAGGTCTTTGAAATAAGAGGAGACCAGATCCTCTCTCCTCTCATCTTTAACTTGAATAGACACTCACTGAGTGTCTGAAGTGGACCTCTTCTTTGACACAGTACCCCCTGCTACTGTTGTCCCATTAAAAGGCTGTGGTTGCATATAGACCTAATGACATATGTAGAGCAGGACTGCAACACTGAAACACTTTTTGCTTTTGGAATACGAGTTCTTTTAAAATAACTCACTGCACAGGATTTTAATACATTATGAATCTAAGGAAATTTCAGTTTAATGTAAATTTCTGAGTAGTGACAGATTTGTAACAGATGCCAGCACATTTGTGATTTTTGCTGATTTATCACAATTAACTGTTATATTATCACAAACAGATTGCATCTCATTTCCAGCATGGCCCCATTCAATTACATACCGATAGCAGTCATACTCTTGGCGCACCAAAATCACTTTAAAGACAGCAACAGTCATGTGAGCTTGTAGATCTGGTCCTAGTCTTCAAAGCAACCATTTGATAATGTTCCTTAACTCTGAACACTGTCTTCTCTAGATCTGCATTCTTATTACACTATTCCTAATATAAGCTAGAAATTGTAATCACCCAGTGTCCTTGTCACTAATAGATTGCAGCTTTCATTTACCTGCTTCAGCTACATTTACAGACAAACTGTTCTTTTTATTCAATGTAATATTTTTACCTTCCAGTTTTTTGGTATTCTGGGTTTTACAGGCAGAACTGACCTGCAGTGCTGCTCTTACCATGAAACAGATTAAAAACAGAAACAGTACAACAAATGTTTCCCAGTGGATGCACTAGCTTCAGAAAAGACTTTAAAGTATCACAGCTGCCTCACAGAGCGTAAAGGTCAGCGCTGACTTCAGAAATTCTCCTCGATTTCTTCATAAATCCAGATGGGTTACTACAGATGCTGCACATGCAAATCTCTTTGGATATCAGGCACATTTCCGTGCAAAGCTGCATGTGAAGTTGCATACACGCTACATTCAAACATCAAAGATTGATTGCTTTGACTTATGAGGTGAAAAGATCTGGGTTTTGTCTGTCACACTAATGGTCTCTGTTCCTAATCAGTCACACGCATATGGAGGAATCTTCTGTATGCCGGAATGCGGTGTTGCTCCCCTGACTGTCAAACAAAGTATGTAACTTTGCATGAAGTCGGTGTAAGGAGAGTAATCATCATGATTACATAAAGGTCTTATCTTAACTGATGGTAAGTTCTTTTACAGGGGGTGCAGAATTATTAGGCAAGTTGTATTATTGAGAAATAATTTTATTATTGACATTACACATTATACATTTCTGACATTCAAAAACAAAACAAAAACAAATCAGCGACCAATATAGCCACCTTTCTTTGCAAGGACACTCAAAAGCCTGCCATCCATGGATTCTGTCAGTGTTTTGATCTGTTCACCATCAACATTGCGTGCAGCAGCAACCACAGCCTCCCAGACACTGTTCAGAGAGGTGTACTGTTTTCCCTCCTTGTAAATCTCACATTTGATGATGGACCACAGGTTCTCAATGGGGTTCAGATCAGGTGAACAAGGTGGCCATGTCATTAGTTTTTCTTCTTTTATACCCTTTCTTGCCAGCCACGCTGTGGAGTACTTGGACGCGTGTAATGGAGCATTGTCCTGCATGAAAATCATGTTTTCTTGAAGGATGCAGACTTCTTCCTGTACCACTGCTTGAAGAAGGTGTCTTCCAGAAACTGGCAGTAGGACTGGGAGTTGAGCTTGACTCCATCCTCAACCCGAAAAGGCCCCACAAGCTCATCTTTGATGATACCAGCCCAAACCAGTACTCCACCTCCACCTTGCTGGCGTCTGAGTCGGACTGGAGCTCTCTGCCCTTTACCAATCCAGCCACGGGCCCATCCATCTGGCCCATCAAGACTCACTCTCATTTCATCAGTCCATAAAACCTTAGAAAAACCAGTCTTGAGATATTTCTTGGCCCAGTCTTGACGTTTCAGCTTGTGTGTCTTGTTCAGTGGTGGTCGTCTTTCAGCCTTTCTTACCTTGGCCATGTCTCTGAGTATTGCACACCTTGTGCTTTTGGGCACTCCAGTGATGTTGCAGCTCTGAAATATGGCCAAACTGGTGGCAAGTGGCATCTTGGCAGCTGCACGCTTGACTTTTCTCAGTTCATGGGCAGTTATTTTGCGCCTTGGTTTTTCCACATGCTTCTTGCGACCCTGTTGACTATTTTGAATGAAACGCTTGATTGTTCGATGATCACGCTTCAGAAGCTTTGTAATTTTGAGACTGCTGCATCCCTCTGCAAGATATCTCACTATTTTTGACTTTTCTGAGCCTGTCAAGTCCTTCTTTTGACCCATTTTGCCAAAGGAAAGGACGTTGCCTAATAATTACGCACACCTGATATAGGGTGTTGATGTCATTAGACCACACCCCTTCTCATTACAGAGATGCACATCACCCAATATGCTTAATTGGTAGTAGGCTTTCGAGCCTATACAGCTTGGAGTAAGACAACATGCATGAAGAGGATGATGTGGACAAAATACTCATTTGCCTAATAATTCTGCACTCCCTGTACAATAACAATGGATGGAGAGGTGATCTTTGCATGGGAAAGCCCAATAAAAGCATCAGTTCAGAATAATTCAGGTTTATTTATGTAGTGTCAGTTCACAATGACTATGAATAATAAATATAGGCTTAGAACAACACATATTGCATTGTGTTATTATTTGACAGAAATTACCCCAAAAAGCAGAAGCAGTGTGTGAAAAACTAAGGCATCTCATGACTCAACTTGTAGCTTGTTGAACAACCTTTAGCAGCAATAGCCCGGAGTAATCATTTCCTCTATGACTTTATCAGTCTCTCTCATCACTGTGGAGGAATTGTGGCCGACTCTTATTTACAACACTGTCCCTGTTCATTGAAGCGTCCAGGCATTAGTTTATGTACAGCTCCCTTAAGGTCCCACCACGGCATTTCAATCAGGGTGAGGTCCAAGTTCATGACTGGCTCATTGCAACGCCTTGATTCGTTCCTTTTTCGATCATTCTGTTGCAGGTTTGCAGCTGTGCTTCATATCACTGTCCCGCAGTGTGACCCAGTTTCAGCCAGGCTTTAGCTGCCAGACAGATGGCCTCACATTTGACTCTAGGATACTTTATTATACGGAGTTCAAGGTCGACTCAGTGACCACAGTAAATTTTGTTAAAAAAATAACGACACTGTGTAATGTGCTGTGATATGATACGATAAGGATTAATCCTTTTTTTCCTATTATGTCCCGAAATGTAAAAACCCTCTGGTTTTACAATTGAAAGGAGGTGCACTTTCTTTTGACCATGACTATAAGCATCAAGTGGCAGCATGCCAGACAGTAGAAGATAAAGATTTTCTATCAATGGGAAGATTTTTTTTTCTTGCTTTAAAAACCGTTCACTGCAAAAGTGATGTAAAACTACATTTTGCCTCGAGGTGTAGAGTTCATTCAAAAAGCTACTATTAGGAATGTAACTATATGCATTATATATGATATACTGCGCTTTTATACCCTATTATACTCCCACAGTTGACTTAGTACAACTCAGTACATCAAAAGACTCATTTCTCTTGTCTCTACCTCTAGCTAGCTCGAAGCAAGCCTCATTTTCTTGGTGTCTTTCTGGATGTCGTGTTTATTGGCAGGTCTTCGTGCAGGGTCTGTCTGGTGAAGCTCAACGCTGGTTTTCATAAAGTGTGCCCAACCTATTCCCACCTCCTTCTTCCGAATTTGATTTCTGCTGTTTCCACAAGTTAATGTTGCTGATGTTGTCTGGCAAATGGATGTCTTCAGTATTCAAGATTGTGTATAGGGTAAGGACCTCTATCCTGTAAAACATTTC
Organism: Maylandia zebra; assembly: GCF_041146795.1. Taxonomy (NCBI): domain Eukaryota; kingdom Metazoa; phylum Chordata; class Actinopteri; order Cichliformes; family Cichlidae; genus Maylandia; species Maylandia zebra. Next base: position 14,428,257 of record NC_135181.1, read on the forward strand.
TTTGCAACAGAAACGTCAAAAAGAAAACATTTCAAGCATAGCATAATCCAAAAAAATACATTAACAGGAATGGATATGTACAGGGAGTTTTTATGTTTTGAAATTAAAATGGTTTTATGATTCAAAAGGGAGCAATTAAAAAAGTTGTTTTGTCTCAACCTACTCTGTTTACTGCACATCAAGCAATCAAGAAATCTAATTTCATGGTGTTTTCTAACTTTGAAGTAAACATTTATTCATCGAAACAAAAGAAAAAAGTTCAAATGCGAGAATGAACCTCCAAATCTAACTTTGACTTTTACATATGGGCTTTCCAAGAATGTCCTAAAACAGAAACCTACGGCAAATTGGAGTAGTGATTAATCATCCAAGTCCTTCCCGCTTTGATCCCGTACACTGAGTCGTGCTGCCATTATAGGAAAAAAAGAAAAGACTCCCGTCTCTGACACATGGATCAAACGAACAGAGTATCAGCTGGTTTGAAAGCAGAACAAGGAGCTCTGTGAAGTCATTTATGTTGCATAACAGTTCATGAGGATCCGAGACAAAAGGAGCCAATTTAGCCCTGATGTCTTGTTTATTTTCCACAAATCTGCATTTTACGGCGGGGTTGTGGCTGAGGAAAGATAAATGGCTTAATGGCTTTCCTGGAATGCGAAGTTCACAGGAAGGCTAGATTAAAACTGATTTTTGCAGATACAAGAATGCTTTCCTTTGCTTTCAACTTTAATGTTCAAAGTTTATCCGTTTTTGTGAGCCTTAACAAGCCAACACATTCCTTTGGAGAAATAACAACAGCATTTGTTTGATGAAATCGCCAACGTATTCCATATAAACCTGAGCGACTTGCAAAGTGCAAAAAACGTGATCTTGAACGCCTCACAGATTTGCTGATACAGATAAAATCTTATTGTGCTTTAACTACAAGTGCTTTTCATGCGGTTTTCACAACATGAACAGAGAGAAACAAACAGTCTAACTTTTATTCGGCTTCAGTTTCACAAGTATACGCAAACGGTGCATCAATCATGGAGCGCTTAAAGTCTAACAGAGGAGGTTATATGGATGGAAGAAGCATCAGTTTCACCATTTTAGAGTTTCTCCTTCAAAGGGTAGCAACCATTCATGGGTCATAATAAATCTGTATGTTCACAGTGATGTAAATAAATTCACTACGAGCAAACAATTTAATTCAAAGACACTCGCTTGGGGCCCAGCTTTAAAGAAACAAATACATATAATGAAAAAGTCATTAAAAATGAATTCTTCCACATATTTAACGTGTTTATTGTTTACTTGCAGCTCACACTTGAGCATCCCTGTGGCTTGCACCAAGTGTAAAATAATAGTAATAGTAAGATAAACAACTGCACATCACAACAGAATTATTAGCTAAATTTTAAAATTTCATGTGTAAGTATTTCCCGTCCTTCCATCCATCCATTTATCTTCTGCTTACACGATGATGAGTCGAGAAGCCAGCAGCCTAAGCAGAGAAGCCCAGACTTGCCTCTCCCCAGCCTCCTCCTCCAGCTTATCCAGGGGAACACCAAGGCGTTCCCAGACTACGAGAGATACAATCTCCACAGCGTGTCTTGGATATCCTCACCTCACCCATCCTAGTGAGATGCCCGCGAACCACCGGAACTTCCTCCTTTTGATGTGGAAGAGTAGTGGCTCTACTTTGAGCCCTTCTCTAACAACTGAAGTCCTCACCCTATCGCTAAGGGAGAGGCCAGCCACCCTTTAAAGAAAGCTCATTTCTGTATTGTCACTCTTACGGTGTGTTCACACCGAACGCGATGGACGCGAATAAAACGCCCCAAACGCCCCTAATTTGACGCGTGTACATTCGCGTCTCAACGCGTGTCCAAGAAAAATCCATCGCGCGTCAAAATATCATATTTTGACGCGCGTGAACCGGAAATGTGGGAGGAATGTGGGAGGGAGTTGTGCCAGACTGGTATCTTTGCAAGATGGCAGCTATCGAGCTAGCGCTTGAAGAGAGAGTCTCCCTTCTCTATGTACTGTGGAGAGCAGAGCAGCGGCGTAAAAGACGTCCTTGCCGTACCTGGGTCCATCAGGTCCTCCAGAGGCATGAGCAGTTTGGTGAGTTTCACCACTTGCTCCAGGAGCTGCGCCTGGATGACGGCCGATTCCAGCGCTATCACCGTCGGCCAGTTTGAGGACCTGCTTTCCCTCGTCGGTCCCAGCATCGCCCGCTTAAACACCAACTACAGACGCTCAATCCCACCTGCAGAGCGCCTGTCCGTCTGCCTGAGGTTAGTAAAACTATTTAATACGGTAGTCCTTTATTGATATCTGTGCTAATATGCTAATCCATCCAGTTATACACTGCTAACATGGATGTGCTATGCTAACAGTGAATGCTCTCGGTGTTTACTGAAAGCAAACTGTGGTACAGAGACGACTGTTTATAATATTTCTAGTGATACTCAGAAGCTCTCATCAAGTCCCGATTTAATTCGATTTATGCTGTTATCAGTGTTTGAATGATAGCATGGCTGTGGTGTCACATCAATGTATGCGCTCGGTGTTTGCTGATATCAAACTGTAGCATTAGGACCACTGAGTTAACCTTTGTAGTGATACTCACTCCTTTTTATTTAGACCTGGTTTAATTCTGGGATAGTTGAATATTTGTATATAATCCCTGCAGCTGTCAGACTCTATAGCAGGGGTCACAGCCTTTATTAAAACGGAGTTAGATAAAACTGAACAGTTTGGTTCATCTCTAGTTACATGGTTCTATCTTGATAAGCTGTCTTATCACAGATTAATTTCTCAAAAATATTAATGATTTAAGCAAGGAAAGGGCTACATGTCAACATACAACTCTTTATTTCTATTAATGTCTTACTTCATTCCTACCTGATTGACATGTTTAGGAATTATGAGTGATTGGCACACTGTAGTTGTGAAAGTTGCTACCAATCAAATTATGATATGTTAAAGTTAAAACAAAACAACTGTTTTAGATATGATCTAATATACATTTTGTAATTATCCTTATAATTACAAAATGTTTTATGTAAGATTTAAGTTTTGTGATTTAAATGACATCACAAAAGTATTTTGGAATTTGAATAATGTATTTTGTAACTGCAGTACACATAATACTGATTTTGAACAATTTTGTCCAGGTTCCTTGTCACCGCGGACTCCTTCAGCACCAAGCGTTCAGTTACAGAGTCGGTGTGTCAGATCACCCCCCAGGCAGCGATGGCCATCTGGGACTGTCTAGTGGACAACTTCATGGCTGCGCCTTCACCTGGAGACTGGCGGTCCATCACAGAGGGATTCCAGGAGCGCTGGAACTTTCCTCTGTGCTGTGCAGCTCTGGATGGGAAGCACATCCAGACAAAGGCACCCCATATATCATATAGGAGACACACACATTGATATACACTAAATATTCATTTCATTTCTTTTTTGTGGTGCCCAAATTGATGCACCTGCTTGATTTTGTTTAAACAATTATTGCACACTTTCTGTAAATCCAGTAAACTTCTTTTCACTTCTCAAATATCACTGTGTGTGTCTCCTGTATGATATTTAACTGACATTTTTTATTGTAACAACCAACGATTTATACAGGAAAATGATGGCTATTAACAAGGTTGCCCAAACTTCTGCATCCCACTGTATCAGTATATTTTGTCATTAGTATAATATGAAATAAATTCTACATGTGTCAAGTTGTGTGCCAACATTTGCTGTGTAGTAGAACTGAGACATTAGTCATTATAAAAATTTATTTGAAATAATATTAAAAGTCTCAAACAGAAAAACATTAAACATAAATATATAAAATATAAGTATTTACAGAGAGACAGGAATAAAAAGGACCAGCTGCTCTCCAGAGCAGGAACAAGGCTGAGGAGGAAATGCTCCATTGGAGACTGGTGTGGCCTCTTCAGGGACTCCAGGATGGCCAGCTCCAGCGCCGATGGACCGTCCTGGGACCCGTCCCTCATCTGCCTCGGAGCCGTCCTCCTCTGTGGGCCTGTAAAACAGCACAAAACACAAAGAAATGAGAAGGCTGCTACTAGATTTTAATTTCAACATTGAAAAAAGAACAAAAACAATAACAGGATATAATCAGATTGGTTGTAGATATTTAGTAAAGGTGATCACAAGGGAATCCCACCGACTAAAAAGGTATCAGTGCTTGCTGTACATATCTGTGGGTGCAGCAGCAGGAGCTCAGGGACTGGGGATGCTCTGCTGCAGAATCAGTTGGTTCTATCAATACAGTATTAAATGTTAACAGGTTGGATATAATAATCGTAGAGTAGACAGTGGTCCCTCATTTATTGCAGGGGTTCTCAGAATAACTAGCCCCTGGTCACAGTTCTCACAATTGATTCTCAAAGTGCAAACCTTTGTAGATTGCAAAACGTAAAAGTATTATTATGCCGCGGTTTGTCTTCATCTGCCCGCCACTTTCGTGCGCCTTTTTCCCTCACGGTGCAGGTGTCTATTTCCGAATGAGGCTCATAGTTATGGGTGTTTTTGTGCTGTTTTTTCTATTGGACGCGATGGTTATCAAAACCAAACGTGATAAATTTGGCAAGCGCAGGAGATTTGTCAATCAGGCTGCAGAATGCAATGCTGTACTGTGCAATAAAAAATCAGCGAAAAAGCAAAGCAGTGACGGATGAACAGCGGGACCACTGTGTACTGTTTATTAATAAACAATAAAATATATTCCTAAATGACAACATGCATAAAAGCAGAACGGTATTTGTACGTCAGTGGGAAAATAGCGGTGGCTTGCTAGCTTTTGTGCGGCTTCCCCGGGTCAGTGAAAACTTTCAAAAGAGAAATGAATGAACTTACCAGGTTGCCCGATCTCTTCACATATCTTCCTCCAAGCTCGGTCCTTTTTATTCCTGTCTCGGTACTGAAAGCAGCTGGTGTTGTACAGCTCGAGTTGTTTGCTACCGCATTGATTAGCCTTCCCCTCCATTGAAGTATGAAAGGCTTTGGCTGGATCTGCCCCTTTGACCTAGGTAACAGCCACGTCACCAGGCTCCTGATTGGTTGTCGCGGCGCGATTTGACGCTGGAGTTCAGATTTTTCCAACTCGAGCGGTAGACGCGAAACGCGCGTATGCACAAAATGCAACACAAAAACTCACGCGCGTGGTTTTATTCGCGCGTCAAACGCGCCTGACGCGCTACACTGACGCGCGTTTCACGCGTTTTGGCGTTTTCGCGACGCAAATCTGCTTCTGAATTTTCGCGGGACCCGCAATCGCGCGTCATCGCGCCTTTCCATTGACTTTACATGTAAACCTGACGCTCTATTCGCGTCCATCGCGTTCGGTGTGAACACACCGTTATGGTTACAAAGCTCGTGACCATAGGTAAGGGTAGGAACGTAGGTCGCCCAGTAAATCCACAGGTTTGCTTTTATGCTCAGCTCTCTCCTCACCACAATAAACCAGCACAGCATTTACATCACTGCAGATGCGCCTAAGTATTTCCTGAGTGCTGTTAAACGGGGAAAACTTGTCTGTCTTTTTTTTATTTTATTTATTTTATGATTTTTTTAAGGCTATATAAAGTCTGATGACAGCCACTGTGAAATGAAATTGTACAAATAAAACTAATTTGTGCTGAAAGTTCAGTTCTCCATGCATTGTAATTTTAAAGCAAACTTCTTATCACAGTATGGATACTTAAGCCCTGCGTGGAGTCATGAGGCTTACTCTCCTACACATGCAAAGTTACACACTTTGTTCGATGGTCAGGGGAACAGCACCACATTCCTGCATCTAGAGGATTCCTCTGGATAAAGAGCAACATATTGTGCAGCTTTGCACACAAATGAGCAAAAACTTATCCACCCATATCTTGTTTTTTAAAAGTCATTAAAGATCTTTGCGGTCATTTCACTCTGGAAACAGCACACTTCAAAGAAATCATTAAAAGCCCCAAATTACCATAGCATTCATACAGATGATGTCTGGATATGAACATCTTCGGTAGGCTAAGCTTTACAAATGTTGTGATGTAATTTTTCAAAAGAAAGCAAATATTGTATTTTCTCAAGCTTATTTAGTTAGATATCCAGAGCAGACAAGCATGATATCATCTTTACCCATAAGGCCTCAACCTTTGTCTAATCACTAGATCAAACACTGGCACTAAATTAAAGACTCCTGGGGATAGTCGCTGTGAAATGTGAGATTGAGAGAATGTACTGTTATCGAAAAGTAAACAGTTCTCACGCTCTCTGAAAATGCCGACGGACTAGAGCCAAGTGAGAAAAAGCTAATCCTCAGAGTTCAAAGCAATCAAGTTAATATATTTTATGTCTTAAAATGTTTTCAGATTGGAGCTTCATTTCTCCAGGGTCCAGAGTTACACTGGGAAAAATCTGTACATAAAATGGACACAGCCGAGTAGCTTATTTTTTTTCAATAACTAAAATCCAGAAAAAGAATTTAAGTCACAACAGCAGTCGCCTCAAGTCGCTTTATATTGTAAGGTAAGACCCTACAATATGAAGAGAAAACCCCAACAATTAAATGACCACCTCAGAGCAACCACTTCTCAACGGTGGGAAGGAAAAACTCCCTTTAAACAGGAAGAAACCTCCAACAGGACCAGGCTCGGGGAGGGGCCATTTGATGCAACTGGTTGGGGGGTGATGGGAGAAATAAGAAAAAGAAATAAGATAAAAGAAAAAGAAATTACGACAAGAGGAAGCTGGTGTGAGAGAGTACTCGTCACTGCCATGAATGAATGGCTACAGGTGGTATGAGGGGCCGTACAAGCCAAAATTCTTTCTTTCACTTTCACACACATACATTCTTTCTTCACATACATATACTTTAATTTTTATTCTCATATTTACACATATTTAACATGCATAATGCAATATTATGCTCTCTTATACATGTGTTGTCATTCATGCAAATAACATATGTATGTAAGAAGAGAGTGCATGCATGTCTGAAGAAAATATATGTATGCAAGAGAATAATGTATGTGTATGAAAAAGTATAGTGGAAACATAAGGAGTAGTGGAAATGGAAGGTAGAGTGTCTGCACGGCTGTGATTGGCTGAGAAGCACGAGCCGGTTACTTTCAGGTGTCTAACAGCATGGACGGGGGAGAAGAAACTTGAGTACTTCAGCAAGCTTTGCAATATCAGTCTTTTCGATATCAGACCCAGAAACACTTTGGCAACTGAAACCACCGATCAAGGAAAAGGTAAGAACAAAACAGGATGCTACTTATCTGCACATTTGCCAAATACAAAATATTAAATATGCTTTGCTGATTTAGCAACACACTTTGGTACAACATTTTAGCACTAGCTAATTCGTTCAGATAAGCATCCACATTAAAAACAGTAAAGGCCATGATGTTTATTTAAATATTAGTGGCACTATTTGTACTTGTGACCCAAATGTAAGTTGATGCGTACTTTGATATTATTTATACTAAATTATCTTTATTAATGTGGGAGGTGGTAGCTACATTAGCTTGAAGAAGAAGACTGAAGAAGGATGAGTGACGAAACGTTTTCCCCACTGAAAACGCTACATCCAGATGAACAAAATCAACTTTTAGGGTATGTAAATATAAAAATTAAAATAAAACTTTGTGAAAGTGTAAGTATATGTATGTGGAGAAGAATGCATGTGTGTGAAAGTGAAAGAAGGATTTTTGGCTTGTTTGGCACCTCATATCTTTCTCTGGTTTCATAAGCAGTCAGTAAAAAAAAAAAATCAGTCATCCATTTAAGGACTGTGATGTATTCAGTTCTTAACTATTTCTCTCATTGTCAACGAATCTTGACGATCAAAACAAACAAAAAAATCGGTAGCTTCTCTTTGAATTTGTTCAATACGTTCGAATATATTGTTTAAGTTATAATGTCATTTTCATTACTACTACTAATTTAACCACAATGCTAGTAAAGAAAACACAATGGCTTTGACCAGCTTCATTGCTTGGTTCTTCTGGGTTAGGTCTGGGCATGTCAAATAAGTTTTCCAAGTGTATTCCATTTTTTGGTTCAAGAGTGACTTCCTGCTTAAGGATGAACTTCCTGTGTTACAAAATGCATACACGTGAATGTCAGAATGCATGTATGCAAAAGGATGAATATTGGGATTGTATGTATATGTGAGTAAAGGAGTACAAATATCTATGCGTTGAAAAATAAAGAGTATATATATGCACGAGTAGAAATGGCTGCACCTGTAAGGGTAATAAATGTATGTCAGCATAAAAATATGTAGCATTAATAAAAAATAGAATATGTGTGAAAGGAAAATTAATGTATGAGTGAATATACATGTATACACATTTTCACTGCAATGTTGACCCTGTGCTAACTTGCATATGACAAATAAAGCTGAAACCGATATGAAATAAGAAGAAGAGTGTACAAAGATGACAATACATGTACACATGTGTGACAATATCTGTATATGAAAGAACAATATATTTACACAAGAGTGACATAACAAACTTTAGCTTGTATGGCCACTCATAAAATGGACCACAAAACCCCATATATTTTTTCAAATTTACCAAATAGCTCACTATGCCTCTCCCCACTTAAACAGCTTTGTTAGAAAGCCAGAGTTAAATTCTACATCGAACACCAATGGAATATTTAGTCAGTGCAAGCAGAGCAGTCTCAGCAGTGCAGCAGTGTTTCTGATATCTATCAAAGTGATTTCCCAAAGGGTCAGGGTTAAAAAAAAAAAAAAAAAAAAACACTCACTGCTCTCAGTTCTAAAAGAAGTAGAAATGTGTTGCTGGCAGTGATTTTCTGCTAGTTCATAAAGCCCCTGGCACAGTTGGAGGGCCTCTGGCCTCAGGTAATTTGGTGAAGAGTCTCAGATTGTCACCACACTCTCAGTGGGAGCCACTTAAAGGATCAGCGCCTGCGGCTCAATCTGAACCACTGTAAGCTCGGATGGTTTGTAGTGGGAAAGCAAGCACAGGGCATTTATGCTGTATGTAAGACTGACTAAACAGCTGATGGTAAAGCACTGAAAAACCCTGCTACCCTGACAAAGAAGCATTATAATTTTTAAGATTGTTTTGTTTTCTCCCAGCTCCCAGTTCTTGTTAAAAGAACTGGAAGGTTCATGAAGGACACTGAGTCAGACACACTCATAAACTCTCATAAACAACATATTATTCTAACCATAACGCATTGTATTGACGAACAGTTAAATGACTATTTTAAATCTTTGGTGGGAATAAGAAAAATCCTCCAAACAGCGTAAAGATGAAAGACTATATTTTCATAGTTAAATACTTGTAGAACACTTTAATAAACACACCAATGCTCCTCTGTATATCAGAGACAGATTTTTACTCTCTACTGCGTTAGTTTACCTGGAGGTTTAATTATCTTGGGATGGTTTGGTTCTCAAATATGAACATGTACACACTGGTCACATTGTTAGGGACAACTGTTCAACTGCTTGTGAACCCAAATTTCTAATCGACCCGCTGAAGTTCAAACTAAGCATCAGAATGAGAAAAAACACGATTAAAGTGACTTTGAACGAGATATAGTTGTTTCAAAAATTGCCGATCTACCATCTCCAGTGAGCAGTTGGAGATCAAGGGAGGATGGGCATTCTCCCTTGATCATATCTGAATGCACAACATGTTCAACCTCGAAGCACACTGGCTACAGCTGCAGAAGGCACCACTCTTGTAAGGTAAGAACAGGAAGCTGATGGGATAATTTGCATAAACGCAATAATATTGGAAAACAGAAGATTGGAAAAGCACCAACTGAGCATTATTTAAACACCACAGCTATCTGAGTATTGTTTTCCGTCCACATCCAACCCTTTATCACCCCAGTGTACCCATCTTCTGATGTCTGCTTCAAGCAGGATAACACAAAATGTCACCAATCATTTTAAACTGGTTTCTTGAAGATGATGGTGAGTTTATTGAACTCAAATGGCCTCCACAGCCACCAGCTCCAACTCAGTACTAGCAAAGTATTTAACAAAGTGGTTGGTGAGTGCATGTGAGATACTTGTCAGATGCTTGATACATCCGCTTGAAGACGCTTGAACTCCTTGGTTGAGTATTTAATAAGCAGTTAATGTCATTGTATGTTGATATTAATAAGTGCTTGTCTTCAATGCTGAGATATTTATATCATAACACCTGTTTTTTGCGTTGAAAATTGGTACGTGTCTTTTGATATACCAACCTCAACATCTCGGGAGAAGTCACTTACAACAGAACAAGCTGCTGTTAACCAAAACGTTGATACACATTTATATGTGTTTACAACTACATTAGAGAGCACAATAAAGTGCTCACTAAATGTTTACACACTGCTAAATGGCGAGGGGTGGAAAACAAAGTGTTCCTGGCTCTAATCTAATCTCATCTAATCTAATTTAGAGAAAATGTGGGACAGCTAAGTCACAAAATTTAGTATTATTAATAACATGATGTTACACAAGTTCAGTCATTGTAGATGTTTTCTTGTATTAAATTAAAGGAATTGTACAATTTGATTTTCCACGTGATTACCACTTGTTATGTAGTTTATTTTAGTGACACTTTGAGGGTGTTACCAAAGCGTAGATGATTACAAATAAATTACAACAAATCCACCACAACCTTTTCTTTCTACACATTTTGTGACAATATTTCTGTATATTTTGTATTTGTATCATTGTATCTGAAAATGCAGGTGCATCAGTAAAAACACAACAAAGAAAAATAAAAAATAAGCAGCATATTAGCAGTAAATAATTAGTATCCCCTTCTATAAAAGCACGTCTTATTTGCACATTAGATTTGCATTTTCTGCTGCTGTATTTCAAGACATAAAATGATGAGTGCAAATGTTAAGTACACAGTTAAGTTAAGTAAACAAACATGCAGTAAGTTTGACAGCGCAAAATGAGTGGGAAGGAGCAGTCATTGAGTCTTTTCATGTCCGCTCATTGGCTGGGTGTCGTTACGTTTGTGTTTTGTTTTGCCCCCTCCGGCATCCACAGAGGAAACCCATCCCTCGTGAGCAAAGTGCACGACGGAGGGGGTGCTCACCACCGAGGCCCTGGTCTTCTGCCTTGTCATTGGTCACGGCAAAACCTACATCAGTTTAAAACCAGACACCACTTTCTTCACACAGCACAACCCCCTAAAAAGAGAGCTGAGGAGGGAGAGGCTGCACGAGAGATAAGCAGAGTTGGTCTCAAGATGCCTGCATATGCCACCAACATGAGGACAAAGTTCCCCATCATAGCCTTGATTTTGGAGATTATCACCATCATCCTATTTGCGGTATTTGTCGTCTATGATGATGGGGAACATGGACACCATGACTCACACGACACCCACAATAAAACTGCCCATAAATTGGAGCCTATGGACCTCTACCCCAGTAAGTCTACCTGGAGCCGCATGCTTGCTTGCTTGCTTGGTCAACATTTTATTTCTAAATAGATTTTTATGAATGCTACATCTGTTATATCACAGTGTTGAGACTGCATCTAAAAAAAAATTTAGACTAAAAGCAGAAAATATTAGTGACACTGAAATTTTACAGAAAACAAGATGACAAACATTTTGCTTGTTTCTCATAAAAATAGCAAAGTAAACGAAATTTCCACATTTATTTTTACTTTCTTTTTCTTGAATAAAATAAATTCTATTTTAGGGGTCTAGTTAATCAATCAGTCGCTTGCAAACATAAATTGGAGGTTGTTTGCAGCGCAGGTCAACTAAATGCAATAAAAGGAGTCATGGGGTTGAATTCTCATCTGTCACAAGGTCTAATCAAACACATGCAGCTGAGAAGACAAGTGAATCCTGTTGGGAAAGGTGGAGGTCACATGTGATTTCATTACTGTGTCCAAAAAAGGCTCATAAAGGACAGTCAGGTTGAAGCTGGAGGTTTTGTGCTGCATTCAAATTGATATTTTTCAAGTTATCCTGCAGTAGCTTTAGCATTTTTTGTGAGCTCTGAGCGGTTTCTACAGTTTAGCGGCTTCTTTGCAGCTTGTGCACTTATCTGCATTCAGATAGCTGCTGTTTTACTGCGTGAGTGCCTGCTCACGATTGGGTGGGGCGGTTGTGACACCCAAGAGATTAGCTCAGCATTGAAGCTGACCATATCTTCTGCTTCACATGGGATGTTTAAGTCACATACGTTGACTATCAAGAAATAAATTCTGAAGTAAAGATCACATTTAAGGCTAGACTCTGCTGTGAACTCTGCTGTGTCTTTTCTGCACAAAACTTATGTTATCTTTGTAACACTCCATTAATTCCCAGTTAGTCATAAAGGAATAAAAAATATGCAGTGATTTATCTTCAAAAGTTCAGAAGGGATACTTGTTTTTGGAATAACAGGCCCAGAGCTAAAACTTTTGCAAAATTTAAATTATGCTTGATAATCTAAAACCATTAGCATTTAAACTGGGACTGCACAATGTTAGAAAGCATGAGGCTTGGGATTGCATGCTGAAAGAGATCCATTATCTCACACATCCCAGACTTCTGCAATTACAAGCTCAAAGGACAACAAATAAGCAGTTAAAACATGCAATTTGCAGAAGTAAAATTGTGGTCTAGTATGAAAAAATACCTCAAAAATGTTGTAATAGTGACTTTTTGTCTTTCATTTCTTCTTAAAGAGTGATTAATATGCTAAATTAAACATTAAAGTAAAGGAAGAGTTTGACTTAATACTTTGTAAAATGAAATAATTATTCATCTTTTTTTTGCATGGCTTGAAAAAAAAGGCTGCACAGTTGCACCTGAGGTGTCTCTCGCTTGTCTTGGTTCAGCCAGTTCTTCAGAGGATTCGCGTTACCTAACATCTAGGCGTGGTGCCAGTCACTGTGGCTGCTTTCCAGTTTTATCTCATCCCCGTCCCCCATCTACTGTTCTACAAAGAGAGCAATTCTGACTCACCCAGCTGAGAAACAGAGAGGGGTAAAAGTGCAAGTTCAGGGGCAAAAAGATTTTCTTCAAAACAGCTTCATGGAGATAAGCTTAGTCAGATGTCTACACATCAGCTTGCAGGTGCAGATGTCTTCAAAATGCTGATTGTTACTGCTAATTAAGACTGAAATGGAAAGATGTGACTCTCTTGTGGTGTTTGGTTTTGATGTTGAACTGTCAGAACTTGGAGCGTTTTTATTATAATAGAGCACACAGTAATCAGATGTTGAGCTATCAGGGCTTTTAAGCACATATACAGATTCCTGACTAAAGCAGATGTGAGTGGGTTTGTATGTTTCCCAAATACCCAAGGATGTGTTAGAAATTTGCTGACATTCTATATGCAGAAACAGTTTATGGAAATAGATGTGGATGAATTTAATCTCCCCCATTATCGCCATTTGAAAGCTGCTGCTTACAAAATAATGTACTCTGATGTAAATGGCGCATGGGAGCCTGACGCTTTAAACAGCTTTAACGCACCTACGTCTGAGTTTGGGCTTTTTAGTCTAGGGGATAAAATCAAAATGTTGAGATTGAGTTCACATTCAACCTCTATTTTTACTTTTCAAAATGCTAAATCATGATAAATAATACTTCAAACTTTTAACATAAATGTCTATCTACAAAATATGAAGCAGATGATACTTTTATAGTATAATACAAGGCCACAGCTAGGAAAGGCTGATCTTGCCTTAGCACAAAGACTGGAAACAACTAATCTGACTCTTTTACAAGTCAACAAAAATCTCCAAAGTTTAATGTTTAACACATTTTATGTAAGTGTAAAAACAACATGTTGTCAGACTGTTTCTTGGCAGCGTATAGTAACATCCTCCAGTCTTTGCCATTTGTCTGATAAACTACTGACAACTTTGTGGTAATAACACTTCAGCCATTAAACAGATGAGATGTAAAATAAAGAATTTTAGAGGCTTAAACTGGCAGATCTTTTTTGCTTTTCTTTAGAGAGTTCAAAGTTGGTCTTCTCCATTTTCAGTCTTTGTGCTAAGCTAAGCGAAAAGGCTGCTTTATATATTACACATGAACACAGCAGAACCACAGACTGTATATAAAAGATGGGCACACTCACATTGTTTCTGCTCTCATTATGTTGAAGCTGTAATTTTAGCATTTTGGCTAAATGCTAATAGAGACAACAACTAGAGAAAACTGTCTGTAAGCTCTTTTTCTAGAGACAGACTAGACTATAGTTGGATGCAAAAATAGAGTCCTAAACTATCAGCTAAACTTCATAACCTTGGTTAGCAAGTTGCATTCATAATGTATACAGAAGCATAGTGCAGACATAGTAGACAGGTAGCTGCTAACTGGTGTTGAGAGACGAATGTGCAATACCACATAACAGGCTTTTCAAAGCTACCAACACCAAAAACATGGTCAAGAGGTCTAGTCCAGTGATGCTAATTAGCCTAGTGAAGCTTAGCAGACAGCCATTCACTGTCCAGCTGTTTATATCAGCACATCAGGCAGTTAGAATAGCCACACCCCTAAATAAACTCACCCACTCTCTTCTATCCATACACCAAAACCTTATTTGTACCATGCTGTAAGCATGTTTACTTTCACTGTGAAGTTCAACATTTTAAAACTAGCTTTCAGATTCTGCCACCAGTGGCCAGCAGAGGAACTGCAGGTGGTTTTTGCACTTGTTTTAAGTCATTTAAGTACTCATAACTAACTAAGAACAAACAAACTGAGAAACAGCTGTAAAAGTATTCTTTAAGGCTGCAACACAGTGTGTCCTGTCTAGACAATAACAGACACAATGTGTGCTCATTATGAACTAAGGAAATTAGTCTATTGTTTCCCAGCCTACACATACATACAGCTTGATATATTTTCCACATGTAAAGCTCATCATAGCACGCTTAAAACCTTAAGGGAAAAAGAAGTCTCCCTTCCTGCCATGATGATGACTCAAATCCCCCTAAAATGTATTTGGCCTTAATCCAGGCTCATCTATCTATCTATCTATCTATATATATATATATATATATATATATATATATATATATATATATATATATATATATATATATATATATATATATATATATATATATATATATATGTGTGTGTGTGTGTGTGTGTGTGTGTGTGTGTGTGTGTGTGTGTGTGTGTGTGTGTAATCAAACAGGGGATATAAGATGAGCAAACTCCAAACCTTGCTGCCTTTTTCAGTCTAACGGCTGACAAAAAGAGATAAGAGTGCACAAAGCATCCCCTCCCTTTGAGACATCTTAAGTTTAGACTTATTAACATCATATGCACTTAATAGAAAAGCACAAGCCCATAACCCCAACAGGGACAGTGGGGGTATTTTCTCAGCATGCCATTCATAGTGTGATTGAATTGCTTTTCCACCTGACAGGTCACAGCTGACAATGAGGCCACTGTGGACAGAAATGAATCCTGAGAAGTCCAGCTACTTCTCAATAAGTCATTTAAACCACAAAGTTAAAAAAAAAACAAAAACATACCACTGTGAGCAGCAGGGTCGCAGCAAATACTTTACTTTGAACTGAATAAGTGTTTCATTCAATTCAATTATAAGACCACATTCAACTGAGGTTAAAGTGGGACTAGCTAACACAGCATTAACTGACCTCCCTTCTCATGTCCCCAGTGTTTCAGGACGTCCACGTGATGATCTTCATCGGCTTCGGGTTCCTGATGACATTTCTCAAGAGATACGGGTTCAGCAGCGTGGGCATCAACTTGCTCCTGGCTGCCTTCGGCCTGCAGTGGGGCCTCCTCATGCAGGGCATCTGGCACCTGGAAGGGGGCAAGATTAAAGTCAGCATTTTGAAGTATGGCTTTCTTCGCTGCACATATCGCTTTTCAAAAACAACTGCTATAAGAAAAATGCACATGGCTGGCTGTAGGTTTGGGGTTGCTGTCATGATGCAAGTCCCTAAGACTTGCACAGCCTTCTACATCATTACCAAGTACATGCTAAATAAAGCCAATTCCTGCACATGACAAGCTCTAATAGATCACAGATGATGTCTGTTGATGTTTTTTCTAATAACTTTTGTTCTCACTCCTGCAGAATAATCAATGCAGATTTCAGCACAGCTACGGTCCTGATTTCATTTGGCGCCGTTCTGGGTAAAACCAGCCCTGTGCAGCTCCTCATCATGACCATACTGGAGATCACCATCTTTTCCGTCAATGAGCATCTGGTGGTTGCTATCATGAAAGTGAGTTCATAGTAGCAAGTGCATGTGTGTCCATGAACTGAGCAAAAAAACATAAATCCCCACATAACAACCATGAATATTCACTGTTTTATCAAACACTACTGTGGGTCTATCATGCCTTTCTCTTCAACAGGCTAGTGATGTTGGAGCATCTATGATCATCCATGCTTACGGAGCCTACTTTGGCTTGGCAGTGGCTCGAGTACTTTACAGACCAGGTTTAAGAAATGGACATGAGAACGATGGATCTGTTTATCACTCTGATATGTTTGCTATGATCGGTAAGAGAGCACAGAAAATAATTCTGTGATCATATATTAAAATGTGTTTACAGAGATAGTTTTCCCTTCTTTCCCGTGACTTTCCCTCCCTGGTGCATCACTGGCCTCCAATGGAAGTCAGACTTATGCCATCTAGTGGACACAGACAGCTGTGCAGCATGGACCTTGACATTTCCGTTTTTAACATCCTCTTCTACAGGAACCATCTTCTTGTGGATGTTCTGGCCCAGCTTTAACTCAGCCATCGCTGAACCACCGTTGAGCTACACTCAGCTCACTGCAGTGATCAACACCTACCTCTCCCTGGCCGCCTGCGTGCTCTCTGCCTATGCCATCTCCAGCCTGGTGGAGCACAAAGGAAAACTGGACATGGTCCGGCAACTTTACTCTAATAGTTATGACAGTGACAGTTCACAGAGTTAAAAGCAGAAATTCAGTCATACACTTGTCTTTATGTCTTTCTACTGCACAGGTGCACATTCAGAACGCCACCTTGGCTGGTGGTGTTGCAGTGGGAACATGTGCTGACATGAGCATCGGGCCATTTGGAGCCATGCTGATTGGGCTCGTAGCTGGCATTATCTCCACCCTGGGATTCAAATACCTAAATGTGAGTCAAAGGAAAGACAACTGGTACAACCTGGTACAGGCTGAATCTGAATTAGCAATGTGTACTTTTGTTGGTGACTAAAAATCCCCTGTCATTCCTTCTCTGCAGCCTATACTGGCATCCAACCTGGGTATCCAGGATACCTGCGGTGTCCACAATCTGCATGGCTTGCCTGGCATCCTGGGTGGGCTGGCTGGAATTGTGGCTGCAGCTTTGGGGAAAAAAGACGGGTAATAGTCACCTGACGCACTAAAAATCTCACCACAGTATTATAATAACCCATATATACGCACACATAAAAGCAATATGGCTTTGACACGATTTACTTCATTTAAAAGTCACTTCTTCTCATCCTGTCTCCTTAGTGCTAGCGCTACCATGCAAGCTGCTGCCTTGGGTTCATCCCTCGGGTTCGCTTTGGTTGGGGGTACTATTACAGGTGGGAAGAGGAGATTAATAAAACTATAAATGTTACACCCAACGGCCAAATTGCTCAATGGAAAGACATTGAGGTTTAGAAAAGGGTGATCAAACATTCATTTTCTTCTTTAAGGTCTAATAATGAAGTTGCCTTTCTGGGGACAACCTCCAGACCAGAACTGCTTCGATGACTCTATTTACTGGGAGGTAAGAAATCCCATTCCTCATAAATATTATCTTCAGGTCTCTGACTGTCTGGTGCGAGTGGCAGAAGGCAGATTTGTTTATTCAAGTTATTAACTCAGATAGACTTGGTTCATATATCAGTATAAGTAGAGAAAAAGTGAGCACATCCAGGCACAAAAACTACACATACCTGACAAACACCGTGTTTTAATAATTAAAGTATTAAATTAGAGCCAAATAATAACCAGTCAATCAGTATATCATTAGATACAGATTTTAATTCACAGAAACACATTGTGCATATCATGCATGTCCATAAATGCATTGTGCATTTGTTTGAACTGTATTTTGCTTGCCTGGTGACCATTTATGCCACAGACAAATAATTTGCATTGCTCGTTTTCCAGGTTCCTAATGAGGAGGAAGAGAACGAGGAGAGCCTGGCTCACGGAGATCAATCAAAGCACAAAGCAGATGTTTAAACAATTGCCCACGATTTTGCCTTAGCTATAAATGAAGACGTTTTTTAAAAAGTCACAGTTCAGCTCCACCACAAGACCAAATATCAGTTTGTTGATGCAGGATTTGCTTAAACGTGGTGCTTATTCCATTTCTGAACAGCGAACCACGCACAGAGTTATTTTCATCATAGTAAAGTTTGAATTTGTATCGGAAAGAGCACTTAAACATTTCCGCATAAAAGCTAAAAAAAATATATATATATACATATATACATATATATATATATATATATATATATATATATATATATATATATATATATATATATATATATATATATATATATATATATATGCATGATAAAAAATTTAAATTTGGTTAAAACTTCAGGGATTTTTTTTTTTTTTACACTTTGATTTATATTCACGAACCGCTCCACAGCTTCACTGCTGACACACTTGTATAAGCTCTTTTTTTTTTTTTCATTTTATATGATAAAAAAACATAAAAGCATGTTTACTATATGATTACAGTGTGTATTTTTCTTATACATTATATTTTTCTGTAGAAGCTCAAGCAGAAAAACTGCGCTTTGACCTCACTGGAGCCCAGTCCTCATGTGAGAGGTTAAGTCAGGCATTGTAAAAACCAGCAGTGTGGCTCTGAAGTGTGCAGGGACAGCCGTATGATATTACTGCAACTAATAAACCTTCCTAGCATTTTCTATCTTTCTGAGCGCAGCTGTAGAAAAGTTGATTGGCTGTCACTGGGTGAGCTGGGGTTTGTTTTTCACTCTGTTTTCTGTTCAGAGCAAATGTATTCCTACATGTACATACAGTTTAGATCTTAGACATGGACATGGTCAGTTTTATCAAAGCTTTAAACATAGCAACTGGTACTGAATATTTTTCAGATATTATTCAAACAGTATAAAAGGAAGCTACCTACTGATATCCAGTGCCACGATGGCAACAAACAAACTGTCATACCATAGATAGTATCATAATATCCACCATTTTTCTTTCCTCTATTGCTGTGAAATTTGTGCACTGTGCACTCCCTCAATCTAGATTTTGAACAGCATGACGGCAAAGCACTGCAGGACAGGTTAAAACACGGGACTGAGCGCTAGATAAAACTGACTTAATGATTTTCTTGTTTTTTCTCAAATGATCTATGATGCTCACACTAAAATGCATCATGATTTTGTATTTTTATACAGCTAACATGAGCTCTTATTTGTATGGTATACTATTACTGTCATAATAAACATGTTTTTGTACAGTTTTTGTGGTTATTTTAAAGCATGTTTCAATTATTTCAAGTTCTCAGTTTAACTAAAGAAATGTTATGGGAGGATTTTTTTGTTTTGTTTTGTTTTTTGTCTTGGATTTTTGCCCTCCTCTGTATAAGCAATGAGAGACAGAGCATAATTTTAATTCTACACAATATGACCGAGTTAAATGATTACCAGAATGACATCAGTGCATAATCTGACTCTTCGATGGGTGCATGGCTCAATTATAACTGCAATTTCTCCGTTTCTTATTGATTTCTTTGATGGATCGCCATGAAATTTTGTTCAGACATCCATCACTCATCACTGGACCTGCAATACACACAATATACATGAGCTCTGCAGAGCCCACTACATGAGCTGAATTATTCGTATTAGAGACAACTAAACAAACAAATATCTGAAAATAAATGCATGGAAATTTTTATTAGGGGTCACCAAAGAAGATCATCTTCTTCAATCTCACCTTATCCATAGTACCTTCCTCTGTCACACAAAACCCTCTACGTGTGTTTTTGTTAGCGCCACCACCTCCAAACCAACTATCATAGCAGGTCTCACTTTTTATGAAACTTCCCCTTCACTCCTGCCACTATCCTTCTTTTGCAAATCACTACTAATACTCATCTCCACCTACTCCACAATGTCTGCGTGCTCTTCTTGCTTGGGATGGTTGACCCCAGGTATTTAAATTCATCCACCTTCGCTCTTACTCCTCCTTTCTTCTTCACCTTCCCATTCACGCATGCATTCTATCTCACTTCTTCTGACTTTCATTGCTCTTCTCTACAGAGCATAAGTCCACCTCTCCAGGCTTTCTTCCAACTACTTTGTACTCTCACTATAGATCACAGTGTCGTCTCCTGCCTGACCTCATCTGTCACCCTGTCTATCACCACTGCAAACAAAAAGGGATTCAGAGCCGATTTTTGATGCAATCACACCTCCACCTTGAACCCATATGTTACTCCTACTGCACATCTCACCACTGCGTTGCTGTCCTCATGCAGTGTGGGATGAACACAGCGTTTGTGTGGGACAAAGAGAGACACGTTCACAATGCTGGGATGTTGTGAAATATATAATATAGAATGCAACTTTTTTAACATTCTTACTAAGGAAATATAATAATAATAATAATAATAATAATAATAATAATAATATGATAAAAGAAGGTCAAGTTTATTCTCATTTATCACTTGTGATAGTTGCTGTATTCGAATATAGCTGCTTTTCTCACTGGTAACAGTCTTGGTAGTTTGGCATACCTGTTTTAAACAAATTATGACTCAGACATATTATGTCAATTCACATTATATTTTCTCCTGTGCAAAATTGAAATACATGTCTAGCAGGAGAAAAAATGACCAAAGATTTTCAATGATATTCATCAAAATCTGCAAAGCTGTAGCTTGCAACCTTCTTTAGTGCACATAGCATTTTCTTGATTTTATTTTATTCATCTAATTAGAATAAAAAGCCTTCTTTTCACATACACTGCGTAAAAAGGCGAATTTTAGATGTATCTCCCACAGGACCTGTTAAAATGTGGAACACTCTCTCAAGATATGGGAGAGGAGGACAAGGAATAAAAATATACTTGTCTGCCATTCCTGTTTTCTAATGAAGCATCACAGTTCCTCTCTTGTTAACCTATCATAAGCTTTCTCTAGACCACTTATTGATTAAATTATATTCAAAACTCCTTCTCTTTATTTAAATATAATAGTATAGTAGTATGTTTTCATCGAGCAAACACAAGCAGTACGAATACTCTGCAATGAATAATATCTCTGTCGCCACTGGGGGGCGCTGTGATAGCTTTCGGTTCTTCTCGCGCCTTTGTTTTGAAAGTAGCTTGTACCGGTGCATCATGGGATACAAAATGTTTCCTAAGGTAGCTAACTAGTGCTAATTTACCGGAGATAACTGGTTATAAACTCACAGTTTACGCCTTCTTAAATTTTTTGTAGATAGAAAATATTAATATAATTTTAACTGCACCCAACTGTCGCTATGGTGAGTACAAAAGCTCAGGTTTAATAGCTTATAGCGGGGGTTTTTTTTAGCTGTAGCTCTGTAAACGTAGCACTGTGCAACGTTTTTGTATATCCATATCTCCGTATTTTTCCATTTATTTGGGGTTTTGTTATTCGTAGCTTTGCCAGCTTATCCAGGAGCTTTAAAGGGTGACCTGTTTCTTGTCACACACAAAACCCGCACATATACACACACGCAACACAAGCAATAATGATTTCTCTGCGTTTGCAGTCGGCAGAAGCGGACTGTAGAGTGTCCACCTCCTCCAGCTCCAGGAAGGATGAAAGGAAAAGATCCAGAAGCACAGGCAAGTTTCCCCCCAGTGCTTACCGGTTGCGCTTTCATTTTATTTATTTTTATTAGAGTTAACAGCCGAAGACACATGTGACGTTACGGCTGGACATAGATAAATAAATGAATAGATACTTAATTGATCTCAAGGGAAATTATAGCAGCCGACAGTGTAAAACAGTGTCTCATGTTGGTGACTGGGGATCAAAGAGTGGACTGATTGTTGCTGAGAAGAAGGAAAACTGACTGTTAAATTAGTGTTTACCTATTATGTTTACTAGTAGAATAGTAGATGCAACATATCTCTCCAAATCTATTAAAAATTTGACTGAAAGTCTTCATTTTTTGTGAAGATATAGCAGCAAAAATACATAAAAAAGACTGAGTTCACATTAGCAGAAAAACAATAAAACAGGACACATTTCCTTTATGTTTCACTGCACCTAGAGCTATATAAATGCTTAAAAATAGTAAAAACCAGAGTACAAACTATGTTTGTGTATGTCATATTCAAAATTACACCTTAGTAACCAATTATACTACCTTCCAGACACTGTCAGTCAAGGGAAATGATGAATGGCTGCATTTGTAATTTTGTAAATATGGCTTACGTTAGTTTATTGTGTAATTACATTTTTGTTTTGCCCCTTTTTTTTCAGGAAGAGAAAAAAGGAGGCGGAAACGCAGCCGTAGCAGATCTTCCTCATCATCCTCTTCCAGCTCATCATCATCGTCTTCGTCTGCATCGTCATCTTCATCGTCATCTTCGGGTTCTTCACGGTCATCCAGCCGAAGTCGCAGCAGCTCTAGCAGTAGTGGTAAGTGTGCACTAAATGTCTGAAATGTATCTAAAGAGTCTTTTTTTTCCTGAAGTTTCTCATCACAGTGCTGATATCTGTTTGGATTCAGCTTAGTGTGTTATTTCTGTTCCTGTTAGACTCTCGCAGTAAATCCAGAAAACAGTCCAAGAAAAGGAGAAAGGAGAAACATAAAAAAGTAATTTACTGTTCATTTGTTAGCTTATATTGCCAAAGAATTTTTAAGCCCCAAGAAAACTGAATTATGCTTTTTTCTTTTCTCTCCAGAAAGGGAAGAAAGAGAAACGGTCTAAACGTAAGAAAGAAAAGAAGTCAAAAGGAGAGGAGGACAGCTCAGGACCTGTGCAGATCTCCAAGGTAGGAAAACATTCAGCAAAAACCTTTACATGTTTCTGTTAGACGAGTGTGTTATATTGGTGCATTATATCATGTAAATATATTCATGCATTTGCAAACATTTCTTTCACAGGAAGAATAGAGTGATTCATTTTTAAGATTACGGACTAGCACTTTAATCATTAGGTGTTCTCACAATGGCCAAAGATGAATTATAGAATAAGTCTATTCATCTTTATTCTTAGAATAAAACATGCAACAATTTCTACTCATCCTCCTCATCTTTGAGGTGGGAATAACAAAGCACACAAGCACCTGTCCAAATGAAGCTCGCCTCACCATAAAGTCCCCTCCAAAATCCTATAGACCATAAAGGACTTCTAATATCAAAGCCATCCATAATAGGTGGTAATATTCTTCATTTTACAACTTTGTTTTTAAAGAGTTCTGACTCCAGCCTGGCTAATATGACAGGCATTTTAAAGTCAGAACACCCAAACGTTTTATTCTTTAATTGTTTTGATCCATATGTCTTCATACTGTTAATGCGGGTGTGCATCTTCGCGTTTTCCGACATTTTTATTCCATCCTTAACTTGGCTTTTATTTTGAAAATTGACCTCATTCTTTATTCTTTTCCTGTACCTGACTTCCTGCCATCCTCATACGCCATGTGCAGCTTCCATGCATAATAAACCCAGTGCTGTGTTAAGCATCACAGAACAAAGAGCTGTTTCTGGGGCATGCTGTGGTGCATTTCTTCAAATTGCAAGTGTTGTCTTGAGTACAGTCTGTGTTTGCATTGATATTGGAATGTGATAGTGCCTGTCTGGCATTTTCCTGGGATTAGTTAGAAGTTGAACTGATAAGATTCTTTAAAATTAAATGTGTTTTTCTTTCAGTATTTGAAGGACAGGAAAAAGGGCAAATACAGCATGATTTCAGGGAAGAAGATAAAGATGAAAGTAAAGAAATCAAAGAAAGACAAACAGGTAAGCAATCAGATGTGCCTTTTTGTAGTTTATAGATTGTTTGTTTGTTTTTTTCACTTGTCTTATGTGTGCTTTGTTTTCTTACAGCGAGACAAAAATCGAGCAGAGCTTCTGGAGTTCTTGAACTCTACCCTGTAATCCCGCTGTGAACACCGGTCCTGTTTGTCAGGCCCAGACACCTCAGCAGATCTCAGGAAAAAAATAAAAGCAGAGTTTTCTGAGAAGGAAAAGATGACTGTAAATTGAGTTGCCACAGAGAGGCAGCAGCAACGTTGCCGGAGTGCAGGAGGAGATATTTCTGTGGGCAAAACAAGAAGCAGTCACACCGCAGGCTCATGATGTACGTGGTGTTATTATTAAGCAGTTGGGTAAGTTCATCTGTGGTCCACCAGATGGAAATAAAGTTGCTCACCTGCCTCTGACTTCTCAGATTTGCTCGCAGTTTGTCATCTCTTTCAAAAAAAGAACTCCCTAATTAGGTCGCAACATACCATTTCACAAAATACAGAATTCATTCAGTAATTGGTTCAGAAAAGATATGGGCTTAGATCTATATGTGTCTTCCATGTGTGAAGCTGGCTCCAACATTACCCACAGTGTATCTCAGCCACCGGCAGCCTGGTCGGAGTCTCACGTAGCAACAAAAAGAGGACTGATCAAGTCACACCCTCTGATTTTCTTTTTTAATAAACCTGATTTAAAGATTTGAAAACAGACTTTGCTGTTCTTCTTTCAGCTCTTAGTTACTTTCCCCATTCATAGCAGTCTTTCTACATTTAGAAAGGTTTCGTACGTTCATTTTCTGCTTGTAGCTGATGAGAATTGCGGTTGCAAAAGTGCAAGTCTGATTGTGTGTTGAAATAAGTTTTTAACATGTATATTATGTTAAAAATGCGAATCGACTCTGTATTGTTGAATTATTATAGTAAGTCTTATTCATAACCATTTATTCTCTCATGAACAATGTTTCAAAATCAGTTATTTTTATTGTATTGACATATAAAAACACAGACACTGTCAGTTCCTCTTGTATGGAGATAATGTCAAGATGTTTATGGATGATGGATGAAACCTTTTATGTATTGCTGAATAATGGTGGGTGACAAATGGAGCAGAAACAGCAATTAAAGTGCGTCAAAGCTTTTACTTTGATCTGACAGCCTTTGATGATTAATTCCTCTTCCCCCAACCCCTCCCCTCCAACATCCTCTTGCAAATAAAGAGCACAGGAAGAGAGCTTTCAGTTCACCGACCTTGGATGATGAATTATGTTCCTGGGTCCTTCTGTGCAGTTCAGGAGGGAACGTGTGACTCACCTTCTCATTGGATTAAGTCATTTGTTTTAAGACTGTTTTCCTTCTATACAAAAACTGTATGAACAAAATTTATAGCCCAGCCCTGCCTGTGTAGTCTGACCTAGCACCAAGTTTCTCCTCCCAATAAACAGCAGTTTAAATTAGATTAATTTCCCTATTAGGCTACATTAAAAAGCCCTCAGTGCTTAGATGCCAAATCTCTGCAAAATGAAAGAGGCATCACTTCAAGTAGTGATAATCTCATGAAAATTCTTTCAAGTACGGAAAAATATTTAAAATATGATAAACTAGAAAAAAGACACTTCAGATAAGAGAGTAAAGCAGGGTCAAATGCTGATTGGTACTGTACTGTAAAACCAGGCGGACAGATGGACTCATCCTCTCTCCTGGTGCAAAAGTGGACACTGCTACAAAGCATTAGTCCTACTGAAACGTCATTATCATCATCATCACCATCTCTGTCCCGTGAACTCCCGCATCAAACAATCTTACTGCTGCCGGTTCCTTTGTATCTAAAGTCAGGCATGCTCCACACTCTCTGCATCTTCTCGTCCTTGTCCATCCCTCTCTCCACGTCCTCTGACACGGTTTTGAGGTCGCTTAGACCCGCCCCTTCAGCTGCAGCAGTGGTCAGGCCCACTGTGCTTCCAAACGGGTTGATCTTGATCCGCGATCTAAAGTTCATGAGGGAAACGCTCATGGCACGTTTGTTGTTCCACTGGCGAGCAAGTCGCTCCGCCTCCTGCTCCTCCTTCAGGTGATCCAGAGCCTCCATGAGGACAGAGCGAAACAGACCAGAAACTTCATGCACTTCGGGCTCATTGGCCTGCATGGCCTCCCTGAACCTGTGCAAAGAAATGAAACAGTGATTGTGTGGTTGTCAGTGCGATGGTTTTGTAATTGGCTTTTTTCTTTTGGTTGTTTTGTGCACCCTTTCTACAAAAAGACGCCATTAAAAATGTTTTTCATTTAAAAAATATGAACATTATTAGCAATTAGCTTCTAACTAACTCATACAACAAGTTTGAATCATTTAGAGTCACATTTCCCACCTCTATATACTTGTTAGGTTCAGATGCTTGTAAACAAAAACATCAAATCAGCTAATCGCACGGAAGCAGCTCAGTGCATTTAGGAATGGAGACTTCATAGAGACGACCTGCTGAAGCTCAAACTGAACATCAAAAGGGGCAAAAGAAAGGAGATTTGCTACAAGACAGACTGGTCTAAGTATTTCAGAAACTGCTAATCTGCTGGGATTTTCCCGCACAACTATCTAACAAGCAGATTTATTAGATGAAATCTGAGCATTGTGAGATAACAAATGGTGGAACCTAGGTTCTTTGTCTTGTGTCCTTAATGAGTCCAGTGGAGTGACAGCAGATGCCTTTTAATACAAACGTGCTCACATTATAACACCTGCTTGCTCTTCTAGCTGTGAATCACTTGAGATCCTCAAAGCAGGACTGTCTATATATATGCTTTGCTTTTTTTTTGTTTTCTTTTTTAAGTAAAGTGCACGTGTGAAAGCGACTATGGTCAAATGATCTGATAAAAGGATGCTGGTCAGAACTAACGCTGGAACTGCAGTCAGTTAATGAGCATCATCATTTTCTAGCAAATTCTGTGTTTCTTTTGTCGGTACGTTCGATAAATGAAATCTTTCACACGTCCCATGACATGTAATGCTCAGAGCCATCTTAACCTGCCTGTAACAGATGAGGATCCACGTGATGGCAAATGTTCCTCCTCTGCCAACAAGTGCCTGAGGCCCTAACAAACCTTTAAATAGAAAACCTGGGAACCAGTTGCTCAGTAAGTACTTCAAACTGACTCATAATTGGCCTTTTGATCAACTCATGCTAGCTCAGATTTAGCATCTCTGATGTTGCTTTTATGATTCCAAAAATAGAATTTTAGAAATACAGTAAAATATTCCTATTAAGGATACAATTTAGTTTGGCAAGAAATTTTAAAAGAAACGGAAATCCATCCTTAGGGCTTCATATGTCATGATCCTGGGCTGACTTCTCAACCCTAGTAATCTCACTCAATTATAATAAATACTAGTTAAATGTATTATCTAAGGTAAGATGTTCAAAAACGTGTTATTAATGTGTTTGGCTGGCACAAAACTTTTCTTTTCGGTTGTAAAACAGATTAAAAATTAACCAACTTTACCAATAGAGTCAATCAGTTTCATTTTATGTATGAAATTGAGTAAGTTTAATATAAATTTAAAGATGACACTTTTAACAATTCCACAGAAATCAGACTCACCAGACAGAATATCTAACCTAAAACTGCTTGTTTAAAAAAAAAAAAAAACAACACTTATTTTGGGGCGGGGGGATCTCCCAGTTGCCCTGTGGCAGCTGGAACAGGCCCCAGTCTCCCTTCTAACTTGAACTGGACAAAAATGGATGAATAAATGCAATTTTACTTTGTTAAATACACTTTATAGTAAGACAGCTGAGTACTTTGCCAACATGAGGCAAACTGAGATTGTAAAAACATGGTAATCTTGGTCCCTGCTGTGTTGGTGACTTCCACTTACCATTTAGCACCTCACCTCTTACTCACATTAACGCTGTTAAACTCTAACAAGGCACCTGGAGCCTCTGCAGCTTTCTACGAACAGACGCTAAGATGAGTTCAGGAAGTCTCTGTCGGAGATTAAATGGCTTTGAATGCACCAGAGCATTAAAGTCACGCGTCAAATAATAATGGATACTTTATTGATCCCCATGGGGAAATTACTTGTTTTTCTCTGCATTTGACCCATTCACTCAGTGAAGCAGTGGGCAGCCCACTAAGCAGGCGCCCGGGGAGCAGTGTGTAGGGACGGTACCTTGCTCAGGGGTACCTCAGGGTAGCCGTTAAGTGGATTCGAACCGCCGACCTTCCGATCATGGGGCGACCACTTTACCTACTGAGCTATCCCTGCCCATGACGGAGAAGCTGGCCATCTTATCAGTTTGCCTCACAAAACCTTCCCCTGGTCTGTGCCAAAGAAGACGCTTAAGTGTGTCTCGTAAAAGTGTTAACACAAACAGAATTAGGGAGGGGTTATAGTTGGTTACAGACACAGACCAGTAGCCATTCCTGTTATAAGTTTTTGAAGACCACCAGAGTGCCTCGTGCCTAGTTGATGCAATGTAGTCTCAAACTGTCACAAAAGATTTTGTTGTCTTAAAAGGAATCAACACAGTCAGCGACAATACTCAGGTCAGTGTGGATTTTAAATGATACTCAGTTGGTACTAAAGGGTCTAAACTGTGCCAAAAAATAAGCCTCATGCATTACACCACCAGGAGTTTAAACACTGATACAAGGAAAGATGAAACTATGCTTTCTGACCCTACTATCTGAATAATGTACCAGAAATCAGGACAGGAGTGGCACTCAATGTGGTCTTCTGCTGCTGTAGCCCACCTGCTTCAAGGTTTAGCGTGATGAATAACAAGGTGTATTCAGCATGGTTGCATAACCATCAGCTTGAAGTCCAATCATTCTCCTCTGAACTGCCGTTCACTGGATATTTTGTCTATCCAGTTTAAATATCTCCACTCTGATGCTCAATTTGAACTTCAGCAGGTTGTCTTGAACATGTCTACCTTTCTAAATGCATGAAGTGTCCAGTGGGTGTGTCTATAAATACCTGAGCGGGAAAAATTAAAAAAAAGGCCAGATCCAACTTAGCCTCTAGTACTTAGGAAGCATGCTAACACAGCAGTCCCCAACCCCCCGGGCCATGTGAGTCGTTTGGTACCGGCAGAGAGTTGAGGCTCGGGTGTGAAATTTATGTTTTTTAGGGTTTTATCGGTTTTTATCGTTGCTGTTCCCCCACTGTCTGTTATGAATAAATCTTCTTTTTTTGGTACCGGTTCTGGTTTTATTTTGTTATTTATCCGCAGCACCTTACAGGCCAGTCCGTGAAAATATTGTCGGACATAAACTGGTCCGTGGTGCAAAAAAGGTTGAAGACCGCTGTGCTAACACACAAAACCAAAATAGCAGTAAACTTTGTACCACATTGGCTTGTTAGCATTGCCATGTTGGTTATGGGTATTGTTACAAAAAATAAATACAATTATATATTTAAATACATTCTTACAACATTGGTGATCTTATCTTTCAACTCGAAGCACAAATCTTTTTCTAATAAATAAAGCTAAGGTTAGCATGCTTGCTAGCTAAATAGCTTTATTTATTCATTGCACTGTGTGAATGTATGTGATTGTGCTGTCATTATTATCCAGTGTTAAATAATGTGTCAATAAATTTAATCTCTGAGTTCTTTTTTTCTTCTTCTTCTTCTTAGAGAATAGAAGCTAACTTGTAGCTATCCTCATTCATTTCATAAGTAGTCATGAGATAGTAGCTCTGAAGTCAAACTGTCTTCACATTTAACAAAATTAAAGTAGATTTTTGGCGACAAGGAAACAATATGGTATGCTGCTAAACTGCTATAGTGATTTTCATCTCACGCCTACTCACTATCACCTTACTTGAGTATGACCAGCCCACAACAGGATGGGGGCACCTTGGCACAGAGGTCCTCCAGGCCAAGCCTCTCGCCTGTACTGATGTTGTAGGTGGACCGGGGCGTGCTGGCTAGCCAGCTGTAGTCGACCCCAGTCTTTGTGCGTCGGTACTCGTTCTCCCTCTCTCGCTGCTGCTTCTCAGACTCCTTCAGCTGCCAGCTGAACTCGAGCATCAGGGTGTCGGTGACCACGTCGGCCGGGTCCCGGCGGGGAGTCCGGTAATACGGCTCGTTCCAGCTGAACCAGGAGGCCATGGCCATCCTTCACTGTTCACTGATGAGGGGAAATGACAACCAGACTTCAAGTTTATTTCTGAAAGGCTGTGTCTGTGAGAACAGAGCATTCATTCAAACAGGCAACAAAGTCAAAATCAGCCTAATCCCAGATTAGCTGAACTGAGCCCACATCAGCTGACGACTCAGCTGACGCTCTTTTATGCATCCAATTGGCAATACAGGTTGCGCTATTTAATCTGCATTAACCTGCCAGTTCCTGGACATCTGCAAGCCACTTTGCAACCCACCTCTGTTGCCTGCTCTGCTCTGTGAACATTTTCGCTTCTGCTGTCCCAGAGCCACACTGCCAAACTTGAATTATAGCAGATGGAAATAACATTCTTATTCTCAATCGAGTGATAAATAAATAAATAAATAATGTGTTTAGAAAGAGACACGCTTGAAATGTTTAATTAGAATCTGTGGATGTTTGAAAATGGTACCAATAAAACATAACAGACAGCACAGAGTTGACCTGCAACGAGTTTTAATGAACATTCATTTTGTAAAACAAAGCATCCTCTGAAGTGTGTTCGATATCTGCATATTTTTCAAAAAGACAACATCCACCATGCTGCGTCGGCTCTTTGTTCTGCAGGTGTCATATCCGCTCCAAAGGATCTCTATTCAAGCCCATCAATAGTGGGCCTTTTGTTAGCTTGTATTAAAAAGCACAGCTGTGCAGGCCACTGATTCATGTGTCGTGAGTCATTATTCAGGATTTTAAAGCATTGATTTTACATGATGGGACTTTGGCACCTTTTTTTTCTAAATGAAAAACACTGTTTCCGATTCACAGCTTTAAAGCTTACAAATCTAAGTCCCATTTTTAGTGGTTTTTCTAGTATAGCTGTTGTTTTCAGCATGACCAGCCCCTTTAATGCTTGACCACAGTGTTTTTATGGTAGGTTAATCTATTTACATGCTGGAGGTATCTTCTGGGCCACATCAGTTGTACATGCGCCTCCAGGTGCTGTGGCTACAATAAAACATGCGCTGAGAAAAGGTTTCACAACAGAGCGATGGAGTGAGATTACAGCCATACCTCGACCCCAAGTGTCCAGCACTTTAACCCCTAAAAATGGAGCAAGTAAAATAGTCACTGCATCAGTATGTTTTACATCAGGAAGGATAAAGGCTGCATTTTTCAATCTATCAAGTAATCTGAACACAAAACAATCTGATAGCATCTTCTTTTTAATCAGAAGTCCAAAATATTAAACTTGCTAGGAAGTAAAGTCAGAAAAAATAAAAATAAAAATAGGTGAGTCTTTTAAAGAGAAATGACATAAACTAAAACCACAAAATAACCAAGCATTGAAAGACCTGTAATCTCAGGTTGTTTTTGTAATATTTGTTAATAAATGACCTAAAAGATCACTGGATTTCCAGCCATTGTCAATTAATTTCTCTGTCAATAGCAACCATTTAAACTGACCACTCCTTTCAGCCCTGAATTGGAGACTGGTCTGCTGCTCTCTTTCAGGACTCCAAATCTGAGTGATTTCTTATTTATAAGTGGCGTGAATACCAGAAAAAAAATACATGCTTTCTTGAAGTCAGTTTTTTCAGCCTTTATTTTGAACCAGCTTGTTGCTTCAAAGAATGCCTTACCTCTTCCTTGTTTCTGAAGTTTTCTTTGGTCTCCACAAGATATAAAATCACCGTAGAGCCGGACAGTAAAAGTCCTCAGAAAGCAGAAGAGCTGGGTGGATGTCGAAGAGACTGGCTGAATGAAACGCAGAGAGAAGAGAGAGGAGAAATGGTTTTTCTCTCGCCTCCTCTTCCATCCTCTCTCAGCATTATCGCCACCTCTCGCTCTCCCCTCCTCCTCCCAGGAGCCTCTCTGGCCTGCCTTTACTTGTTGCAGGAGGTTGGGGGCACCATCTCCAATGGGAGCCGTTGGATCATGGCCCCTGATGAAGTGCTTATGTAGCTCTTTACGATCCGCCGTTGCCATAGAGACACTTGTAAGCCTATTTGTCCACAATAAGCTCCATCAGCTGAAAAGGGAGCCTGAGAGCGATGAAGAGGCAGATAAACAGGACAGAGTGGGTTGAGCAGCGAGAAGGAAAGAGGAAGACAAATCAAAGAATGTTGTTCGGAGGACAGTGTTAGTGGCGTGGGAGCTCGGCGGTGCACGGACAACACATGCGGGAGGTCATCCTGTGTAAATGAACAAATTAACTTCCCACAGATAATGGGAGTCACTGGGTTACAGTGGATGGTCCTGAATTTTTGGAGGGGAGGAAATGTGCTAATTACAGGAGGAAATGTTTGTCAGTGTGTGTGATGCACAGGATAGAGTCCAGACTTAATGTGCAGTTGTTGTGTAGGAGGAAATCAAGGTTTGTTGGCTTATTCTGTGTGTAGGTGTGAGTAGCAGCAGCAGCAGCAGCAGCAACAGCAACAGCAGCTAACCTCTGACAGTTTCCTTCTGTGCATTCTCACTCCAACCTTAAAATCCTCATCACCCTTCCATTACAGCACAACACCATCCTCCTCTTTAGCGATACACCGCTAAATAAAATGCTGGATGAACCGCGACCTCTGTTTAGTCACTGCAGAAGAATCCATTACTGAGAATGCTCACTAAGTAAAACAAGAGAAACATTTATATTCACTGCTGCATCTTCTAATGATAACATGGTGACACCAATATAAAAAGAAATAAAATAAAAGCTCTAAATGTGTCACAATATTTATGGTTCATAAAAATATTGCAGCAAACAATTCAAGCAGGTCTGAAAAGTACTCTTTTTTCACAGTGACATGACAGTAAGTTGGCGTAAACAATACTCACTGTGAATACATGCATTACTACATCTATTATTTCTTGCTATTACAACAGAAACAGGGGATTGAATTTAGAAAGTGTTGTGTCCTAAGTGCCTGGCTAAATGTAAAAAAAAAATTGTAATCATGTTGAGGAACTATTGAGGAAGTCAAAAATCAAAAAATCCAAAGATTATGTAGTTAACATTTCCCATTTACTTACCTGTCATTGTATACACTTTATCTATCTCATATCCAGGATCATCAGTTAGCCCAGCATGGATGTCTTTGAACTATGGGAGGACACGAGAGCATCTGGAGGAAACATGCAGGCACAAGGATAACGTACAGGCTGCACACAGAAAGGGCCCTCGAGTTGGTAGTGCTAACCACTATACAGCTGCTGTAGTGATGCCAGCCATGAAAACTCAAAATGTATTCATAAGAATCCTGTGGGCAACACTTGGCAATGGTGGGGAGGAAGAACTCCCTTTGAACAGGCTTCAGGCAGAACACAGATTATAGAGAGACTGTTAACAATAAATCACAGCTTAAGCTAATATCGTATCAAGGGATAGCATTTCCCATCATGCCATGAGGCTTAAAGATAAAGATGAGATGGTTTAGCAAGCTGCACCCAAAGACCATATGGGTGCATTACACAGTCCCAGGGGCCTGCTAATGAGCAAGATCCAAATAAAATCCTAGAATTTTACACACAGTCAGTCAGTATAATTATATGGCAAACAATATGGCATAGAAAACGGTATTATTTGTAAGATAAAGGCATTATAAATACTCCAAAAGGAATCAAAAGCACAACCCAGTTACTCCAGTTAGCAGAAGTGAAGCAAAGCAGAGAGCTAGTAGCTACAGCCACTTGTATCGGCATCCACCAGTCATCCAATAATAAGACTTAGTACAATTTCACCAGGAGATTTCAGAAACTGTTTTTGTTTTTTGTAGAAAACTGAGCATTTTAACATGAGCTGAGCTCAGAAAGAAGGCTCAAAACTCACGAAACTGTTCTTTCTTATATGCATGCCACAATGTGCCCCAAAAGTATGTAACAATCTATATAATGACACAGTGTTAAATTAAGAAAGTAAATCTGTCATGTGAATAAGTATGCAGTCACTGCGTTAAGAGTATGAATATAAAACACAAAGAGCTTTTTCAGTCGCCCAGGCAGCTGAAGACATTTATCCTCCGTGCAGATAGAGTGAAAGTGTGTAGGGGGAGGGTGCATTGTCTGGATTGGAACTCAGCCACAGTCTCCTCAGCCCTGCCTGATCGGGTGTGGTGCATCTCTAACCAGGTCAGCTCCACTCACCTGTTTCCTGGAAGAGAGATAAAGACAGTGCGAACAAGGAGAACAAGAGTTCACATAATTCAAGTCTGTCTGCAGTCAGCACACACATCATATGAAAGAAGTATGACATGCTGCAGCACTTCCTTGTGTTTCTGTAGCGTTTTTACGAAGGCGCTGTAAAATGAAGAGGAAGTATTTTTCTGTAAATAAGTTACAAAGTGATTTTTTTAAACAGGACAGATTATTACACCAAGCAAAACTATGGTTAAAGTGCATAGACTCTACACTTTTAGAAAGTATACGGCTCCTTTACTGGAATGATGAACAATAATTGTCGGTAACACTTTATAATACAGCCTGTCACTTAATTCTCCTGTAATTAAATTGAATATCAGGGTATTATATTTGAAATTACAATGCAATTATATTTATCTGCAAATACTTAAAGGTAGGTGCACTAGAAATAGGGGTAATAGATCAGATTATTACAGGAAACAAAAACTATTAATCCATCCATCCATTCGCTTCCACTTATCCTTTTCAGGGTCGCAGGGGGCGCTGGAGCCTATCCCAGCTGTCATAGGGCGAAAGGCGGGGTACACCCTGGACAGGTCGCCAGTCTGTCGCAGGGTTAACACATAGACACAGACAGCCATTCGCACTCACATTCACAACTATGAGCAATTAAGAGTTTCCAATTACCTAAAAGTGTTTTTAATGTAGCTCTTAAGTCAAGTGGGCACTCTGACCATTTTCTTTTTGTACATGGTCTAATCTGTTTAATAATAGTAAACTACAACCTAAAGATCCTGTGTCACCTACAGCTCATGATTAAGTGATATTGATCAGTCAAAGTCTCTATACTGCCTAATTTCCCTTGAGTTTTTATTAAAACATGAATCTAAGGTGGGTTTTCAATCAAAAGCTGCACATGCACTGAGTTTTCGGGCACTTCTTTACAAATAGAAGATGTAATATAACACAGGATGAAGGCACTGAATACTTCCAAACATCCAACACAATTGTGTCATGGTTTCAGTCTGTCTGGCTGGATTGAGGCCTCCACTATCCAAAGGTAGTCTCTCTGCCACAGTTTGAAGGTGACAGATGGGCAGGTAAGCTCTCGCTGTAATCCAACCAGATGACAGTTTTAATCCTCTAAAGTGATTCCCTCCATCCGCCCCATGTTAAACTCAGAGTGAGCGGCGGCAGGGCTCGGACAGTGCATCACCGGCACGGAGTTCATTTGGACGGTTTGGCAGATTTGATGTGTGATCTGACGCATCTCACTTCTGGGTAGCAAACTGGTTAGACTCACACTGTCTGCATTTGCACCTAGTCGCAAACAATTACCAGGCGGGTGAAAATTGCTTCAGTGGGACAGCGTGGTGTTTTTCTGGGAAAATAGGCTCTTGAATGGGTTTCCGTGACTGCCCGAGCATGTTTTGCACTAAATGATCAGAAAGATTCCATCAAAACCAGTCAGGATGTGCATTTAAAAAGAAACCATTCCACATTTTGCACAATTCATTCATCATGCTTATTTTAGCATGAAGACTGGTACTGTGCTGGTAGCTATGAGGTCCTAATGAGAGCTTTGCAGGCTTATTTTAATGTGTTGTTTTATCTAAACTGTGAAGCACTTTGTAACTGAGTGTTTTTTTAAAGTGCTACACAAATTATATTGTTGTTGTTTTAAATATATGCCCTAAATATGTGGGCTACTCTTGTTTACTGTGCTGCTACTGGTCACAATAATATAAGGAAGCTCTTTGGTAAAGTGAAACAGTGAAAAAACAGTGAAAAACATCAAATGCAGAGGGTTGTTTGTTAGTCTTTATTTTAGCTGTCATAGGGCCAGAAGTAGGTTATACCCTTGACAGGTTGCCAGTCCATTTCAGGGCCAAGAAACACAACCATTCACACTCATAGTCTATTTGGAATCAACAGCTAACTTAACCGACATGCTTTTGAACTGTGGGAGGAAGTCCAGTTTGAACCCGCACAGACATGGGGAAAATATGTAAACTTCACTCAGATTCAAATCCGGGGCCTAACGATGCTAACCCCTTCATCCATCCTAAAAAACAGACAAACCAAAAAGCCTTTTCTTGGTGTTTCCCGTTTTTACACAGATCATTTTTCAGGCCTAAACTGTTCCTTGTAAATTTCCTGTTCATGCTCTGTTATGTTATTATTTCAACAGGTGGCAATTCACTGCAAACAGCTCGGCATCAAGCATCAAAAATCTTTTTGCCATTCTAGTAAATTTGCTTTGATTACTAAGAGTGAACAAGGTGGTTTCATTCTACAGCTGACCGTGATAAATAAACCTCTTAAGCTCCGTGAGGTGAACAGGACACGGCAAATGTAGACAGTGAGTCAGAGTGACTCAAGCAGGGGATTGATTGCAGGAAGCCTGGAAAACAATACTGAGAAGGACATCATGCTCCAGTGAGGCAGCTGGTCGCACTCTGGTCATTTTCATGTATATACTGGGATTTGCATAAATCCACTCAAGTTCTCACTCAGTTTTATCCATGTTAAAATCTGCATTTAAATACTTTGTAATGCTTTGAACTTCCTTTGTGCTAAAGTGGCCTGCATCTAAAGTGATTTTATACTGAAGCATTTTAGCAGTCTACTTATAATCACAATGAAACCAGATGATTAAGTTCCTCTTAGAGCCTCATGCTTTTGCAATACCCAAACCCACCACAAGGGGGAAGAAGCTGACCACGTTAGCTGCCGAGAGGCTTCATATACACCCCGCATAAGCTCGTTTATTTCTTTATCTTTGCAAGAACGTCGGGTTTGCTTGTAAAATAGTCACCACAGGTTTTGGGTGGAGAAAAACGGGAGCAGATGGAGCAAGCTGTTTTGTTTTGAGAACTCCTGCTTGACATTCTTGAGATGAAAAGCCTGAAAAGTTGGATCAAACAAACAACAGGCAGCCTCACCTGCTGAACAAACATTATTCCACATGCATGAAAGCATTCCTGAACTATCAACACAAATGAAAGGGGCGAGGAGGACTTGTTATCTGTTAACGGAGGGACGTGTGCAGAAATGTCACACTAACCTTCAGAGCTCGTTGCGCATTAAAGTGAAGTGTCATGGTCAGACACGGTGCTGAACGTGAGCTTTGTTTCATTGTCAGCCTCTTTTCCACACGCGTCGGGCTTTGTGCGCTCCACACTGAAGTAAACTGAGTAAGAGTCACATGATGAGCCGAGCACAAAACACTGGCACTGACGTCAGAGGTCCGTTCCTCTGACACTGACTTTTTGTCCTTTTTTTTTTCAGATATTTTCTCTGTTCCGTGATAAATATCCAGCTTGTGATTTCCCAAAACGGTTTGATCTCGCCACAGTCTTGTATTATCTCCCAAGTGACAATCTAAACTCTGGTCTCATAATCTGACCTTGAGCCCTGACTTTTATTTACTGGTGTGAAAATGCCCCCAAACTCTAACTTCAGCAAAGGTTTAGTGGATAACCTTTAGTTGTTGCTTAAGTCTACAGAGGGTCTTAAGCTTTCTGAAGCGCGAGTCTTCACAATCTATTGTGTTAAAGACTAGAGCATAGAAAGATAACTGCAATACATGCTTACAATACACATATAATCTAGAAATATGCCAGGCCTGAGGCCTTAACTCATTTAGCTTCTAACTGCATTTTAGTCTACTTGGTAACAGATGACCGGAGTCAATAACCAGCCCTCAGACACCTTGAAGGCTTGAAGTTATTACCTTGTTTGGAAGGTGTTATAGAAATGAGAAGTTCTATGTCTGTTTATAGCCATCTAAGGTGTACCATTTACTGTAACTAACGTCTTTAACCTATTTTTGCCTTGGAGGGGCGGATACCTCACTGCTTTTAAAGTGTTCACAACATGTATTTTTGTCAGAAGACATATGCTGATGTTTTCTCCTGTGTGTTAATAAACTCATCGTTTGATTGCACTTTTCTGGGGCCTCCGTGGTTTGTTTCACTGCTCGGCATTGATTGATTTCGCGACACTCACTTAAAGTAAACAAGGCATCTCATTAAAGAAGACATCATCAGGATGGCAGCATCTGTTGTTCCCTTTTTTGATATTTTGAGGCATATTTTTGTTGCAAATTTTAAAAGCAGGTTCTTCACTGTGAAAAGATTTTTAAATGAATGGAGGACTTGGTAAGGGTTTCTGTAAACCAAAGGCAAGAAAAGTAATGAAGAACTGCGATGCAGAAAAATCCACTTATCAGAGGGCCTTGGTCCTGCTATCATGGCATTTCATTGTTTCTTTTATTCAATCCACCTTCTTCATTGTATGACGCAAACTTTTGATTATTTTGTAACCCTACAGCCCTGGAAGAAAGGACA
Source organism: Maylandia zebra (assembly GCF_041146795.1). Taxonomy (NCBI): domain Eukaryota; kingdom Metazoa; phylum Chordata; class Actinopteri; order Cichliformes; family Cichlidae; genus Maylandia; species Maylandia zebra. Next base: position 14,466,800 of record NC_135181.1, read on the forward strand.
TGTTATCAGACTTCTGCCTGGAAGTGAAATTGGCCTGACAGCAATGTCCCAAACTGCCCTCTGCTGTGACAATGGGGAAGGAAATGCAGGGCAGATCACATGAGAGCGGAGACTTAGGGAAAAAAAAACTCCAAAATGCTGACATCCCCATTTTCATTGGCCTTTGTCCAGCGGCCCATTTTACTAGAAAAGCCTCTGTGGGGTGTGTGGATTGTGGAGTGTGTACTAAGGTCAGTGAATCTGTGCTGCGACGTGAATGCTCTCATAGATCATCGCAGTCAGAGGAGGTGGAAAAGAAGCCATAAAGAAACTTTAAAATCAAGCAAAAATAATAATAATTAAACCGTTTACAGGTACAAGATACATCACACAAGTATTTAATGAAATATTTTTTTATTCATATTCCAGTGCAAAATTACACGTTTAGGGGATTACTTGAACTGATGGTATAACACCAGTCCTTTGCATTTATGGTAACCTTCATGAAACATTTCTTAACTTTAACTGTACAGCTCTTTAACACCATTGTGCAAAAGTCTTCTGCCTAAAAAACGGTTTTAAAAAAGGCATCTAACTTAAGGGATGAACCACTGTGGTGTCTATACATGATTGATTGCTTAGCAAAAGAACGAATATTAAATATTATCGTTATGCACTTTGTTACTAAGCATCTCTGTGTCGCATCATTTGTTACCATTTCTTAGAATCTATGAAAAGTGTCAAGTTTTACAGGCATAAAACTATATTTTTGTACAACAAGGTGATTCTCAGTGAGCTTTTGGACAGATATTTGGGATCTCCACATTATGTGCAGTGTCTCAAAATAAATAAATTAAAAAAATAAGAAACCTGGACAAGGAAAAAAATGGGAATCAGTCATGGATCGGCCTCCTCAGAGCAGAGTCAGATCATCTTGACAAAAATGGAACAAAAGGCAGCCGACATCCAAAGAAGAGAATTATTCCTGAAGACTGCTGAAAAAAAGACAAGACTGATTGTGTTGAAGGAGGTAATATCAAATTTTGACTTTCATTTCAAGCTCTTTCTGTTTTGTACCTTAATTACTTGAATTTTGGGTGCATGTTTGCGTGTTTCAATAAATCGTTCCCATTTTCTTAGCAAAATATAAATAATTGAGGGATGGCTCATGATTTTGCACAGTACTGTATATAAAAGATGGAAATACCTACAATGAAATCACCTGTAGGTTTGTGAAACTTGGCTTTGAAACCTTAATTTTAGTACTACGGCCACCGCCATGCTGTTTTGTTTTGTCTTTTGTTTTGTTCATGTGTCTGTGACATTACTGTCACAGACACATGAACCTGCTAACTAGTGCCAAGTAAGAAAAAATAAAATTTCACTTACTTAAACTTGAGGACTGATGTTTTAGGTGGTCTGTTAGGACAAGTAACCACACAGGAAGCAACGCTTGTCAGGTAACTTTATTAAAAATACTACAAAGGTACAAACACAGCTTCTTGCCAGACCCACTGATACCTGTAAGTGCTAAACTACTTAAACCTGTATTGACTGACAAGACAGTACAAAGTTTAACATGGTAAAACATACACTAGACACCTATACATCACACATCACTTTTCCATCCAAATTCAATCAAAATAATCATGTTTCTTTCCTCATTTTTCTTTTCCTCATCATCTCTTTAGAGAAACATCTGGCTCCATTATCCTTTTTTTGCGCACCAGGGACTTGTAGACTGTCAAACTGCTGTTTGAATCTGTGACGTTAAAAAAAAACAAGCTGTGCGTGAAAAGCACTAAAGTGGGCTGAAAAACAAAGTGTCAAAACATTTGGTGACAGCTGAGGGGAACCGCAGAGGTGTGGGTGTGCTGAAAGCGACACCTTTAACCATCTACATCTAGCTCTCAAAACAGCTCTGTCAACAACATGTCCGAAAAAACACGAGCAAGACTAGTGATGAATTACTTTACAAAAACATGTTATGTAAAACAAATCCCAGCGTTCCCTGTTCACCGGTCTGCACTGAGATCGGCCTGCCAGCTTACAGTCGGCTAGTCAGCTTGGCATGGCCACCCTGAGGCGTGATTTGCTGGCTGTCACGGCCATATTGCAATGGCAGATGGGTAGAAATGTAATGAAACGAAAGAATAAAATCCTCCATGAAAACTGGAGTTCACCTTCTGTGCAGAATGATCTCTCTTAAGCCTGGGTGTTGGCAAATTACTGGCTAATTGATTTAGTCTATATTCAAAGTCTAGGGGAAAGCATTTGTTTTCAGAAAAGCAATAGTGCACAATAAATGTATCTACATTTGATTGACAATAACATCCATAAATTAAATTATTATTATATAGCTTTTACCCTTTGTCACTTTCCTCTGTTGTGGTTTATTTACTTTCACAACTGAGCGAACATTGTTGCACAAAATGTGGAAAATGAGAGGGAACATTTCTGTTACTATAACTACTACAATTCACTATAACTCTGATCAACGAATAATACCAGCTAATTCCAGCTTAGCACTGAAAAACACAAAGAACTTGTACCTGGTGCTTTGAATAAATACTGTTTCTAGTCTGAAAGTACTGATGGTTATTTTCTAAGCAGTCAAAGATACACTGCAGGTTTGTTGGAAATAATGTCTTTAGCATCAATGTTCAGTGAACTGACTTTGGTGTCTTTATTGTGCAGTCAAAAAGAAACCAGCTCCCTCAGGCTGGATGGAGAGCGCTGGTGAACTTCAGTTTTTAGGCCTCCTCAGGGATCTGTTGGGATCAGATTCAGACTCTGACTAGACTACTCCCAGATTTCCTGATAGAAAAACTTGTTCTAAACCTTCAGCCCAACCAAAGGTCCTCGGCACCTTTTGGCTAACTCCCCATTGGCTGTCAGGTACCTTTAGAAGTCAGACTGGTGGAGTATGTCACGTCCAATCAGTCACAGCAGACGGCTGCCCCTCCATCTGATAGAGGGTTCTTCCTGTTAAAATGGGAGATTTTCCTTCCCCCTGTCACCAAGTGCTTGCTTAAAGGAGGTCGGCTGATTGGTGGGATTTTTTTTCTAATATTGTAGGCTCTTTATCTCACAATATAAAGCACCTTGAGGTGACTGTTCTGATGTTACTCATAGAGACCACTGGGTCTGACCCCAGCCACACTGAGCTAGACTGTGGTTGGTTCTAATCTTCTTCTGTGTAACCAAATCCAATAAATTTGGTTATTACTGATTAAATGATTGAATAATTTAACAATAATTGGTTATCATTGCTCACAGCTAACCCAGCATACATGAAAATACCAACAAAGAGAACAACCCTTCAATACAAATTCGAGGGTAAAAGGGTGTACTCTGTTGTCATTGGTAGTTCAGCTTTTAATTTATCCTTACCATAAAAGTGTTCAAGTCCAGATCTGCAGTAACTTCTCCAAATGGAGGACACTGCAGTCGTTTTCCCTCCAGAATGCCTTTCATCATAAATAATTTAAAAGACTTAATGTCCTTCAAGAATAAATGAGATGTACAAGACTATAATATGCCGGAGCGCTGGTACATGGAGAGGTTTTTATCCATGTACCAGGTCTCATCTTTGATTGTTTTTCTGTGTTGCTGTCGAATATTGAGCAAAGTCAATTTTAAACTGGGTTTGAAATATAGCAAAATGTGGAATTCACTGAATCTGTGTGTGTGTGTGTGTGTGTGTGTGTGTGTGTGTGTAGGAGGGGAGCATATTAAAGCCTCTTCAGTCAGGGATAGTCCTTCCAGTCGTGAGCTTGCTGGTTCTCACACACGGTGATGATAGCTTGCGCGTGTGTCAGTCGGGGGAGGAGGGAGGTACGCGGTGTCCAACAGCAGATCATACCTGTGTGTTTGTTTCCAAAGATAATGTTTGTGAATCATCACAAATCTGTGAGCTGGAGGCGGAGAACGTCAGGAGAAAAGGAAGCGCGGCTAAGATTGCGTAACAGCAAAAGTCTGTTTGCAGCTTCATCGTGACGTGCGACAAAATGCAGAGGAGTAAATGTTCTAGCCTGATTTAATTATCACCAAACAGTTACATGATTCAAAACAACTTTATTGATCAGTGACAGGCAAGCTGGGGAAACTAGCTGGTCATTGCTTCTGCAGTCATAGCTTGGGGCCTCCCCACTGAATAGGTCAGGTTTCTCTGACGTGACTGATTAACTCACATAAAAAGGAAGTGCCGGAGTGGAGGGGGGGTTACAAAGCAGCTTGCAGAGTCAAGCTGAAGCAATTTAAACAGCACAGCCCATATGAGATTTGCCAACAACACATGTAGAAGAGTGCTGAGCAGTCAGCTGATGTGGGCGGACACTGAGATCAGCTGATCTTGACTAGATTGCTGGCTGAGAATGACTTTCCATGTTCAGTTTATATGCCGTTTATAAATGGAAATAGCCTATTAATAACATTTTATTGTCTTTTATGTCACTGACTTTATGATATATTCAATACAATATAAAGGAGTTGACTTTCAATCAAATTAAATTAGTTTAGGTTAAAAAAAAATCCATGTAACCGTATTAAAGTTTGGATTTTGCTGTTGTTAATAGTGTGTATAGTCTATTAATTCTTTTTACAAAATCAAACTGGGACACGATTACATTTAATCTATCCATTCTTGCTCAGTTTTTGAGATTTTCTGGTCCTTGGGAACTTCACACTTAAAGCCTAGCTGAATAAAGCTGCATAATAGGTGACGGTTCATGAGGCTGACAACAGTTTAGTAAAAAGAGATGGTAATAAAACTAACACAAATATAGAAACAGAGAACCACCTTTATTAAAACACGACTGTAACTTCAATCAGGTCAACTTAGTGCAGTAGTAGGATAACAGGATTTTGCATTAAAATGATGGGATTATGATTTTAACTCAAATAAAAGTAGCTAATATTTAACTGTCCTGTGTCCTCAGATCTTATAGAGATGATAAGCTGTTGCAGTGTCCGCATGCTGAAATGCTGAGCAGCCGTTACATGAGTCTATGAGCATAAGACATTAAAAGAGGAATCTTCCCTTTATGCAGATTGCATGATAGAGGACGGGGAGAGTGAGTGTTTGCTCTCTTCTCTTCCTATCATGCTGTTTATCAGTGAGGAATTATTTAACGCTGGGTTGAACCCGATCAACTCTGCGATCAAAGTCTGAGAGGCTGGCCAGTGAGGCCGTACAGTGCGAGCGTCAGTGAAACATTAACCGAGTGTTTTCCCTACATCTTTCTTCAACAGCCGTGAGAACAATCCAAGATTCAATTTGCTACTTTCTCCACTTTCAGTTTTTCAATTGTTTCACAAGATCTGAAACTGGGTACACAATCCAAAATCGATAGAATAAAAACACAGTAAAAAAAGTATAAATGCATCTGTGCTTTGATGAAACAGCATGTCTTGACCTTTTTTCTGTTGTCCACATCTCCACAACATCAGCATTTCAGCAGCGCTGATAAAACTTTTCAGTCTACGTGTCAGCACGATAAACTGGAGATAACTTCCACGAGAAATCGATTTTTGACCTTTGAATTTGTTGCTTGACCAAAAAGAAGAAAATCAAAGCACTCCTCTTGTTAGATTCTTTCTGCAGACTAATACAGTCACATGATTTTAAAACTATATCACCGCTGTTAACACACAGCTGCAACAGCTGTATTTCATATGTCCTATTTTCAGACATGAGGATACGGTTTCAATTTCGTCATTATAACTTCCTTGTCTCCTCCCTGTAGTTGTGACATTACTTTCAACCTGTGCACTGCACTGCAGGCATGCACTCCTGCTGTGGTGCAGACCTGTTTATGATGTTATACAACTGAGTGCTTTGTCCCTGTTTCTCACCTTTATATTAATGTCAGAGTCCATGCTTAACTTCTGATGTCACTGGGAAAAGACACACATAGAGGGATTCCTTCTTTTAGTAGTTAGCTGTCATTATGGTCTCATTATGTGTTTTATTCTACTTTTGCTTCAACTTTTTTAAAACGGGGAAGATTTGTTTTTAAATGCCACTAAAAATCTGCACTTTGTCTTACTTTGTTATTTGTGAAAGTGTCTTTCGTGAGGTTTAAATGAAGCGCAAGTTCCACTTTAGGTTGACAAGGAAAATGTTACCTCTTTTACACAAATGCCTCTTTTGATGAATGACTTAGCACTTCTCTAAGGAGAGGAAACAAGAAAAGAAGAAATGATTTTAAAAAGCTGAAAGCTATTTTAACTTTGATCAGTAAATATGTGTAGGTAAATATGATTACATCGTAATTTCAGATGTAATCAACAAAAATTCTGTTTAATTCAAGGGGTGTTAAACCCTTCATCACCCTTGTGTATCTCCTCTTTGTAATTTTTGGCTTTGCGTCTGTGGCGTCAAGATCCAGCAGTTCTTCAGCTTATCCCTCACAGTTGTTTGTCAGCAACATATCAGCTGATTTCATTAAACTTGTGTGATCTTTGTGTGTTGAAAACTCCTTTTATGCCCTGTTTATACCCCACACTTGTTCCTGGACCACTCTGAGAGGCTTGTTGCCGACAGAAGTTGTTTTTTTTTTCTTTCTTCTTCATTAGAGTCATTTTCCACTCATTTGAGAGTTGCCCTGAAGGGGCAGAATATGCCTCTCGTGTCTCTTCGGTGCATGTTGACTGAGGACAGATATTTTCTAGAGCACAGATTTGCTGGCTGCAGGCGGTAACCTGACAGCACACAGCCACAGTTAGATTGTGGTGCCTTACTTTGAGGCCACAGGCGTGTAAATGGTTACATTGTAGATGTTATTTGTTGTCTTTTAACAGTATATTCCAATTTATATAATATTTATTCAATTTCTTTTTACCTTTTAATGGGAAATTGGACCATTGTGGTGGTTCCATTTTACTCACAAAGCTCAGTTTGGGGTTTTCTTCGTCTCAGGATCATCATCTGAGTAACATTCCTGCACTGCTAATCTCTCTAAGATGGACAGGCCCTTTGTGGCTACAGGCCTGCCATGTGATTAAAGAGAGAAGCGTGAGAGAGGACATTCTAGTGGTGAAATCCAGGGAGATTTCTAAGTGATTCCCTTGCTTTCACTGCCTGAGCAATAGGTTTGGATCTCATCTCATGTTCATTTTCTACCTGGGAGGTCTCTGACTCACTCTGATGAATCCCCGGAAGCGTGGGCACTGATGAACTGGTTTGTTCGGTATGCACTGCATTGCTTTCCTTTCTTTGCTTTCGTTTTTTTTTTTAACATTGTATAGATAGAAATGTCAAAATCAGCAATTCAAATAAGGGCATAAACTTGTGCTATGCACAAGCACAGCTGGGAAATGGTCTCGGGTTCAGTTTAGTTTACATTATCTGAACCCACTGGTAGATTTGGTCTGCAGTTCATAAGTCATATATCATGTGTCCATTTTCAAACCTAATAAGCATAGATACAATATAATGCACATATTGTATAATTTGCACATAATTCACATTCAAAGAGTGAAGTAAAATTCATCTACAACAATATGAGAGGCAGAAAAATTATTTCAAGTTATTTATGCTAAAGGTGGCTGTACAAGCTGCTGAATCATGGTATGTAGTTTTTTTTCTCACCAGGCTGCACATACTCCTGCAGAGATTTTCTTTATCACAGAACTGTAAATCAATTTCTTTTTAAGTCATCATCTCATATTTACAGCCTAGCAACACACCCAAAACCACCCTGATCTGTCACATTTACTCAAAACAGACTCCCTCAGTAATCAAAGTTCTGCTTTTTTCACCAAAAATCCAGGTTTCAGTTCATAATATCTGAAAGGAACCCATGCCACAAGTGTGCTGTTACTCTGGCAGTCTGTTGTATCAGTCTGCTGAATGACTTGAACCAAAATAATGCATTGCTGCTGTTCGGGTTTCAGTTTAAAAACACCCCAAAGAGGCTCAAAACATCAGCAGGCCCGGAGGGGAATCGTTTCTGACCTGAGCTTGGACAACAGGTGGAGTCTCTGTGGTTTTGGCCTCCTGTCGAAGTCGCTTTCCCATTCTTCTGCTTACAAAGCATCAACTGCAGGACCTGACTAATGACTTGCTGGCTAATAGACATCCAGCCTTGAACAGGTGCTGCTGTAACCTGATGTTATTCAACTCACCTGTCACTGGTTTTACTGATACGGCTGACTGAGCAGGGTCATTTATCAGCTCAGCTGTATGTGCAGCAATATTTTTAAAGTTAAAAATGTTTCCTAACATGAATTTATTTGCCCGATTTATTTGCCCACTGGCTTCTAATCACTACATTGTTTTGTTTTGTAGTGAACCACGGCTAACGGACCTAGAATAGTAAGATTTACTAGTGAAGAAGCCTCGAGGTTAACATTTAAACCTTTAACACTTTAGTCACCAAAATAATTTGGTAGCTGCAGGCCTAAGCTATACTTAAGTTATACTTAAGCCTCAAGCCTTAAATAATAGCTCCTTTCATTTTGATTAAAAAAAAAAAGGACAGGACATTTATGTAGCAATAACCAGTCACTGGATAGAGCCAGGCTGCTTGTTTTCTTCCCTAGTTTCCTGCCGTTATGCTAAGCTAAATTAACCAACTGCTATGTGGGTTAATAACAACCAGCCTTCATTATTGAAATAAGTGCATTTAAAAATGCAGAAATGCTTCTTTTGCATCTTTAGATCCTGAGATTTTGTTTTTCATTTCTGACCCTTATAATTACTGTTTTTGAGAAACTATGACTGTATTGTTTTTTGTTGTAAACTTATTGTCCTTATATGGTGTCACAATTTAAATGGAAATTAGCAGAAAGATGCTTAGTTTTTATTTGAGATAATAACTCAGGCGAGAAATATATTTCTCCGTGGCTGAAACGAGCTTCCATAGAGTCACAACATTAACTGCTTGTGCTGGATTTAAGCTCTATGTTACATTGTTAGCTGCTATTCCAGTGTATATACTGATATTACTACACACATAGTAATAACCTTCCCTAAATTATTCCATAATTTACTCTGACATCTTAGTACTCTGCACCATTACACAAATGAATATCATATAGCACGTGTTGCTATTGTCTGTAAAGAAAAATCAATTGCTTCATCAGCTGATTGCAGTGACTTTGTGTCAGTGACCTCTGTGGGTGGCTGATATATATACTTTGCACTTTGCTTTCTAGTGTTAGGTGATAATATTTTGAGACAAACCTTTCTTTTAGTAAAAGGATTTTTGCATCACAGAACCAAAGTAGTAAACAGAATATTTCTTTAAATCCAGATGTTCTTATATTCTTAAGCAGCCTTAAGAAAAAAACATCACAACACAACAGCTTTAAACTGCTGTTAAATGAGCCTCTGTGTTTTTCACAGATTTCCGTTGCTTATCTCAGTGATACGGATGAGATGGAAACACACACAAGCCACAGAGTAGAGGATTGTTGTATTCAGGGGGCTGCAGGAGAACACCTGACTTAAACCCAAGAGTACATAATGAGAGACAACCACAGCACGAGCCCCTTTCTGTCCATGTGAAAGGATCCAGTGAGAGCCTCATGCTTGTTGCCCTTGGAATGCCCCTGGGTCTCTTACATAAGGCCTCTCGGGCCAGCGGCAGCCACATATTCAGTCAGCAGCCTCTCCAGACTTCCATAGAAACCCAGTTGCAGACGGAGGCCAGGATTCCCTGCTGCGAACCGTGGAGAAGAGTTGTGAAACACTGCAATTATGGACTTGTGTAACTGCACAAGTCACTCAGAGAGATTTACGGCTAACCGTTATCACTGTTTAGGTAGTTGAGGTTTCTGGAGCTGGATAGAGGACATAAGCCACAAATATCCGCTTGGCCTTACAAGCTACATGAACGTGCACGGGTCTTTACACACAGCGGGCTTGTAAATGTCTCTTTCTGTGTTAATTTGACTTTAACTGATGGCTGTGACACAGAAAGATTTAGATTTCAAAGCACAAGTTTAGAAAATACTTAATTGTTGCTTAAAACTCTTTTCTATATCCTCACTGAGATTCTTTTTGAGTGACAGCTTTTTACCTTTTTTTTCCCCTTAACCTCAGCAGCAAACCCACATGCACCACTTGTTTCACCTTGTGCTTCTTTGTGGGTGTTTTGTGCATTTGAAAGTTCTCACAAGTCTTTTTCTGTGGTCATTTCAGTCTTCTTTCGCAGGTTTGCTTCACTTCGTGCTTGTTTTCCGTTTGTGTTTGTTTGATTGACATGTTAAGTTAACTTGGAGCTGATCCAGGGTTACTGGACAATTTCCTGACTGAGGTAGGATTATCTAGGGCAGCAAAGGCACCCCTGGGCACTCCTTTGGTCCTTCTCTGCAGCAGGGAAAAGCTGAAAGGTGCTCTGGCTTTTGCCATTACCACCTTCCACCTTCTGTAATTTACTAACTTTTTAAAAAGTGGTGCTCTATGTAAAAATGTACATTTGAAGAGCTGGAGAAAGTAAGAATGAGACTAACTCGGGTTCTTCAGCTTTAACGAACATGTTTTGCTTTAATTTCACAATAACACACTAGACAGGTACTTTAGGTATATATGTCAATACAGTGGCATGCAGAAGTGTGGATAATTTGCAAAATAGTTTAGGTTACTGTGAACAGCTAAGCAAACAGAGGATGGATTGATCTCCAGAAGGCAGAAAATTATAGATTTTTAACATTTTACGCAAGATTTGACCTCACAAATAATTTTTACTAAAGTCTCAGACCTTAATTTGCTTTTAGGTCTATGGCTTATTCGCGATAACTGGGAAAAGTTGTGAGTTTCATATTTTAAAGCTTTATACACTCTGATATTGCTCCTCTAAGGCGCTCCATAGCAGTCTGGAGATTAAAACAAGTGGTGCCCACTCAGGAGGAGAGAGCAAAGCATTTTCAGATAGTTGATCCTGAAGTCTGCAAAGAATTTAAGGTATACTGGAAATGCAGCTCAGGTGCGAAAGACAAGGAAAACTTTGACCTTTGGGAAGATTTATCAGAGGCTGGAGACGTTGTGCACCGACCTCCTGCGCCGTGAAACGTGCAAATATGACTCATTGGAGAGTCAGCAGACGAAACTCATCAGGCCAAATAAGCAAAGGTATGCTTGGGGGAAAAAAATGGATAAGGACTTTCATTAGAAGAATACTTGTTCAACTGTTAAGCATGGGGATGGCTTTGACCATGCTGTGCTGCAGCCAGTCCTGCAATCACTGGTGAAAAGAAGAGTGGATTGATTTAAATACCGGCAAACACTGGACAAAAAGATCTGAAGATGAAGTGCAGACTTCTGACAGTTTTCCAAGACCCTCACAGTCAACCAACAGAAAAAAGTGACCATGCAGAGGGTAAACCTATTATTTACACACTTTAAAAATAAGTCCATTAACCATTATTTGCCTTTTGGAAATAAGGTAATTGTTTATTAACTAGTCACAGGAAGTCATGTTGACCAGCAGTGGACAAACTTTTGCATGCCACCATACAGTTCAAAAACACATCAGCTGATTCATCATAACTAAAATTAAAAAAACAAAAAAAAAACCAAAAAAAAAAAAAACCACCACACGCACGCACGCACACACACTTGTTTTCGATTTGCACATAGAGCTCAAGTCATAAAAGAGTAAAAGTGACCAAACATTACAAATGGAAAAAAAATACATATCCCAGAACACATTTCTATAATGCAAAATAAATCAAAGAGTGGAAATCCAAAACTCATCAACAGGTCAACTTCACACGGTATCTGTGCTGATGAGGGGAAAAGTCGAAACAAATTCAAAGGCCACTGTATGGACTTCAGTTCAGCAAACAACCAGCTCGGCTCAGCTGTCCACAGCAGAGGACACACAGAGCTATATGATGAGTCATTCCCCCACACACTGTCATGAGTAATATAGTAGGATACCAGCAGACGCTGGTAAGCAGCAACTAGAGCTCTTAGTGGAGCTGTTAAAAAGTCGAACACCAGGTCTCAGTTTGGTCATGCAGACAACACAGAAGGTCCTGGATATATAGATATTTAAAATAAAAAAAAAAAACAAAAAAAACAAAAAAAAAACCTCCCTCAGCATGGATTGTGACAAGGTGCCGAACACATTCATGAGGGTTTTTAAAACCCAACAGGCCAACAGAAAGCTTTCCGGTACAAATTCAGACGGAGGTTTCACTAAATGGCGAACAGTGCTCGTTTCTTTGCAACTCTCTGGCTTGCGAGGCATCGAAATTTAAGAATAAACGTTTATTTAATTAATTAGGTGACTGTGCCACTGCGAGAAGTCCTGTTACACCGAGTCGACTATGCTTAGTGCCATATTGCAACAGTTTTCTTTAATTAAAAGGCAAGGTGAGAGAGGTGTTGGTACGGCTTTTGTATCCAGCTAACGACTGCAATTAAATCCGAGTCAAGGCCAGACGAAAACGTCTGAGAAACAAAATCATTATAAAAAACATCACACCTGGAAAAAAAACTGAATTCAGCATAGATGGTCTGTCAAAAGATTTCAAGAAGAGAGAAAAGAGAAAAAATAAATGTTTATCATCCAAACTAAACATTACAAACAGCATCTACAGAGAATAGATCATTTCTAATAACTTAGGTACATAAATTATTATGCAATACAATACTATTCCATCTGGAGGCCAGAGGGTAAAGAAAATAGGTGTGCTTGAAGCCTACACAAAAAAACAGGAAGGTAGACTCTTTTCCAGCAGGTCCATAGGCTAAATAAATAACCTAGTGATGTGTGTGCTGTGTGTCCATTTGGAGGAGGGAATGTCCCTCTGATCCCTTCGGTCCACTGAGAAGCTTTGGCACAGAAACACCATGAGACGAGATGAGACATCACAACACGGTGCTAATGACGCTCATGCAGGCCTTGATCCAGTACTAGTGGAGATGAGGTCAGTGCAACCCAACATGCATCGCAACCATACCCTCATACTGCCAGAGCCACAGACAACAAGGGAGGGACTGAGTGGCGGAGGAGAGGCTTGGGGGGGTTGAACTAATGCTCAATGTATGAACATGGGAGGGAGTGAAAGGGGTTCAGGCGTGTAGATGGGCAATAATCGAAAATAAAAGGACCTATCGGGGGAAATGATTAAGCCACAAAAAGTACAGCTTCCTGCAAATGATGATGATGTTTTTGCTCAAAGTGGAGGTTTTCTTGCTTCTCCTCTGCTCTTCTCCACACCCTTCATCTCACAGAGATGACTCCACTTCTCTGGCAATCCTGACCTCAGCCTCAGACCCAGGGCACACCTGAACTACGACCCCCGCCGCCTCTGAAGTCTCACTGATCACCTCCAGGTTTGAAGCGACTGCAGCCTTCTTGTCAGAGCCAGTGTTCTGTTTGTCCGCAGCGCCGCAGCATAGCTTGGGAGCGCACTGAGTCCGACAGGAGAGCTCGCACAGGGAGTCTCGAGACTCTGAGCTGAACGTGACAAACTCGGGCTGGATGGTGGTGGCGTGGATGCCCTCGTTGTGGAAGAAGTCCTTGATGCGTTTGGCCACCTCCATGTAAGATGTGGGGTCGTGGCATTTGATGTGCGCCGTGGCGATGATGCGGCTTCCGGCCAGCTGCCAGATGTGCAGCTCGTGGATGGCCAGGACGCCGTCCAGGCTCAGCAGACGCTCGTTGAGCCGGTGCATGTTGATCTGCTTGGGCACGGTCTGCAGCAGGATGAGGGCCGACTCTTTGAGGAGAGGGTAGGTAGTGTACAGCAGGATGCTCACCATGATGATGCACAGCGTGGGATCAAGGTAAAGAACCCAGCAGGGGCCGGCGAACTTCATGGTCGGCACAGTTGGACCCACGTGCAGATCGACAACGGTGTTGTTGTCATGGTAATGGTCAGCGGAGTGGCTGTTGACGCACGGATTCACGCACTTCTCACCTTTGATGCAGGGCTGCCACACAAAGGTGAATATTACAGCGTTGACCACTACGATGACGGAGCCCAGGGCGTCGCCCAGCACATGCAGGAAGACCCCGCGCATGTTGAGCTGCGACGACGAGTCGTGGTCGGGATCCATCTCCTCATAGTGGGTGTTTCCATTCATCTGCACCTCTGTGCTGCCTTTACAGCTGATTTCTAAAGATTAAAAAGGGAAAACAGAGATTAGTTTGGAACAGTTAAATAATCAAATGGACTTTGACACACAGGTTTCACACAAATTATATAGACCAGGGTTTATCCTACATAAAGAAGCATGTGTTTCCCACACACCCTGAAAGAAGATTTTATCTGGGGCTAACAGGTTTGTTAGTATTTAATATACTAAACCATAATAACACAGTTTAGGTTATCAAATTGTAAGAAATTGCAAGGACTAAGGTAACACAGTCCCTTTGTCTAGACTGACTGTACCCCCCACCCCACCCCACGGGCCCATTCTGAGCATGGGGACTATGCACACTGAACGATTGTTAATCATATAGTTAAGATGGTGGGGGGGGGGGGGGGGGGGGGGGGGGGGGGGGGGAATCATGTCACCTGACAACAGAATTCTGTGCATTGTCCTGTTGTTTTTGGTCATGTGATAAGAAAACATGTATTCAGTTTTGAATAAAATTAAACCCCACTTTCCAACACCGTCAAAAACTCCCAGTGAACCCTACTCGGTTTTGTTTTTCTCCTGGTAAAAACTCTGGATGCCATCAAATGGCAGCCAGCTGTTAAATACAATGCCATTATTAAGAGCGAAAGGGGAAAAGTTCATGTGAAACTACATACAATGTTGCAGATTTCACTGCTGAAGACTTCATCTTGTGACTGAATCTGTGCTATATAACTGCCCAAGGCCACACTCAGGAAAACAACATGCCAGATGACCAAAGAAAAAAACCTAAACGCAGCAAAATGCTGCTCAGTAATTCACATTAGGCAAATTCAGTTAGTAATGGCAGGCAACACACTCTAAGCTGGGGCAACGGCACCTGAGCAACGATGGCTCGCTTCCATCCCAGGGACCAAGCTGGTCTATTCATCAGTGGCTAATGGTGTGTCTGGGGCTGTCGACTCCACAGCTACACTGATGTATGGCCCAGTAACAGCAATCAGTGCATGGAGGGGCAGGGGATATAACCCCCATTTATTGAAACTGGCAGGGTCTAACAGTGCGGGGGGAAGAATAAATGAGTTTCTGTATGTTTAACCCTTCAGTTAGACTGACCAGCAGAAAGGGCCACGGAAGCTCTCCAGTGCTGCTGTGAAACTTTTTAACTGACATGCAGACACCAACATGAGGTTATCAGTACAATCAACTTGTCTGGTAAGAAGCGTTTAATGTAACAAAAATGTATGGTGGACAAGCTGATTGTCCAGCTGCTGCCCCACTTTGGCCTTTGACCGGTTTTTCTTCCACTCAATACCTTGTAGAAGCACAATTAAATTAAGAAGAAGCTAAAATAAAAGCTGCCTGTATGCAGATGAGTTTGTTTTGCTTCTGATTCCTTGCTGATAGCTGACAGCCAGGTGAGTGTAAAGGGGGGGCACCTACTTCACTGCATTTATTTTTAAGCTTTAGTTACTAATTATTTAGCAGATAAGGTAACTCACTAAGCCAGGGGTGCCCAATCCCGGTCCTCGAGAGCTACCGTCCTGCAGCTTTTAGATGCATCCTTGTTCCCACACACCCGAATCAAATGAATGGCTTGTTATCAGGCCTTTGCCAAACATGATGGCATGCTGAAGAGGTAATCAAACCATTTGATTCAGCTGTGTTGGAGTAGGGATGCATCTAAAAGCTGCAGGATAGTAGCTCTTGAGGACTGGGATTGGGCAGCCCTGCACTAAGCTCTTCAGGGGGTCAGGAGACTTTACAAGGATCCCACTATAAGTTTTAAATACCGGCCCAAGCTACAGTCAGTGTGGAAATTCAGGTAAAAACTTAAAATCGAGTTCAGTTTGACTCAGCTGTGTCAGTCAGAAACTTCTCGTTATCATTATTTAGAAGCCAGAGTGAAACCTGAGGCTTTACCCAGGAATGTCACCAACACGGAGACCATGTTTCCAAGGATAGAATAACCCAACAAATATGAGACGCCAAACACATATGTCAAGAAAAAACCCCAATACGGATTAGTCACTTGGGCAGTTCTCAGGGCAGGCTGATGCACTGTTACACAATCTGGAGTGCTAACAGTGAAGATAAAGACTGGCACATGTATCCAGATTAATGGTGAGATAGTGAGGGTGGACTGTCCATTTCAAAACTAAAGCACCAACAACTCATTGCTCACCATTTCTTGGTCTCCCATCGCCTGGGCTGTTGTGATTTCCCACCAAGTTGTTGGTCTCCTCTCCCGAAGACCCGTTTCCAGCCTTCGAGTTCTTGCTCGTTTTGCCCCGCTTATTCTTACTCCCATGAGAGTGCCCTCCGTGAGAGTGTCCGTGGCCTCCGCCCGCGTGGCCGTGGAACAAGCAGAGCCCCAGCAGGTTAACCAGAAGCCCCGCGGCACCGACCCCGGCCACCACCACTGGAGACTCGATCTCGTGGGGCTCGGTGAAACGCTCGACCGCCTCCAGGACGATGGTGAAGCACAGCGCCGTGAGAAAGACGGCATTGACCAGAGCCCCCATCACCTCCGCTCGGATCCAGCCGAAGGTGTTCTTGTTGGTCGCCTGGGTTTTTTCCGCGAACCGAACCGCCACTAGAGCCACGACGAGTGCGATGACATCCGACAGCATATGGAAGGAGTCCGACAGCATTGACAGGGACGAGGTCATCCGACTGACCACCACTTCCACGATGAAAAACCCAAAAGTCAATGATAGCATGCACAGCAGCCGGGCACGATTGGGTTCGCAAGCCATTTTTCCTTCCTCACAGTCGATTCAAGTTTAAGTTAGCGTTGAAGAAATCAGCAGGTTTGAGAAAGCCCAAGAAATCCCCACGACATCCGCTGGTTGGCTTTCCCGTTTAACTCCGGGCTACGTTAAGCTAGCTTGGCTCCCTGAGACAATACGATCGCTGGTAATATCATCCGCGTAAAACACTCTTATTCGGCGACGGCAGCAACACTCGGCTATATCTGAGGACAAACACACACCGAATCAATTGGCGATTAAAAAATGATTCAGCAACCGTATAAATACCAGCACCTTCCTCGCTCGTTTTGCCGACGAGCTCCGCTTTGCAGACGGCTGAAACTTTGCACCCGAGCCGGTAAACTTTCCACACGGAACACGGCACATAGCGGGACACGCCTACTACGATTTCCGTTGGTCGACGAGCTACAGAGAGGAACGTAATTGGTCACGTTCTGCAACTCTTGCAAGTAGGCGGCGCAAAGAAGCCAAACAACGGTGGTTGCTACGCACGCTAATGGCAATTGTAATATCGCGATGAGGTCCGTAACTGATTCGTAAATCTTGGCGTTTCAGCTGAAACCAGGTGACTGCGAAGAATCACAGAAACTGAGCCCTTATCAGTAAAAACACTTTTTTATACAATCAGTGGTCTTTACTCAGCTTTTAATCACGGAAAAATCCCTAAATAAATTTACTGATGTTCCAACTACACACTATAATTGCTTCCTTTATTTTATATTTTATTTTCCAAATGTCCGTATACTTACGCTGTAAAATGATTTAATTTTACATTAAGTTAAATACAAGTTGCCCCCCCCCCCTCCAAGAAAAAACCAACCAAACAAGCAAACACAAAAAACCTCAGTAATCAAGCCAGTAAGCTACCAGCTTCAATGGAAATAAAGACAGATGTAACAATAAATTACATCTAATCTGCTACTTACTCAAAGCAAAGGCTTGTTTGCAAATTGCATTTTAATATCTTTTCATGGAAAAGTGATGACCCCTTGTGGGAGCTAGTGTTATATAAAAACAATTCCATTACTATGAAAATGATCAGCCCAGCCTGTAACTTCTCTTTTTCATATACATCTATTGCTACGCTAGTGTGAAAAACCACAGGAGAAACTAGTTTTGGCCCAACTTAGACCCACTACAGTCTGTATACATATGAAATATAGCATATTGCATAACAGCCCTGTGATAGACCCCAGGGCAGATTCTTTTTTTGTGGCCGGGCAAACAGATTTATCCCTGTTAAAGTAACATAGACAGCTGTAATGTCTCTAGGCAACAAACAAGAGAAGCACACATTTCCCCACAAACTGAGTGGAGTAAGAATTCCTCATTTATCAGTCATGTTTGCTTGTTGATATATCAAGTATACACATATTAGAGCAGGGGTGGGGAACTCCAGGCCTCAAGAGCTGGTGTCCTGCAGGTTTCTCACCCTGGGTCATCACACCTGAATCAAATGATTAATTCATTACCAGGCCTCTGGGGAACTTCGAGACATGTTAAGGAAGTAATTTGGCCACTTAAATCAGCTGTGTTGGATTAAGGACATATCTAACACCTACAGGACACCGGCCCTCGAGGCCTAGAGTTCAACACCTGTGATCTAGACCCTCTACACCACTTACTGTACAGGCAGCAGAACATCTTCTCTAACTGAAGGATTCAGCTCCACTGCCACCAGAACACCTCTCAGACCACATCCTCTTTCCTTCTATAATACAGCATATCTGTTTGGCAGATACTAAAATTATTACATCATTTCAACTGCTATATAAAAAAAAAAAAAAAAAAAAAAAAAAAAAAAAAAAAAACCCCAAATGGTATAGAACAAGTATTTATCATCACATCATGCCTACTTTAATGTAGTAATGAATATAATCACTTTGTTTATTGACATCACAGGATCATGTCATTCCACATAGTCTCCCTTCTTCTAGAGATGTCTCTAAAGAAGGTCTACAGCCATAAATACAGCAAAAAACTATACACAGTACATTGATAATCGCATTAGCTGCCCAAGATAACACACTCACTCATCAGGCTACATAAAAATAAGACAGTAACACACACACACACACACACACACACACACACACACACACACACACACACACACACAGCTACACATGAACATTTTCATCCAGTTGTTATGACTCCAGGCCTTCAGAAGCTTTCATGGTCACACCTGTGCGATCAGCGCAGGCCGAGGATTTGCCTGCTCTTGAGCTGGCACATCTTCTCCATTTCACTCAGAGCTTGGCTCCGCTGGGCCGCTGCCTGCAGCCTCTTCAGCAGCACCAGCTCCTGGGACGGCGCGCTCTGCAGAGCATCGGGCCGCTGGTTCTCTTTGCTCTCGCCAGCAAAGTGGACCTTCTTCTTACCCGGAGAGAGGTTCTCCGCATCTAGACCAAAACAGTCACGTAAACTTGTTAACAAATCACAATCTCAACAGCTGTGATTCTGAGGTGTGTCGTGTGAGCTTTTAGAACTGCAACTTTTTAAAAATAATTTCTTTATTGTTGTATAAAAAAAAATAAAATACATTTGATCCAAAGTCATTCACATTGTCGACACATGCGTTAAAACACACGTTAAAAGTAAACTGCTCAGCTCTGGTCTTGGTTCAGTAAGTTCAGAAGTCTTTGCTGGATTCCCATACCTATGTCTTTGTCATAGATCGGTGTCGTGTCCCTGTGGTGCTGTAGGCGGCTGTAATTCTTCAGCAAACTCTCCGCTCTGAAGCGGTTGATTCAAAATAAAGGGAAAAAAATTAAAATCAGCTGGAAAGACTGCCAAAGAATGGTTAGAATGAAAAAAAATGAATTGCTTAAATCATTTCTATCTTAAAAGTTTTTTTTACCGCACGAGCTTCTCATTTGCAAGTCGTTCACGAACACACAGCTCCTGCTCTCTTCCTGTAATTAAAAGACAAAAATGGACAGTTTCAGTTTGGGAATTTATCCCTCACTTTTCAAGAAAGTACACCCTCTTTCAAGTCTAAACACCAGGACATCCCTCAGAGGGTCTTAAAAATCAGGTAATATTTAAAAGGTTTCATTATGTCTGCACATGTAAAATCTTAGAATGAAAAGAGGAGGCATTTTATTTTATCATAGCTGTGTGTGACTAACAATCTCTTATTTCCACATATTTCTGGACACACACACACACACACACACACACACACACACACACACACACACACACACACACACACACACACACACACACACACACACACACACACACACACACACACACACAGGAGCTGTAGGTGTAGAAGTAGGTCATCGTTTGGTTGCGACACCCCAAGCAACATGAACAAACCTGTTCCATCCACACAGGTTTCTTCAACTACACTTCCACCCTCTTAGCAAGATGTACCTAGTACTTTCTATGGTATTACTCAACTTTACTTATTGCTGCCAATGTGAAAACAAGTCCATAAACATGAGATAATACTGATGAGTCCTCTTTGCAGAAGAGGATGTTCCTGTTAGAAGTAGCCTCTTCAAACTGATGTAAATCAAATATTTCTCTACTAAAAATACAATACACAGTTTTTCTAATTTCTCCCAAAATCTAGGCCAGACTACAGCAACACTGACAGACATATGCTTGAGGTATGTGCGGCTCAAAGCAGGGCTTAAAAAGGTCTTACTCTCCAGCTGCTCCTCACGTTCTTTCAGTGCTTGTTCTCGGTCCCGCAGCGCCTGCTCCTTCAGTCTGATCTCCGTGGCCGAGGCGTGCGCCGTCTCTGCCGGTTTGTGGAGAGGAACATCAGAATCAGCTGATCTCCTTTGGAGTCGCGACTGTGCCTTCCTCTGCTCCTCAGCAACCGCCTCGCTCAGCAGGCTGCTCTGGAGAATAGATTCTACAGAAGGTCTCAAATAGTCCTGCCAAGAGAAGGGGCCCATAAATGAAACATAAATAGCCTTTTTTGTTCCTGCCAATGTGGTGCTAGTGTCGCTGCCACTGCCAGTGGTTTCATTTTGAGAACTAGTTCCCATTTCCACAAGTTTGAGGTCCAGTTATTATGTAATGCTGCTAGCAGAGGCTAGGGTAATATCTGTTGGCACTTTAAGGGTGGAAATGCCCCGAACCCATTCCAGATCAGACGCCAGCATCACGTCGGTGCAAAACCTTAGACCGCATAAAAGATGGATGTAGCCACCATGACATCCCAATCCACATGTCAAGTGTCCTTGGACAAGATACTGAACAACAAATTGGCCCAGTTCAGGATCTACCGAAGAGTGAGCAAGCGTGAGAAAGTTAGAAAAAGCACCTAAAGGCACCGTATGAATGTGTGTGAGAATGGGTGAATGTGGGTGGTGGTAAAAAGTGCTTAGAGTGCTCATTTAACTAGAATTTACAAAATTAACTTCACGTTTTATTCAGTGACCTAAAACTAGCACTTGAGTCCATAAAGTCATGGGAAAGTAGTTACTGAGGGCCAGTTTGCCATGGAAGGCACTAAAACTAGAGCAGTTGCCCCCTGCAGGCTGTTAGAAAGAATGCAAGGTTTGAAGTATTTCTGCACAGACTTCCCCTCTTCCAGATGTGGACACATGGTCCATCTTTTATACCATCTAAAATAATCAGATAGCTCAGGCACCATATCATGTAAATTTTAAAAATAAATTCAATTCCAACCTTTAAGTTGAGCATTTTGCCGAGCAGAGTGTTCAGCTCCTCAGAGTACCGGTACGGGATCCTTCTGAATTTGCCCTCTCTGATCTTTTCTGCCAGCTCTTTTTGGTTGTAAGCAGTAAAAGGAGGCCTGGAGAGGAAAAAGAAAAATGCAGGAAAAACTGCAAGATCTGCTGCCTAACAGTTTGCAGTGGGGAAATCAGCTAAAGTGGAACAGCTGGAAAACTTACGATAAGGCACAGAGTTCGTAGAGCAGACATCCCAGAGACCAAATATCGGACTTCTCGTTGTATGACATCCGGTTTATTTGTTCCTGACAGAAAAAAAAAAAAAAGAGATTATATTTGTCCCCATTTTTTTTTAATCATGAAGTAAAACAAAGATTAACAAACAAGAATAAAATCAAAAGTTCAGGCAAGGAAAGTTGTAAGCTCAGATTAAACACTTCAAACTCCAGCAGCATGAAGCCACTCACTGGAGACATGTAGTACGGCGTCCCGACAAACGTCTTTGCAAAGCTGGTGTCATGGTTCAGGATCCTCGCCAGGCCAAAGTCGCCCAGTTTGACATTCTGCTTGATGTCGAGGAAGATGTTGGCTGGTTTCAGGTCCCGATGAAGGACTGTGGCCCTGCCGTCACTCCGCCTGTGACACTCCTTCAGGGCCAACGTGAGCTGGGCCATGACTCGCAGGATGAACTGCTCCTCCAAATAGCGCCTGTCAAGGTAAAAAAAACACATGCATACACCGATGAAGGGAAAGGATTCACCAGCATGCAACCGTCAGTATCATTTAGCATTCAACCCCACCTCTCCTTGATGCAGCGGCTGATGAGACTGGACAGGTCGCCGCCTTCGCAGTACTCCATGACAATGTACAGAGTGGTGTTTGTCCGGTCTATGATGCGGTCGTAGTACCTCACTATATTTGGGTGTTTGAGCTCCCTCAGCAGGTTCACCTCTGACACCAGCATCTGCTTCTCACCCTCTGCCATGGTGCCATAATCCAGCTCCTTCCACACCAGGATCTACGATACAAACCAGCTTTGAATTAACCAGAATTACAGAGATAAAAGTCAAAGAACCGTGGTTATCTGAATCAGAGATCAGAGAATGTCCTTCCATAAAGGCCAGTGTCGTAAGAAGACAAGTGGAAGCTATGGAAAAGTAAAGCTAACTCGGGCAACTTGTCTTTATTCTAGAACACGGGTGGGGGAACGCTAGGCTTCAAGGGCTGGTGTCCTGCAGGTTTTAGATGTGTCCTTGATCCAACACAGCTGATTCAAATGGCTAAATGACCTCATCAACATGTCTCCAAGTTCTCCAGAGGCCTGGTAATGAACTAATCATTTGATTCAGGTGTGTTGATCCAGGGTGATATCTAAAACCTGCAGAACACCAGCCCTTGAGGCTTGAGTTCCCAACTCCTGCCCTAGAAGAATAGAATAGAATTCAACTTTATTGTCATTGCACATGCACAGGGCAACGAAATGCAGTTTGCATCCATCCAGAAGTGCTTTAGTGATATAGATATATTACAATATATATTAGCAATAATATAGATGTGAGTATATTACAGAAATGGGTCTATTATGGTATGTTATAATGTACACGGTATGAAGTATGTTGTGAATATTGTATAACTATAAGTATGTACAGGCTGTAGTGAGTACAAGCTATGTACAGGCTATGAACAGGATATAAATATGAAAAACTATACAGAATATGAAATAAATAACTTTACAGAAATCTGAGATATACAGCTATACAGAAATGGGAACTATGCAAGTTGTAAACAGTTGTAGGATTAAAGATTATCGAATGTACAGAATGATTATTTACACAGAGCTATACAGTAGTGCAGTTAAGATAAGTGAGGGTGTAGATAGTTTCTAGAGAGGCTATATAAAGTGCTAGTGGTTGTGAGTGGTGGTTCAGTCCATGTTATTATTGTGTGTTTGAGGGTACAGTTGTCCATTGTGGGTAGGGATGGGTATCGTTTAGGTTTTATCCGATACCGGTGCCAAATCGGTACTTTTGAAACGGTGCCGGTGCTTAAACGGTGCTCGAACCGGTGCTTAAAGAATGGAGAACACAAACTTTGTCCAAAAACCTCTCATGTTCAGCTGTTTGTTTGTTTTTTGTAAAAAGATAGCAATGTTAGCCTTTTCTGCAGCTATGGGGCATATATGGTATCACTCTTGGCTGGAAGCAGTGCTTAAACAATGGAAAAAAAAAAAAACACAAACTTTGTCCAAAAACCTCTCATGTTCAGCTGTTTCCCACTTTTTCTTTGGTCATTTTAGCCTTTTTGTCCAGGGTGAAGGGAGTATCTGCCATCAAACAAGAGGACAGCCGCATGTAGCTATGATGATGTTTGCTAGTTCACCTTACATGCATTAATGTAATAACGTGGTTAGCCTACTCAACGTAAATTACACTCGAACAACATTAAGCGACTCACGCAGAGAAGAACGGCTGCTGCTGCCATCATCATCCTCATCATTTCTGCTACACTGGCAGGGCTAGGGGCCAGGACTCTCCTCTTCGTGTTTTTGGGGGATGTTGCTCCGGGTCCGATAACTGGCAACCCACCCAACGTGCACAGTGTGAGGTCTTGCAGCAAGCTATCAAATACGGCGCATTTCTCGGCTTTTAAAAAAAACGCTATGCGTCGCCAGGTGTTTCATCGGATTCGAGGTGTTACCTCCTTTGACAATATCACAGTATCAGCTTAAAGCACTTGTTGCTGCTGAGTTTGCATATTTTGCTGTGAAGTACAGCCAGACTTTTGACCGCTTCGCCTTGGGCATTTTTAATCTGTAGCTCTGCTCTAACTGAACGTACGTACCTGGCCCCGCCTACTATCCTGGGAAACGTAAAATGATTGGCTAGAAGTGTATCACAGCTCAGGAAAAAAAAAGCACCGAAATAAAGCACCGAAATGTGCGCTGCTTTTCGGTCTGGTTACTACCGTTTATGTCAGAACCGGTGCCATCATGGCACCGGACACCGGTACCCATCCCTAATTGTGGGTGTGTGTATGTTCAGTCCATGAGTTTAATGTGGGTCAGATGTCAGGAGGCAGAGAAGGATAAACTGCATACAATGTCTTAATGTACAATCAAATGTATTATGTTATGAATTGAGTTATGAAATGCTCCTTAAAATAGGGACGGCATTTAAACACGTCACTGTTGCCAATGGCTATAAAACCAGAAAAACAGGCTTTACTGTCAGACACAAACGTAAATAATAACTGATTACAGCACAGCAGGAAGAGTATTAGGTAAATACAGGAATTTACACAATACAGACCTTAAAAAGGGCCTCTGGGGGGGTGACTATATAGCAAGGCCAATCACAATCAAGGATTTCGGCACCAGTATACTCTTGTGGGATATTGATCTGGGCCCTGTGCTCACTGTCTGAGAAGCCTTGGAGAACTTGTGCTGTCTGTAACATCATTCAGCATGACCAGTGTGGTGCTGGGTGAGTAAGGGTCTGTGGAGGTATATCCATGAAGGGACTGCCATTAGGTATTGGGATGAAATCCTGGGTTCCTCCTGCCATTCAAACTACTGGGTACATTTTGGCAAAATCTACACATTATTTTTTACTTTGAGTTTCAGGGTCTTTAAATTAAGCCCTCCAAAGGTAAATCATTTAATAATTTTCACTTTTGTCAAGGGATCTGGCATCATTTTATTGCTAATGCATTACACAGTCTATATGAGTGTAAATATCCAACATGTTTATCTCCCCATTGAGAGCTGATGTATTTTCAAAGTAACCCTTGACCCAAAGAAAGGAATTTCCTTCATTGGAATAATTAAGTTACCAACAACAACAAACGTTTAAAAAAAAAAAAAGATGAAGTCAGTAAAATAAAATAGTAAAACATAAATATCTAATATCAATATAAAAATTAACATAAAATATTAAGTCATTAATAACTGACCTTTTTAATCTAACGCTGCTCATTTTTAAGGTCCACATTATAAGCTAACAGCTTACATTTTCAAAATTTCTGTAACGCTACAAGCAGGTAGCTACTTGTTAGCGGTTTGAAATAAAGTTTATTGAGGTGGGGGGAGGAAAAAAAACATGACTGCGACAATATTGCCTCGCGGACTCACGGACAGCAGGTGAGTTTAACCCACAGGTATGCGGGAAGTGTGTTTTACTCACCTTTCTGTCAGCTTTTCTCTTTATTTTCTGGCACCTTCCATATGAACCGGAGCCTATAGTGTGCAGCACCTCGTAGTCCTCCACCCGGGACGGCATGCTGATTTGTAACCGATTCTAACGTTCAAAACTTACCGGACTGGCGTCACCGTCAGCTAACGGCAACGTAAATATAAACCGGAAGTAGTGTCCTTCAACACAGGCTCTCAGTTTAATCCTAAACCGCCTTTTATGTCTATGTATATGTTTAAATGGTCATTTCCTTATATTTCTTTCCTCTATCGTGTACTCGTGTGTTAACTACCAAAACAGGAAGTGATTACTCTCTGTTTAAATTGGTGCCGAAATCCTTGATTGTGATTGGCCTTGCTCGCGCAGCTGATTGGCAGCCGATTGGTCAGCGCAGAGACGCAACTTGTGAGGTTGCTAAGCGCCGGAGTACCGCGAGAGTTGAGCGGGTAGACGACGCACAGGAGTTGTGCTCCACGAGGTGGCGCCAGAATCGCATGGTCCGGGTGAGCGCAACCGCGGGTTTGGGAGCCGGCATCTGCGCAGCGTGAAGGTAAACGGGGTCAGGAAATTCATTTATTCAGGAAAATTGAATTTTACGATGGTTGTATTTTTTTTTTATACAAAAGACGGAACTGGGATTTGCCATTGATTTTGAAATGTATTTCTCTCTGAAGTGGAAGGAGATAGTATGCACAGGTTTTTTTTGTGTATATTGAAAAGAAGAATGCGGTTTTAGTAACGTGTGGCCCGACATATGAATGACACCTCAGCAGCACTGCCGGTTTTGAGCTCCCAATAAGATTACATTTCTCTTTCACAACCCAGCTTTATTAGAATTCATATATATAATACAATTGTAATTATAGGGAGAAAGATAAAACCCTTTTATACTGTTTTGCAGAGATATAGGGGGATCTAAAAATTGTCTTTTTTTAAAAAAAGACACATAATAACAAAATGTAGTATTTCTTTAACTTTTTCTGCAGAATATTTATTGAAAATCATTGGAGAATTAATATATTTACTGGCAGTTTTTAGTGTTTATGTAATTCTGTTAGGTTAGTATGACATTGATTCTTTTATTTTCTACATGTAAGGTATGCACAATTTAAAATATGTAAAGACAAAAAAATTTTACTTGCTTGACAAAAGCTTCTGTTTACCTCTTGGGCTTGTCTTTTGTACTGGGGGACTGGGATTTATGGTTTTACAAGGAACAGCAGGAGTAGCTCTCTAGAATATTAATCATGCAAAGAAGGGAACAGCTCGATAAGATATCCATAACAAAGGATCGAGTAACATTTTTTTTAAGGCTATGTGGAATCATTGGAAAACCTAAATGAGGTCTGAAGCAGTCTGAACGATCAAATTAAAAACATGCATCTGTGTAAATGTTTGCCATCTCTGAAGTTGGGGGAGAATCATCTTCGGGGACACAAAAAGGTCACCAACTGTTAGTGCCCGAGACTGCATATGTTAAAAGCTGGTAGTCGTCTTATTGTCACTGGTCATTTGATTTGACCAGCAGGACCTCCTGAAGAGTCGCCATCTGAGAGCGGCAACACGAGCGACCTCTCACTCTGCTCTCACTTGCATATGTCCTACAGACAGTCTGCTCTGACCGACTGGCGCTGACGGAGAAGAGGGAGGGAAAAGAAAAAAAAAAGGTGGTAGTGGCAACTCAAATTGCCATCCACATGTTTTTGTTTGTTTGTTTTTTACACAAACAAATAATAATAATAATAATAATAATAATAATTGTGGTACTGCACAAGGAAGGAATTATATCATATATATATATATATCTATCTATATATATATATATATATATATATATATATATATATATATATATATATATATATATATATATATATATATATATATAAGGAAGGTCCTCATATCACATGTGTGAGGACAGGGAGACAGTGGTCAGGGTAAGAGTGACAGATGGGTTCAAGGTGGGGGTGGGATTACATCAGGGATCGGCTCTGAGCCCCTTCTTCTTGTTTGCTGTGGTGACAGACAGGTTGGCAGATGAGGTCGGGTAGCAGGGTCCGTGGACAATGATGTTTGCAGATGACATTGTGATCTATAGTAAAAGTAGGGAGCAGGTGGAGAAGATCCTGGAGAGGTGGAGGTATGCTTTGGAGAGAAGAGGAATAACGTAGTAGGTAGAAGTAGAAGCAAGACAGAATACATGTCTGTGAATGAGCGGGAGACAGGTGGAAAGGTGAAGCTACAAGAAGTAGAAACAGAAGAAGGTGGATGGTTTAAATATCTGGGCTTAGGTATGCAAAACCCAGGAGAGTCCTATTCTCGGTGTAAAGAGCATTGTCTTTAATTAAAGCAGGAAAAAATAAGAGCGAATCATTAGCAGACAAAGACCAAATTTTGGACGTTTTTTCAAGCTGACGGAATCATAACTGGACAATGTTTTTTACTTCAGCATTAAAGCTGAGTGTCAAAAATCACTCCAAGGTTTCGAGAGAACTGCTTGACATCTTTGGTCACTGAGCTATCCTTTCTGTGGACAAGATTTGAATTTTAGAAACTTATGAGATACTCAGCATTTGATATCACTTATAGGCATTTTTTATTATTTGTTTTTTGGAAAATGTGTTTGTGGCGTGATGTGTTTTTTGTATTTATTTATTTATTTATTTATTTTTAGATATTTTAGTCTAATTCACTTTGTCAAACAGGTTGTATTTATGTGATTTCTTGATTCAACAGGTCTGCCAGTAATCAGGACTGGGTGTAGCGAGTGAAACTGAATTCAGGTTTCCAAAGAAAAAGTAGTTAATCACAGTTAATGATTTAACAAGAGGGGCAAAGACTTTTTCACATAGGGCCAAGTAGGTTTAGATAGCTTTATTTCCCCTTAATCGATGAGGGAAAAAAAGCATGTTTTATTTACTCAGGTTATCTTTATCTAATATTAAAATTTGTTTGATGATTTCAGTGTGACCAACATAAAAAAGGAAGAAGAAAAAAAGGAAAACAAAGTGGGCTAAGGATGGAGCCTTGAGGAATGCAACAATTAAAATTGGCAACAGAGACGCCACAGAAAAGGTTTTGTTCAATGAGTAGGAGCCTACGAACTTTTTTTTTTTTTAGAGCAGATCCCTTAATCCCAATTCATGATTTACTAAGAAATTGATTCAAAAACTGCATAATTTAATTCATTCCTCAGATTTCTTATCGATGTGATCTTGTTATCAGCCTATATTCTCATTTTCATAATTTTGACATCCACTTTAGTGATGGGTCGTTCGCGAACGAAATGGCTCTTAGAGCCGGGTCTTTGACGTGAACGACGCGCTCTCTCTCTCTCGCACTTTTTTCCGCTTCACTCCGCATGCGAGCCTTGTGCTTTAAGCTGGGCAGAGGGGGGAGGGGCGGTAGTTACACTGAGTAGCACAGGAACAGAGCCGGAGGGAGAGAGAGAGAAAGAGAGCCAGGGACAACAACGTCACATTAGAAAGGTATAGTAATCATCCACAACTATTTTCGGTTGCAGATGATAAAGGATTCAGAAAGTTTATTCATGCAGGCCCATATGACAGAGAATATGCATCTTCTTTTTGTTTTCATATTTTAATTGATATTTAATTGTGTTGTGGTTTGCAGTGTTTTGTGTTGTTTCACTTTAAATTTGTAAAAGGAAAAAGCTGAAGATTTAAATAGTTAAAAGTTGAAATGTGAATAGTTGATTTTTGTATTATATGATTTATTTATTACATTTTATGTGGAGTGAATAAATAAAAGTATATTTACGGTGGCCCCTAGAGACAAAGCACATACAAACTTCAAATCACGTACAAACTCTGAAGCACGTACAAACCCTGAAGCACGTACAAACTCCAAAACACGTACAAACTCCAAAACACGTAAAAACACGTACAAACTCCGAAGCAAGTAAAAAGTCAGACGCACATAAAAAGTCAGAAGCATATAGAAACTCAAAACACGTACAAAAGACAACAGAAGTGCTCCAGGATGCTGGGCGCAGTGTTGAGCTTTTGTTACCTAGTGGCTACACAAGCCAGCAAGTACCAACGACCGGATTTGGTGTGTGGTAGTAACAGGTAAATGAACTTTTTTTTTTTTAAATTATTTGAATATATATGAATGCTTGTGTATAAATACACAAACAACACACATATGCTTTCAATTGTGTAATTTAAGTGATCTAGTAGCTCTGCTTTGGAAGTTCAGTTCATGCTAGAAATGTGTTTTGGAGTTTGTACGTGTTTTGTCTCTAGGGGCCACCGCATATATTTATATATAAACATATATAAATAAAACCACTTTTTTTTTACGTTAGTAATTCCTTTTGTGCATAATTTTATATTATTGTTAATAATAAATTAATTAAAGCAACAAAACAACCTGAAGAGCCGGTTCAGAGCCGAAAGAGCCGGCTCTTTTTAGCGAGCCGAAACGAAAGAGCCCGATCTCTAAAAAGAGCCGGAAATCCCATCACTAATCCACTTCACTCAGAACATGGCTTGAATAAGATCTTCCTGTATTTTTATTTCAACTTTATTCATCACAAATAAATAAAAGTAACTGTCATAAATGTATTAAACAGAATTATATAGACTAAGATATGTAAGTGTGTTATAGAAACCAAAATTGTTTCAACACTGTAATAAAGTCAAATATATTTTTAAAAATAGAATAATGACAAAACAAGAATACCAAATATAGCTTAATAAGTAACAGTAAAAAAATAAAATGTGGAACATAATACAGTAAGTGGATATGTTTTTGAACATATTTTAATTTAAAAAGCTAAAGCAATAAAATGTAATTAAATTAAAGGCTCGGAGGTTCAGTATACAGAAACTGTACAATGTGGTGCTAAAACACATTATTAAAAGGGTTTAAACTACATAAAAGGGAGGGAAAACATGAAAGAGACTGTGCAAGAAGCTTTTCTAAATCTAACAAAAGTAAAAAGTCAATTCAAATGAAATAAATGATAAATAATTTCAGAAAGACAAGACGCATGAATTATAGAGGTTTGGTTTTCTCTTGGTCCCTTTAATTTCCCTGCGTTCGATAAAAGCTGATTTCGGAGTTTAGCAGTGATGTGTGATCTTATAGAAATTAGTTGTTATACCATCTGGTCCCGGTGAGCGATCAGATGCCATGCTCTTAATAGCAAAATCAAATTCTTCTATAGTTAGGTCTTTATCACAAATTTCTCTAAAATTATCATCAATTACTGGAATCCAATTACTGATTTTGTCAAAGAAGGAGGTGACATTTTGTTCTGAGTATGAAGACTTATAAAGGTTACTGTAAAAAGTAAATACTTCATTTGAAATGCGTTTAGGGTCTGTACATTCCTCTCCGTTGATTATTAGGTTACATATTGAATTATATTCTTGTCTACGTTTTTCTAGATTGCAAAAATAGGCAGTGTTCTTTTCACCCTCTTTTATCCACTTGGCTTTGGGTCGCAAATAAGCAGCCTTGGCTCTATAAAGGTATATTTCGTCCAATTTAGATTGTAAATTATTAATTTTTCCTTTTTCTTCCTCAGTCCAATTCAATTTGCCATAAAGATTCATAAGTTCTTTTACTACATTTGATTCCTCTTCTTTCCTTTGTCTGTTTAACTTTTTACCAAATGCAATTGAGGTTTTTCTGATTCTAAATTTAAGATATTCCCATTTGAGTATCGGTGTATTGATGGCTTCATCATTCTGGATATCTAAAATTAATTTTTTAATAGAATTACAATACTCCTCATTTCTCAGCATCTGACAATTAAATTTCCAATAATCCTTAAATGTGTTGTTTTGGTCTTTGCTTTGTAGACTTAGAATAATGGCGCAATGGTCACTTAAGGGACTGTTAGAGATGACTGTTTCCTTAACATATTGTAAAATTGAGTTGGATACCAACCAATAATCAATATGTGACCTGCTTTGACCATTAGGTTTGTGCCAGGTGAATTGTTTTACATCTTCGTTTAACAATCTCCATACATCTATTAATTTAGTATCATTAGCGAATTTTTCAAATATTGGGTTTTTATGTTCTCTTGAAAATTTTGAAGGCCATCTATCCAACCATTCATCAGGAGTCACATTGAAATCACCTCCAACTACTACATAATCAGTAGGGAATTTGGTATAAAGTTCCTTTATAAGTGTAGAAATTTGATGCAGAAGGTTCTTATTCTCTTGATCATTGTTGTATCCATAAACATTAACCAAAATAATCAGAGTATTATCAGTATTTAACACACAGGCAACCCAATATCCATCTTTGTCTGCCATGTTGCACAAAAACCTACCAGGACATCTGTTGAAACAAATAGCAACCCCAGCCGACCTGTTTGTACCATGACTAAAAAAAAATTTATCTCCCCATTGTTGTGACCAAAATTTCACATCAGATTTCTCAGAATGAGTTTCCTGGAGGAAAAAACAATTTGCCTGTTGCCCCTTGCAGAACAGAAAAACAGCTTTGCGCTTAATTGAGTCTTTAAGTCCCCTTGTGTTAAAGGGAAAAAAAAAAGAAATATTAGTTTTTAATTGGAACACATGAACAGCTTTAAAGAGGAAGTTTAAGAGATGGAGTAGGAAAATCTTGAGGTAAAAGTCCCATCATCCGAAATGTTCCACTGTATATTCCTTTCGTAGTCAGATGTCAGCCCATACCTGGAGTCTCTACCCTGATGCGTTTGCCTTCTATGAAACCAAAAGGGCCCCTGAAGCCTGCAGCCTTGCCTTCCTTCCGAGCCTGGTCGATTTTTGGCCACAATGCTTGTCTGGATCTCCAGTCCTCTGGGGTCAGGTCTTCAGCAAAGCAGATGCCTTCTTCTTTGCACACGGGAGAAGCCTTTGTTCGCCTCCAGATGTCATCTCTCACAGCACGTCTCACAAACAGAATAATGATTTGTCGATGCTTATTCTCCACCGCTCTTCCCACTCTGTGGACAACATCAACTGCTTCTTCCATCTTCATCTTTGGGTCCGGAGTAATCCTTCCTAGAAGTTCCACCACTTCTTCTCTGATATTTTCATTTGTTTTCTCCTTTTTCCCTTTGATACGGAGACACCATCTTCTTTTGTATCTTTCCTGGCTCAATACACGATCTTTAATATCGTCATTATCTTTTTTTGATTGATTCAATCTCTTATTCCAGGTGTTTTATTTTCTTTTTGCATTCTTGCAGCTCCTCTATATTAAACTGCACCGATTTAGCAATGGAAGCCAGCATGGCGCTATGTTGTTGAATTTGTTTGCTAACTTCGTCCATGCGGTCATCAACACGTTTTCCAAGACTCTCAATAGCTTTCAGTATAGTGTCAGTGGATGTGTTGGAGTCATTATCATTAGCTGTACCTTTTGCTTTTTTCTCCATATGTGGTTTCTCAGGAGTATTATCAGGGGTTGTTAACAGTCTGTCCCTCTTGTTGCTGCTGGAATTAGCTGTTTCCATCGGAGCTGGGTAGTCATGCTCGCTGTTTCTCTGGGTTGTAAAAGGGAGGTTTTTCACTGCCGGAGGTTTCGTGTTGTTGTTTTTCTTCATGTTCGGGCTGAAACGTCGTCAATATAGCTCAAAGGAGTGGATTTTATAACTTCAAGATTAAAACATCGGGACTTTAGTGAGGAGTTCAGACGGATGCGACTGCTCAGTCCGCCATGTTGCCCGGGCTCCCCAACAGGAAGTGATTGCTCTCTGAGCAAAATGCTCAACCTTTAAGTTGTGTCACAGTACGGCTGTGTGCAGGCAAAAGTAGGACCCAAACGCAAACTCACAGAGACAAAAGGTAAACTCAAAAAACACAGCTTTATTGCTGGCGTGGAGTGGGACACGAAAAACAATACAAAATAAACTAAACTTGGAAAACTAAAGCACAAGGAGCCACAGGGAGGAAAAAAAAAAAAAAAAAAAAAAAAAAAAAAAAAAAAAAAAAAATCACACAGCTATGATGGAGACTACGACACTGACAAAGAGAAACACAGGGCTTAAATACACAGAGGGATAACGAGGGAATGAGACACAGAAGGAGGGCACAGCTGGGAGAAATCAGGACTGGACGAGACAGAGACGCAAAACTAGAAACACTCACATGAGGCATGGACCTTCAAAGTAAAACAGGAAGTATCACACAGAGACGCGAACTAGACACAGTGGAGACCGCAACTAAGAAACAGAGACAAACCATAAGGCAGAGGTCTAAGAACCAAAATACACAGAGGGAAATACTCAGCTTTGAACACAAGAGACTAGACTAGAGGGAGTAACAAAAGACCAACCATGAGAACATAATGCACAATGCAGGGTGACAGAAAACAAGAAACTCAAACATGCAAAGACACACCATAAACAGAACAGAGGGGGCACAGAGAGACATGAAGGGCAGGGGAGACTTAACATGGGTTGAAACACAAGGGGGAACTAATAAGCAAATCAACATAGGAGGCCTAATGAGCTAAACATACTATAAACATCAAAATGAACTAAAACTCAAAACACTGGGTCCTAAGACCCAGGATCGTGACAAGTTGAGCATTTTGCCGAGCAGAGTGTTCAGCTCCTCAGAGTACCGGTACGGGATCCTTCTGAATTTGCCCTCTCTGATCTTTTCTGCCAGCTCTTTTTGGTTGTAAGCAGTAAAAGGAGGCCTGGAGAGGAAAAAGAAAAATGCAGGAAAAACTGCAAGATCTGCTGCCTAACAGTTTGCAGTGGGGAAATCAGCTAAAGTGGAACAGCTGGAAAACTTACGATAAGGCACAGAGTTCGTAGAGCAGACATCCCAGAGACCAAATATCGGACTTCTCGTTGTATGACATCCGGTTTATTTGTTCCTGACAGAAAAAAAAAGAG
Source organism: Maylandia zebra (assembly GCF_041146795.1). Taxonomy (NCBI): domain Eukaryota; kingdom Metazoa; phylum Chordata; class Actinopteri; order Cichliformes; family Cichlidae; genus Maylandia; species Maylandia zebra. The sequence goes on from NC_135181.1 coordinate 14,501,308, forward strand.
ATTATTATATTTGTCCCCATTCTTTTTTTTATCATGAAGTAAAACAAAGATTAACAAACAAGAATAAAATCAAAAGTTCAGGCAAGGAAAGTTGTAAGCTCAGATTAAACGCTTCAAACTCCAGCAGCATGAAGCCACTCACTGGAGACATGTAGTACGGCGTCCCGACAAACGTCTTTGCAAAGCTGGTGTCATGGTTCAGGATCCTCGCCAGTCACTCCGCCTGTGTGTCCAGTGTAGAACTGGATCAGCAGCTCCTGTGGAAGACAGTACTTCCCCAGTTGTCTCAGGAAGTACATCCTCTGCTGGGTCTTTTTGAGGATGGAGTTGATGTTGGTCTCCCACTTCAGGTCCTGGGAGATGGTTGTACCCAGGAACTTGAAGGTCTTCACAGTTGACACAGGGCTGTCTGATATGGTGAGGGGGAGCAGAGTTGAGGGATGTCTCCTGAAGTCCACTGTCATCTCTATAGTCTTAAGAGTGTTCAGCTCCAGATTGTGCTGACTGCACCAGAGTACCAGCCGCTCAACTTCCTGCCGGTATGCAGACTCATCACCATCTTGAATGAGGCCAATGACAGTGGTGTAATTTGCAAACTTTAGGAGTTTGACAGCCGAGTTCTTGGAGGTGCAGTCGTTAGTGTAGAGGGAGAACAGTAGTGGTGAGAGGACACATCCTTGAGGGGCACCAATACTGAGGGACCGGGTTTCAGAGGTGATCTCCCCCAGCCTCACTTGTTGCTTTCTGTCTGTCAGGAAGCTGGTGATCCACTGACAGGTAGCTGGTGACACGCTGAGCTGGGAGAGTTTGGAGGAAAGAAGTTCAGGCACAATGGTGTTAAAAGCCGAACTAAAGTCCACAAACAGGACCCTGGCATAAGTTCCCGGGCGGTCAAGGTGTTGCAGGATGTAATGCAGCCCCATGTTCACTGCATCATCAACTGACCTGTTTGCCCGGTAGGCAAACTGCAGAGGGTCCAGCTGGTGGCCTGTAATGTCTTTCAGATGGGCTAACACCAGTCGTTCGAAGGATTTCATGACCACAGACGTCAAGGCGACAGGTCTGTAGTCATTCAGTCCTGTGATGGTGGGTTTCTTGGGAACAGGGATGATGGTGGAGCGTTTGAAGCAGGAGGGAACTTCACACAGCTCCAGGGATCTGTTGAAGATGCACAGGTTTTGAGGCAGGAGGGTGAGACGCCATCTGGTCCGGGGGCTTTCCTGGGCTTCTGTTTCTGGAATAGTCGGCTCACATCCTGAGTGTGTATTCTTAGTTTCAGAGAGGAGGAAAGGGGGGTGAGAGGTGTGGTGGAGGTCGTTGAGTCTGGATTGGAGAGGGTGGTGGTGGTCGTTGAGTCTGGATTGGGGAGGGTGGGGGTGGTCGTTGAGTCTTGATTGGGGAGGGGCAGGGTGAAGGGGGGAGAGGTGGAAGGTGTGTTGGGGGTCAATGTCTGAAGCAATGTCCCTGGGGAGGGGAGGGTGGGGCGTGGGAGTCTGTCCGTCTCAAACCTGCAATAGAAAGTGTTTAACTCGTTGGCCAGGTCTTTGTTTGCTTCAATAGTGGGTGGGGGGCGTCTGTAGCTGGTGATTTCCTGCAGGCCCCTCCACACTGACGCAGGGTAATAATCTGGTCAGCCAGCTCGCACAGTGCGTTGTTCACGTTGGCCTGTGGAGGGATGTAAACTCCGACCAGCATGAAGGAAGAAAACTCCCGCGGTGAATAAAAAGGTTTACAGTTGATGAAAAAACTTTCCAAGTGTGGGCTGCAGTGTTTCTGTAACACTGTGACATCAGTACACCAACCTTCATTAATGTAGAAGCAGACTCCACCACCCTTTGTTTTCCCTGAGAGCTCTGTTTCGTGGTCCGCCCGGTGAAGTTGGAAGCCCGGCAGATTTAAGACAGCGTCTGGGACTCGCTCACTGAGCCAGGTTTCAGTGAAGCAGAGGGCAGCAGAGCGTGCAAAGTCCTTGTTAGTCCGGTTTAAGAGCAGTAATTCGTCGACTTTGTTTGGAAGAGAGCGGAGATTCGCGAGGTGAATGGAGGGGAGTGCCGTGCGGAATCCTCGCCAACGTAGTTTCACCAGCGCACCGGCGCGACTCCCCCGTCTACGTCTTCTCCAGGAGCCACAGAGAGCTGCTGCGCCTCCAACTAAAATCTCCAAAAAACTTTCCGGGTTTGTGAAAAATGGATAAGAACTATAGTGAGACGACTGCCTGATGTTAAGCAGTTGATCTCTGGAGAAAGTGATGTGGTCTGAGTGACCAAAAGCGCAGAAAATAAACAAAAACTGTCACAGTCTGGCGAGGGCAGACTGTATGAATTGAAAAAGGACCCAAAATGCAGACTCCAAGGAACAGGGAACAAAACTTGAATGTTAACAAAAAGCGAGCCGTTTAATATGGCTGGAAAAAAAGGTACAAACAAAGGGCAAGGCAAACTGAAGCAAAATTAACACAAACCTAAACTGGGAAATCTAAACAAACAATAAGAAAAACCTAGACAAGAAACTTGGAAGCATGGCATAGGAAACATGGCGTGGACAACAGACGACCTGACAATCACATACTGAAAACAGAGGACTTAAATACACAGGAGGTGATTAGGGGAAGTGGAGACACATGAGGAAACAGCTGGCACACATGAACATAATGACGTCACAGTGGGAGAGTAAAACTGAACATGATGAACACAGAACACCAGACCTCTTCACAATAAAACAGGAAACATAATGAGACATAGACATGACAACCCGAACTTGACAACGTAAGACACAGACATGAAACGCATGAAGAGCAGGGGAGATTTAACATGGTTGGAAACACGAGGGGAAAATAATAACTAGAAACACTTAGGCATAATAATACAAACTTGATAACATAAGACACGCAGCATGAAACATGAAGGGTGAGGGGAAGCTTAAATACAGGGGAAGAAAACACAAGGAGTCTAATAACCAAATGAACTTAGATAACCTAATGAACAAAATAAACTCAAACTTAAAACGCTGGGTCAAAAGACCCAGGACCATGACAAAAACAAGAAAAGTGATGCAGCGGCTGATGAGACTGGACAGGTCGCTGCCTTCGCAGTACTCCATGACAATGTACAGAGTGGTGTTTGTCCAGTCTATGATGCGGTCGTAGTACCTCACTATGTTTGGGTGCTTGAGCTCCCTCAGCAGGTTCACCTCTGACACCAGCATCTGCTTCTCACTCTCTGCCATGGTGCCATAATCCAGCTCCTTCCACACCAGGATCTACGATACAAACCGGCTTTCTGGTTTCTGGTTGGGTCGTGAGATGATGGTCTTGGAGACAGTGACGTCATCGGTGCACTTGTTGATGTAGCTGGACACTGATGACGTGTACTCCTCCAAGTCAGTGAAGTCGCCATAAGGTGCAGCCTCCCTAAACATGTTCCAGTCAGTGCTCTCGAAACAGTCCTGAAGAGCAGAGATTGCTCCTGCTGGCCAGGTTTTCACCTGCTTCAGAACCGGTTTTGATCGCCTGACGAGTTGTCTGTATGCTGGAATTAGCATAACAGAGATGTGGTCTGAGTAGCCGAGGTGGGGGCGGGGCTCTGCCCGATATGCGCCGGGGATGTTTGTGTAAACAAGATCCAGCGTGTTTTCCCCTCTCGTTGCAAAGTCCACATACTGATGGAATCTAGGAAGCACTGACTTGAGATTTGCATGGTTGAAATCTCCAGCAACAATAAACAGTCCATCCAGGTGTGTATTTTGCAGTTCACAGATCTTTGTATACAGTTCCCATAGCGCTTCCTTAGCATTAGCGCTAGGTGGAATGTACACTCCGATAATGAAAACAGTGGTGAATTCCCGTGGTAAATAAAAGGGTCTGCATCTAACAGTCACAAACTCCACCAGCGATGAGCAATAACTAGAAACTAGCGCAGAGTTCTTGCACCATTTCGCGTTGATGTAAACACACAAGCCGCCACCGCGAGTCTTACCGCACAGAGCTGCATTTCTGTCGGCGCAAAACGAGGCCAGCCCGTTTAGCTGAATAGCGGCGTCCGGTACTCTGTCGCTGAGCCATGTCTCCGTGAAAACAAAGACACAGCAGTCTCTAACCTCACGCTGTGTAGCCTGCTGGAGTCGGATGTAATCCAGTTTATTATCCAGGGAGCAGACGTTGGATAAGATGATGGACGGTAGAGCCGGCCGGCTAGGGTTTGTTTTTAGCCTAGTCAAACCGGCTTTGAATTAACCAGAATTACAGAGATAAAAGTCAAAGAATCGTGGTTATCTGAATCAGAGATCAGAGAATGTCCTTCCCTAAAGACCTAAAGGATCTGGCATCATTTTATTGCTAATGCATTACCCAGTCTATATGAGTGTAGATATCCAACATGTTTATCTCTTCATTGAGAGCTGATGTATTTTCAAAGTAACCCTTGACCCAAAGAAAGGAATTTCCTTCATTGGAATAGGTGAAGTCAGTAAAATAAAATAGTAAAACATAAATATCTAATATCAATATAAAAATTAACATAAAATATTAAGTCATTAATAACTGACCTTTTTAATCTAACGCTGCTCATTTTTAAGGTCCACATTATAAGCTAACAGCTTACATTTTCAAAATTTCTGTAACGCTACAGGCAGGTAGCTACTTGTTAGCGGTTTGAAATAAAGTTTATTGAGGTGGGGGGAGGAAAAAAAAACATGACTGCGACAATATTGCCTCGCGGACTCACGGACAGCAGGTGAGTTTAACCCACAGGTATGCGGGAAGTGTGTTTTACTCACCTTTCCGTCAGCTTTTTTCTTTATTTTGTGGCATCTTCCAAAAGAACCGGAGCCTATCCGGTTGTTCAGTGATGACGCGACGAATCCTACTTCCGGGTCTAAAGTAGTCTGCGTTTAATATGGCTTTTGTGTTGTTAACATGTTTAATGTTATGTATTTTCTTCTATTTGATCTCAAAAAGCTCCTAAAACAGTCAGTGATCCCTGTTGACCTTTTATTACCACTAATCATTTATTTAAGCTCAGTTTTTAAAACCTTACGATGTAACTACAGCCCAGCCCATGCAGCAGTATATGAATGACTAACCTCGTATTGTGGATGGATTATCTCAGTTGTTCTCCTGGCTGAAGTTTGGTCCTTTTACAGCATCCTGCCATGCGATTACATTTGTTCCTGACCACCGAGAACACTCACGTTAACTTTTATCGAGTGGAAAAAAAGTTAGCTTGTTTATATTATGCTAACATAGCTGTGTGTCGCTAGCGGTCACGTAGCACATCATTATATACCAGCTAGCCCAACTTCAGTAACCCTACAAACGTCACTGCTGTTTAGTTTTCTGTCTTCATTTATGCTGGAAGTGATAGCAGAGCTGTACGTTTTAATTTGTTTCCAAAACCCCGCAGTCAGGACATGCTATTTTGTATTTAGATAGAAGCTAGCGAGCTAACTCCCTGCTAACTTCTAACTCCGTTAAATGTCATAAATTCCGTTTTCATGGATGCCTGGATGTTAAACTCAATTGTTACACCTGGTAGAGCAGAATGCTGATCATTTTATTAAAGATGAAAGACTTTAGACAGTTTTTCAACTCTCAGTAATGCCATAGGGATCGTTTGATATATGGACCTGCAGCGGAGTTTAGACCCAGACACGGCTAGTGACGTCAGACTGAACAACCGGATAGCTTGAAGAACCGCGTAGTCCTCCACCCGGGACGGCATGTTGATTTGTAACCGATTCTACTGGCGTCCGAAATCCTTGATTGTGATTAGGGCTGGGTGATATGACCCAAAATTCATATCTCGATATTTTTTAGCTGGATGGCGATATAAGATATATATCTCGATATATTTTTTTAAAGCCATAAAGTAAGAACAAAAAGAGAGTTCTTAGTCAAAGCTGTGTCCCAGATGTCACACAGGCACTTTTATTAACATAGAGCAGATGTACATAAAATTTACTCAAAAATAAATTATGAGCATTTATTAAATAATAATGCTCCATAAATAAAAGAAAACAATGTTGTTTTTGTGCATAACAAAAAGCTCACAATTGTGCAGTCAAAATGTAAACTAAAAGACGCTGAGCACAATAACAAAGACAGATTTCACAGCTGCTCTGTTCCCAACTTGTACTGCGTGACTGACAGCCTGGAGTTTGAAATCCGCTTCGCAACCACGTCTCTTATTAACAGGTGCCATTTATGGTCCTTATACACAGTAGGGTAATATTACGTTGAAGCACAGTACGTATCACTCCGCGAGGCTCAGCCGTAATGCTCTGACAATCCATCAAGCGGTGCAGCTCCGTAGCTTACTAAAGTCGTACTAAAACATTTTCTGACAGATTGCTGAGCGCCGTGTTCCACATAAAATCGGTTCGTGGCCATCAAGCACAACCAGAATTCATACATAAGGCGCGCTGTCAACTTTTGAGAAAATGAAAGGATTTTTAGTCCGTGTAGCACCTCTGGGCTGCATGGCGTTAGCGTGGTTAGCTCGTTAGCGTGGTTAGCTAGCTAACACGTTGACGCCGTCCAGCCCCACGCACGGGGCGATGCGCAGTAACTCGTTAACGGAGATTTGCCGTGTCCATCTTGTCGCTTCCTGCAGGTGAAGCGATGGGGAAGGAGGGGGAGTTGTGTTCAGTGAAGGAGGGGCGAGGCTGAGTAACGTTGCGTAAAGACAAAAGTGGACGAAAGAGAGGCAAACTTGCGGCTATATAGTTATAATGTAACATAGACTATATCGATATAAAAGATATTGTCACATCTTATATCTCGTATAAAAATATATCGATATTTTTTAAAAACTCGATATATCGCCCAGCTCTAATTGTGATTGGCCTTGCTCGCTAGTGATGGGTCGTTTGCGAACGAAATGGCTCTTAGAGCCGGGTCTTTGACGTGAACGACGCTCTCTCTCTCCCGCAATTTTTTCCGCTTCACTCCGCATGCGAGCCTTGTGCTTTACGCTGGGCAGAGGGGGGAGGGGCGGTAGTTACACTGAGTAGCACAGGAACAGAGCCGGAGGGAGAGAGAGAGAAAGAGAGCCAGGGACAACAACGTCACATTAGAAAGGTATAGTAATCATCCACAACTATTTTCGGTTGTGAAGAAAATATAATCTGATCAAACATTATTCAGCTTTAAATATTGTTCAGCTTTAAAGTTACTGTGCAACTGTGTAATAAAAATGTGTGCTCACGACTTTGGCCTTGAGAGCGATAAGAAGCGATCGCCTCATCCTGCAGGCGAAAGATATCTGCAAGCGAAGAGACTAGAACACCCAAGGCCGATTTCCTTTTATGGAGTTGTTTTTCTGCTAATGCAGCACTTTCCTCACAACCCCCTCCTGTAAGTTTTAGAGAATATATACCCATCCTCACAGCAAATATTTGGAATCTCCTGATGTGAGCTGTTTGAGAGGTTGTCTCTGTCTCAATAAAAGTTCACTGATTCCCCCATCTGCTGCAGGTGTCCGGTTGTCTTCATTCTCCGCCAGCCTGGTTAAGTCAATTCCTCCTTAACATCTAAAAGAACCTATTTAATGAAGGAAGACGGTTCACTTTGTGTTTAATATTATTCTATTGCTGTTGTTGTGTTTTTTATATCCTTCAATTGGCGTCACGAACAGGATCCGCTCCAGGTCAAACTGGAACGGGAGGGAGGACATCGGCCGTGGTCTGAGTGAACGGAGTTTGGACAAAAGCTGTGTACACACAAAAAACAAGGTAAGCAGACCTTTTATTTCTGCTATATTGAACATTATAAAAATACTTAGTGTCCAAACTCCTAGTAATTCATAACCAAAATTGTCTGGCTTACTTAAGGCTTGTTGAGAATCAGACAAGTGAATAAGAGATAAGTGAATAAGAAATAAGTGAATAAGTGAATAAAGATAAGAGTGAACTGAGGTCTGACCACGGTTGCAGCCGACGGGTTTGCTCTCCGGTGTCGGATAAATACCTCAGTGCAGGTCTGGGACCTTGAAAGGGTTTATTAGTAACGCCTTTCTAAACAAATTAAAAGGTTAAAGGCCTTGAGAATATTTTTTAGTAATATTCTCTAAACTACAGAAGGGTTAGGAAGGCCCAGAGGACTTTATTAGAAAAGATCCTCTAAAACTTAAAAAGGAGAAGTACTGGTTGGAGTCCAAAGGAGGGGTCCCTTTGATCAATAGGAGAAAACGGATCTCTTCTTAAAACCCCGATGATTTTAGTGTTTTAAATGTTTTGATGTTCTGTTTGATATTGGACACACATAAATACACGCTGAATGCTTGCTGTGGAACACTGGGCAGGACAGTTTGTTCTCCGTTGTTCACAGATTACACAATTAAAGGAACTAGGTTCCTCTTTTGGTTAAAATAATACACCACACATAGAATTTTTTTACACATTTATTACATACATAAGGAGGGTAATGAGTGACTGCAGGTAATGTATGAAGTGTGAATGAGACGTGTGAACAAGGTGACAACCAACTAGCACCCCTATCAGGAAGCTCTAGGCAAGGTTACCCGCCAGACTCCGGTTTGGTAGAAGCCTGGTAACACCTGAAGGGATATTTCAGTGCTGACTCACCTTTAAAGCAGCGCCCCAGCTGTTAGTGCCTAACAGAGGCAGAAACCCAGCTGGCCCAAATTCTCCTTTAAAATCAATAAATAGAACATAAATTACCGGTGTGTGTAAATAAGTTGTATAAATCTGTTAGATCTGAAACTCCTGCTAAAAAACTTCCTCTCTACAACTCTTTTCTCTTCTCTCCCTCTTTCTCTCAGTTGGGATTCTGTGTGTGTATGTGTGCTGGAGAAATAAAAAAAAAGGAAAAGGGTCTCTCTCTCTGTCTCTGTGAGAGAAAAAAGGTGGGGGCCGAGTGAGCCCGCGGGGCCGAGCGGGTCCGCGGGAGCGAGCGTGTATGCTGTATGAGGAAGAAGGGGGTGAGAGGGAGCGAGTGAAAAGAGTAATCGAGTATTTGGTGATTTTTTATTATTTCAGAGGCACTGGGTAAGAGTTTTGACTTTAGCTATGAGAGTTGTGAAAAGAGCAGGTTTTTCTTTTGTTGTAGACTGTGAGTAATCGGTGTTTTTCTGCCTATTGTGCTGCGTGGAAGACACAGAAGTGTAGAAATGTTTGTGGTTTATCTTTGTTTGACGTTTTATATAGAGTTGGTTGATTCAGGGTGATTTCTCCCGTTTAAGGGAGGAGTTGCATTGTGGTTATGTTAAAGCTTTGCTGTAGGGGTATGTGTGTGATTTTGTGCTGGCTTCGCATGTTTAAATGGATGCATAGAAGTTTGTCAGTGAGAAATTGTTATGGTGGGGTTTTAAAGTTAGTAAAGAGTCAAACAACGCCCGCTGTTTTAAAAAGGCCCAAAACATCATAAAAGACACCTCACATCCTGGCCACTCCCTGTTCGAACTGTTGCCCTAAGGCAGACGGTACAGGGCAATCAGAGCAAGGACTAATAGACTCAAACACAGCTGTTATCCAACTGCAATAACACATCTGAATACTACAAAAATGTCCACCATGCCACTCTTGTGTTAATCTATGCACGGTCTGAAGCACGACGTTGGGAATACTTAGTATTTTAAGTATTCTATCTATTTTATTGATTGAATTTTATTGTTTTTTATATTTGATATTACTAGGGATGATGCAATGATCGGGGACCATTCTTAATGTCGTCGGTCTCATGACAATGACAATAAAGTTTTTGATTTTGATTCTGATTCTGAAATACACCCTCCTCAAGAGTTCAATGATTTAGGCAGTTATGTTTATACAAATACTAAATGTATGTTTAGTGTCTTCATACAGGTGTTTTTTCTTAACCTGGAAGCCTGAGTACGGCAGCAGAAGACAGGCCAAGCTTTGGCTAAAATTCACGGCTGGACACCAGAGTTGTCCTCACCCCTCCCGGTAAAACAAAAAAGAGAGAATGTAGTTTGAGGCGGGTTTTTCTCGCTGAACTGCTCTGGGTGCTGTGTCCCTGAATCTCACCGGTGTTAACCTCTGGCGGAAGACATGGAGAAAAGGAAAAGATGTTCCTGGTAAATCACTGAAACAAATAAAACCACACACAACCAGAGAAAGATATGAGAAGGGTGAGGAACAGACACATGTGCGTGTTAGAGAAATGCCTCGTTTGAGAAACAGTTAAAGTAACCCATATACAGACGCACCCATACATGCAATGAAGAAACAGCTTACATACATGTGCACGTACATGCAAGGTTAAAGTAGCGACACTTAACATACACCTGTTTTTAAATGATATAGTTTATACATTACTGACAATTAAACGCTTTGGGTTGCAGGACAACAACGTAACGTCAAAAGACAAAGACACTGGTCTGAGGATTAAGTGAGGACACGACAAATTTAGTGGTTAAAAGGGTCGACTTGGGACATGTTTTTGTTGATTGTTTAAGACAAATGACTACTGAATGATAGGAAATTCCTTTTTAGGTTTCTAAACAGGATCTTAAGAATTTTAACACGTACCTGTGTTGTCCTGTCAACTTGAGGGGTTATGAGTTGATTATATGGTGAAAAAAAAAAAAAAAAAAAAAAAAACAAAAACAAAAAAGGGGGGAGACGAGATCTCGTTGTTTCTCCCCTCTCGGGATAACACAGCCAACACAGCACAGCCAACACAACATCATTTTCCTGTTCGCCTGTTTTGTTTTGTTTTTGTTTTTTCTGAGAGCCGAAGCTGACCTGGACTCCTACCCTCCCCTCTACCATCGTTGCCCTCTCCGCGACCATCTTTGACCCTTTGACCCCTGAAGGCCACAGCAGCTGGACTCACAACAACAACTTGAGGATGTCAACAGTGCTGCAAAAGAGTGATCTCATGCAGCAGAGACGGAGAGCACTAAACCTAAAGCCCGTTTCACTACACGGGGGAAATTCCCAGGCTGCGTCAGCTGACAGAGCTGTGACGAGACGCGCATTAAGCCCGGAGGAAAAGGGACGGTGAGCAGAAGGATGCTGACCTCTGAGAAGAGCCGAACAGCAGAGCTGCAGAAGGCCGTGGAGCAAAGTAAGGACAACAGAAACAGACCCAAAGAGGAGGGGAGAACCCTAGGCCATGCGTCAGGCCGCTGGTTTACCTAAACTACAGAACAGGAAGGTGATGAACACAAACATATACCAACACACGAACACACACTTCTGCATGCGCCTACTTAGAATGAAGGGAAACACACACATGAACACTTATGCACTTGTTGAGGGAGTAAAAACTGATACATACCCATGCACTAAAATCAAAATGTTGATTTAATTTACTAAGAAGTGACACACAATGCTCCAGCTGCTGCAATGAAGAATGCTTTACTGACAAAGGCTCAATGCTGCACACAACAAAGTCAAATACAGAATTTGCTATAATAATAAGCCCAGAGGGCATTTGTGTGGTCTGGGGAGCAGAGTCCGGAGCGGTTTGGTTATGAAAATGATGCCCGTGCGAGATATCTGGGGCTTAAGGCCTCGACTTAATTGTTTACTCTACACTAAAAAGAAAAGAAAACACTCTGAGCAGTGGTGCAGAGTGAAAACGAGGAATTAACAGTGTGAGTTTTATTTCAGAGCGCCACGTCATTGTGATGGAGATTTAATAAAGGAGGAACACACGGACAAAGAAGAAGAGAAGGGGGGCAGCCCTTGAACGCGATTGCCTGAGGCATTAAAGTTCTGTGCTAAATTCTGGTTTCCAGTGTGAGAAAAGTCACGCAGTGCCAGTAGTAGAGCTAGGTTGAGTGATGATTCTAAATTACTGTAAGTAAATCATCGTACACCGTTCAAGTTTCATGATAACGGGGATCTAGACTTTGTTGAACCCTAGGCAATTTGAACAGGTAAAAGTCGAGTGGCCAAGTAGCAGTTGAATAAAAGTCATTGAATAAGTGTTGAAATAAACTGGCAGAATTAAGAGAATTAAAACATTTCAAGAGCTCAACTTACTTAATGGTTCAATTTTGTTTCACGAACGCAAAACATATAGGTTTATGAATATGAAAAGGTTGAGGTGGTGTTGATTTGACTCTGTGTAGGTTTAGGTTGGTATTTTTATTGATGGGAAGAATATTCAGTGACAAGTCCTAAGACCCGGGCGTCTGCATTTTGTTTTTGTTATTTTTCATTTTATTTTGTTTTATATTTACTGATTTTTGTTTGTGAATCTTTTCTTTAAGCAGATCTGCACATCGGAAATTACAAGCATTACACGTCGGCGAGAAAATTGTTGTAAGTGAGTTTCTCCGCATTGAAATGGGTTCTGGAGGAAACACTTGTGGGGACAATTAGAAACGAGAGTCCCTGTTTAAAAAAGGATTCAGCGAGGTAATCCAAACTCAAGTTCTTGTTTCTTTTTGAGATGACGTCATTTTGCTGAGTGTGGAAACTAGATGCGACGACAGGTTTCACTATCAGCAAAGAACGGATGAATGGATGAAAGACTGGGAATAAAAACAAACGGACTGACTGGTAAGAGATGACAAGACTTGACCATGACTCAAGGTTAACCACCTCCACCTAGATAGGATGAAAGGGTGGATGAATTTATATGGGTTTCTTTTACAGGAGTAGAAGGATGACAAAATATTCGAGGATGAGTGAACCTGTAAATGCCATTTTTGTGTCTTGTGTTGCTTACAGAGGTAACTGCGCAGCGTTACCATTTACATTTTCTTCCCTACAGGGTTACAGTTTTAATGTTTTTCTATTACAGGATTTCTGGGCGGATGTGTGAAGAAACGGTGTTTATGGGTTAGGAGTTGGGGATGCTATTACACTGTATTCTGGTGAGAGTGTTGGGGGAGACACACCCTGTCTTGAAAACTGTGATTCTTTTACAGGAAATGTTTTATAGCACCTATGGAATGAGGATGCCTGACTACGGTCAATGTGCTGCTAATGTTTGCTTTGCTTTGGTGAGAGGGGTGCAGTAGAAAACAGACAAGTGACATGACAACAAGTAATAATAACAGATAACAAATTTGGGGACAGTTTGACCTAGAGCCCACTAACTGGCCATTAGGGGCGCTCTCTCTCTCTCTCTCTCTCTCTCTCTCTCTCTCTCTCTCTCTCTCTCTCTCTTGGAATAACATTGCCCAAAGGGTGAATAAAGCAAATTGTGGCAATAATAGTGATTTAATGATTGGAGAAACCTGAACATGATACTTGTCTGTTGAGCTGAATCGTTTATTACTCTTATGATTTTCCGGTGGGACTATGAAGATTTTTTGGTACAGATTGCAGGTTGTTGCTCTTTAACTCCTAGAACACGCCCTTGGCGAGGTGGGGGGAACTGGACCACCTTTCTCTGCCCCATCATCCTCTATTAGACGACATCCAAGCTAAGTAAACATGTCTTGGCCCTTTCCCCCTGAAATGACAGGCAGGCAAAGATGTTGCGTCTTTGTTTGCTTCCTGGCCCTGGGTCTCATTCCCATTGGCATAATCCTGATCTGTGAAGGGCCCCCGACACTTCTGACACCTTCAAGTTCAAAAGCTTCGCCCCCTTCTGACAGTCCCAATCTGGCAAATGTAGCCCCTAGGGTCTTGCCCACCACTTCCTCTCCAGTTTTACCATATTCACTTTTGAATGTCCTTAGCAGTTACCGTTCTGGGTTTATTTTACGGTTGATTTATTCTTTCACATTTTCACGTTTATATCTCTCATTATTATAGTATACTCTGTACTGTCCACATTTTTATCATTACTTATGCTTTTTGGTTGCTGAGATACAGGAACTGTTAATTTTGTGTCACTACCCTGGTTGCACTAACTCGTTGTACCCTTGTGTGCAGGACAGCTGTTACTGCTTTCGTCGGGAACCGAGACTGCTTGCAGCCGACCCCTGGGCAGGGTGGTGCCTGGACTCTTTTCTCCTCATCTGCAATGACAGATAAAGACAAATGATAAGACCCGAGGAGTTTTTCGAGCCAGGCTTCGACACGTCTCTGTGTTCCTTTGAATGTTACTTATTTTTGTGTGTTGACCCATTTAAGATGGGTCAAAAGGGGGATTTGAAGAAAATATAATCTGATCAAACATTATTCAGCTTTAAATATTGTTCAGCTTTAAAGTTACTGTGCAACTGTGTAATAAAAATGTGTGCTCACGACTTTGGCCTTGAGAGCGATAAGAAGCGATCGCCTCATCCTGCAGGCGAAAGATATCTGCAAGCGAAGAGACTAGAACACCCAAGGCCGATTTCCTTTTATGGAGTTGTTTTTCTGCTAATGCAGCACTTTCCTCACAACCCCCTCCTGTAAGTTTTAGAGAATATATACCCATCCTCACAGCAAATATTTGGAATCTCCTGATGTGAGCTGTTTGAGAGGTTGTCTCTGTCTCAATAAAAGTTCACTGATTCCCCCATCTGCTGCAGGTGTCCGGTTGTCTTCATTCTCCGCCAGCCTGGTTAAGTCAATTCCTCCTTAACATCTAAAAGAACCTATTTAATGAAGGAAGACGGTTCACTTTGTGTTTAATATTATTCTATTGCTGTTGTTGTGTTTTTTATATCCTTCAGTTGCAGATGATAAAGGATTCAGAAAGTTTATTCATGCAGGCCCATATGACAGAGAATATGCATCTTCTTTTTGTTTTCATATTTTAATTGATATTTAATTGTGTTGTGGTTTGCAGTGTTTTGTGTTGTTTCACTTTAAATTTGTAAAAGGAAAAAGCTGAAGATTTAAATAGTTAAAAGTTGAAATGTGAATAGTTGATTTTTGTATTATATGATTTATTTATTACATTTTATGTGGAGTGAATAAATAAAAGTATATTTACGGTGGCCCCTAGAGACAAAGCACATACAAACTTCAAATCACGTACAAACTCTGAAGCACGTACAAACCCTGAAGCACGTACAAACTCCAAAACACGTACAAACTCCAAAACACGTAAAAACACGTACAAACTCCGAAGCAAGTAAAAAGTCAGAAGCACATAAAAAGTCAGAAGCATATAGAAACTCAAAACACGTACAAAAGACAACAGAAGTGCTCCAGGATGCTGGGCGCAGTGTTGAGCTTTTGTTACCTAGTGGCTACACAAGCCAGCAAGTACCAACGACCGGATTTGGTGTGTGGTAGTAACAGGTAAATGAACTTTTTTTTTTTTTAAATTATTTGAATATATATGAATGCTTGTGTATAAATACACAAACAACACACATATGCTTTCAATTGTGTAATTTAAGTGATCTAGTAGCTCTGCTTTGGAAGTTCAGTTCATGCTAGAAATGTGTTTTGGAGTTTGTACGTGTTTTGTCTCTAGGGGCCACCGCATATATTTATATATAAACATATATAAATAAAACCACTTTTTTTTTACGTTAGTAATTCCTTTTGTGCATAATTTTATATTATTGTTAATAATAAATTAATTAAAGCAACAAAACAACCTGAAGAGCCGGTTCAGAGCCGAAAGAGCCGGCTCTTTTTAGCGAGCCGAAACGAAAGAGCCCGATCTCTAAAAAGAGCCGGAAATCCCATCACTAATCCACTTCACTCAGAACATGGCTTGAATAAGATCTTCCTGTATTTTTATTTCAACTTTATTCATCACAAATAAATAAAAGTAACTGTCATAAATGTATTAAACAGAATTATATAGACTAAGATATGTAAGTGTGTTATAGAAACCAAAATTGTTTCAACACTGTAATAAAATCAAATATATTTTTAAAAATAGAATAATGACAAAACAAGAATACCAAATATAGCTTAATAAGTAACAGTAAAAAAATAAAATGTGGAATATAATACAGTAAGTGGATATGTTTTTGAACATATTTTAATTTAAAAAGCTAAAGCAATAAAATATAATTATATTAAAGGCTCGGAGGTTCAGTATACAGAAACTGTACAATGTGGTGCTAAAACACATTATTAAAAGGGTTTAAACTACATAAAAGGGAGGAAAAACATGAAAGAAACTGTGCAAGAAGCTTTTCTAAATCTAACAAAAGTAAAAAGTCAATTCAAATGAAATAAATGATAAATAATTTCAGAAAGACAAGACGCATGAATTATAGAGGTTTGGTTTTCTCTTGGTCCCTTTCATTTCCCTGCGTTCGATAAAAGCTGATTTCGGAGTTTAGCAGTGATGCGTGATCTCAACCCGAGATAAACGCAGTCTCTGGGATCTCCGTCAGTAAACGGTCCTCTCAGCGGGGCAGCCACAGTCACAGCTCAGATTATCCTTTCAGCCCCTTCTCCGCTGCCAGCGCCACACACTGACACCACTCACACCACCGAGAGAGTGAGCGCCCGGGCCGGTCTGTCAGTCTGCCTCTGCAAAGGTCACTCCTACAAAGCGCTGGAGGAGTTTGGATATCAGCCAGAAACAGTTGCGGTGGGAGGAGGGTGCGAGCGGAAAACTGACAGCTAAAAACAACAGAGACAGTCGGGTGCCCGAGGCCGCTCTGACGTCAGCTGGCCCTGTTAAAGGCCAGGAGATGGGAGGGAGTGACAGGGAGGACAGAAGAGATCCATCCCATACTATCCTCCTCCCTTCTGCCAGGGTGTTGGTGGGCTGTAATGGGGGTTACTGAAAGCTTATGGGTCTTCTGTCACCTCTGATTCCCTTTTATTGGGTGCAGCTCCAGTCAAAGCCTTTTCCAAACACATAAACGTGGCACACATTTTATAGCACTATCGCTCATCCAGGTGGGTTATTTTTCTTTGGCGGACAGTGTAAAGGACAAAGGAGGCAAACACATGCTTGCAATGCATGCAGCTGCCAAGAATGAGTGCTGCCGCCACCGTGTCGGCGTTTTGAAACCGGATGTAATGGACCGAAGGGTGGATATTACTGTGAAATCTTGATCCTGGATAATCTTCCCGACTCTTAGAATGACCACAATCTACAAAATTAACTTCATTTTTTATCCAGTAAGGCTTAAAACTTGAGACTGAGCCTATAAAGTCGGGAGGAAGTGTTTGCGGAGATCACAGAGCGAGGGCGCCGAGAGCAGCTTTCCCCATAGGCTTCTATTTAAACAGAAGTATTTTTGCAACTACAGAAATCGCCCCCTGCTGGCTGCTAAAACTATTGCCGCTTTAACCATCAAGGTTTTCATGAGTTTGAGTTCAGGACTGCAGGCTAGCCATTCCAGCCTCTCCACTCCCAAATTCTGAAGGTAGTCTCTGCAGACAAGATTTGGATTTGTTTTTGTGGGGCTATGCAGTAATTTTACTTGCCTAACTAATCTGAGATGAAATTAGTGTGTACTTGTTTACCTAAATATTAAGCTAAAATGGGTGCCATTTATGAATTCAATCAAGGATGTGAACTTACCTGAAGAGGACGGCGACAATTAAATGTACAAAAGAAGGAGAAAAAACAGTCTATAAACAGAGTCGTTTTTTAAATGAGAGCAGTTTTTGTGATTAGTGACTGTCACAGCACCAGTTCAGATAGTTTAGCTTGGATTGTTTTCAGCTTGCAAGTCTGTCTGGAAAATCATGAAGATGGACACAGCAGCATCTAATAAAGGTGCTTTAGAATAATTTGGCAGGATATTTCCAACATTACAGCACTACTACCGTCCAAGCTGCAGACACAAAACATTACAGCTGTTAAATTTAGGTTAAAACAGAAGCTGAACTTGAGCATGACTATGATCTGACTCATGAAGAAATCCTAAATAAGTAGAGATCATCTAGCTGTAATACCAGTGAGTGTTCGTCTGCACCCAGCTGTGTGGGTAACACACTTATTTGGTTAATCCGCTGAAACCAAGATATGTCGACATATTGCACTTTCTTGTCACCTATTGCATTCTAGTAATACATTACTATTAATGTATCAGCATATAAGCATTACATTGACTGGCCATTGTGATAGTTACATCTTGGTGGCTCATTCCTCAAAATTGTGTGTGCATACTGACATGAAAGCATCGTTTTGTGGGGTTCTTCATGATGGACACTTGTGTTTTTCCCCACATCCTGAAGGGGTTCTGTTGGACTAAGATCTGGTGACTATAGAGGCCATCCGAGCGCCGTGACATTCAGGAAACTTGCACGAGCTTTGCAGCATGGTGCATTAACCTACTGACAGTAGCAGCTAGAAGATGTGGACACTATATTTACACCTTTGAAGTGTGGAATAGAAATAATCTGCAATCAAAGCATATTTTGACTGATTGTTACAAAATGAAGAGTATATGTTTTGTGTTCCTTTTTTTTAATAACAGAAAAATCAGCACTACCTCCTATCAAAGAAAAATACATAAAAATACTGCCTGATAGTATTTTGTCATTTAGCTTTTACTTTTCATTTGCAGTCGTTTATTATGTGACTTGGTTCCTGATTTTGTTTATTTATTAGGATCCCCATTATCAGAAACACAAAGCACAGGGTTCAAGTTAAAAACACCACGTACTAGTTCAAAACAACATTAAAGCACCAAAAATGCTAAAAGCAGAACAAAAACAAAAGGTACAAAAACAGTAGTGTGTCAGTCACATCTAAATGAAATCCCACAGGTACTACCTTCTTGAATTGACCTGTTTATAAATTAGTTTTTATCAGTTAATCCACTCAGTGTCAGCCAGTTCTTTCTTTTTGTCACAGTGAAATGTTTCAGATCATCAAACGATATCAAATATTAGGCAAAGATAACCCAGTATTAATGATTTCATTTATTAAAGGGACCATTATGTGAAAAAGTAATTGCTCTGCCTTGTTAAACAAATTAAGCATACAGTGGCTTGCAAAAGTATTCGGCCCCCCTGAACTTTTCCACATTGTGTCACATTACAGCCACAAACATGAATCAATTTTATTGGAATTCCACGTGAATACAAAGTGGTGTACACGTGAGAAATGGAACGAAAATCATACATGATTCCAAACATTTTTTACAAATAAATAACTGAAAAGTGGGGTGTGCGTAATTATTCAGCGCCCTTTGGTCTGAGTGCAGTCAGTTGCCCATAGACATTGCCTGATGAGTGCTAATGACTAAATAGAGTGCACCTGTGTGTAATCTAATGTCAGTACAAATACAGCTGCTCTGTGACGGCCTCAGAGGTTGTCTAAGAGAATATTGGAAGCAACAACACCATGAAGTCCAAAGAACACATCAGACAGGTCAGGGATAAAGTTATTGAGAAATTTAAAGCAGGCTTAGGCTACAAAAAGATTTCCCAAGCATTGAACATCCCACGGAGCACTGTTCAAGCAATCATTCAGAAATGGAAGGAGTATGGCACAAGTATAAACCTACCAAGACAAGGCCGTCCACCTAAACTCACAGGCCGAACAAGGAGAGCGCTGATCAGAAATGCAGCCAAGAGGCCCATGGTGACTCTGGACGAGCTGCAGAGATCTACAGCTCAGATGGGGGAATTTGACCATAGGACAACTATTAGTCGCGCACTGCACAAAGTTGGCCTTTATGGAAGAGTGGCAAGAAGAAAGCAGTTAACAGAAAACCATAAGAAGTCCCGTTTGCAGTTTGCCACAAGCCATGCGGGGGACCCAGCAAACATGTGGAAGAAGGTGCTCTGGTCAGATGAGACCAAAATGGAACTTTTTGGCCAAAATGCAAAACGCTATGTGTGGCGGGAAACTAACACTGCACATCACTCTGAACACACCATCCCCACTCTCAAATATGGTGGTGGCAGCATCATGCTCTGGGGGTGCTTCTCTTCAGCAGGGACAGGGAAGCTGGTCAGAGTTGATGGGAAGATGGATTGAGCCAAATACAGGGCAATCTTGGAAGAAAACCTCTTGGAGTCTGCAAAAGACTTGAGTACGGTGTACATTTTAGGACATCGTCAGGTCTCAAGAAAAAAGTTGTCAGGTATCAGACAAAAAATTGTCAGGTCTCAGTTCTCAAAAAAAAGTTGTCAGGTATCAGACAAAAAATTGTCAGGTCTCAGTTCTCAAAAAAAAAGTTGTCAGGTATCAAACAAAAAATTGTCAGGTCTCAGTTCTCAAGAAAAAAGTTGTCAGGTATCAGACAAAAAATTGTCAGGTCTCAGTTCTCAAGAAAAAAGTTGTCAGGTATCAGACAAAAAATTGTCAGGTCTCAGTTCTCAAGAAAAAAGTTGTCAGGTATCAGACAAAAAATTGTCAGGTCTCAGTTCTCAAAAAAAAAAGCTGTCAGGTATCAGAAAAAAAATTGTCAGGTCTCAGTTCTCAAGAAAAAAGTTGTCAGGTATCAGACAAAAAATTGTCAGGTCTCAGTTCTCAAGAAAAAAGTTGTCAGGTATCAGACAAAAAAATGTCAGGTCTCAGTTCTCAAGAAAAAAGTTGTCAGGTATCAGACAAAAAAATGTCAGGTCTCAGTTCTCAAGAAAAAAGTTGTCAGGTATCAGAACACAAGGTACCATGCAGAGAGAAAATCTTCCTGCAGGTGGCGGTGTTGTCATGTCCCACCCAATGACTGTATAAAAGATGGACGACACGACAGCTCCCCAAAAATGAAGGCAAAACGTCTCTATCGCCCCCTGGTGTCTGGCTGCAGTATATACGTCATAAACCCCGCCTCCTCCACGTTAGCGGATGGGACTGGGGTCAGACTAAAATAAAGTTATTCTCCTCAGATAATTTTTTTCCAAAGATTCTTTCTTTTGTTATCAATAGTTCTCATCACACTGATTGATGTTCAAGGGGTCTCCTCTCCCATAAGTTTGATTCTAATTCCTACCGCGGTGATGTTAAATTGGGGTGAAACGTCATCATAACAGCTTTGACTGGCAGCTGCAGTTACGGAGAAACTTGCGTATCTCTGTTCGGGAATAGCAGATAGAACGTAGGCTCTGAGAGGAGGGCCAGCGTTTACGCTATGAAAACACGACCGAGTGTTTTAACCTGACAGCCTGAGGTGTTCTTCAGTAAACTGGACTACCCGACAGAAGGACCCGAGGCCCTGCTGCACTTTTTCGGTAAGTTAAACGTGTTTGTCAGCTAATCCGTAACTACCGTCCTTAGCTCGGTCCTGAGACCTAGCTAGCTAAGATGAGGACTCGGCTGTCAGGGTTCGTTTAGCTAATCTGTGCAGGTGAATGAATTTACACCGACTAAAGAAATCAAGAGAAACGCTCCGGGCTACTCAGTCACTAATTACTGTTACTGTACTTTTATTACAAGTATTATACTGTAAAATCAACAGGCTGCATCCTGCTTCAGCTCCTGTGCAGAGCTGATTATTAAATATGTGCAAACAACAGCATGTTTTCAGTCTCTTGCCACATCTGTAAAGACAATAACTTAAAAAAAAAAGAAGCTTGTACCTTGTAGCTCTTCATTAATCAGGAACTATGGATTAAAGTACTGTAGTGTACTGTAATACTGAAAAAAATGTAAGAGAACAACTTCAGATCCTGAGTGTGTGAGGACAGAAGAATCAGCTTTATTTCAATTTTGAGGGATAAAATTTATATTTGAGTTGGATGGTTCTGTTCTCTTTGTGATTACAGGAGCTGCCCTCAGATTCAGACCTCAGCACCACCCCGTGACAGCAGACAGATCATCCAACATGTTCACATGTTAACTGCAAAATGAACTGATGAAAACAATACAAAGGTTAAAGTACCACATGTGCTGTAGTGAAAGCTGCAGCTGTTTTATTGATAAAGTTAAAGACAAAAAAACAAAAGGATTAATCACCCATGTAACTGTGTCACTATATATCAGCATTAACAGGACCTCAGTTTTTATCTCAGACCTGCACAGCTTCCGTTTTAAACACTTGATGTACTCAGCTGTATAAAGAGCACGTTTGAGTTTCTCTAGCACAATTAAATAAAACCTGATGAAGGTCAAAGGTCACAGTTTTCTGCAGATAGTGTGTTATTTACCATAAAGTGATTCAGAGTTATTCATACCAGAGTAACCAGAGAGGATCATATCTTTTTAAATATATAACTTTCTACAGGACTGAATATAATATCTTTATGTAAAAGTCCGGAGCCTCTGGGGAGTATCCGAGTATTTATAACATTACACAAACCAAAGGTCTCCATCACAGTGTTCATGAAATGCTGGGTTTATCCATCTTCTGGGGCGGGCCTACGGAGGAGTGCTGAAGATTTCCCTGTGAGGGAGCTGCTGGTGAAGATCATGAGTCCTGCTTGATCAATGCGATGAGCTTCAGTGTTCCTGGTGTTTCTTAAATGATGCCTCTTTCAGTGGGTCAACAGAACTTCTGGCACAGGACAGCTGTGATGAAAGAAAGGGAAGAAGTTTCTCCAAACCTCTGGACCCAGGAAACCCAGCTTGGTCCTGATGGTCTCCCTCACTAGTTTCTCTCCAGGGTGAAGAGATTTAAACAGTTTTAGATCCATTACACTCACAGTCTTAAATGTTAAAATCTCAAAGGACAGCATTATATTTTTGATATTAACAGTAACTCTGGGCTTCTGTGGAGTGTGTAGCCGATCTCATCGCTGTCTAAAAATGGATTTAAAAAAAAAACATAAGAAGTGCTGAATCCTTCAACAACACAGACTATTAGAGTAGCAGCTGTCTGTGTGAAGCACTTGCTGCAGGGTTGCGCCATGAATGTATTCAGCTGCCAACAAAAAGCAGGACTCAGTGCGGGCAACTGCCATGAGTCTGACGATGTTGGGGTGAGACAGTCTCCTAATAAAACAGAAACATCTCCGAATAAAAAACAAAAAAAATCACGTTTCAACACTGTCGCTAGCTAGAATGAATTAGCCATACAAAAATAGTACTGATTTGATTTCGTACAAAACTAGCTTTCCTTCTGATATGTAACTTTCACAACATAACCGCAACTTAATATAATACAACTGTGGCAAAAATATGAACAAAAGTTAAACTTACCTTGTGTCGTTAGGAGCCTGCACCGCGGTAAAACTCCGGTGAGGTCAATGACCTTACGCTCTCCCACTGTCACACGTTGATGACGTATTTGGAAATCAATTCGGGTGGGACATGACAACACCGCCACCTGCAGGAAGATTTTCTCTCTGTATGGTACCTTGTGTTCTGATACCTGACAACTTTTTTCTTGAGAACTGAGACCTGACAATTTTTTGTCTGATACCTGACAACTTTTTTCTTGAGACCTGACAATGTCCTAAAATGTACACCGTACTTGAGACTGGGGCGGAGGCTCACCTTCCAGCAGGACAACGACCCTAAACATAAAGTCAGGGCAACGATGGAATGGTTTAAAACAAAACATATCCATGTGTTAGAATGGCCCAGTCAAAGTCCAGATCTAAATACAATCGAGAATCTGTGGGGAGATCTGAAAACTGCTGTTCACAAACGCTGTCCATCTAATCTGACTGAGCTGGAGCTTTTTTGCAAAGAAGAATGGGCAAGGATTTCAGTCTGTATTTGTGCAAAGCTGGTAGAGACATACCCTAAAAGACTGGCAGCCATAATTGCAGCAAAAGGTGGTTCTACAAAGTATTGACTCAGGGGGCTGAATAATTACGCACACCACAGGAACAGTGGTGAAGCTTCCCAGGAGTATCAGCCCGACCAAAGTTACTCCAAGAGTAAAGACCTGCAGGTCTCACTAGACTCAGTTAAGGTCAGAGGTCACACAGCTCCAGGTAGGTTGGCATAACTTTTAGACCTTAATAAATGAAGCTATTTAAAAATTGCATTTTGTCCATCATTACAGACAAATGAAAATAATAATAAATGAAATGGGTAATTGCTTTTTCACAGTACTGTTTCAGTACAACGGTGTGCATGAATAGCAGAAGACTAAGTGACTTATGTATGTATGTATGTATGTATGTATGTATGTGTATATATTGTACTATTCTTAGTTAGCGTATTGTCTGTCTTGTCTTAATGTTGGTTTAAAATGGAGCACTGTAACAAAAAATAATTTCCCCCAGGGATCAATAAAGTATTCTGATTCTGACTTCTCTACACTTAATCATCCACAGGTAGCCAGGATAATCACTTCTGCATCACACACACCTACACCTGGCTGCTTTATTCTGCAAGTTTATTACTTTTAATTATTATTATTTTAAGATGCTATGACCAAACAACAACAATCACACCAGCAGTGCGAGGTTTTATTTTTCTAATTAATTTCATTTTTCTGACTGCTGATGAGTTCCAGCAGGATCTGTTGACAAGTATTTGCACATGAGATATGAGCACAGAGGGTTCAACCAGCATGACAGGGAGGAAAAGAGAGGGTGAGGACTCTGATGCCCATGGCTGTTGCAATGACATTCAAGCCTTCTCTCCACAGCTGGATGTTTTAGTGCTTGCTGACTCAAGGGACACCGCCATCACCCGAGCATTCACGAGGGAGCAGCCATCAGCGTGACATTGAGGACCTTGGGGAGCAGTGCCCGTGAAATAGCTCATTGCAGGTGTCCGAGGAGGAATGCCGGTGCTTCTGCAGAGGACAGTAAAGTTCCTCTAGAGACTAATGTTTCTGTGTAATGCGGCCGACCTTGGGAAGAGTTCTGCTGAGGAGCAGGAGAGTGATGATGCTCCTCCCTCCATCTGATCACCACAGTGAGCAACAGCCACCGTCGCTCCTCACTCTTAGCCCTTTGGTATGTTGGTGAAGCTCGGTGCATGCGTAATCCCATTTTCCAGCTCACTTCCTGCCTTTTTCCCATTGGCGTGTGGCATCCCGGAGCTGTGACCCGTCAAATTTCACTCCAGCTGCTGCAGAAATGTCACGCTGGCCTTAGTTTCTGTTTAGTCTGCAAAGCCAATAATTTTAGGGCAAATTGGCAAAACAGGAAAGGTGGCATTTGGATTTCTGTCAGTGCATCTGATTTGGGAATATAACAGTGTTTGTTGACCAAGTGGTTTAAAGTACCAAGTGCACTGCCTGGCCACCACTGGGATTTAACTAAGCAAATAGGTAGCAGGTTTCCACTGGATAATCAGTGCAGCTGGCAACAAGTTATTTAACCCTAGCCGATGCGGTCAGAAGTTGCTGAGTCATTCCTGCTATTCAGTGCCATTTCAAGGTGGCATTATTGTGTCAAATAATTCAACTTTCTATTATTTTGTTTGTTAAACTGTTAGAAAAATATACAAGTCCACATTCTCCATACAGAACACAGGTCAAAGGTTCCCCCTTGTACAATTTTATTTTTAGCCACTTTTGCTCATGTGATGAACAACAGGCTCATGAGGACAAGACTTTTAGCAACCACATGTTCAAAATGACAAATGACAGGTTACACTGTAAATGACACATCAGCGAACCACTAAAACATGATGAAAAGAAGTTGATGAAAGCGTGACGATTACCCTGATCTTGCGTTATCTTCCTGGTTTAAATAAAAGATTTGCATTGCAGGCATTTTATTTTTCAGTATGAAATGGGGCTGCATTTATAGATCATTTTTCTTACCTCAGTTTGCATCGACACTTTGGTCAATTCAGAATCACCAGTTAACCTAACATGCAAACGGACTATGGTAGGAAGCTTGAGAAGACCCATACAGGCACAGGGAGCATATGCAAACACTCCATAGAAAGGTGACAGAGCCAAATAACCAATTATAAAAACCTCAAACAAGCAAGGCTTCTGGGGCATGAAGGTCAGACTGAGAGAGCAAACATAAACTTAGACACCCTGTTAGAGTTGGACCAGCCTTATTTAATAGATGATGATAAACACGCACTGATGGGGAAACGCAGTATGCTTCAGAACTGCGTGATGTTACGTCTTGACGTGTCGGGTCTCATGATATTTTTATACCAATGTTAATCTGTGATTGATGCATCTGTGGCCCTCTCACCAACGTAAGATCATCTCCGTCTGCTGCCGAGAGGCCTCGTAGTGTCTGAAATCAGAGCTCTGTAACAGAACCCAGTTACTTTCAACAGCCAGACATCAATGCCACGGTTAAACAAAGGGTACAATACTGAGCAAATACAGGCCTTCGGTTACCCCAGGACCTCTGATAGTTTGTTACCTCACTGAAAACAAGACGGGAACATTTGCTGGCAGAAGAGAGGAACCCTTCCTAGACGACCAGAATTAAAAATCAGCAGGAACTGACGATTTTCACAGCACGATTTAGGAGATTAATTCTGCACATTCATCTCCACTCGGATCTTTTTTTAGACTCCTTTGGGTACATTAGTTTGTCATTTCCAGTGCATGTGTGAATGACAAACTTCCAACTGAAAAGAAAATGGCTCGATCTGCGTTTCTAACATTCAGTTAAAACATGCACCCCACCCCAAGTTTTGAATTTAGATAAATTTTTTGAATTTATCTAATTTTAGCCATTGGTAGCTTTACTTTTTTTTTTTCTCCTTTAAATCGATCTATTGATCTACTAGGATTTTCCTACATAACCATCTTTAAGGTTTATAGAGAATGGTTTGAGCCCAATTGCTTTAAGCTGATAGGAAGAAAACAGAAAACAAATAACCCCTCCTTACAACCAAGGTATGCAGAAGAGCATCTCTGAAGGCACAGTGTTTGAAATAGGGCTATGCGATATGACCAAAGTCTCATATCCCGATATAAGAATTCTATCGTCTTGATAACGATATAAATCACAAAAATGTAAGATTTTCTGTAAATTATGTGAATCTCGGGCAGCTCGACTTGCGGGAAGTGTTTCCAGCTGCACGTCATGTAGCTTGAGTCGAGTGTTTTAACCGATGTATGAAACTATATATTTCTAGACATAAGTTGTAACGGCCGTTTTTATTTTTTAGCACCTGGCGGCTTTTTTACTTCTCATCCGTAAATAATCTGCTCTTTCACGTAATTCAGTTTATTTTGAAAAGTCTCAACAGGATCTTGAGCTTTATTGTGAAAAGTTTGTGGAAAATAACCAAGCGGACACGCGATGGTGTTACCGTCGTTGTTGCTAACCATAAAGCATAAAAGAGGCGCTTGTCCGACCGTAGTGTGGTTAGATTAAATATAAGAGAAAGAAAGAACTTTGAGAAATTAATATAGCCACTACAGTGACCATCAAAACGATGAAAAAAATATTGCCGTAAACAGTTTATTTTGCGACACCACGAAACAAACGATAGCGTAAAATGAAACTAGACGTTTTTATATAGTCATCCGATATACATTGTTATATCGAACAGCCCTAGTTTGAAACCTTGAAGCAGAAGACCACACTGGGTGCCACATATGATAAATCTCCAAAAACCGTGTCATGCACCTTGTTGAAGCCATGAATAAAAGCAAAAAGGGCTCTAACCCAATACGACTTGTTTTTTTGTTTTTTTTAAGAGTGCAAGAATACATTGACGAGAAGCACACCGTTAGGATCTTTATGTTTTATTCCAGCACAAGTTTGTTTGTGTTGTAAAATGGCTGTGTAGCTAGGAATTAAAGGAGAAGTACAAAATGGAAAATTACAGACAGTTCTAGTATAATTTGTTTAAATCCCTATTGTGTTTATGTCCTAAAACCACATCTAGGAAAACATGATTTCCCTGCCTTCTTTGGAAACATGGTCAACAAATTGAAAAAAGAGGGGGAAAAAAAAGATTTTAAAAAATGCTTCAGTTTAAGTCACGCTCACAATGGAGGGGAATCTGAAAGGGTCAAAGGATGAAACACCATTACAGCCTGATTTTACATGTTTTCACCTACCTAACTAGCCAGGTAGCCCTTTTTTTTTTTTGCATTTCACACATTTTTTTATTTTTATTTTTTATTTAAATCAACAGTGGCACAGAGGGAGGGCAGCAGCTACTAGAAATGCACCTTTTGGGCATTTTTTTTTTTACAACAATAATAATCACTGCTCCTCAATCATTTTCATATTAAAGCAGGCTAAGCAAAACCACAACATGAGTACATTCGAGAGAGAACATCTGCATCTTCGCAGGGGCCCTGGTGGAGTTTCCCCCTCAGAGATTTCTCCCTCACTGGACCAGTTTTACCTGGACACCCCAAAATCTTTCCTCACAGCAACGTTTGTCGAGCGTTTAAAGCGAGGGAACAGCATTATTCAGAGGACTGTGGTCAACCAGAACATCTGGTAAGGCGTTAATAGTTTTTCCCGCAAAACTGGGACCGTGTGTCGCTTTTCACATGGACCTACAGCAGCTATAACCTCACAGAAACGGATCACACGTCAACTTCCTGGTCAAAACAATACGGGATAACACTGATAAGTGAAGAGGGGGAGGGGATAAAATCCTTGCTTTCTTCCTATTTTTTTAAAAAACATTCATATCTTGAAATAAATTGTTTTGAAATGTTCACGAACCAAAAAGAAACAAAGAAAAGAGACAGGCTTCAGTCATTTCACACATTTCCTCAGCTTTGTTATATACAAGATTTAAACATACTGGGACATAAGGACAGAGCAGTTCAAGTAATTTAAAAAGAAACTAAAAATTTGAAACCGCAGCCACACTCTGACAACACAGAGCAATACAACTTGAATCATATATCAACAATGGTTGGATGGGGGTGTGGGGGGGAAATAAAGACGACCACACACTCACTTAGGCAGGTTATGCTGTAAATTTACAGTAATGATGACACCTATAGTTCTGTAAGCCAAAATTTCTATTGTAGAATGCATTAGGGTATCTTTCTATAAAAATCATGTTTATTTTCCGTGTCTTTTTCCCCACCTCGACAACAATAAGCATATGGCTTAAATATTTGTAAAACTACGTAGTCCGATGGGGGAACAGTGTCTCTGCCTTCTCAGTCTTGCTGAAGCGATCCTCTGCTGTATCGGTATTTATTTTGGAAAGCAGAGAAAGTAGGGTTACTTTTTTCAAATCCAAAATCTTGCCAGTACTTTTCTTTTTGTTTCATTTGAAATAAGTGTTACATCAAATCTCACCAAGGGAGGAAAAAAAGAAAAAGAAAATCCAATCCCTTAATCAAGCGCCACATTATAGCCATCGTCCCTTTTAGCGTTTTCAGTCAAGCCACCAGTGTAAACATGATCCCCCCGTTTCTCAGCAAACTCACGGACACGGAAAAAAAGAGTCCAGACAAGAGAGAAAAAACAAAGAACACTTTAGAAAAAGAAAAGAAAAGAAAAAAGAAAAAAAAGACATCAACAACAAATACAGTGGCCGTTGTTGTGAAGATATGCGGGCTAAGGGAGGAGAAAAAAAAGAAGAAAACACCGACAGCTACCGTTCAGGAGGTTTTCCTGGAGCAGGGAGCAGTTAGGGCAGTATGGATCCTTAGTGCAATGACAGTCAGAGGAGCGGCCGGCTGCTCGGCCTCAGCGTTCGTACGGCCGCTCGCTCTGCAAAATGTAGCCAGCTGACTCATCAGCGGACCAAAAGATGTCCGGTGGGCTTCGTCGACTCTCGCCAGAAGGAAGAATAAGGGCAGACATGATGCTTCTGGTCACACATATTCCTGCACACGCATTCGCATCCAGTCACACTTTACTCTGTAAAACTACTGCGGCGAAAGCCTGGGAGGGGGGAGAGGGGGGAAGAGTCCAGTCCAGAGCATCTTCTGGAGGAGTCCTGAGCCTCATATCGTTACCTTTGAAACAAAAGTCATGTACGTGTGAGTGTCTACATGTATGAGGACGTGTAAACATCAAAATGTGGGTCGTGACAAGTGAGATTATTCTGCTAGGCCGCCTCTCTCGTGTGTGTGTGTGGGGTGTTAGGGTTGTGTTAAAGTTAGTTAACTATGCCTGTAACCAGTTTCATATCGTATGGGGTTTGTGTGTAATCTGCGTGTTTTTGTACTTTGTCTTCATATGTTTTCCTGTCAAGTCTCGCCTCTGAAAATTGTACATTCATCCATCGTATGGGGGGAGGGGGGTTATGTATGACACTTGGGCCACACACCATCCAATCCTGAGGCTCTCCCAGTGGTCCAATAAAGACTCCCGTCTCATCAGCGCACTCAGAATAAACAGCAGTAGATGTACTGGAGGACGCTGTACCACATGTAGCCTGAGGCGAAAGCAAACGACTGGATCAGGCACAGCCACACTGGGTCGAGGGTCATCTGCCGGGAAACCGCCTCCTTCTGTCCTTCTGGAGGAGGGAATGATCCTGTTGGGGGACGAATAAATGCAGACTCATCACCAGGATGCTCTTATGTGCTTTCTCTTGGGTTTTGTGCTTATTTGGTTATGATAACTTGTAACTACCAACAGAGGTTCAGGCAAAGCACCCCCTATTTTGGTCATAAGTCTGGGTGCTCCTGGTAACTTATTTACTTACTTGTTGTTCCTAGGCTATTGAAAAGTAGAATGGGGGGCTGCAGAAGGCTGCAGGGAGTTTTTCCTTCCCACAGTTGCCAAGTGCTAGCTAATAGTTTTACTAGTCAACTAATTAGCATAAAAGTAGGGGAAAAAACTGAGTAATAAACTGTAGGCAAAAGTCAGTGAAGCAACTTTCATGTACGAAACACTAGGAAGGCAAACTTTGTGTTTATATTTAAGAGAATTTGAAAGAGTCAATAACATGCTTCACTAATGAAACTGTATTTTAAATGTTACCTAGTGCATTGTGAATAACATTGCTAGTTAGTTTTTGCCACCAAGTTGGAAAATACATGTTGTCCCTAGCGACAGATGGGTGCCAGGCGGTCGCTGACTGGTCTATAGACCTGTGTGCTTATTCACTTGCCCCAACATCTAGTGTCTAGCTGACTAGTGACAAACATCCCCAATATAGAGTAAAAACATTAAGATTTATTTTGAAATTTCTACCAGTAAGCAGCTCATCAGCCTCATTACTTTATAGATGAATCTGGTAACAGGTTTGCATTTTCCATCAGTGTGGCAATGTCAGGTAATATTTCCATTGACAGATGAAGGTACCTTATATTGATTCTTACTGCACCTGTTGTGTAAGGTTGCACAGTTAAGAGATTTTCACATAAACATTGGACAATTTCAGAGGGGATTAGGATGGAATATTTTTTTAAGGGAATTGCTTGTACACTGCTGGAAAAGTCGGTGCTTTTGGTGAGGAAGTAGGATGGATAAATTGTGCAGAAGAAGATGCCCACCAAATGCACCAGGTACCTCGCCTACACTGCTGGAGTCCAACATTATAGAGATTTTGTATGCGAGAGCATGTCTCGGTTTTTCTACAAAATGTAGAAATGCTGCTGTAGTACATGACAAATGTGTCAGCACGATTGTTTGGGCTTAAATTTAAAGAAATAAAAGTGCAAAATTGCAGAAAAGGTTCTAGCAGCTTATTGGCCAGACTGCTCTGTAGTTATGAAACAAAAGGTTTTGTTAATTTAAATAAATAAATAATTAAAAAAAAAAAAAATCAGCATTTTCTGTGAATTAACGGATTCATTTATTACCGTGAACCCATAATAAAAATGAACATTTCTATAGAAGTTAGTAAAAAACACATTAAGTTTTATGTAATGTATATGTTTATAATGTCCAAACTTTATGCCCTCCTTCACATTTTCCAAAGTGAAGACATTGCTAGGTCGATTTTGGCCCGTGGTCCTCATGTTTGACACCATCGGTATAAAAGATGGACAGCTACAGTGACATCACAGACAGACCTCTGAAATCCCTTTCTGACATCTTGCAATAATCTTTTTTGGCTTTGTCACTTTGGTATCCTCAAACTGCATTTGATGCAAGCGGGCGGATCGGACTGTGAAAGTGCACCCTCATTGATTACCAACTCATCAATTTTAGATATATGCTGGATAATCATCTCTTCTAACTTTAAGAACGACCAAATTTTACAAAATGGACTCGATATTTTATCCAGCATGACCCAATAAGGGTGACTGACACTGAAATTCATTAGTAAAATATATATAGTGGTTCACTATCCCATATATTTTAGTAGGACAAGAAGTCTTTTTGCAACCACACACATCGCCAACTGGTGGCTTTTAAAATGAATGCAGGTTCAATGCAAATGAACATTGGCTTCACTTTTCAGAGCCTGAAACTAGCTCCAACTTTTTGCCTGTTTTAACTGTGTTAAGCTAGGCTGCTGCACACTATTCACTGTTAGACTGAGTATAGTTAACTCAAACTGTGCTCTTGTTATTAGGAGCACTTTTGTCATCTATTTCTGGCTTGTGCACGCTCAGGGAACAAATGTGAAGTGCTCAGGCAGGTGTATTTAACATTCAACTGCACAGGTTCTCCATTCTTGATCAATACTATCAGCATCATCCACTTTACACCCTGACATTTAGAGCAGGGTAAAGGAGAAAGCAGCATAGCCTCAAACCACAGCAAAGCGCAGTAAAGACAGAATATTTAGCTGAAATGAGACCACTGCCAATAAATTGAAGTCAAAGCAGTGGTATTGGATAAAGCTGAACCAGTTCATCCCTAGTACCATAGTTCTTCAGTTTGATTTTACCACAGTAACATACCTGTGTCGTAGAAATGGGCCAGTAGATCTTCTTTCTCCACAAACCTCTGATATAGCCAGTCAGTCAGGGCCTCAGCCTCCACAGGAACCTCTTTTATCGGGTACATCCTGAGGAGAGAAGAAAAAAAAAAGAAAAAAAAAAAGAGCCGGGCAGTCAGGGAGAGACAAAGATGAAACACAGCAAAGGGTTTCTGGAGTCTCACTCAGCAAAAATTGTCTGGATTGATCTGTCGTGCAAGCTGCAGTCCAAAATCCCAGGGAGTCAGCTGTGGACCCTGTGCACAGCAGTCCATTTCAACCTGGCGTCTATTACAGCAGCCTGTGTTTGCTGTAGCTTCAGCTTGTTTGGGGGACTCATTAGCTGGCCAGCTCATCAGAGTGTCACAGAGAGACAGAAGTGCTGAGGGAGCCCCCGACAGCAGACAGACCACTCACTGAGCTCGCTCAAAAGTGAGTGGGAGGAGAAAGTCAGATTTTCTCTCTGTCCCTTTTTTCCCCTCAAACTGACAAAGTTAGATCAGTGCAGCTCTCAACAAACATAGAAGCTACATTTGTAAGTCACAGAGAAGCCACACTATTAAATCCTGGAAATTCAGCTTCCAACTCATCTATAGCCATACAGAGGAACTAGTAAAGCTGCAAACTGCAGTTACTTTTTAATCATCTGGTAGTTTCTTCATTTATAACTTTGCATATAGATGCTAGGGACTTATAGTTACGGTGCCAGCATTTGTTACCCGCCAGGCCTCGGCCTGAGGTCCTTAGGTATTGACAAAAAGGTGATCGAGCATTTATTTATTTATTTTAGACTACTGAGCGTTACACGGTTATATTCCTCATGTACTTGCACTTGAGTCTTGTACAGCTAATTTCAAAATTCACATTCTAATGCTTTATTATGTTTAAATGTGTCTGCATGACGCACTTTATGCTTCTTTTGATAAATGCTTTTAATTTTATGATCATGTAAAACAAAGAAAACAGCCATTTCTCACATTAGGAGAGCAGAGTCTGGTAGAGATTTGATACATTTTTGCCTTGAAATGACTCAAATCACTGTGAATCACTTGTGCTTTATGAGATGTTTTCAGTGGTCATGAATATTTATATTCAAGCATTCCCTTCGTAAAACTTCGCGTAGTGGTTCTCAGACTTTCACTGGCACCCTCCCCCTCACTCGCTCACTCACAATAAAGAAGGATCCAAGTTGAATGTTAGCAAAACAAAAAGTTCATCTTGTAAGATCAGCAAAGCCTTCGATATATTGCTTACACATCATTTTGAATTCAAACTGAAAGTAGCTGTTTCTGTACCTCAAAAACTGACTTGATGAAGGTATGATAGGAAAAGTGTCTGAAGAATAAAGATGTACTAAAGAAGACCTGAATGGATCTGGACTAAAACTAATTAAAACCTCCCTGTAAGTGTTTAAGCAGCTCTTAAACACTCTAAAAACGTGACAACCTAGAAGACGAAGAAAACTAGAAAATATTCCCATTTAAGAAGACATCACAAAAAAAAAAAAAAAAAAAAAAAAAAATTGTATTTTTCGTTAATAAATTCATCACTTCTAGATGGCTCAAACTCAATTTTGGATGAGAAATCTGTGTCTGAACAAACTGAATGACTGATTTGGTGGCTGACGTTGCACAAACTGTAGGTGGCTGATAAAAACGGTCACTGTTAAACAGCATAAAAAGTGCCGATGAAATCTCGTCTCTAGCCAGAAGGGGTCTCCAACAGGCTGCACTCCCACACAGCCTGCCTCTGGTCACCTTCAAATAGAGGTTACAGTCTCCTCCCTTAGACAAAGCATTTCCTCTGCGCTCAATATTCCTGACCAGATAATGTTTGCAGTAAAAGTACATCCGCACCATTGAGAAAAGCATCTTACGAAAGGAATAGCAAGTAACGAGTATGATGCTAAAACGATCATTTAAAATGTGACCTGTGGGTTCATCGTTTAAATGTAACTGAAGAGAAGAGGCACGTTTCTAAAAGGCCTGCTGCAGACATGATTGCCATGACGATTACCTGTGCAACTAAATGAATCAGTATTCACATGAGGCTCTGAATACAATTATAAATATTAAAGAAACAATGAAAAATGACGAGTAATAGCCTGGATAATGTTTAATCTATTAGTTATCAAGCCAAAAGGAATCAATTAGTTGCCCCCAGTTGGATGAATTTATTAAAATCAACCAAGCAAAACAAGAAATAAGGGATTGAATTGATA
The DNA here is from genome assembly GCF_041146795.1 of Maylandia zebra. Lineage (NCBI taxonomy): Eukaryota > Metazoa > Chordata > Actinopteri > Cichliformes > Cichlidae > Maylandia > Maylandia zebra. The sequence continues at coordinate 14,535,864 of NC_135181.1, forward strand.
AAATAATCTTTACTTGCAGACTTACTCAACAAAATGAATAAGAAGATACTCTAAATGAAATTATGACTTTTTAATAACCAGAGCAAACAGTCACATGAAACCTTCCATTTCCAAGTTTAAAATGTTGAAATTTTTTTTAATTTGAAACAAATGCTTATCACAGAGCATTTTTTGTCTCTTTTTTAATGTAATGGGTTAAACAGGCTCAGTGTAAAGGGACTGATGCAAAGATGGAGAGTCGCTGCAGTAAAGACTTGATCTTTGAACTGAAACCGTCAGTATGACCAAATGAGGGAAAGGCTCGGCCTGCTTGCCCCACAAACGAGGAGGACAGGAGCTGGTGATTGTGCACAAGCTCCCTCGTCTGGTTTATATACTTCAAGCGCATGTCTATAGACACTCCTGCTCATTATCCAGCAGTTCACGGTGTGGGTGTTGCTCTGAACAAGATCCTGTCTAAGCAGACCAACTTTTATGTCCCTGCCAGCAAGAAACGCCTGTTAAAATTCAAGTTAAAGCTGACTCAAGTCAACCACTTTCATCCGTTAAAGGCTCTAACAGAGCTGAACTTTTGAAGATAAAACAGCTTTTGACCAACAGCTACATTGGGCCCCCTGAACGGCTCAGCCTGCCCAGAACTGCTGTGGAAACCTGATCGGGTGATTATAGGCCAAAGCAAGACGTTCCTCGAAGCTTCTTCTCCTGTGTTTGCAGGTATCAGGTCTCCTCCTTGTTACTGATGTGTCATAGGAGCCAACAGCACTGAGGCTTTGTCTGAGCACTAAGAAAAGAGAAACTAAGAGACTGAACGCAATAGGAACATTATTATCTTTTAATAACAGTACAGAAATCAAGCGAGTTACCACCATAACAACAAAAGCCACTAAGTGCTTCTAGTTTAGTTTATGGTTGGCCATTTTTGACTTTGGGTGCATAAATAGCGTCTATTAAAAGCACAAATCTTCAGATAATTGACTGCCTTTTTGCAGTAATGATCATCAATGTGGCATCATTAAATAAAAGCGAATGAATTAATTAATTTATGATTTGCAAAGCCATGCAAGGCTTGAGAGTCTTTCACACCTGCTCCACTATAGGATGCCTTTGAAGGGCTCTCATGCTCCAAAATGTAAACCAATAGTGCTGTAACTGTGGCAGAGGGAAACAAAAACCGACTCGGGCCACTTATCAAGAGGGTTGGAACGTTTAGGGCGTTGGGTAGCAGGTGGCTGCCACAGTGGTTTCCTGCAGCTGAAATATTCATGCACAAATCAGGATCTTGTTGGTGTTCAGAGCAGCTGCAGGAGCTGAGGTTGAAGGCGGTGATGCTGGTTCGGGCCCACAAACAAAACTCCCCACCAAAAAACAAAAAAACCCCCCAAAAAACAAAACCCAGCACGCATAGATGGAACACACTCGCCCGTATCAGCTGCTTTCTCTGCTTTATCAGCCTGGTTTGTTTGGCGAACAATGGCCATAACCACATCTGCAGAAGTGGCTCCAGATAAACCACTGACAAACCAAATCACTCAGTTTATGGGATGTTCACTGGTTTCATTTCCTGCTCAGAAACCAACTGACGCTTCATTTGCATCTCACACCAGCTGCAAGAATATTTTCTAATTACAGCTCTAAGTAACCATCATGATCATTTATCTTTCAGGTTAAGCGGCTTTTTCTTTCTCCAACAGTACAGTGGCACAGTGGGTAGCACCATCACCTCAGACCAAGAAGGTCTTTGGCTCCCACACAAACGCAAAGCAGGAGATGAAGCATCGCCAAATATGTTTCCAAACCATCTTCATTCTAAGCCAAAGACTAAAAAATATGGTGAAGCAAATATTCCCTTTGGCTTCACCTGCACAAGTGCATAATTGGTTTTCCCTGCGTCAGGAGCAGGCGCTGGGCTCTCCAAATCACGGACAAACAGAATTCCACATTCTTGATTTTTAGTTCACAAACACTTCTTATAACGACTCCTTGTAAAGCAAAGGGGGGTCTAGCAAAAAAAGTTTGGGAACCACTGGCCTAACCTGAGGCTTCAAAGCAGGACTTCAGAAAACGGGGGATTTGCTACTAGTAACCTGATCTGACAACATTATTCTCCCTGACAGATACAAAACTAATAATAATAATAATAATAATAATAATAATAATAATAATAATAATAATAAAAAATTATTTTTTAAAAAGGTGAAATGAGGTCAAAATAGACCTGGGTACCCCGCCCACTTAAAGTTGTGGGGAAATACTAGAAACAACTTTATACGTCTTTCAGAAAATGTCCTCTAAAAGTGAACATTTAAAAACCTCTAAACTATCCATGCACAGTATGCAGCATTTGTCTATACTCTAAATCCATCTTTACAGAGTATTTAAGAAAAATATGAAGGATTATATGTCCTATTGCATCTGCACAAGTTACTATGACATAATTATTGGCTGCCTTCACTTTAAATCTCTTAAAATTTCTTTCTGGTGTCACTACACACAAACAAAGCTCTGCTGGATGTATGTATAAGGATATCACTCCAAACACTTTTTTTTTCTTTCATTTTTAATAGCTGGTAAATTAGCAAGAATCCAAGAGCATGTGACACTGAAAAATATAAATCTCTAAAAGTTAAGGATTTAAATTTTAGGTAAGAAGAAATTTTTAGGTTAGCGATGAGGGCCACGACTCTGCTGGCTGCTGATGTCTTAAAGTTGTGAACATCATCATGGTCTCACTCACAGGAAACAAATAGACCGGTCAATCAGTGCATCGCTGCACCTACGGGTCGCATCATTACAGTGGCTGCCGGAGGACGAGCCGAGCGCTCTCTAACAATGCTCCGCTGCGTTTGCAGTGGTGTGAAAAATGAAACGCTGCTCTGCTGTGCCAATGTTGTGCTGAGAGAGAAACAGAGTATGGTGGTGTTTGTATCTGCTGTGTGCATAGTTTCAGCACCACGTGTTACAGCGTACAACAACGGTGGCGGCGGAAGCTAAGAACCGGCGGTGATGTGTTGGCGCGGGGCCACGGCTGCGCTCTCATTTCCACCCTAACCCACTTGGCACCGACTCGCTTGTTAACCTGAAACTCTGGCGAACGGACAGACAGCTGGGGGAGAGCAGCAGTTTCTCCTGTCAATAACCTTCAACGTCAGGCTTTTACAGTGTGCTGACCTGCGCTACGGGCAGCAGAGGACATAGATCCTCACTGACATGTGATGTACAAACTACTGCAGTCATTTTCAGGACTTCGGTGAATAAATGACCAATTTTAATAGCATAATTTTCTTGGATTGATGTGCACGTGTTTATTCACCAGGAAAACAAATCAGGGTAATAAACAGAGTAAATAAGAAGCTTTAAGGCCTTCATATTTACAGTCTTGATTGAGTCATTTAGCTTCTGTACAGCTCTTATTCTTGAGATACTGTTTCCACTCTGAACTGGTGTAGGAAGCTAATTAAATTTGGACAGTGGCTGTAAAAGCCTGTCCACTCGACAAGACTCTTTGGAGCGAAGCCAGTCATTGTTTGGGGACTCTATAAGGTCCTAAATCTCCGGCTGTGAAATCTCGGGAAATAAAGACTATGTCTGGGAGATCTGCACTTGGACACAATGGTGCAGAAGGTGAATATTAAGATTACTGGCCAGCGTAGCTCAGGGACAAAAAGAGAAAAAAAGCCTCCTGTTCCTCTTCCTGTATCTTTCTCATATAGATAAATGTTTTCAACAGCATGCAAAAAACCTGCCGCCTCTGATTTCAAACTATCAGTCTTCCTGAAGAGTGAAGGTACACTGCACAAGATGAAACAACAACAAGTGTTTTATTTCTACTATGCTACAACAACACACCACAACAGCGGTCATGTGATTTCCTCGAGGTCAGTGCCAATCCCAAAGCAAACCACACGCATGCTCTCTGAGAATCCTAAGGGTCGCTGCTTGTGAAACACCAAGAAGCCCTTATCTGCAATCAGAGAGAAGTTGAGGGATGGTAGGAGTGTGCTCGTTAATTGCTCCATTTAGTCTTTAATCTGCTTCCTCTCCGTCTCAAGACTGTCTGTACTGGAGGAAATGGTTTGATGCTGGCATCAAGAGGCACGACCAAAACAGATATAAAAAGACCACAGGCAGAGGGAGGAATGGTACTTTTCCCTTCACATATAAAACTAGGGCTGCTCAATTAATCGAATTTTAATCACGATTACGATCTGGGCTTTCAACGATCATTAAAAATGACTGAGCCGATTATTAGCCCCTCCCTCATTTATCCGCGACACCTTAAAGGTCGGTCCGTGAAAATATTGTCGGGCATAAACCGGTCCGTGGCGCAAAAAAGGTTGGAGACCGCTGATTAAGAGGACCCGAGGGAAACTCGGAAAGCTAAGCAGAAGTTATTTGGAGAGGAAAGTGACTGCCGTTGGTTGAAAAGAGAGGTAAAAAAAACTTCAGTGGTGTTGCACACTATTTTATATTATTTTTTAAAGTCATTGTTAACCCTTTAAAGCCGGTCAGAGCTGCACGCTCCGTTTTGTGTAACTATTTTTAAATCCCTGTAGAACCTGAACCGGGTAAGCTAGCGCAATATTTTTTTTTTTGCATATGAAACCAGAGGAGTTGTACTTACATCTGATGCCATCAGCTTGTCCTCGGTCACGGTTTCCTTCCACATATAGCTTTGCAAAAACTGCATAAAAAGCGCTTGCAGGAACAAAAATATAATATTCCAGAAACACGCTTTGCCGATCCGATCAGCTGTTCCTAACACTTCCCACAGTGAAACCGACATCAACGCGAACTATCGCATGTCCGCCATTTCCTGCCCGAAACCGGAAGTGATGTCATTTTCGTGGAAAATGTAGTTTTTTACTTGTAGGCCTTAAAAGCCTATACTGGTGTTTTTATAAGTCATGTTTGACTTTTCTGAATAGTTTCTGTGATGCTTAGAACTCGTATTGCACTGCTGGAAATAGTTTATTTTGATGCACCTGCTGTTTTCTTTGCAAATTTGCATCATAGGATTGTTTTTTCGTTTTTCCTGCAGTATATAAAAATTGTGTATCTCCAAAATAAAACTATGAAGACACTCAAAATAAATTTCCTGTTGTTGTAAACTATTTTTTGCAACTTTTTTGTATTTAAAGTTTTGAGGGATAAACCTCTTAAATTTCTCCAAGTAGAAATATATGTAAAAAACAAAACAAAAAAGATTTTCAATTTTTTTGTAGTTTATTGCACTTTTTTGCAATTAATGTAGTTACTATGGACTTAATGTATACATATTATTAAAATATGGGCTATAACAGTTGTATAGCAACTTGAAACGCTCCCACAAATGGCACTACAACATGTAAAAAAATAATATAAGCTCTGGCGGACTTGGTTCTATAGTAGGTCGTAAGGGTTAAATAAATATCGTCAAATAATCGAGATCTCAATTTCAGTGAAAATAATCGTGATTATCATTTTTGCCATAATCGAGCAGCCCTATATAAAACTAATTCACAATACTTTTAACTCAGTTCAATTCAGTTGAGCTTTATTCATATAGCACCAAATCATAACGACAGTCACCTCGAGGCACTTTAAACTGTACGGTAAAGACCCTACAATAATACAACAATCAGACGACCTATGAACAAACCCTTGGTCACAGTAGGATGGAAAAACTCTCTTTTAACAGGAAGAGACCTCTGGCAGAGCCAGGCTCAGAGAGGGGCAGCAATGTGCCACGACTGACCACTTATTTTGTAAAGTTGTTTTCCGATTCAGTACACAAAGACGCACCACGTCTTCAGTATCAAGCCTCAGTAGCAGCATGATTTCCCCATAGCAGCTGAAACTGTATGAACAGAAACATCAACTTGAGGCCCAAATTTTTATTTCCTTAACCCAAGCATGTTAAACAGTTACCAACAAACACTCATGTTTTTGTCTCAACTTTGATCTTTTGCATCCACGTGGCAAGATCAAAGTTTCACCTTGTTAAAGTGACCACACACACCCCCCCTCGACAGACTACTGCTCTTGTCTTGCAGAGATTAAGGGCCATCAGGGGAGCATCGACCTGTTATCACTGCAGAGGTTAAGAGTAAGGGCATTAAAACCACTGTCAAACGTAGACGTGGCACCAGTCCTGAACTAACTTAACGGTCACAACACAGATGTCAGAGCATCCTGTTATTTACGCGGATTCATAAAGGTCATTTTAACTAGGTCACACACACACACACACACACACACACACACACACCAAATACAGTAAAATAAAGCACTTAAGTTCCTTTAAGGTTTCCCAATATGAACTACTTCTGTAGTTCATATTATATACTGCATGACGTAGATATTCAGGTATCTGAGGTAAATGTAGGCCTTTTTAATCCACTACATTATTCACACATCAAAATATTCCCACCAACTGACAGAGCGACATGAAACACAAAAACTCTTATTTATAAAAAAAAAAAACATATAAAAAATAAAATAAAAATCTAAATGTGGCAATGCTCCAAGCTGCATATTTGCATCAGACACCTCAACTCTGTCTGTCAATAATGAGTGCTGATAAAATCCCAGTGTTTCCCTTTTCTAATTTTAAATTTACAATACTTAAAACTCACTGGATTTAATTTCATTTAAAGCTTCAAAAAAAAAAGGCCGGGAAGTGAAGAAGGGTTAATAGAAACTGGCTGGAAAGAGGGGAAAAAAAATAAAAACAAAAAACCCCTCGCCACCTCTCTAATCTCAGAGGTACATTCTTCTTCATGAGATGAAAGCAGCTAGTCCAGTGCAGCCTGAAGCACAATTATCAATGTTCATACAGCAGTGGTGACGTCTCAATTTTGCACAATGACCAACCAGTCAAGTAATATTGCGTGTCTAATCACTGGTAACAGAACGACTTTCAGCCAAAAACATGAGAAGCACTGGTGAGAAGCTGATACGCATGAAGAAGAAGAGAAGCTTTAGATGTTAACAAATGCAGGACTTTTCCATTGAGGCACTGCTAATTCTACCGAAATATCTGACTACTCTGCTAATGAGCCTCTGGACGAGGGTTCACTATCGAGTGGAGCAAACACGGGTGGGGGATGCTTCCTTTAATGGGTTTCTATAGCAACACCAGCCCTTTGAAGACCATAAGCTTTAGGAAATAAAACTATGCCTTCTACTCCTGTTTTTTTTTTTTTTATTGCAACATGCAATCTATAATCACAAAAACACTCATACTGTTACAGGTAAGACACATGAGACGTACTGATCCTGAGAGTAATGTTGGGACATTGATTAGCACACAGCGTGTATGTAGGGCTGGACGATATGACCCAAAATCCATATCTCGATATTTTTTAGCTGGATGGCGATATAAGATATATATCTCGATATTTTTTTTTTTAAGCCATAAAGTAAGAACAAAAAGAGTTCTTAGTCAAAGCTGTGTCCCAGATGTCACACAGGCACTTTTATTAACATACAGCACAGATGTACATGAAAAATTACTCAAAATTAAATTATGAGCATTCATTAAATAATAATGCTCCATAAATAAAAGAAAACAATGTTGTTTTTGTGCTAAACAAAGAGCTCACAATTGTGCAGTCAAAATGTAAACTAAAAGACGCTGAGCGTAATAACAAAGACAGACAGATTTTACAGCTGCTCTGTTCCCAAGTTTTACTGCGTGACTGACAGCCTGGAGTTTGAAATCCGCTTCATAACCACGTCTCTTACAGGTGCCATTTATGGTCACACACAGTACGGTAATATTACGTTGAAGCACAGTACGTATCACTCCGCGAAGCTCTTCGGTAGCCGTAATGCGCTGACAATCCATCAAGCGGTGCAGCTCCGTAGCTTACCAAAGTCGTACTCAAACATTTTTGACAGATTGCTGAGCGCCGTGTTCCACATAAAATCGGTTTGCGGCCATCAAGCACAACCAGAATTCATACATAAGGCGCGCTGTCAACTTTTGAGAAAATGAAAGGATTTTAGGGTTAGCGCGGTTAGCTCGTTAGCATGTTTAGCTCGTTAACACGTTGACGCCGTCCAGCCCCACGCATGGGGCGATGCGCAGTAACTCGCTAACGGAGATTTGCCGTGTCCATCTTGTCGCTGCCTGCACGTGAAGCGATGGGGGAGGAGGGGGAGTTGTCTTCAGTGAAGGCGAGGCGGAGTAACGTTGCGTAGAGACAAAAGTGGACAAAAGAGAGGCAAACTTGCGGCTCCACAACTATAATTATAATGTAACATAGACTATATCGATATAAAGGATATTGTCACATCTTATATCTCGTATAAAAATATATCGATATGTTTTAAAAACTCGATATATCGCCCAGCTCTACATGTATGTACTATGTAAGGGCTCAGAGGGGGGAATGTGTTATATATTTTAACAAAGCTATATGTGCAGTTTGCAAGCTCAACACTTCTATGTGAGTCTGGAAAGCCAGGTGTGTGGCTCAAAAGCACCCATGTGATGACCAGGCAGACTCCAGAATCCGTAAATCATGTCACCTTTCAGATATTTTCTAAACAGCAGCTTTCAGAAATGTACACAGCAGCAAAAAAAAAAAAAAAAAAAAAAAAAAAAAGGAGGACAAGGTACATTTAGAAAGAAGGATTTCACCATATTTAACACCCACCACTGCCCTCGTTCGGCCTCTGTACACCCACCTAGCTCTCCCATCTGCCATTCACAGAGAGCTTATGATGCCGCAATCTGGGAGGCTGAGATTATACGGAGAGAGGGCAGGAGACACAGCGAGGGAGGGTGGAGTTGAGGGATGAGGACTGGAATAGTGAAGCAGAGGTGTTCAACATGGATCCATCTACATCATTACCCAAAATTCAGCTGCCCGTTGTGTAGCTGAAGCTCAGAGGGTAGCCAGCACCTTTGGAGCCCCCTTAAAGTGATAACACGGGAGGAAGACAGCAGCTTATAATGAAGCTCAGTTAACACAGAAACAGTCAGGCTGAAGCAGTTAACTGCAGGATCCCCGACGCATCAACACGACCTGCCTTCTGTAACCGCTGGACCTGAATGCACCCAAACTACAGCAAACATCTAGCTGACATACATATCTTGCGCTTAGAAAGCTGGAAATAACTAGAGGAAAACTAAAAATACCCAGCATCTCAAAAAGAGAGACAAACAACAAACCATTTTTATGCTGCTGTGGTATTGAGTTAATGGGTTTTTTGCTTGTGGGATGGGGGTGTATGCAAAAAAAACATAACACGACCCGCTAAATGGGTGAAATCACTCTTTTACTAAGCTGAGTGGACAGTCAGAAATCTCTCTCTCAAACAGTCTCCCTGCTGAATCATGATAATCCTACAGATGACTTTCAACTTGGTGTCACAGCCGCTTACTCTGTATGTGATGTCTATGGATCATCTTTTGGGATAAAATGAGCAATTCACAAGGCAGCATAATAGCACAGCAACGTTGGGCAACTAATTTTCCCAAAGGGGGCCACATTAGAAACTGTGGAAGGCCGCACCATACAACGAACTCAAGTCTGTTCAGTATTAATGTTATAAACTACTACTGGTAAGAGTAGATGGTACAATTATAAACATGATGCGGCTTTGCTAGCAGAGGTTCAGATGCCCCTTCCGGCTCTGCATCAGTCAAGCTCTTGTAATGATGATTCAAATTATAAGCCTTAAACTCAGCAATCAGCTATCCACAAACAAAACACACAGCTTCACCACTGACTTCTGCATTACTGTTTGTTTTCTTAATTTAAGTTGACATCTTTCAGGGCTAGCAAACATCTTATGAATGTTGTTTCCAAGGCATTTACAGTGAAGGTGCATTCACTTGCACGCATTTACATACGTACATTTAAAAAACACCAGTTGCCTTGGAAATAAACATTGCTAAAGTTGTATTGTTATTTCATACAAAACTTATCATCACCCCAGGTGTTAACTAGGTGTGCAACGATACACAAAATTCACGGTTCGGTTCGATACTTTGGTGTCACGGTTCGATGTTTTTTCGATACAAAAAAAAGGAACCCCATTGTGTTAACTACTAGCTCCATTGAGTAAGCATTAAGTAAACTACATTTCTTCATTTATTTTAGTTCAACTGTACTACTAGCTTTGATTTTGACTATCCTTGTTAAAATATGACTCAAGGTGTTTAGTGTTATGGAGGGAAAATACTCATCAGTCCATGTAATCCCTCTAGAATCATGCATCCTGAGTATCAAGTGGAGATGGGCTTATTTCCAGCACCATATTTTGTTTTTGTACTCTGAATCATGCAAAGCTACCATCAAAGTTTAAAAATAATCCTTTTATATCTTATACTTGGACTTGGCGCAGCTCCTCTGAGTTTTGTGCCCAAGATGACCATTTTAGGGATATCTGCTCTCAGTGGAATATTCCAGAGCCAAGAATTACAAAAAATAAAAACTGCCTGAAAAACGGCAATCTTTCACGGCATTCCTTATTCTGAATTATTTGTAGCCATGACAGTGATTAAATGCTACTCTCACAATAAAAATTCCCCTTAACTGACCCAGCAGAAACACCGCTGTAGGGTGGCACTTGTCCACCCGCGTCTCCTATTCGCATCACCAAAGTGCATCGCATTGCTCACTCCCCTACAGCGCTCCCTTGATCAGCAAGGAGATTAATCCTCTTGTTGACTCTGCACCTGTACCAGCATGGGTCTAAGTTGTCTATGATCAGCACTGTCTGCACGGCATGGAACTGAGTGCGCACGCTTGTAACAACTGTAGTCGGGTGGCTTCTTGTCCATCCCCTGGCTGCAGAGATGCTGACAGAACAGGGGAAGCTGATTGTATCGATGGCTGATTAGAGAGTCTCGGAGGTGGGGAAGAGAATCCAGCATCCCCTCTAATTACAGAGCTGATGAATTCTTAGTTGCAGACAAAGTGAGCAGAGGGGCCTCTCTAGAGAGGGGGCGATGGGCCAGGGTTCATAAATCAACCTCTATCACACCAAGGTGTAGACACACACCTGAGCTGTTTGAGGAAGTTGTTCAAGGCAACATTTAGGCTCACTGTGACTTCTACCTGATGACTACTGCTTTGATGCCTGGATACATCTTTTCTGATCTACCCTAGGGGATTATATTCATCTTGAACACAGTCTACAGAAAATCTAATCCTGGCCCACCTTCACTTTATCCTCAAGTGGATAGAAAAGCAATAGAGAGGAGAATCTGAAGGGCAAAGAGAGCAGGACAACGTGGAGTGACACCTGCATTTGCTTTTCATACGAAGAGGAATATTCTTAAGATGGCAGCCATATACTGTAGCTTATTTCTACATTTTGTTTTTCCAGATGTATTTTTTAAACACCCGGACATCGGATCCTGATTTTCTCAATATTTCACATATACTAAAGCCTATCATAGACAGGTACTGGCACATGTTTACTCCAAAGGGGGCAGTCGTTAAAGAGCAAACATATAAAGTCTGATCTGTTTTTTGTTTGTTTTTATGCTTCTAGATAAGGTTCAGCCAGAAGCCAAATCAGACAGGTATGAAGGGTGAAAACTGAAGGCATCTTTTAATTCTTTAATGTCAGAATTTTACAGCAGTGGTTGAACCTGCCTCGCAAGGGAAAACTACTTCCGCTAATCCCAAGAATATTTAAAATTCATGAGACACATCCACAGTAGTATTAAACCCAATGTCCACACTAGTGGGGGTTTTAGGAACCCTAAAACTGAGACTTTTTAAAAAAAAAATGCTGCTGACCCAGTTTCAGCTATAATTTGAATTATAATTTAGTCTCAAAAGGGCAGAACTGGGGACTTTTGGAAACTATGAAGCACACACCCACATTCATTTCCTGATTAGATCTTATCAGTCACACAAATTAAGCCAAAACATTATTATATCAAGGCTCACATACCATCTGTGAATTCATCCCACTTGTGTGTGCTGCTTTCCCATAATGATCCCATAATGCTGCTCATACTGCACTAATGTGTCACCATATTTGCTTTGCAATGATTCCCAACGTTAACAGGTTTCCTGCCAACATGACTGCCTTTGCATATAGGCTCCACTTAAGGTCCAAGCAAAGTAATCACTAGTCTTGTACTCATTGCTCTTCTTCCTGTTTTGTCTAAGCAACCAACCTCCTGCTTCCTGTTTACATTGGCAGAGCATGTCCAGTGAATACTAATGCTCAGTGTCCTATGTCTACAGGTGTGTATTAGGATGGCCAGACTATTCCTGACACTTTGCTAAAATATTATCTCACTAATATTACAATATTAACATTTGCTAAAGGCATCACTATTAGCATACTGTGAGGTAAAAACGGAAAGGCAAAGTTGGGTTGGTGCAGCTGCTTTGTTGCTGCTGAAGAAAAGAGTAAATCGAAGTTTATAGTCACCACATTGGTGGTTGCGTGTGCCACCTTGTGATTTCGCCACAGCCCTGTAACCATTTATCCTGTCGCTTGAGGTGCAGCAGACTCCCTGCAGTCTTCTCCTGATTGATGAGTGCCACCTCTCAGAAAAAACGCTTACGCATCAGCAGCGGCACAGAAGCAGATAAAGTCTAAACAGAAACCAAAGAGACTGCTTTTGTCTCTCTCACATCTTTTTCCAGAACCTCTCACCTTTTCTGCAGTATTCCCCCCTCCCTGTAATTTGACAATCTCTGAGCTTCTGTACTAAAATGACATTTAAGTGGCAATAAAGACCAACTCGATCGCACACTCGTGCCTCCAACTAAGACATGTTTTCCAATTTACAACCAGAACGACGTAGTACTTCATCCAGCTCACAATTCATCACATTTCACAGGTTATTGCACATTAAATTACAAATTTAACCTCGAGCACAATTTGGGCGAAGATCCATCAGGTGGTAATTGTGTGCAAGTTTCATTTGTGCATTGTGGACAGGTCGACTCCTTGATGTGGTTTAAGCTGAGCCATCTTTCATCAGGACGAGCTCAAAATTGAAATGTGAACAACCAGTCGAAAAGATGCACAAGTGGTATGTGTACCAGTAGCTGTGATGTCACTTTTGGTGCATACTGCACTTCTTTAAAGTGAGAACAGTGAGCATAATTCGGTGTAAAAAGACACCAAAGAGTTGATTTCCTATCTTTAGTAGGAAAAGAAATCAGCACAAGCCATCTGCCAATCCAAACAGAGTTGAACATACATATGCAACCAGCTTAAGTTCATTATTATCTGTACGATGGCTGGACCCTCCCTCAAAAAAAAAAAAAAAAAGGGAAAAAGAGAAAGAAATAAACCTCTCAAAACACTTGCTTGACATAAATTTATGTGGGAGTCGGGACTAAAATAAGAGCACCAGCTACAACACTCAAAGAATGATGAGAAGTAAAGAACGAAGGGTCAAGAATGTGACAGTAAAGAGCAAAACATGCTCAGCTGCCAATGCTACATCAAAGCTATGCAAGCACCTGCAAAGACCATGCTAGCAGCGAGGCCTCAGGTTCAGAGTGATGATAAAGGGCAGCATCTGACCCAAACCAGACAGGCAGGCTGACTTCCATCAGGCAGCAAATGCAAACATGAACAGGTGTACATTAGCACCTGTACTTGTTTCTACAGTGGAAACACTGACAACAGTTTTCTTTACTAAATTGGGGATTTGCATGATGTGTGTGCATATAAAAAGTTAATGTACACGATTGCAACTGTTAATTCTGAAGGTGCTAATACAGAATAATACAAAAGTAATACAAAGGTGGTGCAACAAACTACTTTCTATAGGGAGTAAATACGTAATACTCTTTACCCAAAGTGAAGAGTAAAGAGTATTACAAAATACACAACTTACAATACACACAAAAAAACAATGTGAAATTCAGTGCTCTCAAATTTACAATCACAAGTGGATGGATAACAGCTGAACAGGTACAACTGGATCTGAATGCTAACATTCTTCTGGCTGTTAGTTTTAAGGTTTTATTTTTTAAAGTTTCCTAACCCTTTCACACTTTAAAAACAAAACAACACAAAAAAAAACTCAAACAGAAATGTGAACAGCAGCCTGATGAGCTAAATCAGCAAATTTAATAGCTTTAGGGAAATAAATAAAAATCCCTGAACATCTTAAGATAGACATTAAATGTCTGATACCAGTGCATTTATAGCTTAAGTGACTTGATTTCAAGCTTATTTTTATTATGTTAAAAAAGAAAAAACAACAACTTTTGTTTGCTGGGAAGACATAAGGAGGCGGCCTATGTGAACTGAATGACAGAACTGACCTTAAATAATGACCTGAAAACACAACAAGCACAGTAACACTGTGGCTGATCAACTCTCTCTGCCGACACAGGCGTAACTTTGTATTTATTTTAGTGTTAATATGCGTATTAGGATTTTTATAACTGCACTGGCAGAAGGGAGACTGACAAAATAGTGTAACAACTGTGCGGTGTGCATATGACAACAGCACTTCAATTAACAACTAACATGTTCAAGATTCAGCAACATGGGCCTCTCCCTACATTGCGCTGTCTGATTTTGTGATGTAATGTGATTTTCATGCGACAAAGTCTTTGCTGCACGCGTGCTGCAAAGTACATTTGCATTGTGGTTCTGTTTTCCCTCCTGTGAATGTGACAGATTAGTTTACTGTTCCCTGCATCTCATGTGAAAATGCTAAAGGTAAATGGAGAGTTTAACGATCCAACATTTAATTCTTACCTGTAATGTACATGTGTGACTGTAGGAGGCCTGTAGCCAAAGATCCAGGTCTGGATGTCCATCGGTCTTGCTTTGGGGTACGCTATGGTCATGTCTATAACCCACTGCAAGCCTTTACGTTTATTAGCTGCCAGGGAAGAAACACAAACGCAGAAAGTGAGAAGAACTGGATAAAATCAGTCATCCAAAAACGTTCACTGACACTTCAATAGCTGAGATCATCCTGATTTTTCCGCTTTAAGACCGTATCTGTAATCAGAAGGTTTCCTAAATAAAATACCAAAGCATGCAAATTAGGGCTGGTTACCTGCCAAAAAGACTGGTGGAGTACCAGCTGAAGTCCCTGTTTGACAGAACTTGGCTGGCAGCTATGTTTGTGAGTCATAGCAAAGGAAACATTTTCACCTCTACAGCTAATCTTTCATAACATGTTTTTCTATCAGCGAACTCTTACTGTTGTTGTTACTTTTAGTTTTAATGGAAAAGGCAAGAGGAAAAAAAAATAGACGGGAAAGCGGGGGACGACAGATGGGGGAGGGAATGCCAGACATGCGATTAAATCTGGGAGTCAGCTGCAGGGTGCATGTGGGTGAGTATTTAGTTGCATTAAGCAGGGTCAAGTCTGTGCTCACCTGCTCATAATCACAAAGACAATAAAATAAATTAAGTGATGTGTGTAAGGCCAATTTGTCGAACCTACACTCAACTTCCTGCTTCTTGTTATTACAGGTTTGGATATGACTAACATTACAGCGATGTGAAGCCTTCCACCCTGTGTTCCTTCTAGGAAAAAAAAAAGAAAAAAAAAAAAAAAAAAAGCAGAGAGAGCAAAACACAAGCCAGTCTCAACATGTCCTCAACCTGCTTCTTCCATCACTACACAACGAAGAAGTTGAAAACAACAACTGACACTGGGAATCAAATTAAGTTAACGGGACTGCAAAACATAAGATGATGGTGTGAAAAAGTGCTTTCCCTTAAGCTAATACTCGGAACAGGCTTGTCAAATGTAAAACAGAGGAGACCAGCAGTCTGAGCTGTAAAGCAAAGCTGACGTGGAGCAGTGCAGCATATTTGACTGCTAAGGTCGCAGTCCTGTCTGCTGTTACTGTGCAGCAAGCACTTCCCCCTCAGAACACACTGGCGTCTTTATGGGAAGTAAATATGCCGTGTCACAAACTGGAGCTAAATTTTACAGATGACTGACTACAGCAGTTAGAAAAAAGGGAAATAATGCAAACTAGTTATAAATGATGGGAACAAAATGCAGAGAAAAGCAGGGAAAGGGAGTTAAAAAGTGCAGCAGAGACGTTATCAAGTGGAGTACAGACAGTTACACTTCACGTGTTGCTCTTGTTTAGGTGACCTGTCAGGTCAGTACAAATCAATAAGGTTATGTTGACAGGAACAGGTTATGTTGACCCGTTACTCTAGATATGTTGGCAAATTCTACAAACTAAATTGCCAAAAGGAGGGCATTTAAAATTTAAACATCTATGTTTAATTTTCCTTGTGAACTGCAAAAAGTTTAATTATCACACAGCAAAAGTTTAGCTGCCCCCAGAGACAATCAAGCCAGTGTTTCTTCTAGGGTGTACTCCTGTTTGACTGCAGAATACTACCAGAAAGATTGTACCATTTTACAACGCTACGCCATCGGCACAAATCAGCGTCACAGAAGAGGCATTCCCACCTCGAAACAAGACTGAAGTGGAAAAATATCTATTTTTTGCAGTGACTATGAGGAAACAAATATTCAGAAAAGAAGAATTTTATGAAGAGAATAGCCCTCCTCAACTGTTAAATATAGGGGTGCATTAGTTTGGGCTTGTGTTGCAGGCAAAGGCTCGGGAAGCATTTCACTGCTAAAAGGGAAAAAAAATGGATTTAATAAAATACCAGCAAAAATCTGACATGATGAAAAAACAAAACAAAAACATCACAGTGTCCAAAAGTTTAACTGCTCCTGTTGTTCGGGTGTGAGAAGTATGAATGATCAGCACAAAGTGGTAAAACACTAACAGGATTGAATGGGTTACCCAGATAAAAGGCATCCAGATATGCTTCAGTTTCAGTAACAGTCATTCAAATGATGTGTACCATGTAAACTGTAAAAGGAAATAAAGGTCTTTTTTTTAAAAAAATAAATAAATAATAATAATAAATGCAATTTTACAATGGTATTTCTACTGCCACTGAGGCTTGGCAGAGTAAAGACCATTATAAACACTGCAGAGCTGAAGAAATAACCTGTGTCAAAGTTGATGTTTGAGTTTTTGGCATTTTGAATGTTGAGCTTTTAATTGTCTGCATTCTGGTGAACTTTATTAATAATAATAATAATAATAATAATAATAATAAATTTTCTTTTAAAGCGCCTTTCAAAGCACTCAAGGAAACTGTACACAGCAGAATAATAAAAGCAACATAAAAGAAAGCCGTTTACACAATCATAAAAGCATAAGACATAAAACAAATGCTCCCCATGGTGGCAAGATGGGGAGAGGGGACAGAGAGAGAAAGAGAAGAAGATCTCAGACACCGAGATGGGATAGAGGTATGGAGGGGAGAGATGATGAATAGTCTTAAATGTGAACAACAGTATTTTGAAATTGATGTGATATTTGACCAGGAGCCAATGAAGCTGCTGCAGGACAGGCGTGATGTGATGGATAGAAGGGGTCCTGGTGATAATAAGAGCAGCAGAGTTCTGGACGCGTTGGAGCTTGTGGATGGATTTTTGAGTAAGACCAAAAAGAAGAGAGTTGCAGTAGTCGATCCGGGAAGTAACAAGGCTGTGAACAGGCAGTGGCATGTGGGGTGAGAAAAGGACGAAGATGATGCACCGCATTATGGTGTAAAGTCACTATTAATGTAAAGTGATATGTGATGAAGCAAGGCTTGGGTACTGCTTTCAAATATTTATTGAAACAACTGTCTAATTATATACATGTCATCCACACAGAGTCGAGAAACATTCTGTTGTGTTTGTTAAGTAACCTTTTTTTAAATGTGAAGGTGTCACCTATTCATGTTGGTAATTAATTTAATTTATCAACCCCTAATCTGCAGACATCAGTGACCTGCAGGGAACCTGTAAACTGTGGAGGATATATATGCGGGCCCATCAGTGGGGGTTACTGGATTTCTTCTGGGCAGCTGGGACAATATAACTGATTACAAAGGTTGTCTACACTTCTATGAATCTAGATAAGAGACGAGTGCGTAGAAAGCTTGACCTTTAAGAGTACGCACCTCTGTTTCTATAGTTTCAACACCAGACAGAAGACAGAAAGAAGCAGCTGAGGAGCAAGTCGACTGATTCATACCAATATTAGTGACTTGACAGGCATCCTTGGTATTAATGGAAATAGCTAACGTCAGTTATCCCTGTGTGGGTAACTGGATCCCTTCTCTATCAGTCTCCCGTGAATGGCTGGTCAAAGAATGGGGCCCTGAGCCAAAGTATTGTTGGCACCCTATATGCTGTGGCACACAATAGTGTAACAGCACCGGCCACGGTAATTTAAAATGACAACAGATAGGCCCCATCCTTTGGTAAACAATTTGAGGAAGGAAACACAGTCTCTCTTTGAGGCCACTCCTCAGGCCAAATTGCTGCACTTTAAGCCTACAACTGTCTGTCTATCCTACTGACTGAAAAGTGGATTTAACCACTTTTGGTGTTATCGAACATGTTGACTTTTGGGTGATTAGGAGCTCCCTAATGACCCACCCTAAATGACTCACAATGGCGAACTTTGTTTCCTGGCAACTGTAAATACAGTTTTATGACACACACCTTACTGGTCCAAGGGACAGCCCTTTCCACAGAGCTGTGCTAATCTTTGTGTTTGCACCGAGTGGCATTTTCAGCCCGGGTGACATTGCATGGCTGCATCAAATCCCATTTTCTCCAAGTGGCCCGGTTGTTTCCGAGTGAGTCAGCGAGCTCTGGGTACCTCTGCAGAGCATCAGTGAGGGTCAGAGGGAGACAGAACTGTGTCTTTCATCAGACAGCCACACACACATACACAAATGAAGAGCACAGGGTAGTGAGGGACACAACGCTCCTTTGGGCATGTGTATTTTCTTGCCCTATGTTTTAATGCCATTAGCTAGATTTAAGTGGAAGGACAAGCCCTGCTGCAACAACCAGCTTCCCCTCCTCCTGAGCTGCTGGAACAGAGGAAAGGACATAACATGAACGAGGATATGAACTGGATGTACAGCAAGGTCAAATTATAATGCACGATTACACATGAATAAGACTGACGTGCCTAAAATGCTTAAAAAACGTTCGTAATAGTTTGCCTTGATGGAGATTATAAACACAAAAACCTCTGCACACACCTACGTTTGTTAACGCAGTAAATATTTTGAACTTAATCAGACCGGTGCATTAAAAAAATGCACATTTAGCACCGTCAGTATGTAAATAAAGCTGCTGTACTCATTTAAATTTTACAGTGGCCAATCAAGAGACACCTCATCTTCAGTCTGAGTGTCTGTCCTGCAGAGGAGTAATCAGACAGCATCTTGCTGTTAGTGCTGAGGCTGTAGGACACAGAGCTGCGCTAGCAAACTTGAGGAAGGCTCAAAGTCCCTCCAATTTGCTATTAACACCAAACCCCCGTAAATGGATTCTGAACGAAAGCCAAGAAGAGTCCGCTGGGTCGACACTGAGTGTGCAGCGTACACAGGCATGGGGGGGGGGGGGGACTCGTTGAAGCTTTACATTTATCGCTGTTTTAATGCCTTCTTTTTGCTGAGGACTGCTCCAAGCAGCAGATTTACTGAGTTATCTGGATAAATTTGCTGAGTAAAAAACAAAACATGTATTCCAATATTAGTCCACAGAGCAGATTTAAGTGGGTCCTCCTGAAATAGGGCCCAAATTGAGAAAGGATTGGTAAGACTAGATTTCATGAATTATAAATATAATAATAATAAATACATACATACATCCATAAATAAATCAATTATTTAATTTATCCTCATATTTCTTGGTCATGTGTTAAGGAAACGTTGGGAGAATATGTATTTAATTATAAGAGTTTATTATGGGTACATGTTAGAGGATTGATCCCTGAGGGCAGTATGAGGTTGCGTCTTGGACTGATTGAGGTGGAATTGGTAGTAAAAACATTACAGGAGAGAGACAAGACCCTCAACAAATCAAAAAAGGAAATCTATGGGAGAAGTCAGCAGTAGTAAAGATGACACCTGTCACACCCCTCACCCCAAAGAGCCCATCAACAACTGAACAGGAAATGTGAGCAAATCGTGTAGTTGCATTGATGCAAGTCCACACTAGAGTTTTACAACAATTTCTGCATGTAGTTGCAGGCATGTTTCCCTCCCTGTTATTGTAATGATGATCCACTGTTTCTTGGTTATACTTGAGCAATAGCACAGCCTCCACTGGAAGCTGGTGGGAGGAGCCTAATTGATACATTCAGTATCAATTCATTTATGGGTTGTTTTTTTAAGCAAAATTGCTGTATAGAAAAACTGACAGGTCAGACATTGCAGTGCTTTGTCCCAGCAAACCAAATATGGCTTCTTTCTTTTAGAAGTACTTTGATGGCAGTAAGAAGTTACCTGCACATCTGGAAAAACTGGAACCTCCTAGATTTGTACAATGGGTGGACACTGTAGTGGTGGTATCTGTAATGATCAAACTAATATCTTAACTGTAATATGAAAGATATTTCTTCTAGAAAAGATAGACAAATTCATTTCCTGCACTCCAAAAATGTCACACAGGCACACTGTGATCTGCATATATCCATAGGTACAAAAAGGTAGGTGAGTGACACATTAAAGGAAAACTTAAAGGCCACTAAAAGTAACCGGATTAAACTTATCATGGAAGCCACAGCAGGAAGGAGCCACTAGGGGGGGGGGAACAGGATTCAACAGCATGACGGTTTCACTCCCTTCTCAACTAAAAATTATTTCTCAACATAAAAGTTAATAACATTACAACAGTAAAGATGACCAGAGGCGTAGTTTATGGTGGAGCTGCAGTGTGTCCATACAGAAACAATGGACCCAGATCATGTTTTTCTACAATATACGATGCTTGTTAAATGTAGTTCAAAAATTTGCAAGTAAAAGACAACAAGAGTTAAATATTAAACCCATCTAACTTCCCTGCTTATCCAATTTCGAAGGTTCAAAAAGCTTAAATATGAAGAAAAGTGATTTTTTTCAGCTGCTCCCATCCACAAAGCAAAAACACAAACTGTATATGCACACAAACTACTTGTTTAGTTTGCTGTGACCCTTAACCCTTTAAGACCTACCATAGAACCAAGTTCGCCAGAGCTTATATTATATTTTTACATGCTGTGGAGCCATTTTTGGGAGCATTTCAAGTTGCTATACATCAATACAACCATTATAGCCCAAACTTTAATAATATGTCTGCATTAGGTGCATAGTAATTACATAAATTGCAAAAAAGTGCAATAAACTACAAAAAAATTGAAAATCGTTTTTGTTTTTTTAACATATATTTCTAGTTAGAGAAATTTAAGAGGCTTATCCCTCAAAACTGTAAATACAAAAAAGTTACACAAACTAGTTTCCCACCACAGGAAATTTATTTTGAGTGTCTTCATAGTTTTATTTTTGAAATACACCAATTTTTATATACTGCAGGAAAAACGAAAATAAATATTATAGTGCAAATTTGCAAAATAACAGCATATGCATCAAAATAAACTATTTCCAGCAGTGCAATATGAGTCTTAAGCATCCCAGAAACGACACAGAAAGTCATAAAGTCAAACATAACTTTTTAAAACACATAACAAGTAAAACACAAGCTCATAAGGCCCCGATCGTAAAAAACTACATTTCCGCAAAATGACGTCACTTCCGGTTTCGGGCAGGTCATGCGGTCATGTGATAGTTCGCGCTGATGGACGTAGGAAGTGTTACAAACAGCTGATGGATCGGCGAAGCGTGTTTCTGGAATATCATGCTTTTGTTGCTGCAAGTGATTTTTATGCAGTTTTTGCAAAGCTATATGTGGAAGGAAACTGTGACCTAGGACAAGCTGATGGCATAAGATGTAAGTACAACTCCTCCAGTTTCATATGCAAAAAAAATTATTGCGCTAGCTTACTTGGTTTCAGAGCTACCGGGATTTAAAAATAGTTACGCAAAACAGAGCGTGCCCGCTCCGATCGGCTGTAAAGGGTTAAATCTGCAGCAGCCCACAGCAGCCATCCCATGTTCACGTCATGATACCCACAGCTAGCATAGGTTAAAAACTGCACAGCATTTACTCTGCTACATTTATTTTACAGATTTAGTTACCAATTAGAAATACACATTTATAGTATTCACATCAAAGTAATAATAAACTACTGTGGCTGTAATTGTGATCCCAACAGCAGGTGGATCAGCATATTTGTCACATTTTTAAAACGTTTAAATAAATAAATAAATAAATAAATGAATGAATGAATGAATGACAGACACAAAGCTCCCAGCAATTTGTCTCTCCTGCTGGTATCAATTTAGGAACTTTCACATGTCAGGTGAAAGTTCAACTCTTTATATAGGGTCACTCCATCTGAATTTAACCAAGCCTTCTGCTAAACCGTCTCTGATATGCATAAAAATTTTATGATGCAAAGTCTGAACAATGCTGTGAAATTGTAGCTTCATATACGAATCCTTTAACATTTTTTTTTTTTAACTGTTATTGTGTTTTGTTAAACTGTCTTTTGATCCACTTTCAAATATTGCATCCGATTTTTGGGATAGATGTTCCACAAATTGCTTGATTTGAGATGAAATGACCATACGTGCTATAATACTCCAGGTCAGCTTACCCAGCAGTATGTAAAACAATCAACATTAGCTTATTGTGACCCATAGGAGCCACTACGAAAACAGAATAAAGTTACGCTTGACAAATAAAATGTTACAAATTTTAACAAAGTTAAAAATAAATAAATAAATTTTCACCCTCAAAGCTTGTTAATTGCTGCATTATCATCCTCTTCATTGGCTGTATTTAGGGCTGGTCTCTAGACAGAAAAATTACTCCCCTGCAAATCACGGCTGGGGTTTTCAGGGATACTGATGCAATTTCTGGCACCTCTGTGCGTGTCAGTCCTTTCCTTCACTGGTGGTTAGAGCTGGGCGATATATCGAGTTTTTAAAAAATATCGATATATTTTTATACGAGATATAAGATGTGACAATATCTTTTATATCGATATAGTCTATGTTACATTATAACTATATAGCCCGCAAGTTTGCCTCTCTTTCGTCCACTTTTGTCTTGACGCAACGTTACTCGGCCTCGCCTCTCCTTCACTGAACACAACTCCCCCTCCTCCCCCATCGCTTCACCTGCAGGAAGCGACAAGATGGACACGGCAAATCTCCGTTAACGAGTTACTGCGCATCGCCCCGTGCGTGGGGCTGGACGGCTTCAACGTGTTAACTAGCTAACCACGCTAATGAGCTAACCACGCTAACGCCATGCAGCCCAGAGGTGCTCCACGGACTAAAATCCTTTCATTTTCTCAAAAGTTGACAGCGCGCCTTATGTATGAATTCTGGTTGTGCTTGATGGCCGCGAACAGATTTTATGTGGAACACGGCGCTCAGCAATCTGTCAAAAAATGTTTTAGTACGACTTTGGTAAGCTACGGAGCTGCACCGCTTGATGGATTGTCAGAGCATTACGGCTACCGAGGAGCCTCACGGAGTGATACGTACTGTGCTTCAACGTAATATTACCTTACTGTGTATAAGGACCATAAATGGCACCTGTTAAGAGACGTGGTTACGAAGAGGATTTCAAACTCAATGCTGTCAGTCACACAGTAGAAGTTGGGAACAGAGCAGCTGTGAAATCTGTCTTTGTTATTATGCTCATTGTCTTTTAGTTTACATTGTGACTGCACAATTGTGAGCTTTTTGTTATGCACAAAAACAACATTGTTTTCTTTTATTTATGGAGCATTATTATTTAATAAATGCTCATAATTTATTTTTGAGTAAATTTTATGTACATCTGCTCTATGTTAAGAAAAGTGCCTGTGTGACATCTGGGACACAGCTTTGACTAAGAACTCTATTTTTGTTCTTACTTTATGGCTTTAAAAAAATAAATAAATAAAAAAAAAAATCGATATCTTATATCGCCGTCTAGGTAAAAAATATCGAGATATGAATTTTGGGTCATATCGCCCAGCCCTACTGGTGGTCTTTACCACCAGTCGTCTACAGTTTAAAGGACAGAGACGTGCAGAGGTAATGATCTAAGGTTTCATATTTGAGGCATGATTTATCCCAGCTTTTCTACCAAAAAAAAAAAAAATCAAATAACTACAGTAAACGGGAGAGAGTTCACAGAAACCAAGAAAAAAGAAAAAAAAAAAAAAAAAAAGGGAGAAACAACTTTATCCAGACTCTGCTTTTTAAACCCCAGAAAACTTCCTGAGATAAAATCCTGCACTTTCAAAGAACACCTTCAGCCTTGGCACCAAGTCTAAACTAACAGTTTCTATATCAGTTTGTCTCACTTTAAACCAAAGGCTTTTCCCATGTGTGTGTTTTAGTTACCTGTCGTGTTCAGCATGCTGGTGTCGCCGCCCACACTGCCGTTCTCCTGCTGGGCTCCCAGAGTTTTCAGTATGACGTGGCTGGCCCCGAGACGAGGCAAAGTGACGTGGGTCAGATGGGGGAGCGAGTGCTTCTTGGCGAACAACTGGCTCGTTTCCCGCCTCTTGCGAAGAAAGCCGCCCTCAGGAAACAGCACTATCCACTTCCTGTCACGGCTGTGGTAGTATTTATCTAGGTGCTCTTTCAGGTAAACCAGCTGCTTGTCTCGGTGAGCTTTACCCTGAAGAAACACAGAAAATAAGCATTTATTTTCAAAAGAGGTTTCAGGTCTATTTTTCAACCTAAAAATTCAACTTAAAATGGGCTGACCGCATTTAAAATAAGCAGTTCTCTTCACTAGTTGCCCCAAGGATACAAAAAATTTGGGGCTACACCCTAAGTTCATTAACTTGATAAGATAGAAAGCATTTTCGACAGAGCAGAACCGACTAAGCAAATGAATTCAAACACACACAAATCACAAGTTAGGTGCAGTAACTCCCCGAGCCGCATTAACGGCACCACCGAAATGGATGCAAACATGATGGCCTTGACAACATTAAGAGCATTAGCAGGAACAGGATGAGGAGGACCGGGATTGATTTTTATGTTAGGCCTGGTCAAAGTTCATTTTAAATGCATTAGGACAGCAAGCTGCTCTCTGTGAGCACATGTGTTTATTTAAGCAGCTGTGCCTACTACAACTGCTGCATCACAACAGCTACAGCCGAGTATTCGGCCAAGAAGGTCATTTCAAGATTTATTCTTAGCGGCAGCTACAAATGCTGATTTCCAGAGGTAGAAAGGCATTAGGAGACTCCACACATCACAAGCTCAAAAATGACCTTGATACCGTTGATGTAGTTTAACAGCAGCTACAAGAGCCACATGAAAATGAAGAGTATAGTCCACGATGTTGCTTTTAGAGTTACGGTGCAGTGGGCAAAGGGAATGATCTGCAAGCATACAGCAGCTTTCTCACAAAGCACTTACTCAGGTTTTTCCAATTTAAAGAGAAACACACGTGCAAGGTGCCGGTCTATTACTGGAACCAATCTTTGGTTAAATCTTGCCCAAGAACACTTTGGGATCAAACCTCTAACCCTGGGGTCCCCAACCCCTGGGCCTCGGACCGGTACCGGTCCGTGAGTCGTTTGGTACCAGGCCGCAAGAGTTGAGGCTCAGGTGTGAAATGTATGGTTTTCAGGGTTATTTTGTTATCGATTTTATCGTTAACTTGGTTCTCCTGGGTCTTTTCACGTGCCTTATGAATAAATCTTATTTTTTCGGTACCGGTACTAGTTTTATTTTGTTGTATATATCTGCGACACCTTAAAGGCCGGTCCGTGAAAATATTGTCGGGCATAAACCGGTCCGTGGCGCAAAAAAGGTTGGGGACCGCTGCTCTAACCCATTGACAAGTGGACAATGTGCTCAAAATAAAAGTTTTCAAAATATGGACCTGGACCTATATGGCCTAAATATGGACCTATTTTCGACCTGGATGGGTAAATATTGCAGCTAAAAGGTGAAGAACAAGAAATTGTTCATTGTACATTTTGTGACTTGACAGTGTAGGACCAGAAAGGTTCTGGTAGTATCAATGTGTCACATTATTGTTGTGCCATAACACTACAGTTGGCCAAGTTCCAATGTCAGGTAAACCATTCCTAGAGTTAAAAAGGGGCTGCTACTGACAGTCAGGGTTTCTGTGGAGAAGCGAGGATTTCCCCAGTAAGGCAGGGTTAGGAGAATTCATGTCTTGGTGCCATAATTTATGCCATTCTGGCAGCAGTAAATAAATACGTCTGTCAGTTGCTGTGCTATCTGGCATTTTTGCTTCAAGTTAAACTTGAAGATGTTCAGAGAAAGGCTGATGGGCTATTAAAAACACATTAACTTCAAGATACAGAAAATATTTTTTGCTTCTATGGATAATTACCCCTTCATAACTCTATAGGGGATTTATTTATTTTAATAATGCCAGAATTAGGGATACGACCATTTGGCACAAGTGTCCCAACTTCGATAGCATGAATTGTTGTTTGCTAGTTACTGAACTTGACCACCAAGTTTGTGCTGTTGGCTTCTACTGGAGCTTTTAATTTTAATCTTTTTGATTTCTTTAGCCTTTAGGACAGGACAGACTGTATGCACATGCACAGCAGATCAAATCACACCCAAGCTGCTGAAGCCTTTTGGCATTTTGATTTAATTTACTGACTAATAAAATGGCTCGCTGTGAGATACGGACTGCAGCCTGCCTAAATGTTTGTGCTTCAGTTCTGATGAATAAAGTTCTAGGATCTTGGTCATGTATGCACTGCACCTGTACAGTTTATGGAAGCTGCTTTTTAACAGAGATGATAGCATTTCCTGATAAACTAACACTACTTTCCTATTCAAGGTCACGTCTAGCTCCAAGAAACCAACATTGTGGTGGCAAAAATGCTAAAGTTGAGGCTTCAATTTATGGAGCTCAAATCCAATATGTGACCTCATGTTGGCTACATTCATATTTACAACACATTTCTCATCTCTCTATGCTTCTCTCCCCCTCCCTACTCTTCCTGTTAAAAGGGCGTTCTTTGGTTTCCCTGTCACCAAGAGCGTAGGCTCATTCTCCCTATCTCTCTAATACGGTGTGTACCTTACAAAGCAACCTGAGATGGCTGGTGTTGTGAACTACTGCTAAATAAATAAAACTAAATTATTACAGGATAATATTACATTTAGATTTGGGGTTTGATGTGACTCAATATTCAGCAGCTGAATTTATAAATGAAACTAATGTACTCCACCTGTCTCAGCTTTGTTTTAGCTACCCTCCCACAGGCTTTAGTCAAGTATTTACTCACTTGCCAGTTTATCGGGTCCACTGAGATAAACTAAAGCAAACAATAGTGCAGCTCTAAATGACACCATCTTCATAAGGGTTAAAACTGGGTTAATTGAGGAGCCATTGCGCTAGACTAGATAAGTTCTTATTACCACCATACAGTTTATAGTCCAATATGGCCTAAAATTCATATCGCGATATAATTTGAAGCATGTGTGGTAGCGATAGATATCACAATATATTCTTTTCTTCTATATAACGTATTTTCCACACTATAAGGCACACTTAAAATCCTTTAATTTTCTCAAAAATCAAGAGTGTGCCTTATGTATGAATTCTGGTTGTGCTTACTGACCTCGAACCGATTTGGGCGTGCAGAAATCTGTTAAAAAATGTTTTAGTACAACTTTGGTAAGCTGCACTGTTTGATGGATTGTCAGAGCATTATGGCTGCCGTAGTGAGTTGCTTCGCGGAGTAATCTGTGTCCAAAACTCAGTCCTCTTCAGGTCCCAAAGTCAAACAAACACTAAGAGTTAAAAACGATCTAAATTCTTTCATCTTTAATTAAATCATCAGCGTTGCTGCTTTATCGGGTGTAACAATTAAGTTTAACATCCAGGCATCCATGAAAACATAATTTATTAAATTTAACGGAGTTAGAAGTTAACAGGAAGTTAGCTCGCTAGTTTACACCTAAACATTTCATACCATGTTCTGACAGAGATTTTTGAAACTAATTAAAACGTACAGCTCTGCTACCACTTCCAATATAAATGAAGACAGAAGACTAAACAGCAGTGGCGTTTGCAGGGTTACTGAAGTTGGACTACCTGGTATATAATGTTGTGCTACATGATTGCTAGCGACACAGCTATGTTAGCATAACATTAGCACAGTGAAGCTGGAGGATGAACGCCAACTCTTTTTCCACTCGATAAAAGTTAACGTGGGGGGTTCTGGTGGTCAGGGACAAATGCAATCACATAGCAGGATGCTATACACGGGCCAAACTTCAGTCAGGAGAACAACTGAGATTATGCATCCACAATACAAGGTTAGTTATTAATATACTGCAACAACACGGGACAAGAACAGCTGCAAGAGAATTCAACACTAATGAATCGATGTTACGGAAGTGGAGGAAGCACAGTTTTTGGCTTTCCCCATATTTCAAAAGTGCTTCATCTCTTTGCTGTGACTGTCGCCCACCATAATTTGCAGATGATAATGGTTTTAGCCGCTGTGATGCTTTCGACCAAGACAGGCGCAGCTTGATGACATCGTCAACATGCGCTATCGCGATAGAGCGATATAGTCAAAATCTCTATCGTTGGCCAAATTTATATCGTTTATATCGTATATCGTTTATATCGCTCACCCCTACTTTAAGGAATGGTGGATTGTGTTTTGCATAACAATGTCTGAGACACGTCTGGCAGCCTGGGTGGACAGCAGATGCTCAGGGTGGCCGGGGCAGCTGCTTGCTGCACTGTGTGGATGTGTGAAAGATTCTGAGGAAGGATGTCAAGAATGCACGCGCAGGAATGCCAGAGGGGACTTCAGAGAGAGACGAGGGCGGCAGAAATGACTGAGCCCGCTCAGACTTCCTACTACGGCCTGTCCAGCTGGCTGTTAGCAGGCTCGGGTTGCTTCACCCTCGGCACGGTGGCTGATGTGAAATTCCACGGCAATGCATTTCCATGACCTAAAAAATTTAATTCCCTCTTGTCAGGGCATTTCTGCTCAGCTCAGAAAGTGCAACAACAGCATGATAAGCGTGAGGAGCGTGGGAGCCTTCTCATTCAACAAAACAAATGTGGATCAACACAGACAGCCCCTCAGCAGCGCTTCTGTTTAATATTAAGTCATGACCTCCGAGATTTTGTCCAGTTGGAAGCTAGTGCCGTTTAGGTTCACCGGCTTTATTTACTCAGTGAAGTTAAACGTGCTGATTTCTAACATCCAAGGCAACAAATGTTTATGTAACCCGATAAATGTTTATTACATCCTGTGTACTCTGGGACACAGGGGTACGATAGTCTGGGTGATGAATATGAATATATGGCTTCAATTTCATGACTGAATGCCTATCATGAAAAATCTGCTTTGTCTTTAGAAAAACCTTTTTAAAAGCTTATTTTTAGTCAGAAATAATGCAACTAAATAATACTATTGCAGATCACTACATTATGTTTCATGACTAATCTACATTCACTAGATGTACACCTCTTTTTATATTTGCGATTATTTTGCAGTCTTGCCCCTTCTTCTTTGCTGTCGCTTGCCTCTCTGTGTGTACTTAAGCTTTTGCATTTGTGTAGCCCGTCCTCTCTCGTGGTTTTCATCATTGTGATATCAAGATGCTCACGTCCCATTTTTTGGTAAAACTTGGAAATTGCCACAATATAGATGTGCTGTGCTGTTGTAGTTGATATCTAATAGATGTCCCCTTGGTTTTGTGTAAGTGTATCACTGACACTAATGAGTTTAGCACAAATCTTGCCTAAAATTAACCTCTCAAACTTGCATGATATTCCAAGAATTCCCTGGCCAGTCAGAGCCCTGTAGGATGTGTGTGTAGTCCTGTCAGAGCTCTGCTTCAGCTGCCCCCACAACAAAAGAGCCCAGTCTGACCCAGAGGGGCTCAGCAGGCCTCCCACACCACTCTCTGCTGACATTTTCCCCTTCTCGGGACACCATGGCTGCAGGAAAGCCTGCTAACATATCTGCTGTCCAGCTGGAACAAGCAGATGGATAGCAGCTTCACTTGTGGACAGCGCAGAAATAACAGGCTTCTAGTAACTGGGGTTTAATGAGATGGGTTGCGACTTCAAAGCTCTGTGGTTTGAACTCTCAGAACTTCAGGGGAAGAAAACAAGGTGTTGACAAGTGTGGAAAAACAGACTTTTATCCTTTGGCAAAAAAGTGTTTCTGCAAGCTTTGAGGCTAATATGCCAATTTAAAAAAAAAAAAAAAAAAAAAATAGGCTAAGAATGTGAAGCAGACTGTGTTAATGCTGACAACAACCAAAGAGAAGAAAAAAAACATATTAAAGTCAAAAGTAAAGATAAAAGTAAGACCTCCAGATTTTGGGCTACTTACCTGTCTAATGAAGAAGTCCCCATGGATCAAGGACACTAGGCCAAAGTTGGTGTATTTAAACACGTGGTCCATCAGCCACATCATTTTTCGTACCACCTGCAAGAAAGAAAAAATTAATAATCATTTAAATAAAAAACAAAAAAAGAAATTAAATAAGCAGAGTTTACGTGAACAGCACAAACTGATGCTGCCCCTCTGAGTATTTCTGCCCTCGTGACCTGCACCCATGTGGCTTTGGCTTACTGTCCTTTCAGTGCTAAGCGGATAAAGTGGGCCGGGATGCGGTTGTTGAGGCGAATCATGTCATCATGTTTGTGCAGTGTAGCTCGGCTGCCCCGATCCAATGCCAGCTCTCGGCAAAAAAATAAATAAAAAAGGGAAAACAACAACACTGCCCTCTGCATTGATTTTTATAGTGCTAGCCAATTAACAGGAGTCCTATAAGAACGCAGGCATGACATACATTTAACTAAACACATGTTGACTGAGGTTAGTTATTACTCCTGGAGGAATAGGTGTGCATGTGCACTGACATTACACTTCCCTGTATGTTTACAGTGATCGGTGTGGAAAAATGCAAGAGAGCCAGCATCTGCACACTCCCATCACTATTGCTCTTTCTCAAGGAGATAATAAACACATTCCCCTTAGTGCTATGAAAACTCAAAGCATGAATCTATTAACACAGTACAACAGTAGTTTGAAAACACTTAACGCTGGAATTCACTAAACATCACTAAGAATTCATAGGGAAAATTTCCTGTAGCGGTCAAAAACAATTTTTATTGTGACGTTAGCAGCGGACTAGACAGGTAAAATTGGGGGTGTTCCTGATGACTAATTTACAAGTCAAGCAACATCCACTCATTTTCAGCATCCTCTGTTCTGATCGGTGACCAGCTGGTTAGCCTCAAGCATGTCCACTGGTCTGTTTGGCAACACACAAACAAGTAAATAGTTGCAGGGTTAGGAGAGTTCACATCTTGGTGCCATAATTTATGCCATTCTGGCAGCAGTTGTTGACTGCGCACCTCACAGCCACATACCAAATCATGTTATCATGGAAGCTCCTCACAGCGAGTTAAAACACAAAGTTCCAAAATTAAATCGCAGGGGGATTCACAACAAAAATGACTGAACTATCAGATTAGATTTATTGTTATAATCACTTTCACCCAACTTAAACACATTTTAAAGATGCTAACAGAGGAAAAGTGCCTAAAAATAAAACTAACCATCCACCTTGCCACAAGTCAGCAGCCTCAACATAAGCAAAGAAGTGAAAACGTTGAGGGAGGGGAGAAAAAAAGGGAAGATATCCTGTTACCTGGCGGACTCGAAATGATGCAACTACCGGTAACTGGCATTTGTTTTTCCTCATATAAATCTATTAAACCAACTTTGGCTTGCTACGGTAAAACATGTCAGGTAAAGGTGAGCGTGGAGTAACTTACTTACTATTATTATTTCACGAAGTCACAAAGAAAGCCTTAAGCAGGCAGCATGAATGTATAGTATGAGCTTCCTGCAGCATTCATTTTAACAATATTTTTTTAAAAATCCAACTTTAGCTGTTTTATGTGTTCATATAATGTCATTTTGATCACTTCACAGCTGGAGTTCTCTAATGCAGTAATCAAAAGGGCTGTTCAAAGTGGCCGACTCCTGTATTTGTGTTCGAATCAGACTCACAGCAATCATTTCAATGAATAAATAAATTAATAAATAGAACATGTTTTTTATTTATTTGTTTATTAAAGTGGTGTCCCACTGCACACCACTGTGTGTCCTCGCTTTCCTCAGTTACTACAACAGAGGTGAAACGTTCAAAACTGGCATGATGCACAAAGTCAACAGCCACATTAATGTGAAATGCTTAAGGATGAATTGAGACAAGAATTATGTTTCCAAATTAACATAATTTTAGCCAAAAGGCTTTTCAGGGTGATGTTTGTTCTCACAGGAACAGCCCGCAGGTCCAAACGTCCGCACTGCTTTTTGTGTAAAGATGTTGACAGTGCATCCTTAACAGTGTTGCACACTTTCCCCCAAGGGGAGGTGACAAGAAAGCAACACATCCCTGTCCTTTCTTACCGTTCCCTTGTCTTGCAGGCACATCATGAGTGTGCACACATCTCCTGTTGATTGGTGGTTGACGATGACCATGGCTTCTTCCTCGGAGATCGGCCGCACATCATCACCCCATTCTGTTACTGTGAGACCAAACAAAAAGACACATGCACTTTAATGAAAAACACGCTGTGCAAGTACTACTCTTCAAACCTTTGGAGCTTTAATGGAAACAAAGTTTGTATTTACATTAGTTTTCACTAAACCTCCTGTCTTTCTGCAGTGTAACATCTTAAAGTGATGTTACACTGCAAGATGCATTATTATGCCATGGTAGAGTTGGGCGATATGATAACGATATGTATTGCGAAATAACTTTTCCTCGATAGAAAAGTTAAACTATTGCGATAGGCCTCATCTCTCTTGTCCTCTTAACAAAAACAGCCAATCCAAATTAAGTTGCGCAGAGCCGAACCAATCACAGCCGCAGCGTCACATCACGTGACTTGTTACGTGCCGCACATGTGTATTTGTTTGGGAAGCAGCCAGCGGTAATGGAGGAAATGAGTGTGCCGACTAGAGAAAAAATTTACCGAGCGTGACCGAAGGTTACCGAAGAGAAAACAGATGATGGTTCCAATGCCGGAGAGATTGTCGAACAGAAGAGCCAAAGAAGTTCCGTAGTGTGAAGGTATTTCGACTATTTCAAGTCTGACAAAAAACAGAGTAGCGCGCACTTTAAATTGTGCCGAAAGCAAGTCTGGAAATACAATAAAGCGGTGCAGCTCAATCTCTGACTGGAAGCGCTAATTCGTCATTCGGCTTTTGTCAGACTAAAGTAACTGTTAAAACTGTTTGAAAAGCTCAGCTATACAACAAGGAGAGCTTGAGAATTTCCTTTTAGTTCTCAGTTTATTTGATATTGACAAAAGTTAGTCAATTTTGTCTGATCTTCTGTAAAACAAACTAAGATTTATTTTTAGAATTAATATTTTGTTTCTAAGTGGAATTGACAATTTAGTAGTCTGTTTCGTTTGCTCTATTTTGAAACTTTAACGCTTTAGCGGCTGCTTTTGTGTAGTTTGCAATATTTGCCTTTATTTATCTGAAAAAGTCTCATGTTCCTTAAGTACATCTACCCTGTTGAACTTATTATGGGAAATAAATATTTAAATCAAAACAAGCTGCTGATTATTTCACATTTTACTTGTGAGCAACGGCACATTTAAATCTTACAAATATAGTTATTTGGCTTATATCGTGATATATATCGTTATCGCCTGAAATGAAAAAACATATCGTGATATGAAAAAAAAAAATCTTATATCGCCCAGCTCTATGCCATGGCTTATCTGCCTCGCAAAAGGTTCTCTTTTATTTCAAGTTATTCGGCCCTCCTCAGACTTTCTTACTTCTCTTCTCTCCATCAGTGGCTGTTACTTATTTGTTGTACCAAATGTTTTGTGCAAGTTATTTTTCAACACTGTGATGAACAGCTGAAAGAAGCAAAACCCGGGAAATTAAGATCAATTAAGATTTATTTGTCATTTCTGTAGGACAAACGGGGGAATAAATAAGAACAAAAAACAAACAAAATATTGAAATTGATGAAGGCCCAGTTTTTTTTTTCTGCAATTCTGAAAGGAGTCTCCAACTTGTTGCAGGCAAGTAGCTGTCTTCCACTCAAACTGTGGCAACTCAGGTAATCTGCTAGCAACCAAAGCAATTGCAAGCAGAATTTCCATGGAGCACGGTATAGTTAAGCAACTATTAATACCAGTCATGAAATGCATATTTTTCTTTAACGACCAATTGTTGTCAACTGGACACCAACTAGTCTCCAGGCCTGTGTGACTAGAGCCTAACACACATCCTGCACACCCATTCATACTGTCATCACTCCCCTGAAGTATCACATAGAAACCTCAATAAGTAATTATATATGCCAAAGTTGTAAGCTCAGCCTTATTTTTATTTTTTTTAAAACCATTTTTTTTTTTTAAAAAATCAAAAAAGCCAAACAATCATAAACCGTATCTTCCGAAAGTTTTTCCATTCAGGCACTCCAATTTGGAACGACCAAGCGGAAAAATGAATGTTTTCAATCCATCTGAAATTCCTGGTCTGCTTCCAGACACATCAGCGCTCACTGTAAACTGTTAAGGATTTAAAGGTATTAAGCTGAGAAATAAATACACACAGGAATCAAAAACAGTTTGTTTAAGCCAGGTGTTTTATTTTACCAACACAGCAACAACAGAGGGAGTGCCAAGGTGTCTCTATTAGTGAAATCCACTTTGTCTCTGTCCGTAGTTCTACCTCTGGTTGAAAAACAGAGACTGTATCCCTTGTTTCTTGTTCCTCTTGCCATAACTATTCCTCCACTGTGATAAACTATCAGCTATCAGCCTGATTTGCATACTCTCCCTACCTGGATCAGCAGGTTTATTCACACGTATCTACCTCCTAAATGGGCTCTATAAACATTTACACTGTTCTGTTAATGTGCCCAATGGGTCTAAGACCATGGCAGAGGTGCCTTAGATGATTACATCATATACAGTGGATTTTTATGAGTTTCGCTGTGCCGGATTAGTCATCACCGAACATGCATATTCATCTGAGCTGAAGGTAAACAATAAACTGTTGGTCTGTGGTTTGGAAATGAGGAAAGAGAAGTGAGTTTCAGGAAATGGTAGCACAGTCACTTTCTCTATGGACCTGGCAGAGCAAAGAAGAGGAACAGCCCCATTACAAATAAAAGGATGACTTTCAAATGCCGCTTTAATGATGAAAATGTTATTTTATGCAGTGTATGAAATCAGACTATGCATTTATTTCCCCAAAAAGGTCAAAATTATGATACAGACACAAACATTTAGTATAAAAATGTTATTTTGGGGGGGGTGGTGAACTGTATTTACAACTACAACAACAACAACAACAACAACAAAATCTAAATTAATCATCAGGATATGTGTCAGACAGACAACATTGTTGTTGGTATGGGAACGCCCCGACAGAAATAACATTTTCATTTGGATAAGCAGAACGTTAGGTCTACATCCTGTTACAGAGCTGAGCCTTATTTGCATGTCCATAAATAATTCTTCCCTCCTCAGTGAAACGACGTAAGGAATCCATGTACGTCTGAAGGGAACCGGGCCTTTGTTCACCGTCAAACTGATATAAATAAGACTAAGCAAAATATAGCTGCAAGCTGCAGTTCTGTGGAACAAGTACAGAAACATCAAGCAGGGCACACTGCTGCACACAGGTGCACCCAGGTCTCATCTACCCACAGAACCAGTCTCATCATGATCCCACAAAATGTTATGCAGATATGACTCATTATCTCAGTTTACAACTTTAATGCCAGATGCCACAGCCAGTGACATTTAGACATTGTGACAAAGTACATTTACAAAGAAATCTGATTCAATTAAAATAAATAATGTGAAATAGTTATGGAAACACTGGATAAATGATCACCCACTTATTGTTCGATTATGCCAATCGAAACAATTTCGTGTTCATAGCAGTAGGGCTGGGCCCTATCATACAGTTCACGATTATACCGGTATAATGTTGGGCAACAATAAGAAAATGAAATATCGCAATAGAATATGGGTAAAACGCGCACCGCTTGATGGATTGTCGGAGCATTACAGCTATCGTAGGCAGCAGCCTCACGGAGTGATACGTACTGTGCTTCAACATAATATTACCGTATTTTTTTTGTGTGTGTGTGTGTGTGTGTGTGTGTGTGTGTGTGTGTGTGTGTGTGTGTGTGTGTGTGTGTAACCTCTTTTTAAGTTTTGTGGATATTATACATGGTTATGCTGAGGGTATGTCGGCCAATTTCCACTGGAAATGCCTTTTGGTTAAACTGTCAGCAAGGAATTTGCATTTGCACTGTTAAATTTTTTATATAGCGTTAATGCACATAATAAAACAGCTGCTTGTTTAAGTGAAAATACATTGATGGGTTGTTGTTGTTTTTTGCACTAATAAAGTTGTGGAGTTGTAAAGTATTTTGTCTAGTGTCAATTATATCGTCAGTTATATCGTTATCGCAAATTTTCAAATGTATATCGTGATAAATATTTTTTGGTCATATCGCTCTACATAGCAGTAAGCA
This sequence comes from Maylandia zebra, assembly GCF_041146795.1. Classification (NCBI taxonomy): domain Eukaryota; kingdom Metazoa; phylum Chordata; class Actinopteri; order Cichliformes; family Cichlidae; genus Maylandia; species Maylandia zebra. Next base: position 14,572,347 of record NC_135181.1, read on the forward strand.
CCACAACCTTCACAGGCGATGTAGCCACCATGTGCAACAGCACACCACAAAGAAAAGGGAAATTAAAACTTCTGTGGTTTTACTTGCATTAAAGTTTTAAAATAAAAATCCAATGCCATACCCGTTTTGTTTTTTTGTTTTTTAAAATCAAATATATATAATTTCTTTGTTTTCAACCATCATATTGAAACCTGTAATACCGTGTTGCTCACTGAAGGCTGCAATAATGCACCTAGAATGCATTTTCCAACCACAAAAATTAAAATCAAATGCAAAACTAACTACCATGTGTGAATGATGACGTGTCTGAGATGGTGAGACGAGATGCTGCTGTTCAAACAGAAGAAACATGCAAAAACTCAGGCTGCTCCTTTATTTCCCTAAGGCGTCAACACAACAGATGGACCTTTTTTTTTGTTTTTGTTTGATTGCACATGCGTTAGGCCAATGTTAGCCACTGTAGTGTGGGGCTCGTGCCAAAAATAAAGTTGAGTGTAAACTGTGGCAGGTAAAGCTAACACAAGTCAAACAACTTTGCACAGTCTACTGAGAACAGATCGAAGAGTGAAATGAAGGTGGAGCACGAGGTGGTGTGAGCAGTAATGCGAGCGCTGTACCAGTCTATCATCGTAAAGCAGAGCCGTGCCAAAATGTAAATTTACTAGTTAACCTCCATTCCAACTATGGTTCTAAGACTGACTAAAAGACCGATGACTAAGGGACCGAGGTCAAAAATACAAGCAGCAGAAATTGGGTTTCTCTGTAGCATGGCTAGGATTCACCACAGAGATAAGGTGAGAAGCTTGGAATTGAGCCGCTGCTGCTCTGTGTCGAAAGGAGCTAGTTGAGGTAGTAGGGTCACCTGGGAGGTTTTCCATGTACACCCAAATAGGAGAAAACCCCAGATTAGATCCACAACTAGCTGGAGAGCTTACAACCAACCAAACCTAGTCTAAAATGAGCAACTCCACTCTGGAAACTAACTGAAACCAAACTCAATTCAATAAAGAAAATATAACTAAATAAAACAAAAATCATGAAGCCTTACAGATTATAATTATAAACCACCATGATTGTTAAATAGGCCTTTACTATGAGCTTAATGATAGACTCGCTACTGTTTCCAAGTAATACAATGTTTCTACCTGTCAAGTGTGATCTGTCTAACAATGTCCAGTGCTCGTCAGCGGCTATAGCAGTGGATCTCTTTCTGATTTACGTTGTCAGGCCTCTATACAGAGCATCAGGGCTATTTCACTACATTCACCTCTGATTGTTGTCAGAATACACAGGGAGCTGCAACAATGAAGGAAACATGGTTCATGTAAGATAAGGGCTGGCAACAGTAGCACTGCAGGAGAACACATGAAGCTTCCTCTCCACATTAAACACACTCCAGCAAGCTTTGCACATAAACGGAGCATCAAGGAGGGGAAAAAAATCCAGCTGGACTGCAGTAGTCTACTTGTGAGCCTTGTAGTTTGAGGAGGGTCTGACAATTTACAGGTCTGTGTATTGCAAATGTTGCGTCAGTTAGGCTCTAGGGTACAGAGTGACTGAGCTCTTCCTGTCTGTGGAGAAGCAAATTTCAGGATATAAAGATAGAGGATTTTTCCACACCAGTGCCTCAGATAATATCAGGAGAATGGGGTCAGGAATAATGTCCTTCCTCATATGTAGCACACAGGCAAGTCAATGATTTTCACACATGCGTTAAAAGCTCTAGTTTACTGCGCGCTGCCAGATACAGATAGATGCAAGACGTCTGGTTGAAGTTCAGCAGGAATAATGAAGACTAAGACGACGAAGAAGAAGCTCAAATGACAATTTCTATACACATGGTAGCTTAGAGAGAAGACAGAAAGTGCAAAAGTGTTTGTGTTCATTTGGTTAAAACGGGAAGCTCACATTTCTTGTTCCCACTACTGTGTGAGTTTACACACACAAGGGCTACAGGTTTAATAAAAAGAGGTGTACAAAGAGGGAATTACGAAATCAATCTAATTTTTTTTTGTCATGACTAGTGACAAAAATGGAAAATCTCCATCTTTAAGATGAACTAAACCATTTTTTTTCCAAATGAAATTGTTTAACAGAACTGGTCAAGAAATTTGACGGAGCAGAAACAAACGGGAGGTTAAAGGAGTCAAACGGAAAAATGACTAAACTGATAAACTGCCTGAGGAGCAAAACTGCTTCTAGACTGGAGTGGGCAACGTAATATTGTGCTGCAATTTTTCCCACTGAAATTTATGTGGCAAGCTTCTCCTTCTGCTGCTTCTTCTTTGCCCGAGACAACTCACTCTGCTTTTTAATGTAAAACAGCCTGAAATATTAGGGCTTCAACGAAGAGAAAAGCAAAACCTTTAGTTTTACTTTGCCTCTGGGTCTTGGGAACGAGTTCAGTGTTTCCAAACACAAGGTGGCGAGCAGTTGCTAAAAGCCAGGAGCTGCATCTTCAAGGAAGTCTTCAAGACACACTAATTAAAATAAACTCAAATAGAACTGAAAGCCTTCTTAATTGCCAATTTATCCCAACTCTATGATTCAAGACTAATTTTACCCAAGCAAATAAAAGTCCCTGAAATAAAAGTTTTAAATCTGTTCATTGTGTCACTTAAATAACAGGTGGAACCCAAAACAAGACTTGTGTGAAAAAACTGAACACCAGTCTTTGTTTGTCCATCGGTGTTCATTGTATTCAAACTTTGCAGGTAAAGCACATTGTTTGAAGTTCATCAGATGAGTAGTTCTCCTTTTTTTCTTCTCAGTTACCAGTGTTTCCTCTACAGTGACTGCTGCCTGCTCTGCTCTGTGTGTAGGAGGATGTTTATTTTTGGCCATCTTTATAAGGACATTTGATGCATTCCAAAGCCTCTTAGCAAAAGTTTAAGATAACAAATGAGTGCTAAACTCTTAAAGGTTTGTTTCAATTTCAGCATTTGTGAGTACGCTGGTCTGAGTATTGTAAATGCCATATAGTGATCAGCACATGGATCTGTGTGGACTACACTACACACGCACCCTTCAAGGAGACTCTGGAGAGACGAATCTCGTTTCTCCGTCTGGCAATCTGAGGGACAAGTCTGGGTTTGGCGGTTACCAGGAGAACGGTACTTGTCTGACTGCATTCTGCCAAGTGAGAAGTTTGGGGGGTGGGGGGGGATTATAGCATGGAGTTATGTTTTTTAGGAGTTGGGCTTGCTCCCCTAGTACCAGTGAAATAATGCTTAAGCACATCAAGACATGTTGGACAATTTCAAGCTCCCAAATTTGTTGAAAAAGTTTGGGGATGGTCCAGCATGACCAGTGCATAAAGCAATGTCTATAAAGACATGGATGAGCGAGCTTGGAGTGGAACCTCTGTATGAATGGTCAAAATGAGTTGAAGCAGTTTTAGCTGCAAAGGGTGGGCCCACATCACATTGAACCCTATGATTAAGAATGGGATTTCAACTCAAGCACATTTGTGTTTCAAGATATACCAGCAAATACTTTTGTCATTATGGTGACATGGTGGTAACCAGATGCACAGAGCCTGAAATCAGCCATCAGCAACAACAACAACAACAATCTGACATGCAAAACATTTTACATGCAGATGAGGCTAAACCAAGTCTTACCCCTTGAACATGCCTTTGTAATGCTATCAATAAATGAGAGCAGGCCAAAAAGTTCTAACAAAGATTTCATTTGATTTATTGTTTCTGGTTTCGTGTGACAGATTATATCATTCACACCTTATCTGCATGAACAGTTCTTGATTCTGCACTAAAACACATGCACGCAGCAAATACGTCCTTCCAGCGGTCCTCTTTTTCCAAACAATAACTTAATAATTGTCTGCATGCAATGTATTTAGGTTACATCTATAAATGACAGCTGTATAAACATGGGTTACAGGCAGGGCTCTAGGTCCTCTACAAGAGTAAGATCTGTGTTTCTGAAAAATTTTGCTTTTGAATTTTAACTTGTTCCACCTGCTGCTAATTGTTTAGCATGTTCACAAAGTTATTTAGTCATAGTGCCAATCCACAAGTAATTCCGCACTTCATTAGAGCTATTAAAGAACTCACTCTGTAGCTGGAAGCATGAAAGACAACTGATGACACTTAATGGAGGAAGCTCCTTCCATGGTAGACATTTGACATATTAAAGCTTCAGTAAATGAAGAAAACACAAAGAACTAACAGCAGCAATACACCAGCTGCTGAATTACTTTTCTCTAACACACGTTACAGGCTGGTTTCCAAGGTTGTATTTGAAGTACCTGCATCTCAAATCCTCATAAAAAGATCTCACTGAGGGTTTAAAAAAGTAGAATAAAGAATAGAATAAAGAACTGAATTTATTATTTGCATGTTTAATTAGGCCTTTGTTTAACCTCCAAAGATAAGACACCTGATCCACACGCACACAGACATCAGCCACATACTTTGTGAAAAATGACATATCTGTGATACAGTGACATGGGTATATGGGGTGTAAGTACCCTAAAGGCAATGCCATTTCATAAGGAGCATGCCTTCATGCTAGCTGAAGTCCCTATTTTTGCGGGCGAATAAGTGATATCACAAAGATGGGTCATCTGTCAGATAGAAGACATTAGGGAAATTGTCTTTGAGAGATGACACAGTTTGCGCAGCAGGATGACAGCCAGGCTGCAGGCACAATGTCTAATCCGGTATCTATGGTCAGCTAAACGGTGTACCGCTGACCTTGCCTGTCCATCCCTATACTTGCTTCTCTCTGTCGAGGACAGATAATTGGCAAAGTATCATGACATCTACTACACAAAAGTGGCTTTCCACCAGAGTGTATAGCTGCATGATTCGGGGAGTGGGGGGGGAGATTTGGTTACAAGTATGTGGCACAGTTAGATTATATCTAGACACTTATTGCTTAAAAACCCTGTCTTTCTAGAGTGGATTTTGTGAAATTAAAAACAGAATTCAACTAAAAGTCAAGAAAATCAGGTTGAGCTGATAGGAAGGGACTTTGACCGTGAAGCCTGTCTCCCAAGGGCATCTGTCACTCCCCACTGGCCTCCTCTGCCATCACTGGAGGGATGAGAGACAACAGGCCCAGGCAGGCAGGAGCATACTCCTGTGCCTGGGGAAACCTGCATGGAAACCACGTAGAGGGAAATTGAGGAATGAATAACACAAGTTTCGTCTGGTTCGTTTGTGAATAAAACACACTAGAAAAATGCCAAAGACTGGGCAACAGAGATCATTTAACTTCATTTTTTAACTACAAAAGCACTACTTTAGTGACTCTGATTGCCTACATGTGATGCATTTAGGGGAAATCTGTAAATAAACATGGGTTACGCTCTCTCTGAATGGACATGGCTCTAGTTCCTCTAAAAGAGGAATAAGATCTGCTTTCATGAGTTCAGGAAAAAAAGACATTTGAACAACCTGTCAGTATTGACAGTTTCTGCATGACTCAGTTATTACCTTGTCGTTTTAATTTAATTTTTTTTAAAATGTACATGAGTAACGGTACCTGCTGCTAACTGTTCAACATGCTCACAAAAGGATTTAGTCATTCAGTGTGCAATTTATTCAGCACTTCATTAGCAGATATTAAAGTACTCACTCTGTAGCTGCGAGCACGAACAACTGACAACACTTAACAGAGAAAGCTCGCTCCATGTTACTGTTTATTAGTAACATCAAATGCAACCAAGGTAAACACACAACTTTCTGGTAAATACAGAAAATATACATAAAAAAGTCTCAGAGAGCAGCTCATGGCCACACAGTGGGCTGCGGAAGATAGTAAAGTTGGGCCAAAGAAGTGATTTACAACAGACAAATGTATGATAAAGATTTCTGATGTAAAGTTTAGTCAGAGTTGCCATCATACGTTTACAATTAAAAACAGAACCAGGGAAACAAAGCCACAGGATTTATCAACTGTCATTCTTACTCAACCGTTTGATCCTGAACAGTTTTCATTTTCGTGTTGATAGTGGGAAGGAACTGTCACGCAATTCAAGCACAGCTTTCAAATTTAAATCAACCCACAAAACGCAAATCAGCAGAATATCAAAATGAACGGCCGAAAACACAAAGAAAGCTCACGAGGCCAGCGTGATGGTCAGATTTGTGAATAAAGGTTTGTGTGGGCCGCTGAGAAGTTTCATATTTCAAACTGAGGTGCGGCAGTTTGGATTCTGGGAACAGGTGCTCCGTAACATGCCATGGGTATTGCTGCTGAAATAGTAAAGTTTGGAAACCTCACAATCCAAGCAACAGACTTTTTCTTATTTTTCAAATCTCAAATCACGGATCACCATGTACCCCAACCAGAAGCCTTGGATGAACCGTGATGTTCGTCTCCTCCTGAAGGTCCGCAACACTGCCTTTAGGTCAGGAGATGCACACGCCTACAGTACAGCCAGGGCTAATCTAAAGAAGGGCATCAAAAAAGCCAAACACCATTACAAAAAGAAGGTAGAAGAACACTTCTCCAACTCCAACCCCCGACGCATGTGGCAAGGACTCCAGACCATCACAGACTACAGGACCACCAAACCCTCCCCCGCATCCTCTGATGTCTCCTTCCTCAACGAGCTCAACAACTTTTATGCTAGTTTTGAGCGAGGGAACCCCACAACCACAACAGACATGACGCCAGACCACCAACCTCTGACTCTCTCCCCCACCGATGTAGGAGCGGTGCTGAGCAGGATTAATGTCCACAAGGCTGCAGGGTCCTGATGGCATCCCCGGGCGTGTTCTCAGAGCGTGTTCTGGGGAGCTTGCAGGAGTGCTCACAGACATATTCAATCTGTCCTTGGCCCACGCTGTGGTACCGGCCTGCTTCAAATCCACCTCCATCGTCCCGATACCCAAAAACTCCAACCCATCTAGCCTCAATGACTACCGCCCAGTAGCACTCACCCCCATCATCACTAAGTGCTTAGAGCGACTGGTCCTAGCACACTTCAAATCCTGTCTCCCCCCCCTGGCCTCATCAGTGACAACGATGAGGTCGCCTACAGGGAGGAGGTGGATCGTCTGGCTGAGTGGTGCGACAGAAACAACCTGCTGCTTAACACCGAGAAGACCAAGGAGCTCATCGTGGACTACAGGAGGAATGCTGACCCACATCCACCCGTCCACATTAAGGGGACGGCTGTGGAGCGTGTGAGCAGCTTCAAGTTCCTGGGAGTCCACATCTCCGAGGATCTCACCTGGACGACCAACTGCTCCAAGCTGGTCAAGAAGGCTCACCAGCGCCTCTTCTTCTTGAGGACTGAGGAAGAACCACCTGTCCTCAGACATCCTGGTGAACTTCTATCGCTGCACCATCGAGAGCATCCTGACCAACTGTATAACAGTCTGGTACGGGAACTACTCTGCCTCGGACCGGAAGGCGTTGCAGAGGGTCGTGAAAACTGCCCAGCGCATCGCCGGAGCACTACTTCCTGCCATAAAGGACATCTACAGGAAGCAGTGTCTGAAAAGGGCTGGGAAAATCATCAAAGACCCCAGTCACCCATCACATAGATTCTTCACCCTCCTGCCCTCTGGGAGGCGCTACAGGAGCCTCCGGACTAAGGCCACCAGGTACCGGAACAGCTTCTTCCCCACAGCTGTCAGACTCCTGAACTCTGCCTCCTGACATCTGACCCACGTTAAACTCGTGGACTGGACTGGACTGGATGCGAACACGCGCGAGCGCGCACGCACACGCACGCAATAACATGGACTGAACCATCACTCACAACCACTAGCACTTTATATAGCCTCTGTAGAAATTATCCACATATCTCACTTATCTTAACTGCACAACTGTATAGTTCTGTGTAAATAATCATTCTGTACATACGATCATTTTTAAATCCTACAACTGTTTATAACTTGCATAGTTCCCATTTCTGTATAGCTGTATATCTCAGATTTCTGTATAGTTTTTTATTCCATATTTATAACCTGTTCATAGCTTGTACTCACTACACTCACACTTCATAACATACTTCATACCGTGTACATTATACCATACCATAATAGACCCATTTCTGTAATATACTTACATATCTATATTATTGCTAATATATATTCTAATATCTATATCACGGCTAAAGCACTTCTGGATGGATGCAAACTGCATTTCGTTGTCCTGTACCTGTGCATGTGCAATGACAATAAAGTTGAATTCTATTCTATTCTCAAATGATTATCTGCCTTCAAAACCCTCGAACAGGTCAGGATACATTCATGACTAAATATAGTTTGGGCTAGGGCTGTTCGATATAACGATGTATATCAGATGACGATGTAAAAACGTCTATCGTTTCATTTTACGCTATCGTTTGTTTCGTGGTGTCGCAAAATAAACTGTTTACGGCAATATTTTTTCATCCTTTTGATGGTCACTGCAGTGGCTATATTAATTTCTTAAAGTTCTTTCTCTTATATTTTATATAACCACACTACTGACAGACAAGCACCTGTTTTTATGCGTTGTGGTTAGCAACAGCGACGGTAACACCCTCGCGTGTCTGCTTGTTTATGTTCCACATAAACTTTTCACAATAAAGCTCAAGATCCTGTTGAGACTTTTCAAAATAAACTGAATCACGTGAAAGAGCAGATTATTTACGGATGAGAAGTAAAAAAGAGCCACCAGGTGCTAAAAAATAAACCTTAGACTCAAACGTTAGAACAGGCTTTTCCCCGCAGCACGCCGTGTAATAAATACTCAAAGAAAACGCGGCCGTTACAACTTATGTCTAAAAATGTATAGTTTCATGCATCGGTTAAAACACTCAACTCCAGCTACATGACGCGCAGCTGGAAACACTTCCTGCAAGTCGAGCTGCCCAAGATTCACAGAATTTACAGAAAATGTTACATTTTTGTGATTTATATCGTTATCGGGACGATAGATGTCTTATATCGGGATATGAGACTTTAGTCATATCGCACAGCCCTAGTTTGGGCTGGGGACTCTACCCCACATCGATTTTTTTTATCCTTTCTTTTTGCGTCAAGTCCAGCAGCAATGATAGCAACCTGAAGGTTGAAGGACAAAATTTCATGAAAATATCAATTACTGGTTACCATAACTCTGTTCTCATAATACAGGAGCAGGTCATGTCCAGTGAGTGTGAAGAACAGACAGCCCTACACAGTAAAAGACCAGGTTAAATCCAGTTATCAAGGTCTCCATATCAATACAATGATTGTGGAGTATCATGAATTGCTTTTAAATTCTTACTCTCAATAAAAGCTAAAAGCCAGTTTGACCTCATTTTGCTCTAAAAGTTTGTTGTGTTACAACATATCGACATTAAAACATGGATTTACCGCATAATGCACAGTGTTCATCCAAATCAATACCCCACAGTCTCTCTCTGCACACCGGGGATTTAAACGTCAGCCTCCACTTATGCAAACATGTTTCAGGGCTTCAGAACAAAAGAGATGTTAATTTCCATTCATGCTATCGCCCTCTCCACTGATCCCGAGCCGCAGGGCCATTATTCCACTCTGGTTCACTCCTTCACTCATGATACAAGACATGACTCCAAGTCCATTTAAACCTACAGTATGTTTTCATGCACTACACACATTAAACATTTACCAAAGTGGTGCCAATACACCGACAGTACTGTTTCTCTAGGTAAAAGCTTTTAACAGTGCATGCTGTTGTTTTTATAGTGAATATTCTATCGGTGCTTTCATCTAGATGCATTTCTTTGATTACCGAGGACAAAGACCTTGTTAGCCAGTAGGATAAATGACTCAAAATACCAGCAATGCTGAGGTCAAACAGAACAGAATGCTGACAAAGACTGACGTAAACGGAGGTTGATGAAATCCTGAAAAGAGAGCAAAGCTGTCTCAGCCTAACAGGTGCGACACAAATAGCTCAAGACAGTCGAGGAAATGTCCGTCAAAGATGATCTGTGGACACCCACACAGTCCAAAGAACAAGTCTAATCAGCCAAGTAACTGCAAACACTTCCGTGGGTGTACGGAGGCTTTGACAAATGAAAATCAGCTTCAGAATGAATTTACTCCAGCCGGCCACTGTCTACTGCTCAGACAACCTGAAACACGCTCAGTCTTATGCCATAACATGGAACACTGAAAGTTATCCCCAGTTATCCCCCCAAGATGGGGATATTAGAGAGAATATATGAACAACACTACATCCAAAATTGTTCTTTTAATTATACTTCTAATCATTTAGAAGCATCTAATCACTTGAAACTCCTATCAGCACAAAAGCATCTATTCTTGAGTAGGTATTCAGAAAAACAACGTGATAATAAGTTATCATCAGCATGTTATTGTCTCTATAAAAGAATGATTGTATTGGGCGTAGACAGCAAGAAGGAATCACCATTCCTGAAAGGCGAACCTGACTTTTCACTTTCCAATACCCAAAAGCAATCAGATTACTAACTAGCATATAGTCACATCCGAGAAGCTAGAACCTGTATTTTGTTGGCAATTTGCTTTTATTCTTGATTAACATAAATTATGGTTTTAATTTCTACTGATCAAGTAGAAGGAACAAAACTAGTACTGATCAGAATAAAAAAAAAATAAAGATAAAACTCCAGTATACCAATGATCAAATCTATTTTTGCTCGCCATTAAGACACAGGTAGCTGCTGCAGACTTCTCCTGAATGATAGGTGATGTCACTCAGACAATACTGATACATCAGGGCTGATATAGGAAGAAAATAAGTGAACACCAGAAACAAAAACATTGTCTAGACATAGCTGGCTCTCCTGCTAGCAACTGGTACTCAAGACAGAGGAAAACTAATTAGATCAGTCCATTGTTCAGTATCAGTATCAGATATCCTATGACCTTTGCAAGGTTTGTAAACTTTGACCATGTGGTGCCAGAAAGTGGCTGTTCAGCATAAGCATATCTTTGCATACCCTGTAGGAAATAAAACAAACAAAAACAAAAAACAAAGCAGCCCTAATATGGAAGTAAAACTAAAACATCCCAAGTCTAACGGCATATCAAAATGTTTCCATTCTGCATTCAGGATTTGTAGCACCAAGTTCTGCTAACTGATTTTTGTATAACAGACCAATGTCTGACTATAGCTACAGACAAAGAGATACAACCCTAATAGAGCTGCGTTGTATCAGGAAGGCCATAAAGTCAGTGCAAAATCAAACACGTACATCCATCTGCTGTGGCGACCTCTGGACAAATGAGGTAGTAGCCGAAAGTACCTTGTTAGACGCGGGACATATACGAAAAAAAAAAGAAAGAAAAAAAAAAAAAAAAAGAGTCAAGTTATAGACTTACAGATTCTGATTTCAATGACTGAAACTGAGGGGGGGGGGGGAGTCTGGGCTTTCTGAATTCATGGATGCAGATTATCTTCCATCATACTATAACCACAACTAAGTAGTTGTAAGACTGCATAAATGCTAGCAAGCAGTTTGGTGTGTGGGTGGCATAAAGTGACATAGACAGCGTGGAGTCTTGTTATGAGCCCATGAGTTGAAAGTTTTCAGTGTTGCCAACTTGGTCTTTTGAAACTGCATGTGACGAACAAGGGTTCAATGTGATTGTGAAGCTGCACGCTCGCTGGCTAACAACTTGTGATTGACAAGCCAGTAAGACCCCCAAGTAATGAAATGACTGCCTGAGCCCATAAAATCCTTAGGAAAGTATCTTTTAAGGCCAGCTAAAGCTACGTCGACAGTTTATACTGTCTGTGGTTTGCATACTTCTCCTGCTAACATACTGATGCGGCACACATGGTGTTTAAATGGTGATAAATTCTAATGAAGCTTTTACAGATACCAATTCTGAACGATTTCTCTCAGTCCACACACTCAGCCGTGTATATAGTTGCGCTGCTTCTCTTGGAAACGTCACATTCCCGGTGAACAAAGAGTGACGAAAGCAAACAAGTGTGCAGAGTCTGAACATTCAGTCATCATCTTTGATCTCATCGCAGGTCAGACAGTCAACCCACTCACACAACATGAAATGAAAACTTAATCCCACTGGCTTTAATGCACCTGTTGTGAGCATGACAGTCTGATCAGACCTAACACAATTACAATGCTTTCAACAACAAAAACAACAACAACTTTCCACAGAGCACTAAGGTTCACACGTTTGAGGCATCTTCCTTGCTTAACATATGTTTCTCAATAGCGGGATAGTTCATATTTGATGCATGGAAGTCCTGGCAATCAAGATTTATCCTGTAAAAAGTGGCCTAATGAATTCTAACGGCCACTCTTTGTCGCAGCTATAACAGCACATCTGTGCTTTATTTCTGCTGACATAACGTAAACCTGCAGACAAATAAAAGGACAAAACATGCTGTAAAAAAAAAACAAAAAAAAAAACCTTATTTATAGCATGCTGTAGTTGTAGACGTTAATGTTAAAGTAACAGGCTCCCTGCTATTGAGATTACAGCTTCAATACACGATTCATAGGAAGGATTCAAACACTTTGGTGTGAATACTACTCGCGAGCTTAATTACAGGTCTTGCACCGTCTTTTTCCTTTTGTCATTCTCTTTCATGAACATAAATAAACAAACAAAAAGTGGTGCAATTTCTTGTCCACTTCTCTTTTTGTGATACTCTCATTGAGCTGCATCAGTGTCTTTGCTTTTCGTTTCCTGTCCTCTGCACTTCAGCACTGTGTAATTTACTAATTCAAACAAGTCATTTCATCATTAGAAGTTTGAGCTACTGATATATTCTGAGCCCATTAGCCTGACACGTGCCTCTGGAGTCAGAACTGCTGTGTCTAGGCTAGTTGATGTTGCTAAGCTCTGATAGGGTAGGAGATAGCGGCACACCCTGGTTGCTAGTCCCTTTACAGGACTAACACAAAGAGACAGAACCTTTCATGCTTATAGCCGATTTATCTAACATGTATGTTTTGGGACTGTAGGAAGCCAGAGAGAATCCACACAGGTACAGGGAGAGCATGCCAACCGCCCACACCTATGCAAACGGCAGGACCAAAACACAGCAACAATTCACCTTTTCTGTTAGACTGGGATCAGTTTTGAGTTTCTTCTTTTATCGAAATATGTTAGGTGATTCACCTTACTGCCTGAGGATCCTGAGGAATAACATTATTATCAACATCACTAGAACTATGTTGATCTTATGGTGCCCAGTCCTTCATTAGTTGAAGCAGATTTACGGTTTACTTTACTAAGCACATTTGCAGGACTACCACGAGAGCTCACACAGACTGTATGCCAAGCAGCATCAGTCCACTTTTGCAGTGCTACCAGCAAGTCCTTCTGCTCTGGTCCAAATGTGAGAATACCTTACAATTAGAGCTGGGCGATATGAGATTTTTTCATATCACGATATGTTTTTTTCATTTCAGGCGATAATGATATATATCACGATATAAGCCAAATAACTATATTTGTAAGATTTAAATGTGCCGTTGCTCACAAGTAAAATGTGAAATAATCAGCAGCTTGTTTTTATTTAAATATTTATTTCCCATAATAAGTTCAACAGGGTAGATGTACTTAAGGAACATGAGACTTTTTCAGATAAATAAAGGCAAATATTGCAAACTACACAAAAGACAGCCGCTAAAGCGTTTAAGTTTCAAAATAGAACAAACGAAACAGACTAAATTGTCAATTCCACTTAGAAACAAAATATTAATTCTAAAAATAAATCTTAGTTTGTTTTACAGAAGGACAAAACTGACTAACTTTTGTCAATATCAAATAAACTGAGAACTAAAAGGAAATTCTCAATCTCTCCTTGTTGTATAGCTGAGCTTTTCAAACAGTGTTAACAGTTACTTTAGTCTGACAAAAGCCGAATGACGAATTAGCGCTTCCAGTCAGAGACTGAGGCTACGTCCACACGTACACGGGTATTTTTGAAAACTGAGATTTTCCGTTTTCGTTTTAAAAAATAATCCCGTCCACACATAAAGGCAGAAATGAAGGAAAACGCTGCTATGAACATGCCAAAGCAGCAGGTGGCGCTAGATTCCTAACCGTGCAGAAATGTTGGCCAATCAGAAGTCTAGAAGCCTCGGTGGGAAAAAGTAAACAAAGCTGGGGCATAGAAGCAGAACCGAGTCGTATGCGTGGAGGGACAGTAACTGTGTGTATATGTAAGCATTTAAACACTGCAGAGAGTAGAATTAACAGTAACAGTATTGTAGAAATTCATTTCACTGAAACAATAACGTGGCGCACAGTGTGACGCATGCACCAGTTTATTGTATTTCCAGACTTGCTTTCGGCACAATTTACAGTGCACGCTACTCTGTTTTTTGTCAGACTTGAAATAGCCGAAATACCTTCACACTACGGAGCTTCTATGGCTCTTCCGTTCGACAATCTCTCCGGCATTGCAACCATCATCTGTTTTCTCTTCGGTCACGCTCGGTTGATTTTTCTAGTCGGCACACTCATTTCCTCCATTACCCGCTGGCTGCTTCCCAAACAAACACACGTGCAGCTTGGCATTTGTGCTGTACGTAACAAGTCACGCGACGTGACGCTGCGGCTGTGATTGGTTCGGCTCTGCGCTACTTAATTTGGATTGGCTGACCTTTTTTTTTTTTTTTTTTTTTTGAGGACAAGAGCGGCAAGGTCTATCGCGATAGCTTAATTTCTCTATCGAGTAAAAGTTATATCGCGATACATATCGTTCTATCGCCCAGCTCTACTTACAATATAATTAATATTTTGCACTTTAAGTAATACAAATTAAAGTGCCAGTAGTATTTCAACAAAAACAATAATGTGCAAATAGGAAACTAAAAATGGCTTCTGTCCGTAAGTTTAAATAAAGCTTCAAATTAAATCAAAAAGACTATATTTTCCCATCCAAAATAATAAGCTTTCAGAGTTTCCAGATGTTTCAGTTCATGGAGTAATGATTGCAGTGGACATGCTGTGGAGTGAGTTTTGCTCTTATCCGTGAGATGATGTTCCCAGCTGCTGATAACCACACTAAAGATGTTCTCTGTCCTGACTTCAGCCATTTGAGAGGTGCATGAACCTCTTTACAGGACAAACTCATCTATTCAATTTTGCTTAATACTAGTAAAACAGAACAAAACAAACATTTACATGGTATTAGTACATGAAGTGTCGTCACATTTTTAAAGCTGATGTCATCCTTTATTGCAACCCCAATAATCAGCAGCCAACAAACCAGAAAAGGTGCAAAATTCCCACAACTGTCCATTAATTAGGAAAGAATGCAGCTCTCGGTTGAGTATCTAGTTTAGAAAAAAAAAAACATTAAAAAATAAAGAGAGATTAAGAGTGCATTCACCTCATAGTAACATAGCTACTTTAACCCTCAGCCTTCACTTGCACCCTCAAACTGTGAGAAAATCTGGAATTATAATTTAATTTCATATAAGCTGCCCCTGTGATCACCAAAACATCCTCATGCGAGTGTTTGTTACTGATAAAATGATCCACGATATCTACAAAGCACCACTGTTCTGTTTCTCCACAGGAGGTGATGCAACATCCGTCATGTGTGATAGTTAACCAAAAGCATAGCTTTAAGACTGCAGCATATTAATCTGTCAGAGCCCTTCCTGACATATTTGTAGACTTTCTGGACTGCAAACACAGCCTGAACAGACTCCAACTTATAATATCCATCATACGCCAAGATATTTACTTATCAGTCTTTAGGAACATCATAGATAAAAACAAGCAGCTAGGAGGACTCCTTGTTTAACAGTATGCTGTCAGTTAATTGGTATAAATAAAATCACAACCTTGTGCTTAAATGCTTCGGTCAGAATGCAACGTTTCATTCCATCCAATAAAACATTTATGTGAAATTGCATCATAAATTACTGATGAATTCTTGAGTTATGGCCAGAAAAGACATTTTGTGAGGTCATGATGGTGCAGACCATGGATACCATCTAAAATCTGGAAAAAGACCATTCATAAGATAGGATGCATGACTGGACAAAAAACAAATAATTAATTAAAATCATTCCAAAAGTACATAAATAGTTTTTGCACAGTTTCTTAAAACATGGCTTATCTGACCAATTTATTGTTAGATTAAATGCCAATTAGGATTCTGCCGATTACACAAAACTGCAAAAAGAGTGTTTATTACGATGAATCTACAGCAAAGTTTACAACACATTTGTTTGCCAAAAGTCCCACATAACAGGGCAGCACAGCATCATGTTAAGTATGGTATGCAGACCAATCATGAATACAGTCACAGTCACCCACAGGCCCATTTGGAGTCCAACTGTTAGCCAAACAGCAATGATTAGACTCCACAGCAGGAGCATTTAAAGCAACCAATACCCGCTTGTTTTCAGCATCGTAAAGTCTGGCCACTGAACCTGCTGCAAATGAAGGTGCTGAACCGTTTTCACTTTTGCTTGCAAGGCTTTCTATTAATGTTGATTTAAATTATGGGAAGATTTATGGAAAAAAAAAAAAAATCAGATTGCCCTTCCCTTAGAAATTGGAGTAGAAGCAATGTGCGATTTAAGATTGAGATCAAGTCTGATATCAGACTACAACATTTATTGAACACGGAAAGAAAAATATGGACTATAAATGTCGAAAGCTGTGACCTTGGACAAAAACTAGAGCACTGAAATAGTGCTGTATCGTCCACACTAAAAGATTGCAAAGACAATGCGGGGAACCGGGGTTTGAGCAGGTCTGCTTTGTGTTGAGAGGTAACAGTGCTAACTGACTCAACCTTGTCCCAGTGCCCTTGAGCACAAAATTCAGACTGTCACATACAAAAGGACAACCAGGACTGCCCACTGAACAGTTCATCTCATGCTTTTTCTGTCTTTTCCCATTTATGTTTTTTTTTTTTTCCCCACATGTCAGAACTGTCTGAGCATCAAAGCCACAAATGAAATTTGGTCGGAGCTGCATAATGATAACATCCTCAATTGTAATTATACCGCTCGGACCAAATTGGAGCTGCATAATGATAACTTGGATTCTTAAAAGCTATGCAAGTATATTTACATAGCTTTTAAGCAGAAGTAAAACTGTAGCAGGTAGCTCCACATCTTTGACTTAGCAGAATTTTTATAACAATAACATTACTCAGACTTTGAGAATAATAATAATAATAATAATAATAATTTTGCATCATAGCTGGCTCATCTCTTGCGCCTATGTCCATCTGCCCAGCAAACATTTCAAACTAACCAAACGTCGACTGCTGGTCTTTTCTTGATATCTAATCGATTCAAAGTTAGTCCTACTGGAGCTGTCCAGTCCAACCACATTTGAGTTTCACACATTTTGTAAAATTTGTATTAATTATTTATTGTGAAGAATCCGTTGGTAAAGTTTAGGTATTTGCAACAAACTTGGTTAGGGTTACAAAAAGATCCTGGATTGGGTTAAAAATAAAAGGACTCTCTCGGTTGCCATGGTAATGCCACCCTGCTTTCACTGAACAAAATGACACAATGTCTTCTGTTATGAAATGTACTTCCTATTCAAATGCAATACCTACACGTTTGAAGAAAAAAATTAACCCCTGCTGGATAATGGTAAGGTTTCAACTGACTGGAAATCAAAATGGGGACTCAGTAAGCCATTTTTTTTCTCTCTCCATCGTGATTTGTAATGCAGCAATTCTTAAATACAAAGTTTTCATTCATTTAAAGAAAATGTATTTTTTCTGTGGACCCACTGTAAAAACCATATCATTTATTTTATCTAATACTTATTTAATTTGGCATATTATGAATAATTAATAGAAAAAGATGTAAAACTTACGAAAATACAATTAAAAGCTCATAAATCTATACACTCCTTCACACTTCCAGAGCTGTTCAGTGGGCTCTTTGCCAGGCTGATTCTGGCCCCTGGGCCTTATGTTTGACACCCCTGCTTTAAAGTGATTTTTCAAATTTCGAAATTGCAAAGCATTAATGGCAAATGGCCTGTATTTGTATAGCGCTTTTCTAGTCCCTAAGGACCCCAAAGCGCTTTACACAACCAGTCATCCACCCATTCACACACACATTCACACACTGGTGATGGCAAGCTACAATGTAGCCACAGCCACCCTGGGGCGCACTGACAGAGGCGAGGCTGCCGGACACTGGCGCCACCGGGCCCTCTGACCACCACCAGTAGGCAACGGGTGAAGTGTCTTGCCCAAGGACACAACGACCGAGACTGTCCAAGCCGGGGCTCGAACCGGCAACCTTCCGATTACAAGGCGAACTCCCAACTCTTGAGCCACGATCGCCCCAATGTAATTAATTAGTTAATTAATGTAACTAATGTCCCATTTTATCTGGTTTTCATCACTTTAAAAGATCCAGAACAAATACTAGTACGTACACATAGCTATACATAGTATGAGTAGTACCAGATTGCAAATTACAGTGTATGTCATACCTTTAAAATCTGAATTAAACTTTAATGGCCAAATATCTCACTCCAAATCCTGTCGATCAAAGCCTGCAATACATTTTGCTCAACGCAAGTCCAGGTGCTCTATAGAGTGAAAGCTTTGAATTATTAATTAGCATGCCTTGTTGCTTCCTATGTTCACCACTTAGCAGTTTGTAAGCATTTTGCTCCATATAAATGAACCCGACTGTAGCCTGAGTCACGTCAAGATATCCAACCAGCCATTCGAGTGGAAACAACGACGACCTGTGATATTCGTGTCTGTCAGGTGAGTGTGTCTGATATTCTGTCTCCATCTGTCATTTGTGGAGCACACCAACAATTAGCTTCATTACTGATTTATCTGGCAACTACGCTCTCAGTTAATTAACCTATAAAATGTCAAAAACGGTGAAAAATGTGCATTGTAATTTTTTGAATGCACCAGACGCTTTTTTAATGTCCTATTGTGTCCGACTACAAATCCAAAAGCTATATGGAATTCATTTACTGATAGAAATGACAAAGAAAAGCACAAAATCATTACAAAAAGGTTTTCTTAATCTATAATTTAATCGGCTACTTTAAATGAACCGTCTGCAAATGCACAATTCTTATTTAATTAAGAAGAAATATATTCAACCTTATAAACAGCAAGCAATGCATTTCAATACAACACCACTTACACAGAATCAGTTATTAAAGCAAGTAACCACAATTATTTGAAAAAGCTCTACTGAAAGTAGGGCAAAGTTTAGCTTTTTAAAATCAATCTCTCTTTCTTTGCTCTGTTGCACAATCTCAGTCACACTTTTCACTCTTCTTAAACTTAACTTCATTTTTATTTTTTTTAAGAACTGTTGTATATAGAAAAGTTTTTGCACCATCTTACAATTATTTCCCTTGTGGGATCAATAAAACATCAATTGAACGAGCTGTTTATTTTTATTGAATCATTTGGCCAAAACATTAGTAGCTTATTAATCAATTAACCATACACCTGAAGCTGCAAGAGGTAACATGTTTCCACAACTTGGAATGTCCAAGAATAGACAAATAGCTTCCTTATTGACTCGTTTTTTCAACAAATGGTATTTAAAAAAAAGAAAAGAGGAAAAATTACTAAATTTACCCCATTTACTGTCTTACATCAACCTGTGATGCTGCATCAGTTTTAAACTATATAAATATATATAAAACTAGTGTGGAAGGATTTTAAAATGCTTCTGCTATTTATCATAATAAAGATATTACAAACAAACAAATATATCAGTATCATAAATGGCCATACTGTTTTTGTAAACGCTGATATCAGCCCTTTATTTTGCAGTCCATGCCCAATATAAAAAATAAATAAATAAAAAAAAAATTATAAAAACATAGTTACACAGGCCAAGAGACCAGTTGGCAACCACCTGTTGCTACAGAAAAAAATTGCATTCTTCTGCTAGTCGTAAGTGCCTGCTGAAGGTGCTTTGAAATCAAATGCTAAAGCCTCGTTCATGTCGGCCCAGAGTGTGGCGAGTGACGCAACGATAACCATCGGTCACTATGGAAAAATGTGTATGCCACAACCAGTTTGCTATTGCTAGGTGAAGTTGGTCACAAAGTGGTATACCACACAGAAAACCTGTGACTCCTTTGGCCAGTAGCAGATTGTCGAGTTCACCCGTAGTTTGCATGGAATTTGCTGATTTTTCTGCAAATGCTCGCCAACCACTGTCCGAGCAGTGAAAACTATCAAACATGAAATGCAAAGCGAAAATGACGGCCGTTCAGCTTCAACGCAAAATATGCCCTTTTTGATTTGGTTTGGTTCAGCAGTAATGCAAAACATCAACTTTTACAACGTTTTACAGTAGGACATTCAGCAAACCCCAAGTTTGTTAAATAACATGTTTACACAATATTTAGTTGTCATGATGCTGGGCGGTATTAGCCAATGCTTGTCTCGCTCTCTTTCATGTAAGTACATCTAAGTCACAGCAATAAGCATTTGTTTCTCTCAAACAGGTTTTGGGTTGATGTTATATGCATTAAGCATTAAAAATGTGTACTTTACCCTACAGCAAACAGAATACTTCTATTAGCTTTTGAAGGCTTTGAAATTATCTTCCCAATAGCAATAACTTCTTAAGTAACCTCATAGGACCTGGAAGAAAACAGGCCTATGTGAAGAAAAGACTTGAAGCTCATACTGGTGTTAGAGCAGGCTCCTGCATTATTAGATGGTCACCACTGAACCCATCATCCCCACACACACACACACACACACACTGGATGACAAAAGAGGGAAAAAAACAAAAAAAAAAACATCTTACCTGTATAACCTGCAACCCAACCCCATGAAGACACCATGGCCAGCAACCACTTGAACATGATGCCTTCAATGTGCCAGAAAACGGAGCGGTCCCATATTCTCAGGGGTTGAAGCAGCATCAGGTACAAGCAGTAGGATGGGATGGCTACACAGTTGTTGATGAACATAAAAGTGAAACGGAGCACGGATCTGAGGAGAACCCAGACCAGTTTCCCGGCCCCATCCAAGAGCTGTGCCATCCTGATACACACCGTCTGCAAAAGGACACACGCACGGCAGCAGTTAGCCTCTCCTACTGACTTGTTTCACAAGACAGGAAACAAGTCATGTGTGCAACTTGCATCACGTTATCCTCACTGTACACAAACTGTCTGAACCAATCCCCAAATTTACTCATAGCTATTACACACACATCCGTACACACACTCTAAACCAAGCAGAGTCTGCCGCTAACCGGCTGAGGCTATTTCACGGAATTTATATGTAACACACGCGTCCTGGACGCTGCAGTCACAGTATTGATAATGAAGATTTACTCTTAAATATGCCCGCTCCTTCTTCTTTAGCGACAGTCTGCTAGCGGCCAATCTTTTACAGTTTTCCTTGCAAAGACAGCACCATAAAAGGACCAGCCGCTCAGGACGCGGTCGAGTACTTCATGACATGCTAGCTAGCGGTGGAGTGAGTTAGCATAACGAGATTAGTTAATAAATATTGGCACTATTGCGAAATAGACCGACACGCACAGCATAGGAAGCTAAGACTTAACACTCCAGTGTTTTACGAGACAATAACACACGTTAACTCGTACGCTGGGTGTCTGGAGGCTCCTGCAAAGTGCAATAGCCGTGTGCCTCATCCAGAATATAGCCCGACCCCTGTAATTGAGTAGTAAAAGTCCTGTAGCTCATGTTACTCACCCGGTTACCGTCACTGAAGCATCCAAGGACGGCCGAAGGTGCAGCTAATTGTTGGAGCGAGATAAACGCTGTCACGTGTACCCAACCCAGGAGGTTAAGTTAGCAGTATTTGCAGGTCGGCATGGTCGGGCTATCAAACGTGGGGGTCAAAGGTGGAAATACTGCGCGATAAAACTGCGGCTGCACCCATTTAGCTATAAAACGCGATCTGCTTGGGAACACGCTCAATCCCGGAGGGCACCGTTAGCTCGCTAGCTGGCTAGCAAGCGACTCCACTCGAGCGCCGCTGGCTCCATCTCAGACACCGGGATAAATCCTCTGATGCATCATCATCATCATCGTCATCGTCAAGTTAGCCGACCTCCCATTAGCGAATATTGACGAGAGGCGGCTCAGCCGACGAGGGGAGGCCTGTTGGGATCAGCCCTGATCGTTAGACAAACGCGCCTTAAAATATGCACCGCAGGTACACATCAAATACAAAGATCAGCGATTTCTCGTCTCTAGCTTCCAAGAGCCGTTGTCTTTCTCCGGATGCCGATCACACCGCGTCAATGTACACAAAAGATCAACAGGATCGGAAATGATATGATCCTGCCTTCACAATAAAATCTTCTTAGTAGTAATCGTACAAAGTGAAGTCAGCTTTTTTTCTTTTTTTTGGTCTAGATATTATGCTATTAAATGAAAAATAAAAGGCTTAACTAAAAATCCTTACATGTCCACGCCAGGAACCTTTAGTATTTAGTCACTTTTGTAGATTAACATTGTTAAATGTTCTTATAAGGTTGGATTCCTCACTGAGAAGATAAAGTAGTTTGAGGAGCTCCTGAGAGAGAGAGGTAATAACAGAAGGAGGAAAGTTAGTAAATAAGGAAGTGCAAACGATTACTAAGGAGGAAGTGAGATTAGCTATTTAGAGGATGAAAAGCAGAACGGTCCATATGACATACCTGTGGAAGTATGAAGATATCTAGGAGAGCTCAGTGGACCTTTTTACACAGTCCACTGAAAGGATGAGGTGCAGAGGTGTAGTAGCTTCAGAGGGATAAGGATTATGATGATGATCATCATCACAGAGATCATTCCTGTTATCCAAATATCTGACTATAGTCTATACATTTAAACAATGATCACCCAAACAGAATTAGCAAAAATTAGCTTAATTATCGCACTTTTTTAGAGTTTAACTCAACAAATTATAAATTAAGTCAACCCTGAGCAGCTGCTGGAACAACTATTAGCCTATATTGGATGATTAACAAGACCCCCATCACACTTCCAGTATTCACTTTGTTTAATGTTTTAGGAAGATCATCCATATAAAAACGGAAACAAAACACCTGACAATATCCTTCCTAGTCAGATCACGCTGGTTACTAAAAAGGATGTAGGTTCCAATGAATAAGTCTTGATTAGTTCACTAAAGATTCAAATGTCTGATTATTTACAAAGTTACAAACAGATCATTGTCACATAATCATCATGTTTTTAATCTTTGAGCTTTTTTTTTCTCCATATTTATTTGTGCAATTTTTATACCTGAATATATTACATTTTTAAATGTATTCTTTTCGCAAAGTTATGAAAAGCTTTAATGTTGATGGTGTTGTCCTGTGAGGATGTTTTACATACATTTATGTATATGGTTTCTTTTACTGTTTAGTTTTTGCCATAATAAATCATTTCTAACTTTTTTGTGTAATGAAATGTTGGGCTCTTGTATTAAGAAAATTAAATGTTTCTAAACATTTATTGTTTGGCCAGATCTTGTATAAAATAAATTTTCACATTTATTTTATTTTTTACACTTTTTTTTTTTTAATTCTCCATAATTAAATATCTTGAACTTATAATATGAACTGTATTCTTAAATGTTTATTGCTCTGGTCATGTGATCATACTCTACTTATTCTTGTTTTTTGTTTTTAATACTTTTATTAGTTCAATAAAATATTACCTATATTATGGAATAATGTTATATATACTACAATACTACCACTACTACTAATGATGATGATAATAATATTGTAATCATTGCCACACTAGTTCAATGTGAACTAGAAACTAATTTGAATTTCTATTGCACAATGAGGTCATCGAGACACTGATTTTGAAAACCAAAAGCGGATGTTGTTGTTTTTTAAGAGCTTCTCGCTTGATCATCTGACGCCTGCCAGTAGTCTGAGTGCGCAGACTCCGAAGTGCTGATGGTTGGTTTCAGTCTACGACCACAAAAATAAATAATAAATTTAAAAAATCTTATGACTACATCTGAAGTCATCTCGGCACATTTCCAGTTAGTTTTTAAGCTCACATTTGGTTGTGGATATTTTATAATTATTATTTTTAACAGGCTTTGCCTTTTCTTCTCTAGGATTAGAAACAGCGTTATGGTATTTTAGGAACGCTGTGAGCGCAAAATTAATAATATTATAAAAGTTTAAAATAATTATAGCTCACTTTTAGGTGCTTAAATGCTGATGAACATAACAGGAAAGTCAACTGAGGGGTAAAAAATTAAAACGCTAAACTATCAAGAAAGTGTTAAATATGATATTATAGACCAGTCATTTAGATAAATATGAGGCTGACAGCACAGATTGTAATGGTCTTCAAATGAAGATGCCCCGTTAATTACTATGGGCTGCCCCCTGTTGGCTGTCTGTGCAACTGCATGTATGTAGGACGCTAAATCCAAGGACGTTTAGCATTAAACTATCCCAGAGAGGCTACTGCACGCAAGAAATCCTATTTGAGAATATGTGAAAAATTAAAAAGCTGCATTAAATTAGGCATTTTCATGTTATCCAGACAGCAAAAGATATAAAGATGAGCATAGATGAGCATAGATAAAAATAGATGAGTTAAAAAAATAAAGTGTTCAAAAAAAAAAAAAACACACTAAGTTATTATTTAAATCAATTTGGTATTTTAATCATTAAAAAATATGTACATATTTAATTTCTACAAGGTCAAGTGCAGAAGGTCAAACTGTAAGCGCTACTAGAAGCGAGTGTATGTGCTCCTCTGTGGCGCGGGCTGAGCTCCGCCCTGCTGCAGCTGGTGACGGAGTTGCTGGGAGTACGGGTCCTCCAGAGACTTTACTGACACCGTCGTCTTGGGCCCCGTCTTCCACTCTATGCCGCTCTCATCCACCACAGAGGCCTCCACGGTGACGGTGTGGGTGCCCAGGATGGAGAAATTCAGCAGGAACTGGGTGCTGAAGTAGTCGTTGTGGGGCTCCACACGCTGCTTGATCTCATTTGTTTTAGTATCTAGTGGAATCTGAAATGGGAAAAAAACTGTTTAAAACGTTTATACTGGTCAAACTGGTCTAATCTGTGTCATTTAATCCATCTAAACTATGTTGTAGTGAGTTGTCCAGTTTTAGAGATCAGCTGAGAAGATCTCTGACCTTTCTTAAACATAGTGAACTAGACAGCACCTCAGAGAAATTACAAGCTCATTACTCACAGCAACGCTAATGTCTATTAAGCTGCTTTGTTAGATACACGTTCTGCTGCTCAGTAATGAAAACATCCAATCAGCCAACCAGATAGCATCATCTCGATGCATTTAGGCATGCAGACGTCATCAAGACAACCTCTGAGTTCGAACTGAGCATCAGAGCATCAAAAGTTAAGGTGTATTTTTGGGCTTTTCGCCTTTATTTGAAAGTCGGGTAGTGCAGAGTAGACAGGAAAGAGGAGAGGAGAGAGCAGGGATATACGCAGCAAGGTGTCAGGGGTTGGACTTGCATGCAGAAGAGCATCTCTGACTGCACAACAGTGAAGCAAATGGGCTGCAGCTGCAGAACAAGAAACAGGAAGCTGTAGCTACAGTGGGGCAAAAAAGTATTTAGTCAGCCACCGATTGTGCAAGTTCCCCCACTTAAAATGATGACAGAGGTCAGTAATTTGCACCAGAGGTACACTTCAACTGTGAGAGACAGAATGTGAAAAAAAAATCCATGAATTCACATGGTAGGATTTGTAAAGAATTTATTCGTAAATCAGGGTGGAAAATAAGTATTTGGTCACCTCAAACATGGAAAATCTGTGGCTCTCACAGACCTGTAACGTCTTCTGTAAGAAGCTTTTCTGTCCCCCACTCGTTACCTGTATGAATGGCACCTGTTTGAACTCATCATCTGTATAAAAGACACCTGTCCACAGCCTCAAACAGTCAGACTCCAAACTCCGCCATGGCCAAGACCAAAGAGCTTTCGAAGGACACCAGGAAAAGTATTGTAGACCTGCACCAGACTGGGAAGAGTGAATCTACAATAGGCAAGCAGCTTGGTGTGAAAAAATCAACTGTGGGAGCAATCATCAGAAAATGGAAGACGTACAAGACCACTGATAATCTCCCTCGATCTGGGGCTCCACGCAAGATCTCATCCCGTGGGGTCAAAATGATCATGAGAACGGTGAGCAAAGATCCCAGAACCACACGGGGGGACCTGGTTAATGACCTGCAGAGAGCTGGGACCAAAGTAACAAAGGTCACCATCAGTAACACACTACAACGGCAGGGAATCAAATCCCGCAGTGCCAGACGTGTTCCGCTGCTGAAGCCAGTGCATGTCCAGGCCCGTCTGAAGTTTGCCAGAGAGCACATGGATGATACAGCAGAGGATTGGGAGAATGTCATGTGGTCAGATGAAACCAAAGTAGAACTTTTTGGTATAAACTCAACTCGTCGTGTTTGGAGGAAGAAGAATACTGAGTTGCATCCCAAGAACACCATACCTACTGTGAAGCATGGGGGTGGAAACATCATGCTATGGGGCTGTTTTTCTGCCAAGGGGACAGGACGACTGATCCGTGTTAAGGACAGAATGAATGGGGCCATGTATCGTGAGATTTTGAGCCAAAACCTCCTTCCATCAGTGAGAACTTTGAAGATGAAACGAGGCTGGGTCTTCCAACATGACAATGATCCAAAACACACCACCCGGGCAACAAAGGAGTGGCTCCGTAAGAAGCATTTGAAAGTCCTGGAGTGGCCTAGCCAGTCTCCAGACCTCAACCCCATAGAAAATCTGTGGTGGGAGTTGAAAATCCGTGTTGCTCGGCGACAGCCCCAAAACATCACTGCTCTCGAGAAGATCTGCATGGAGGAATGGGCCAAAATACCAGCTACTGTGTGTGCAAACCTGGTAAAGACCTATAGTAAACGTTTGACCTCTGTTATTGCCAACAAAGGTTATGTTACAAAGTATTGAGTTGTATTTTTGTTATTGACCAAATACTTATTTTCCACCCTAATTTACAAATAAATTCTTTACAAATCCTACCATGTGGATTCATGGATTTTTTTTTCACGTTCTGTCTCTCACAGTTGAAGTGTACCTCTGGTGCAAATTACTGACCTCTGTCATCATTTTAGGTGGGGGAACTTGCACAATCGGTGGCTGACTAAATACTTTTTTTGCCCCACTGTACAAATCACACGGGCTCATCAAAATCAATCTCTAGAAGCCTGGGAAAAGTTGCCTGCTCTGATGAATCTCAGTTTCTGGTGTAACTTAAAAATACAAAATCAAAAATCCACTTGACTGTGTTAAACTGGGACTCATTTGCAGTCATCTGTAATTATTACTATTGACAATAGTGGAAACTATATCCTGCAACATATATGTGGCTGGATAGTGACTGGGAAATTCGTCTTTTAGAACCAATAACATGCTCTTTATGAGGACATGGAGACCTATTTTTATGATATTTAAACAACAAAGAGAGAGTTTACAAATCTGTGTTTAGCATTGTACTCTGTCGCAACAATTGTAAAAGTGGCAATGAAAATAAGATTTGTGACGTCTAAGTTGTTTAAGTGTCAATACAAACTAAGTACATAAAAAAACTTTGACTGAGGCCACACACCTTGTAGTCAGGTCCCGTCTTGCTCTGAAGAACTGAGGTAACATTAAGACAGACTGACTGGATCTTTCTGAAGAGTCCCGGAGTTGAGCCGTGCTGCACCACACCCTCCACCTTCAAGGTCAGCTGCTGAGTGTTCTGCACTGGGATTGGCTCGCTCGGTGTTCGCGGGGATGGTGAAAGGGCGAGCTGGAAAAAACACAACACACATAAACCTTCAGAGTACCAAAGGAAGAATGTCTTCCTTCCTCTGATGAACACCCACCTTATCGACCAAAACAGCCAAGAGAGATGTACACGTTAAAATACTAAAGTGACACTGTGGAAACGTCTCATGCGTTCCTCTTACAGCGGGCTATTTCCTGGACTATTTCTTGGCTCGACGCACTGCTTTCCAAGAAGCCCAGCCAAGAAACAGTCCAGCACATAATCCCCATAAAAACACAGAGAGGTGATTTTACATAATATATGAATTAGTGCGCTTTAGAAGTGCTGGCAGGCAGATTTTACCTCGTCTCCAGTCTTTGTCCTGAGCTGAGCCTGCCGTCTCCCTGTATTAGCTACATATCTACTCCTAAGCGATATCAATCTTATTATCCAAGTCCAATAAGCAGCTAGCTTGGGGGAAGACAGCCTGTGGTGACTGTGCCTTAGAATATGCATATCATTATTGTGCTTTTCTCTTTAAACCAACGAAAAACAGTTACCTTGATGCTGGTGGACTGCAGCTTTTGGAAGAAATATCTCTGGAAAGACAGCGGCACCTTCAGCAAAGCTATGACAGCATCACAGAGACAGCTGGTGTGCTGAAAAAACAAGCAACACATTTTCATCATTTGCTCCCACTTCATTTTTGTCATTTCCATTTTTTTCCCCCAACCTTAAAGCAACTGAGTGGGGTCCTTTATGACCCTCGCTCTACTGTAATATGAAAGTTCTCCAATTTTTTATTTTATTTTTTTAACCGGACTTCATCTGTCGGTGCGACAGGTTCACGGAAAGTTATGTGAGGTAGTTTGCAGCCCCGCAAAATTTGCTTTTTTTGCTTTTAACATTATAGATTTTGGTTGTTTGTCTGTGTTTGTTTATGAGATGTTCAAAAAGAACACTAAAGTCCTAGGGTTAAATAAGGTAACACAGACTCTTTGTCAGAGCTACAGTATATGCAGACCATTTGTTGTCAGCCCCTGAGAACCCTTCTAATATTTGGGGTTATATTTCTAATTATTGTAATGTTTTCAGTGTTTCTACATATTCATCCATCCATCACCTCCCACTGATCCAACTTGGAGTTATGGAGACCGCCCTGTGACACTCTCCAGTCTTTCACAGGGCTAACACTGAGAGATGGACAACCATTCACACCTACGGCTAATTTAGAATCACCAGTTAACCTATCAAGCATGTGTTTGTCTGTGGGAGGAAGTACCTGGAATGAAGCCATGCACGAGTTTCTGCACAAACTGTGTGAAATATTACAAAACTGCAAACAAGACGTTTCTTTAGATTTTGTTAAAAAACATTAACAAATAACAGTCACGGACTGACTAAAGAAACATAATTTCATCCACACAATTTGGGATTTTTAACTCCTTTGTCTGTGGCATTAGTACCAGACCATCGATGATGAAGTACCGAGTGTTAATCTTACCAGATGTGAGACAGGAGGGTGTTTCTTGGTGAGGCTCTCCGCTTCCTCCAGCACGTGGTTAAAGACCGACATCATCCGTCGCTCATATTCGCTCTCCGTCTGGACAGACCCCACAGTGCCGTACTCCTGAAAACTACATTACAGAAACAGATGGAAGACATGTCGGGGGAATTCACAGAAGGGACCTGTTGCTGCAAAGCGCTTTCTCTACAGATCAGTCGAGTACACGGTCCAGTGGAGGAGCTTTTGTCAAATAAAATAAGGTGCATTTACTTTTATTACACTGTCATACATCTGTGGGCAGCTTATAAAGGGCTACCTCTACATGTGATGCTGAAAGCTAATAAAATAAAACCAAAATATAGAGGAAAAATCCTTAGTTTTACATTTGTTAGTTTGGTAAAAAAAATTCGATGACAAATTGCCTGATGAGGCACTGATGGACATGTTATCTGATATTCTGAAGGTCTACCAGTCTGTGAGTCTACTGCTTTAATGTGGTGGTGTTTTCATTGTAATATATGTGCAGATTTTCATAAACCTAGTCTTTGACACACGTCCTCCATGCAACAATAGCTAAAAACACTAAAACTACCACTGAAAGTCAAAAACTGGACTGAAACTAAACATATTCAAACAACAGAAGATCTGGACTATTCTAGAAGATACACCTGTGGTATCGTTTTGAAAATCTGAGGCAACTTCCTTCTCGAATGACTGTATTTACAAGATTTTCAGAAAACCTGATCGCTGAGATTCAAACTTGTCCGAGATTTTTCTAGATATGCCTATGGTATCAATTTGAGACTCCTATGTTGCCTCGTTCTGGAGTTATCGCATTCACAAACTTGGATATCCACATTGCCCGGCTGGCCAGCAGGGTGACAATAATGCCTTTTACGGCTGAAACAAAACTAAACTCAAACAAGAAATCTGGAAACTAAAAGTAAAGAAAACACAAAACTATAGTAACTCCGGTACAGAAAAACTCAACACAATCTAAACTAGATCCATTCAAATCAAATTATTTGTTGACACTCAGAGCAGCCCTCACCTGGCAGCCTGTGGGTCCAGTATCAAAGCTTCAATCACGTGGGAGACGAGCAAGCAGCTCTGCTGTTGTCTGGGCAAACAGTTAAAGAAAACTTAAGGACATAAGTTATGAGATGATATTTAAAAAAGAAAAAAAAAAGAGAGAGAGAAGAAGGAAAGTATAAAAGTATGATGATGTGCGTTTAAGGATACAACTCCACATTGCGAAGGGTTGCATAATCTGCATCAAACGACGACTGGTGTAAGTCAGCATAGCGAGCAGCAAGACTTCTGAACTCATCCATGCACACCTTCATCTGGAGAGAAGAGAAACGCATCGCAGCTTCACAACTATGCTTTTATTCCTCTAGATAAAGCTAGGCAAATAAAATAATTATACTGGCTTTTTGTCGTCCAGTGAAAAGATCCAAGTAAAACTGAGCTACTGACCCGGAGGCCCAAAAGGGAAAACTATATTGAACACTGACCTTAAATCAAATTTACCTCCTAATTAAAAGCAAATACCTCTTCAGCATGATGAACAATCTGCTCCAGTTTGCTGGTGCATTAACAGAAAGCCTAAATAGTGACCTTTGACATGCTGTAACCACAAATTCAAAATAAGTAAATAAATAAAAGGGAGTCCACTCCTCTCAGGCCAAAGTTCAGCATGTCACCTGCATTGAGATGCGGCCACAGCGTTGCAGCTCATTTCCTGAAGTGAGGGCGATGGTGGTTGCGATGGCGGGAGGAGGGCTGGTTTTCAGACTGTTGCAGGTACAAATGAGCTGCGACAAAGCTTGCAGGGTGTCGATCCGGAGCTTAATGAACTCGCACTGGAATGTGAGCGGGCTCAGAGGAGTGCTGGCAGCCTGCAGGGAGGGATTAATCAGATAAATAAGGACACAGCAGTTAAATAGTGGCGCGGCTTGAGTTGATCTAACGAGATTCTAGGTGAGTCACGTCATTAGCAGTTAGAGTTGCTTTGAAATCAGCTCTAATGGCACCCCTCTCCACACTGGCTATCAGCAGCTCTCAGCATCCTGTCACTGGTGATAGATAAACAGTATTAATGCTTTTTGACAAGCAGATGCCTGGCAGTTAACTGACTGTGAGGGAGGCGATGCCCTTTTGGTAGGAGCGCAAGGCCTCTGCGATGGCGCTCATGGCTCCGCTGTAGTCCCCGTCTTCCACGTGACTCAGGCACTGCTCAGCCTGGGAGAACTCCTTCAGGCTGCTCAGCCAGAAGTAGAAGTGCTCCGAGGCCACACGAGTCCGCACACACTGGTACAGCTCGCTGGAGAACTCGTGGCATCCCTGCAGGTGAACGATAAGAAAATAATCATCTTGCCGGAGACCCGAGGCACTTCGTGGCTGTTTGCAACACCGTTTTGATCCAAAGATCTCACCATGCGCGAGGCTTGCCGTGCAATGCGATACACCGTCCAGCCGTTAGCAACGTTCTCCAGCTGCTGTTTGATGACAGTCTTCACTTCGGCTGACAGAGACGACTGGCTTGCAACAAAAATCACTGTTGCCAAGGAAACCTGCAGCAGTGACAGTAGGGGGCGATGAGTGTGAAACTCTAGAGATCGGCGATATGTAAAGGCAGTAAAACAAGGAGGTAAATATTAACAGGATGCTCCTGTGAGGTTCCTCTACCTTCTATTAAAACATGAAGGCTAAATAAAACTGCATCATGTATCATTTAGTCTCACATCAGCTGATGCGTGAATCCTTGCACATCTCTCACCAGAAGCTCCTGCTGCTTATCGGTGGACGAGTGACTGGCCACCCGGTAGAGATCAACCAGATCCCCCAGCATACCGTCCCCCAGCACAGGCAGGTGGGTGGCGATGGCTGCCAGAGCGTGACACATGAGAACACGAGAGGAGTCGCAGGACAAGTGGAGCTGGCCGAGCAGGAATTCCACTGCAGACTGGCTGAGATGGGGTCGACTTTTCAGCAGCTTAACCAATGAGGTGAGAGCTGTCTAAAGTTGAAAACAAGAAAATGCAGAGATGGGTGTTACTACAGCAAAATGTAGGTAAGGGTTGGCTGATGAGTTGAATGTAAGGAGAGGCATGGAGAAACGCTCCCAAAATAATTCTCACCTCATTTGCAAAGTTTGTGCAGCTGGTATTAAAGAAAAATAGTTCTAATAGTTAACGAGTATTTTTCAGGCAAACATGAAGAACTACAGGCAACGTGCGCTCAACGCAGGCAATCACTGGGAGATTTTTGTTGTGGCAGATCCTTCGCAACTAATTTCATCCAGTGAGAACCAGAAACCTCCAGGAACCACCGTCAACCAGCTGCCGTTACACATTTCTGTCAGACAAATCCCTGAACCATGTACGCATGAGAAACTTCAATTGGTCCAGTGAGCAGGGCAGGAGTAACAATGAACCTGTAACTCTTAAAAGTCCAGCCAAACCAAACCAGTTTTCCAAATTTAAATTAAAATACATTGTGGTACTTTTTCAGATGTTTTATAATGTAAACTCTGCCTCCTCAGGGGTCTAATGTCTTACTTTCAGTGTGGCTTGTGCACTGGGGCTGTTGTCCTGACTGCACAGCATCAGAAGGGACTCCACTCCCAAAACTGTGTCCTGCTCCAGCTGTACTATATCTGAGGAGGGGGAGATGCACACAACAACAAATATTACCACACTGATTAAGAATTAAAAGCATCCACCAAATAGGTTATTGCCCAGTCTAACTAACCTTTCTCTGGACAGGAAATGGCAATGTTGGTGAGCACTATGACCCCGTGAGCTGCTACTGCCAGGTTGCTGTGGTAACAGCATTCCTGTGCCAACTTAACCAGGTCAGTGAGCCGGGGTGGAACCAAAGAGCCACCTGAGAAGAAAGTTTTAGAGAATGCAGATCAGTTCAGAGTGGCATTCTTTGTTTCCTAAATGCAGCGATTTAAGCGTAAACATTACCTCCCACATTACTAAAATACTGTTTGATCGCAATAGTTCCAGAGAGGGTGGCGAGAACGGCCAACATCCCCAGCTTCAAACTGTTGTAGGGGATAGTCAAAGCACATTCGCACAGCACCTGCAAAGGTAAAAGCTGTTAGATTGCAGACAGATTTTAAACATCACAACAACCCTACAGTGCAACTGTTGCCATCTGGGGCTCTACCTGAGTGTTTTCTCTTATCCACAGGTGAGGAGCCTTTTTAGCCAGGAGCTTTAAATCGTTAACTGCAAGTCTCTTCACAGCTTTTCTCGGATCATCTTTTAGGTACTGAAGGAGGAGCTGCAGCTGCAAACAGATTAGGAACCAAATCAGAGGTTCACCACAACAAACCGAAAGAAAGGAGGCATTGCTGTGTGCGAGCAAGTTGGGTCTACCTGCTTGGGGATATCTATGAGGGAAGAGGCGGCCAGCTGGGTGAAAGTATGCAGGGAGACGATGACCATGGGGGTGGAAGGATAAGAGTTCACCAGATGCTGTAAAAGCTCTCTGCTGCTGGATGCCAGGCTGGCGTCATGATGCATGTGCTGCAGCATGGGGATCAACTTCAGTTTCAGTTCCACAGGAGTGTCTAAACCTGAGGCGGAAGAAAAGATCAATGCAAACGTTATGTAAAAGATGCAGATGTTATCTGCTGGGTTATATTTGGGTTCAGCAAAATGTGTATTTGCAGTGTTTTGTGTTTCTTTTTCTCTGTGATTTCAGCATGAAAAAAAAAAAAAGAATAGCTGCACTCAGTTTAGTGAGAAAACTAAAAACAAAAGACATCAGTAATAATGAAGCTTTGAACCACGACAGCTCTCGTTTATCTTCACGTGATCTGAGACATTTTAAATACAGAATAAACATCTTACCTTGAATCATCTCACTAACTTTGTTGCAAATACCAGCTGCAAAGTCTCTGAAAATGAAAAAGAATTAATTAATTAAAAAGCCACACCACAATTAGATCATCTAAAACATCATCCCATACATCAGAGTTCACTTTTAGTCATCGTTTCCTTACTTTGACTGTGCAGAGAAGCTTGCGGCAGCAAAGATGGCTGCCTCGACTTCCACATTGTCGTGAGAGTCCAGGCTTTGGCGAATACTGTGGTGGGCATTCTTCCTCTCTGGGATGATGGAGGCCAAACTACCAAGCATCCTGAACACATAAGACAGCAGGAATTTTCTTTTGAAAAATCTGAGATGACTGAAAAAAACTGTGCACAACAAAGGTGAAGAAGAAAGTGCAGGCAGGGTGGAGTGGATGGAGACTAGTATTGGGGTAATTTGATGAAGATGTTACAATTCTCACAGAGAATGCACAGGATAAGAAAGGAGGGACACCTCAGGTTGAGCATATTGGAGTAAAAGTTAGAGAGGCAAGGCTGAGATGTTTTGGACATGTGCAGAGGAAGGACACTGGATACACTGCAAAGGATGCCAAAGCCAGGCAAGAAGGCCACAAAGGAGGTTTGTAGATGTAGTGAAGGAGGACATGCAGAGGGTTGACAGAAGAGTGTGCTAGGGTCAGATGCGCCACTCGTGTCTATTCATGATTTCACATTATTACCTCAGAGTGATGGCTCTGGCCACAGGGTCATTACTGTGGATGACTGAAAACACCCGTTTCACAAACTCATCCACATTGAGAATCTTCTCCAAATGTTTCTCACTCTGTTGAGTCACTTTGAGTACACAGAGACGTAGAAAGTTGTTACTGGAAAAGAGAAATAAGCTTCTATTAATAAAGATGTTTGTGGCACAGTAAAGCTCATCTTTAACTTCTCGCATCTTCTAAATAGATCTCACCAACTTCAACAACATTCTATTAAAAAGTGCATAAGATGCACACCTTTATTTATTTAGGCACTTTTGAATAAAATTAAAGTTTGAAAAATCCACTTAAGTAAGAATAGTTTGTTTCTTATTCTTTCTTAAAGTGAAATAAATTCACTCTTTTCTCTACACTCTGAAATGCATTCGGATGCCTATATTAAATTCAGCTATAAAGGAAGTGGGAAACAACTGTCAGTAAAGTAGCCTTTAACAAATAAATACATAAATAAATGATCATCTAAAGCAATCATACCCGAGCCTGAAGATGTCTGCTAGTTTTAAAAAAATGCAGAGTTGATGAGGATGGGAAAGGGGTACTTCTGGAAGAGTTTGGGGAACAAAACCACAGCCTCACACTGCTCACCGAGCTTCCCCGACCTCAACCCTGAAAATAAAGGAATTTCTCCACAACAAAGCAGGAAGTTTCCATATAGTCCCTAACACTTAACACTAGTGATGTGACGTTCTGTATCGAGGCTTCGAAGCTTGTGTCAAGTAATGGAGGGGGCGTTTCCGCGATGCGTGTATCGAGGCTTGCTTCATTTATGGGAGGAGCTGAAAATGATGATGTCCGAAGCCTCGGTGCCCAGCTGTACCACGTGACTGGTTCATGAAGTGGTTCGAACTTTGCCGCGAGCTATGACAGATATAAACCCCTCAGACTTCATTCAAAAATGTTGTTGTTTGATGGAGAGTTGCGGTTAGTGAGAGTTTGGAGACAGTTTGGAGGTTTATGAGAGTGAGGAGAGAAAGTCAGGAGAGAATGGAGCCAGCTAAGAAGAGGAGGATGTCCTCCCCTGTGTGGGAACATTTTGATCTTATTCCTCCCAACAAGGTATGTAAATTTCTACAGAAGATGTATTTTCATAATACTGATGGTGCAATACAATTTATGTTAAGCTGTTGTTACTTTTGTACAAGGTGAAGTGTTTGCTATGCGCCAGGGAGCTGGGATATAACAACAACACCTCATCCATGCTTAGGCACTACAGAGCTTTGCATGAGAATAAGGGGAACACCGATTGTGGAGCAAGACCAGGTGAGCCATCAAATGTCATGATAATATAGCATGCCGTAATGTTACTAAATGATATAACAATATTATACAACTGTAATAAGTTACATGTGTGATATTTATATTTGTGCTTTGTCTTTATTGTCTTTCCTCAGGAGAACAATCTCAAATACACACAGTGATTGCTCAGCACTGCTCTTCCTCTCTGGAATATCTTTTTATTCACTGCAAACCGTTTTATTCTCCGCGGGAGTTTGCTTCATTCATCCTGGCCGCTGTTTACATCCCGCCAGACGCAGATGCGCAGGCAGCTCAGTGCGCACTCGCAGAGCAGATTCTCCACACGGAGCGGACATACCCGGACTCTCTCATCATTGCTCTTGGGGACTTTAACAAAGCCAATCTGAGCCATGAGCTTCCGAAATACAAGCAGTATATTAAATGCCCGACCAGAGAGGAGAGGACATTGGACCACTGCTACAGCACGATCAGCGGGGCCTATCGCGCGGTGCCGCGCGCTTCACTCGGACTTTCTGACCACGTCATGATCCACCTAATCCCCGCGTACAGACAGAGGCTGAAGCTCTCCAAACCTGTCGTGAGGACCAAAAAACTGTGGAGCAACGAGGCTGTGGAGGAGCTTCGCACGTGTTTGGAGACCACAGACTGGGACACATTGAAGGCTGCTTCTAACAGCTTGGACGAGTTTACGGACACCGTCACCTCCTATATCCACTTCTGTGAGGACAGCATTGTGCCATCACGCACCAGGGTGAGTTATAACAATGACAAACCCTGGTTTACTCCTAAACTCAAAAAGCTGTGGCTGGAAAAGAGTAAGGCGTTCAGAAGCGGAGACAGGGACTGCTACAGAGAGGCCAAGTACAGGTTCACTAAGGAAGTGGACATTGCCAAACATCAGCACTCTGAGAAGATGCAGCAGCAGATCTCAGAGAATGACTCGGCCTCTGTGTGGAAAGGTTTTAGGAATATCACAAACTACAAGCCTAAAACCCCCCACTCCACTGATGACTTGCTCTTGGCCAACACCCTTAACAACTTTTACTGCCGTTTTGACGAGCCATCAGGCAGCCTTCACACCTCCAACGACCCCAACAATAGAGGCACTTTGGACACTCATTCCCCCACCTCTCCCCCCTCCATAGAGCCATCACCACCTTCAAACTGTTCACCTGCAACACCCGCCCCCTCACCCCACACAAAAGAGGATTTCACACCACCTCCTCCGACCACAACTCTTCATATTCATGAAGCAGATGTGAGGAAGCAGTTTAGGAGTCTGAATGCTCGGAAAGCTCCCGGCCCAGACGGCGTGTCTCCTGCCACCCTCAGACACTGTGCAAACGAGCTGGCCCCAGTGTTTTCTGGCATCTTCAACTCCTCACTGCAGGCATGTCATGTGCCTGCCTGCTTCAAGTCCTCTACCATAATCCCTGTCCCCAAGAAACCTAGGATCACTGGACTAAATGACTACAGACCCGTGGCTCTGACATCTGTGGTCATGAAGTCTTTTGAGCGCCTAGTTCTCTCCCATCTCAAGACCCTCACGGCCCCCCTCCTGGACCCCCTGCAGTTTGCATATAGAGCCAACAGGTCTGTAGACGACGCCATCAACATGGCCCTACACTTCATCCTGCAGCATCTGGACTCCCCAGGAACCTACGCCAGGATCCTGTTTGTGGACTTCAGCTCTGCCTTCAACACCATCCTTCCAGACCATCTCCGAGGCAAGCTTTCCCAGATGAATGTGCCTGATCCCATCTGCCGGTGGATCACTGACTTCCTGACGGACAGGAAGCAGCACGTGAGGCTGGGAAAGAATGTCTCGGACTCCCGGACCATCAGCACCGGCTCCCCTCAGGGCTGTGTTCTTTCTCCTCTGCTCTTCTCCCTGTACACCAACTGCTGCACCTCCACCCACCAGTCTGTCAAGCTAATCAAGTTCGCAGATGACACCACCGTCATTGGGCTCATCTCTGACGGGGACGAGTCTGCCTACAGGAGGGAGGTTGAACGTCTGGTGTCTTGGTGCAGCCACAACAACCTGGTGCTGAATGCCCAGAAGACAGTGGAGATTATTGTGGACTTCAGGAAGCACACAGCCCCACTCCCCCCCATCATCCTGACTGACACCCCCATCACCTCTGTGGACTCATTCCGCTTCCTGGGTACCACCATCACCCAGGACCTGAAGTGGGAGCCCACCATCACCTCCGTCATCAAGAAAGCCCAGCAGAGGATGTACTTCCTGAGGCAGCTGAAGAAATTCAACCTGCCAACACGGACGATGATGCAATTCTACACTGCAATCATCGAGTCCATCCTCACCTCCTCCATCACCGTGTGGTACGCTGGAGCCACTATCAGGGACAAACAGAGACTGCAGCGTGTTGTGCGCTCTGCTGAGAAGGTGATTGGCTGCAGACTCCCATCTCTGCAGGACCTGTACACCTCCAGGACACTGCGGCGTGCAGCCCGGATCTCAGCTGACCCTTCTCACCCTGGACACAGTCTGTTTGACCTGCTCCCCTCAGGCAGGAGGCTCCGGTCCATTCGCACCAGAACCTCTCGCCACAAGAACAGTTTCTTCCCCTCTGCTGTTGGACACATGAACAATAACCACATGACTGTCCCCGCCACTAACACATGACCCTACGCTGTGTCACTGCATCATCCATGTTTGGCACTGATCACCACCTGCACTCATGTATATATCTTTCTACGTAGCACTCATAATTCTTATTCTCATGTATATATCTCATGTATATCTCATGCACATATCTTTCTTTCTACATAGCACTTTAATTCTTATTGTTTGCACTGAAGCACCGCAGCAATTTCCTAATGTTGTAAACCTCAACATCTGGCAATAAACCCATTCTGATTCTGATTCTGAAATAGATGAAGACCTGGTTAGCATGGTGATTGAGGACTCCCAGCCATTTAGCATTGTGGAGGACAAAGGATTTAAAAGATTTGTTAAATCATTAAATCCTAGCTATGTTCTCCCCACTAAAGGTCATAAAAGCAGTGAAAATTTAGTTTTTACAAAGTAAAATGTGAACAGGCAGGACTGAGCTGTCCATACCTCAACGTTATAAAAGCACAACCACTGTCCATACCCCAACCACACCTCACCTCACAGTAAATGATCATTTCCATTTTAAGCATTTCCAAATGATCATTTTCCATACTGCCAGTATAAATATACACAGTATACTGCCATCACTACAATATACATGTTTTACACACTCCTTTTGTTGTTGACATTTACAAGCTGTGTGCAAAAGGCCACACTCTTCAAATTCATGCCAACATATATTTTTACGTCCAGTAGGTGTCCTACTAGAGCAAATGAAGCTTCAAGAAGCTTTGCGCTGGGATGAACCAATTGGATGAAAAGCTTCAGTGCTTCATGAAGCTTCATCTGCCCATCACTACTTAACACATGACGAAAAACGACACACCGGATAAGAACACAATCAATGAACCATTTGCTAAGTCTTTAGCCAGCGAGCTAACACACCTTTGTCCAGCTCCATGAGAGCGGAGTTAGCGTCGAGCTCCTGTTCGCCATAACAAGCCACTGACAGGAATGAGCGTGCGGTGGAGAGCGACATTACTGTGCAGTTTTTACTCCTTAAAAGAAGATACACTCATGAGATGTTAGCATTTCACTGTTCAGGCGGCATTCAGGAAAACACTGAGGATACAGAGACAGAACATCCGGTCTGGAGATTGACTTTCATAATAAAACGCCAGTTGTTACTTTAGTGCTTCTGTTGAAAAGAACATTTTTACGTGTGATTTTCATAACTTTTGTTGCAGTCACAGATATTCAATTTCTAGTTCAACACTGCGCACAACCTGAAATTGTGTGTTGTCACACAACTTCCAATTATACTTGCACCACTAAATGCACCATCTACATGCAGTTTGGCAGTGGTTGTATACACCAAAGTGTATTTACTAAACTAACAACTGTCTAACAGGATAAACATGCTATGCAAAGGGGGACTAGTTATTAGTTTAATCGTTTTAAAAATATTTATTTATGCTGAAGGGGCGTCTCCTTCTCCAGTTATGGTGGGAAAGTTTACAAAGAAAGCGGAAGCAGAAGCGCTCCTGCCCAGGAAGTCGCCGTTTCCACCAATGGTTGCGCGTAACGCAAGTTTAGCGGGGAATTCAGTCCTTCCCCAGCTTCGGC
This sequence comes from Maylandia zebra, assembly GCF_041146795.1. NCBI lineage: Eukaryota > Metazoa > Chordata > Actinopteri > Cichliformes > Cichlidae > Maylandia > Maylandia zebra. Next base: position 14,612,602 of record NC_135181.1, read on the forward strand.
ACAGAAAGCGGACCGGCAGAAGCTTGACATCGAGGAAAACGTTACGTTTTTATACAAAAGCCTTTGGATCGAGTTGTGCTGCAGTGCAGGGATGCTTTTCCGCTCAGTGGTGGACAGAGGAGTGGGCAGACGGAGGCAGAATGGTGAGACAGGGATGGGTTATTTGCGCGGCCATGGCTGGGCTTTAGCTAGTCTAACATGGAAGATAATGCAGTCTAACATATCTGCTTTATGTTTCGAGGAGTCATGCTGCCAAGAGGGCTCCTAGAGTATCATTTGCACTTGCTTTTCTTTTGCCTTCAGTGTGGACTTTAACGTTTAATTCTACTTTCTTCGTGAATGTCTTTGTCGGGCTGTTCAGACTCTTAACTGGTGGCACACCAACAATTAGTGGTGTGCGGATCGATACTGAAATATCGATTCTTCCGATACCAGCAATTTATGTTCTAGAATCGATTCTCATATTATAATATCGATATTTTAGAACTCTGGGGTAAATTTGTAGTTTTTCCATTAAAATGAACGCAGTGGAAAGAAACTATACAATTCGGATCGTCTAATTTGGAAGGAACTACTTCCTCTTACGCCTTTCATAGCCATATGCGGAATACGGCTGTATAAATGTGTCGCAGCCCCTGGCGTGCACACTCACAACAATGGCTGAGCGCAAACAGAGTCCTGTGTGGACACGTTGTTGTGGCAACACCACTGACCTCGTCAAACACCTCTGAGTAAATCACATCACAGAATATGATAAGCTTATGTTGAGGCGAACTGAAGAGGAGGACAGGGAAAGGTGCTGCTAGGGCGAGACAGACGTCTCTCGCAGAGTCCTTTAGTGCTGCAGGCAGGCAACATGCTCAAATAGCGCACAATGTCAGTTTTTTTTATTTTTTATTTCTATATGATTATTCTGCATTATTAAGCAAAACAAACAAGTTGTCTGATGTCCTCTAATCATTATGAAGCAATATGGTTATGTTACTATTACAATTACATAATACAATTATATATTGTATTATGTAATGCAATGAAACCTTAAGTTTTGTACAGAGTATCGGATCAGCATCGCCGATACCACCCTGAATTTTACTTGGTATCGGATCGGAAAGGAAATCAGTGGTACAGGTGATTATAGTAAATGGTCCCAAAAGAAGAAAAACTCAAAATCTTCTGGTAATTCAAAGAATACATACTATTTTTTTCCTGTTAAATAAAATAGGAATTGCCCATTGATTCATTTATAATGAAACCCAGCAAATCTTCTATTTGTTTATTCATTTATTTTATTTTTAATGGTGTCTATTACTTATTTTGGTATAGTATAGCAGGCCAGGGGTGATTTGTTTGTTACTAAGAAGGCTTTAAAAATGACAATGAGTCAAATCTCTGGACCGTTAGTTTGGACTTTCGTGACGTGATCGGTTCACAAGTACAAATGATCCCGTGTGAATAGCAGCCCCAGGATCCTGTTCTTGGCCTACAGGAGCGGCAGCTGGTGTGGTCTTCTGCTGCAATGACTCCAAGGTTCAATGTGTTGCATGCTCAGAGATGCTCTTCTGCATATCTTAATTGTAACAAGTGATTATTTGAGTTACAGTTGCCTTCATATCAGCTCAAAGTGGTCTGATGATTGTCCTCTTAAATCTGCAATGCTTTTTCTGTTAGTTTTACTGCTGTGTCTCATTGATGTCCTTCCTCTGACCATGCATCATTCTCTTCAGCTCTCCCTGCAGATCCCCGGTCCAGGTACCCTCTGAGTTCCCTGCTTGAAGGCTACCGATGCGTCCGACATGATGAACATATCTCCTATGGGAACCTTGGCGACTCTGTGCCACCGTTTGGATTAGCTTTCTCCTCTGGTAATTCATTTGTGCTTATCGTTGTAAGTGCAGAGAGAGCAAGGCCCTGTTGTCATTAATCTGTCTAACTGCAGTGTCTCTTTTCTCCTGTTTGTTTTCAGCCAGGGACCTGCAGAACATCCTCGCAGCAGCTAATGAAGAAGGCATTGTTAGGCTCTACAACACAGAGAGCCGTGAATATCCACTTCTTAAAGGTATTCTTGTGACTTGTGTTCATAATTGTCATGCCACGTATTTTGAAATGTTGGTGGCTAAAAGTGTGTTAACCTTGCAGCATGGCTGGCTCATGAGAATGCTGTCTTTGATATCGCCTGGATGCCAGGGGAGCCTCAGTTAGTAAGTGCAAATTCATTCTGTTTAGTCAGAGAATTGCAGAAAGTCAGATTTTTTTGTGTCACCCTCAAATGCATGACTCATGTAATTGCATCTGCCTTACCTGGGATTACTAATTTTTGGATTTTTTTTGTTGTTCTTTATTTTGTTGGAACCCATTAAAAACTCTGAAGCCTTTTCTTATTATTCTTTGGTCATCTGTGATCTCTTCAGGTAACTGCTGCGGGTGACCAGATGGCCAGGCTCTGGGATGTGAAGTCTGGAGAGTTGTTAGGCAGCTTCAAGGGCCACCTCTACAGTCTTAAGTCTGTTGCATTCGCACCAGAGGAGAAAGGTATACCTTTTACTGAGCTAACATTGTGTTGGCTGTGCATTGATGATATATTGTTGTATCATGTGATTAATACATTTTCTTTTGTCACGCAGCTGTGTTTTCTACTGGAGCCAGAGATGGAAATATTATGATCTGGGACATGAGGTGCAGCAAAAAAGGTATTGATCGGAACAGTAATAGACAATTTAGCAATACATTTTAAATCATATCTTTAGCCACTTTGTTACTAGCAGCCTGTTGCAAAAACACTTATTTTTTCCTGTTTCTTTAGTTGAATTTATGAAAAATGCCACAACAATAATCAAACTTATGTCTTTCCCTCAGATGGTTTCTACAGACAGGTGAACCAGATCAGCGGAGCTCACAACAAAGCAGAGACCAACCCTCCCTCTAAAACGAAGAAGAGACGGGGCGGCATGCGCGGCATGGCTCCGAGCGTGGTGAGTTTTCTCGACAATCAGCCGTTTAATGGAATGAAAAGAGCGATGCTGCAAATGGAAATCTAATCTTTAGCTACTCCATCTTATTTGCAGGACTCCCAGCAGAGCGTTACAGTGGTTTTGTTCAGGGATCAGCACACCCTCATCTCTTCGGGAGCTGTTGACGGGTAAGAAAAGAAAGGCTTCTTGTCACCTTTTTCACATTTATAAGAGCCGTTACCAGACATTCTCGATCATTTTCTGTCTCCTTCAATTCCCTTTATCAGAGTAATCAAGATGTGGGATTTGAGGAAGAACTACACTGCACACCGTCATGATCCTGTACCCCTGCAGACATTTCCGTATCCAGGTTCTTGCACGCGGACGCGGCTGGGTTAGTTCCCTAACATGCCAAGCATCACCTTTACCTGAAATGTGCAAATAACACACAAATAACCCAGCTGTCTTTTTGACGTGCTGCAGGATATTCCGGACTCGCTCTGGACTCCGCGAGAGCCAACGTGATGTGTAACTGCACAGACGACAGCATCTATATGTTCAGTGTCTGCGGAATAAAAACGACACCAGGTAAAGAAGCTCCTCGCTCTGGCTCAACAGTGCGTGTATGTGCACTAGAGTAGAATAGGTCTTTTTTTCCAGTCACCCATTCATCACTAGATGGCGCTAATGCGCTTTGTTATGGGAGCAAAGCATCCAGCAGCAGAAGCCTCTTGATGCAAATAAAAAGCCATAGATGCTTTGTTTTCTACTGTTACGTGTTAAAGTCTGATCTGAAGTTCTGAATAGCAGTGGGTTAGGTGCTGTTTGACAGGTTGCAATACAGGAAACCATTTCAAAATGCATCATGACAGTTTTTTAATGGAAACGAAAGAGGAAAGTGTTACTAAATGTACAGAAACTAGAGGAAAGTTCAGCATTTCTCTTTTTATTGTTATATACACAGTACTGTACATTTTATCCTTTTATTTGATTGTCCTTAGACTTGTTTGTTCTCTGATCTTTGTGAATATTTTGTCATTTTTAAGAATTATGTTTCATCCACAGTGGCAGTTTTCAGCGGTCACCAGAACTCCTCGTTTTATGTAAAGTCCAGCGTTAGCCCAGATGACCAGTTTTTGGCCAGCGGCTCGAGTGACAACCACACGTACATTTGGAAGGTGCGTTCTCGGTTATATTTTACCTGACGTAATAAAAATTGCTTTATTTTCACTCTGGGGGTTTTCTGGTGTTGAGGAACTGCGAATTTAAGGTTTTTGAACATTTTTTTGTTACATTTCAGATCTCCAATCCTGAACTTCCTCCCATGACGCTTCAAGGTCATAGTGAGGAAGTGACGTCTGTTGCATGGTGTCCGACAGATTTCACTAAGGTAAGACTTGAGTGGTTATACAAGTATGAACACTGCTGTGAATTGGAGGAGTGTTAATGAGCCGAGAAGCACCTGAACCAGCTGCACTTTGCTGGAAGATGCGGGGCGCTCTGACTTTATTCGATTTAATGAGCTTCTGTATAAAGCCCTCTGCTCTGTTGGCAGATTGCTTCCTGTTCCGATGACCACACCGTGCGCATCTGGCGACTTCACCGAGAAAATGATGAAGTGCAGTCCTCATTAGGAGAGGCTAACCTAGTAGGCCATGCACGTCCTAAGATTCTCCCAAGTAAGTGCTTCACCTACAATGTATTCTTGTGAATAACTAGCATATAGTCATAAAAGCGTAGAGGTTTCACTTACAGTATGTGCATGTGAATTTGTGCTTCATCATAAATCACTGCTGTCCTGCAGTTAAATACAAAACATGATCACATCTGGACTCACACTACTTTATTCTGCTGTTAAGGGCCTTCCATTCCAGCTGAGACAACCCCTGCCAAGCCCCAGAGGAGAGTGAGCCTTGGTGGCATAGCCTCACCTCAGCCTGCAGCCTGTGCTCCCAGTGGAGCCACCCTGCCCCTTTCTTCCAGCACCACTACACCCAACCGCTCACAGGACTCTAAAACTGCAGCTGTTCGGCACAGAACTCCGCCCACTATCAAACAGTGGTTGTCCCCAAGCAGCAGAACTTCCGAACAGGCTGGCTCTCCGGCCCATCGGGTGCTGAGCCAGTCTCCCCAGAGCTCTGCAAGCAGCACGCCCCCCACAGAACAACGGGCCAAACGCAGGCTGGAAACCGGTGACGGCTCGTCTTCGAACTGTGAGGGCACTGAGCAGTGCGACCGCGTTACTGAACTCTCTCCTGCAGCCAAGAGGAGCCGGATCTTAGCTTGGTTTGTGTGACCAAAACCAAAGCAAACCAGCAAACAGCAAATATCCACATCCATCATACGCCATGATATTTACTTATCAGTCTTTAGGAACATCATAGATAAAAACAAGCAGCTAGGAGGACTCCTTGTTTAACACTATGCTGTCAGTTAATTGGTATAAATAAAATCATAATCTTGTGCTTAAATGCTTCGGTCAGAATGCAACGTTTCATTCCATCCAATAAAACATTTATGTGAAATTTCATCATAAATTACTGATGAATTCTTGAGTTATGGCCAAAAAAGACATTTTGTGAGGTCATGATGGTGCAGACCATGGATACCATCTAAAATCTGGAAAAAGACCATTCATAAGATAGGATGCATGACTGGACAAAAAATAAATTACTTAATTAAAATCATTCCAAAAGTACATAAATAGTTTTTGCACAGTTTCTTAAAACATGGCTTATCTGACCAATTTATTGTTAGATTAAATGCCAATTAGGATTCCGCCGATTACACAAAACTGCAAAAAGAGTGTTTATTACGATGAATCTACAGCAAAGTTTACAACACATTTTTGTTTGCCACATAACAGGGCAGCACAGCATCATGTTAAGTATGGTATGCAGACCAATCATGAATATAGTCACCCACAGGCCCATTTGGAGTCCAACTGTTAGCCAAACAGCAATGATTAGACTCCACAGCAGGAGCATTTAAAGCAACCAATACCCGCTTGTTTTCAGCATCGTAAAGTCTGGCCACTGAACCTGCTGCAAATGAAGGTGCTTAACCGTTTTCACTTTTGCTTGCAAGGCTTTCTATTAATGTTGATTTAAATTATGGGAAGATTTATGGAAAAAAAAAATCAGATTGCCCTTCCCTTAGAAATTAGAGTAGAAGCAATGTACGATTAAAGATTGAGATCAAGTCTGATATCAGACTACAACATTTATTGAACACGGAAAGAAAAATATGGCATTATCTGTGATTGGCTGACGTTGGTCAGTGGGATCAAGGTGGTGGGTGGCCCCAGAAGCAGCCTTGCCTCGTCCTCCAGCTGCTGACTGACCTGGATGGGCGCAATGATGTACACTGCCGTGTCCTTACTTGAAAACATTGATCGTGTGGTTCCAAATTTGCCAATTTTGAAATTCCTAATGGTATAGGTTTTACCCTCCTTAATTTGGGAGGCCAAGTTTTCGAATATCACAAATCTTAAAACATTTGTCCCATCACATACTGCCGCACTTATATTATTGTGGACAGCTTTGGGCCTTGCACTTCCATCGGAGAAATGCCAGCCAGTGACTTTTGGGGTTTCTTTAAGACAAATCACTTTGACTGTTAGGGGTGGCAGCCTGGTGTACGGCTCACCGGTACTGCGATGATGCTTTGATGAAGCCATTCTGAAATTACACACACACACAAACACACACACACACACAGTTTTATGAGACACCATAATGTCCATTTAATCAAATATGACAAACACAGAAACGTGTTTTTGTGTTTGTCATATTGATGTTTTATATATTGATGTTTCATATTTCCCTTGAGCCTGTGAATTAAAAATAATCTTGATGTTTGTGTAGGCCCTCGGTCATCTTACGCATGTTAGTGTTAAAAACTCATAACGTGAAACGAGGCAACTGAGGAAAACATTTAAACCCGAACATGCAGGTAAGACTTATACGTTTTTCAATGCTCTGTGTTAATAACTTGCAATGTAAACTTCACAGTTAATTAGCCAAGAGTGTACAAAGAGCATATGAATTTAAGAGTATAAACTGTGTGGCTAGCGGTCAGTGTACCTGCTACGGTGCTGCTAACTTGTGAAATTCAAGTCGCACAGGTGTTCATGGCTTAGTTAACGTAAGCAGAGTTACACGGAGCCTTTATAACTAAGAAGTATGTCGCATTGTTATTTATATGCTGAGAATATCTGTTAAAAGGCATATAGCCTTCTGTAGGCTACATCACTGTTTTATGTTCTTGTCTTTGCATATGTCACGATAACTGAAAAAAAAGAAAAAAACGACTATTTTTTAACAAACCAGTAAAATTGGTTTATTTCACAGATATTAAAAAAAATGTTTATGGTCATTTCTTTGTCACCTTTGCTTAACTGACAGCTTAGCTAAAGGAGTGCCTGCTAACTGCAGAATTCGGTTTTTATAACCGGAGGTTTTAGGTACTTATTATTTGTTCGTGCTGGGGTTTTTTTGTTTTTTTTTTAATATAATAACATCAATTATGGAGTTGTTATTTATTTGGGTCTACATGTTTAACTCTGCGTTTAAATCAATAATACTCACCTACCTTTTGCAGTTACGTTTTAGACGTCAAATAACAGCCAACGGTCTGATGTTCTAGAAGGAATCTGCTCGCGACCATCAAAGTGCGTGATGGGCTCGAGACAAAAGCCTTTTATCTCGATATGCTTAGTGTGTAGAGGGGTGTCTACTCATAAGACAAACAGTCAGCTGGTTAAAAACTTTAATCATTGTTAACCATATTACAGAGGCACTGCCAGCTCATATTAATGTCATCAAGAGTCACCATGAACTGTATCTAGCAGATGTTTTGTGCCTAACATCTGCAGCTGTTACTTTTCTGCTCAACCCCCCCAATATTAGAATTCACCTTGCATTTTCAGGAAATAACAAGCAAATACTTTGCAACTAACCTATAGATTGTATTATCTGTCAGGAACAGGAGGAAAGACCCAACTTTTGAAATTGCCTATGTGGCCACATTTTTGACAGCTGGAGCATAAAGTTACATTGTTGTGTAGAACAAGTCCTTTTAAGACCCTCACAGTTCAAATTGTATTTTCATTGCCTTGGGTTTAGAAGCAGTATTTCAAAAGGTGCACCGATGCAAATTTGACAGGGATTTGCCACAGAGAAACATAATGTCATTAGTTACTACAGGCATATTGGATAGAGCATTTTGATTGGCCCAATAAATTCAAACTTATTTTCCATTGGTAGAATTGTCTTCAGCAGACAAATGGTTTAAATCAGGGAAGGTGGAGTTGGTTGACGACTTTAAGAGTCATCTTTTGTGAATAGATGATCAGAACAAAAACTATATACCTCTCCCTCATTTCAACTCATCTGGACTAATTTAATGTCTCTGTTTTTCGGCTGTATCATTTATCAGTAAAATTACAATTTGTTCAAACACAACAGACACCTATCCTACACAAACTTTCCCCAGATTGCAAACAGAAGTGGTGGTGGAGTTGCTGTTTATGTGAAAAGTGACATTCAAGTGCATGAAAAACGGTGCATCCATAATGTACCTAACTTTGAATTTCTGGCTTTAAAGGTTGAAGCACCAGTCAGTGCTCTGATTGCAGTTGTGTACAGACCTCCAGACTACACTCTGAGGCCATTCCTGAAAAACCTGGTAAGCCTATTAGACTCATTAGAGATCATGGACTGTCATCCCATCATAGTTTGTGGTGATTTTAATGAGAATGTTTTATCCAGTGCAAACAAACCAATCCTGGAGCTGTTTGAGTCTAGGGCATATGCACAGGTCATCAGGTACTCAGATAGCCCGCCCTCTTTTATTGATATATATTTCATTAAATAATTTGCAGCGCCAAAAGCATCTAAAACAAAGCTTATGTCGATATTACTGTTCCAGGCTTCAAGCAAATGTGGATTATAGCCATTTATCCAAGAGTCTTTTGGATCACGCTTTAGTATGATAGTACTCCTTGTGTTCATTTTATTCAAGTATCTCTCATATTCTGCATGTGTCATCTTGCCAAGAGCTGCTCTAAACTCATGGAAGCAGTTTCAGGCTCATTCAGCAGCTGGTTCAGTGGTCTGAGCTTGTTCTTTGCTGTTTCAAAATCAACTACAGACAGGTAAATGCTGTGAGCTTTAATTATCCAGTCATAAAAGATGATTTTAAAGTCATCAACTCACTCCAACTGCCCAGATCTGAAAACCCTGTGTGCAGAAGACAAGTCCACCATTAAACAATAAGCTTGAATTTAACAGGCAAATCACAATGGTCTACTTAGTTGGCATATACTAACTACTGACAAACTATTAATCTGTGGCAAAACCCTGTCAAATCTGTCTTATTGTACCTATTGAAAAAGTTAATCTTACTACAACTGCTTAGATGCAACAGACATTTTTAGGTTTAATCTTGGCAGAGTGAGAGAGAGCTCGTTAAGCAGGCAGGTGTGAGCCTCGTTGCTATAGTGACTGCAACCAATGGCTCCACACAAAGGCACACAGACATGCGCCTCACTTGTGCTGCTTAAAATGAATTTCAGACATATACACATGTGTATATCATGTTTAATAGTATTACATACATCAATTTGTTTTGTATGTCATAGAAAATAACAAAAAAATCTTAAGTCATATTTTACAGCTTCTTTCTGAAAAGGACTAGTAGAATAAATAAAAATAACTAAATTAAATAACTAAATAAAAAATAATAAGCAACATATGAAATACATGAAAATTCAACTTTTAAAACCACAATCCTGAACCTTTAAATTGTGTTGGTTTCTTAGAACATGGCTGAACAGCTGTTTCTATCGGTCTCCTTAATCTTCTGATCAGTCTACACATCTTTTTATTACTCATTCTTCTTTATGTTTTAATGTAAACAGAATCCACACAGTGGTAAAAGAGAACTGTATAGAGATTTGAGTAAACTCAAATGAAAGCCTAAGGTGGTGACACAGTTTAACACATGCAAATAATCAAATAAACACATTAGTCCTTTTTGTGAACATGGATAAATAAGTATCAATAGCATTGTTCAGCCATGCCACTAAAGGCTTTTTTACACATTGTTTTAACCTGGGCTCAGACACAAAGACCCAAATTTAGTTAGTCCCTGACTTTGAGTTGTGGTTATGACTAATTATTATACACAAGCCTTTATCTATCTGAACTCCAAGGACACAAATATGAAAAAAAAACTATACTTACCAGCTGATACTAGGGCTGAATGATTATGGAAAATAATCTAATTGCGATTTTTTTGCCCCAATATTGCGATTGCGATGCGATATGCGATTATTTTTTAAGGTCTTTGTCTTCTGTATTAATAAACAAAGACAAGCAATACATCATATAGTATGGCCAATACTATATTACATTAATTTTAAACTGTTCTTTCCTGGAAGACAGACCTCTGTTATGATGACATGAGGTGATGCATGAATTGATGACTGACATTTTTATTTAACTTCTTCAATCACAACAGTATATTTGAACATACACAATAGTTTATTTTTAGCTTACAAACATCTGAGCATAAAGTGCTGACAAGGAACCCTGGTGTAAACATTAAAATGAAAGTCAGTACAATGTGCAGATTGCAGAAATATACATAAACAAAATCAGTGGCTTTACCACACTCAGTTTTTCGACATCTGTGAACTACTAGACAGTCATGAATTTGAATTTTCTTGGGGGGTTTTGTGTGCGTTTTGTTCTTAGCAGATTTTGTCTTCCATACTGTTGAATTCCAGTTACCACATTTCTGGTCATATGACATCCCGAGTGCCCACTTAAAAAAATCCCCACAGTTAATTCAACATTAAAACAAAATAAAAATATCTTAAATAAAGGTTTGCTCTGTGATGAAATATTAAATAAGCATACATTGTACAGAGCACTAACAATGAAAACAATCCTTTAGCCTGTTGATCAGAGAGAGGCAGTCATTATGTCCATTTAAAACCTGTAATCAAAGAGTACGTTTCTGTGAAACTATAAAGTCCCATATGATCCTTATCATGTCCAGTGACTTCAGAGTGGACCCTCCCTGTCATCCGGCCAGTGTTTGATGTGTGGCAAGCAGCACAGAAGCAGGATAGCTGAGGACTTTAAAAGAAGAGCAGAAAACGGGAACTTATGTAGTTGTAAATGTAAATATCAGTGATACTTGTCTTGTCAAAGGGAATGAAATGATGAAAATGTTAACTTACACACTCATTTAGGGAGGAACTTGACACTGCACAGAGGAGGCACAGTCAGTCTGACAATGATGGTGATCTCCAGGGATGTTTTCCTGCAGCAACATTCCTGCCAACTGGCCATATGATCCAGAGTAGTTGGTTTGTAATGAACAGAAAGGTGTATATGTTAGGTAGTGTGCACTCAGAGCTGGTCCTAAGAAACAAACACATCCTGTAATAAACTGAATACCTGTAGTAGTGCTCCTGCAAATATAAAGCCCTTCATTCATGAGTGGTTTCAAAGAAGGTGTTTTGGAGGCTCAGTCACAGAAACTGTGCAGTCTGTTCAGTCCTTAGTGTCTCAGCTCTGAAGGGGATGGATCACAGAGGGAAACACCTGAGTACAGACATTACAATACACTCCAACACTCCTAAGGTCAAGTGAAAACACAATTTAAACACTTTACAAAGAATGAATATATGTTTTCATGGAAATTTTGTCATTAACCCTTTTTGTTGTGAGTAAATCTCACCGACTGCTTGTGGGACAAGCTAGAAGGAGGACTTATCACAGAATGTCTCCTGTGCTCCAGATGTGAAGTCTCACGCTCTGATCGTACGGCGATGAAGATGGTGATGATGAAGCCTCCCTGATCTGTGGCATTACAGTTTCTGGCTGCTATGTGCTTCACACTGTTGGATTTTACATATATATATATAAACTTTGCATTACTCACAGCTCATAGCTCACAGCTAATCACATGCCTAATCACTATGTGTCACTGTGATCCACAAGTATGGTCACAAATTCGTTTCCAAACCAACAAAATAATCAAAGAAAAAACATCCATGAGTCAGGACACAAAAAGAAAAAAAATGCTGCCACTGAAACAAAGCAGAAGTGTGAGGGGAAAAACTGAGCTCACAGACAGCTGCATGTGTTGGTTTTTAATAGAAATCAGAATCAGAAAGGGTTTTATTGCCAAATGTTGAGCGGGTTTACAACATTAGGAAATTGCTGCGGTGCTTCGGTGCAAACATACTGTTATAAATACTGTTATAAATTAAGCTTAAATAGACATGAAAATAAAAATGAGAATTAAAAGTGCTAAGTAGATAGATAGATACATGATATATACATGAGTGCAGGTGGTGATCAGTGCCAAACATGGAATGATGCAGTGAACACAGCGTAGGGTCATGTGTTAGTGGTGGGAACAGTCATACGGTTATTGTTCATGTGTCCAACAGCAGAGGGGAAGAAACTGTTCTTATGGCGAGAGGTTCTGGTGCGAATGGACCGGAGCCTCCTGCCTGAGGGGAGCAGGTCAAACAGACTGTGTCCAGGGTGAGAAGGGTCAGCTGAGATCCGAGCTGCACGCCCCAGTGTCCTGGAGGTGTACAGGTCCTGCAGAGATGGAGTCTGCAGCCAATCACCTTCTCAGCAGAGCGCACAACACGCTGCAGTCTCTGTTTGTCCCTGATAGTGGCTCCAGCGTACCACACGGTGATGGAGGAGGTGAGGGTGGACTCTATGATTGCAGTGTAGAATTGCATCATCGTCCGTGTTGGCAGGTTGAATTTCTTCAGCTGCCTCAGGAAGTACATCCTCTGCTGGGCTTTCTTAATGACGGAGGTGATGGTGACGCGGGGATTAGGTGGATCATGACGTGGTCAGAAAGTCCGAGTGAAGCGCGGGGCACCGCACGATAGGCCCCGCTGATCGTGCTGTAACAGTGGTCTAATGTCCTCTCCTCTCTGGTCGGGCATTTAATATACTGCTTGTATTTGGGGAAGCTCATGGCTCAGATTGGCTGTGTTAATGGTGTGGTCCTGTGAGGATGTTTTACATACATTTATGTATATGTTTTCTTTTACTGTTTAGTTTTTGCCATAATAAATCATTTCTAACTTTTTTGTGTAATGAAATGTATTAAGAAAATTAAATGTTTCTAAACATTTATTGTTTGGCCAGATCTTGTATAAAATAAATTTTCACATTTATTTTATTTTTTAAATTCTCCATAATTAAATATCTTGAACTTATAATATGAACTGTATTCTTAAATGTTTATTGCTCTGGTCATGTGATCATACTCTACTTATTCTTGTTTTTTGTTTTTAATACTCTTAATAGTTCAATAAAATATTACCTATATTATGGAATAATGTTATATATACACTACAATACTACCACTACTACTAATGATGATAATAATATTGTAATCATTGCCACACTAGTTCAATGTGAACTAGAAACTAATTTGAATTTCTATTGCACAATGAGGTCATCGAGACACTTTGATTTTGAAAACCAAAAGCGGATGTTGTTGTTTTTTAAGAGCTTCTCGCTTGATCATCTGACGCCTGCCAGTAGTCTGAGTGCGCAGACTCCGAAGTGCTGATGGTTGGTTTCAGTCTATGACCACAAAAATAAATAATAAATTTAAAAAAATCTTATGACTACATCTGAAGTCATCTCGGCACATTTCCAGTTAGTTTTTAAGCTCACATTTGGTTGTGGATATTTTATAATTATTATTTTTAACAGGCTTTGCCTTTTCTTCTCTAGGATTAGAAACAGCGTTATGGTATTTTAGGAACGCTGTGAGCGCAAAATTAATAATATTATAAAAGTTTAAAATAATTATAGCTCACTTTTAGGTGCTTAAATGCTGATGAACATAACAGGAAAGTCAACTGAGGGGTAAAAAATTAAAACGCTAAACTATCAAGAAAGTGTTAAATATGATGTTATAGACCAGTCATTTAGATAAATATGAGGCTGACAGCACAGATTGTAATGGTCTTCAAATGAAGATGCCCCGTTAATTACTATGGGCTGCCCCCTGTTGGCTGTCTGTGCAACTGCATGTATGTAGGACGCTAAATCCAAGGACGTTTAGCATTAAACTATCCCAGAGAGGCTACTGCACGCAAGAAATCCTATTTGAGAATATGTGAAAAATTAAAAAGCTGCATTAAATCAGGCATTTTGATGTTATCCAGACAGCAAAAGATATAAAGATGAGCATAGATGAGCATAGATAAAATAGATGAGTTAAAAAAAATAAAGTGTTCAAAAAAAACAAAACAAAAAACACACTAAGTTATTATTTAAATCAATTTGGTATTTTAATCATTAAAAAATATGTACATATTTAATTTCTACAAGGTCAAGTGCAGAAGGTCAAACTGTAAGCGCTACTAGAAGCGAGTGTATGTGCTCCTCTGTGGCGCGGGCTGAGCTCCGCCCTGCTGCAGCTGGTGACGGAGTTGCTGGGAGTACGGGTCCTCCAGAGACTTTACTGACACCGTCGTCTTGGGCCCCGTCTTCCACTCTATGCCGCTCTCATCCACCACAGAGGCCTCCACGGTGACGGTGTGGGTGCCCAGGATGGAGAAATTCAGCAGGAACTGGGTGCTGAAGTAGTCGTTGTGGGGCTCCACACGCTGCTTGATCTCATTTGTTTTAGTATCTAGTGGAATCTGAAATGGGAAAAAAACTGTTTAAAACGTTTATACTGGTCAAACTGGTCTAATCTGTGTCATTTAATCCATCTAAACTATGTTGTAGTGAGTTGTCCAGTTTTAGAGATCAGCTGAGAAGATCTCTGACCTTTCTTAAACATAGTGAACTAGACAGCACCTCAGAGAAATCACAAGCTCATTACTCACAGCAACGCTAATGTCTATTAAGCTGCTTTGTTAGATACACGTTCTGCTGCTCAGTAATGAAAACATCCAATCAGCCAACCAGATAGCATCATCTCGATGCATTTAGGCATGCAGACGTCATCAAGACAACCTCTGAGTTCGAACTGAGCATCAGAGCATCAAAAGTTAAGGTGTATTTTTGGGCTTTTCGCCTTTATTTGAAAGTCGGGTAGTGCAGAGTAGACAGGAAAGAGGCGAGGAGAGAGCAGGGATATACGCAGCAAGGTGTCAGGGGTCGGACTTGCATGCAGAAGAGCATCTCTGACTGCACAACAGTGAAGCAAATGGGCTGCAGCTGCAGAACAAGAAACAGGAAGCTGTAGCTACAGTGGGGCAAAAAAGTATTTAGTCAGCCACCGATTGTGCAAGTTCCCCCACTTAAAATGATGACAGAGGTCAGTAATTTGCACCAGAGGTACACTTCAACTGTGAGAGACAGAATGTGAAAAAAAAATCCATGAATCCACATGGTAGGATTTGTAAAGAATTTATTCGTAAATCAGGGTGGAAAATAAGTATTTGGTCACCTCAAACAAGGAAAATCTCTGGCTCTCACAGACCTGTAACGTCTTCTGTAAGAAGCTTTTCTGTCCCCCACTCGTTACCTGTATGAATGGCACCTGTTTGAACTCATCATCTGTATAAAAGACACCTGTCCACAGCCTCAAACAGTCAGACTCCAAACTCCGCCATGGCCAAGACCAAAGAGCTTTCGAAGGACACCAGGAAAAGTATTGTAGACCTGCACCAGACTGGGAAGAGTGAATCTACAATAGGCAAGCAGCTTGGTGTGAAAAAATCAACTGTGGGAGCAATCATCAGAAAATGGAAGACGTACAAGACCACTGATAATCTCCCTCGATCTGGGGCTCCACGCAAGATCTCATCCCGTGGGGTCAAAATGATCATGAGAACGGTGAGCAAAGATCCCAGAACCACACGGGGGGACCTGGTGAATGACCTGCAGAGAGCTGGGACCAAAGTAACAAAGGTCACCATCAGTAACACACTACAACGGCAGGGAATCAAATCCCGCAGTGCCAGACGTGTTCCGCTGCTGAAGCCAGTGCATGTCCAGGCCCGTCTGAAGGTTGCCAGAGAGCACATGGATGATACAGCAGAGGATTGGGAGAATGTCATGTGGTCAGATGAAACCAAAGTAGAACTTTTTGGTATAAACTCAACTCGTCGTGTTTGGAGGACGAAGAATACTGAGTTGCATCCCAAGAACACCATACCTACTGTGAAGCATGGGGGTGGAAACATCATGCTATGGGGCTGTTTTTCTGCCAAGGGGACAGGACGACTGATCCGTGTTAAGGACAGAATGAATGGGGCCATGTATCGTGAGATTTTGAGCCAAAACCTCCTTCCATCAGTGAGAACTTTGAAGATGAAACGAGGCTGGGTCTTCCAACATGACAATGATCCAAAACACACCGCCCGGGCAACAAAGGAGTGGCTCCGTAAGAAGCATTTGAAAGTCCTGGAGTGGCCTAGCCAGTCTCCAGACCTCAACCCCATAGAAAATCTGTGGTGGGAGTTGAAAGTCCGTGTGGCTCGGCGACAGCCCCAAAACATCACTGCTCTCGAGAAGATCTGCATGGAGGAATGGGCCAAAATACCAGCTACTGTGTGTGCAAACCTGGTAAAGACCTATAGTAAATGTTTGACCTCTGTTATTGCCAACAAAGGTTATGTTACAAAGTATTGAGTTGTATTTTTGTTATTGACCAAATACTTATTTTCCACCCTGATTTACAAATAAATTCTTTACAAATCCTACCATGTGGATTCATGGATTTTTTTTTCACGTTCTGTCTCTCACAGTTGAAGTGTACCTCTGGTGCAAATTACTGACCTCTGTCATCATTTTAGGTGGGGGAACTTGCACAATCGGTGGCTGACTAAATACTTTTTTTGCCCCACTGTACAAATCACACGGGCTCATCAAAATCAATCTCTAGAAGCCTGGGAAAAGTTGCCTGCTCTGATGAATCTCAGTTTCTGGTGTAACTTAAAAATACAAAATCAAAAATCCACTTGACTGTGTTAAACTGGGACTCATTTGCAGTCATCTGTAATTATTACTATTGACAATAGTGGAAACTATATCCTGCAACATATATGTGGCTGGATAGTGTTTGGGAAATTCGTCTTTTAGAACCAATAACATGCTCTTTATGAGGACATGGAGACCTATTTTTATGATATTTAAACAACAAAGAGAGAGTTTACAAATCTGTGTTTAGCATTGTACTCTGTCGCAACAATTGTAAAAGTGGCAATGAAAAAAAGATTTGTGACGTCTAAGTTGTTTAAGTGTCAATACAAACTAAGTACATAAAAAAACTTTGACTGAGGCCACACACCTTGTAGTCAGGTCCCGTCTTGCTCTGAAGAACTGAGGTAACATTAAGACAGACTGACTGGATCTTTCTGAAGAGTCCCGGAGTTGAGCCGTGCTGCACCACACCCTCCACCTTCAAGGTCAGCTGCTGAGTGTTCTGCACTGGGATTGGCTCGCTCGGTGTTCGCGGGGATGGTGAAAGGGCGAGCTGGAAAAAACACAACACACATAAACCTTCAGAGTACCAAAGGAAGAATGTCTTCCTTCCTCTGATGAACACCCACCTTATCGGCCAAAACAGATGTACACGTTAAAATACTAAAGTGACACTGTGGAAACGTCTCATGCGTTCCTCTTACAGCGGGCTATTTCCTGGACTATTTCTTGGCTCGACGCACTGCTTTCCAAGAAGCCCAGCCAAGAAACAGTCCAGCACATAATCCCCATAAAAACACAGAGAGGTGATTTTACATAATATATGAATTAGTGCGCTTTAGAAGTGCTGGCAGGCAGATTTTACCTCGTCTCCAGTCTTTGTCCTGAGCTGAGCCTGCCGTCTCCCTGTATTAGCTACATATCTACTCCTAAGCGATATCAATCTTATTATCCAAGTCCAATAAGCAGCTAGCTTGGGGGAAGACAGCCTGTGGTGACTGTGCCTTAGAATATGCATATCATTATTGTGCTTTTCTCTTTAAACCAACGAAAAACAGTTACCTTGATGCTGGTGGACTGCAGCTTTTGGAAGAAATATCTCTGGAAAGACAGCGGCACCTTCAGCAAAGCTATGACAGCATCACAGAGACAGCTGGTGTGCTGAAAAAACAAGCAACACATTTTCATCATTTGCTCCCACTTCATTTTTGTCATTTCCATTTTTTTCCCCCAACCTTAAAGCAACTGAGTGGGGTCCTTTATGACCCTCGCTCTACTGTAATATGAAAGTTCTCCAATTTTTTATTTTATTTTTTTAACCGGACTTCATCTGTCGGTGCGACAGGTTCACGGAAAGTTATGTGAGGTAGTTTGCAGCCCCGCAAAATTAGCTTTTTTTGCTTTTAACATTATAGATTTTGGTTGTTTGTCTTTCTGTGTTTGTTTATGAGATGTTCAAAAAGAACACTAAAGTCCTAGGGTTAAATAAGGTAACACAGACTCTTTGTCAGAGCTACAGTATATCCAGACCATTTGTTGTCAGCCCCTGAGAACCCTTCTAATATTTGGGGTTATATTTCTAATTATTGTAATGTTTTCAGTGTTTCTACATATTCATCCATCCATCACCTCCCACTGATCCAACTTGGAGTTATGGAGACCGCCCTGTGACACTCTCCAGTCTTTCACAGGGCTAACACTGAGAGATGGACAACCATTCACACCTACGGCCAATTTAGAATCACCAGTTAACCTATCAAGCATGTGTTTGTCTGTGGGAGGAAGTACCTGGAATGAAGCCATGCACGAGTTTCTGCACAAACTGTGTGAAATATTACAAAACTGCAAACAAGACGTTTCTTTAGATTTTGTTAAAAAACATTAACAAATAACAGTCACGGACTGACTAAAGAAACATAATTTCATCCACACAATTTGGGATTTTTAACTCCTTTGTCTGTGGCATTAGTACCAGACCATCGATGATGAAGTACCGAGTGTTAATCTTACCAGATGTGAGACAGGAGGGTGTTTCTTGGTGAGGCTCTCCGCTTCCTCCAGCATGTGGTTAAAGACCGACATCATCCGTCGCTCATATTCGCTCTCCGTCTGGACAGACCCCACAGTGCCGTACTCCTGAAAACTACATTACAGAAACAGATGGAAGACATGTCGGGGGAATTCACAGAAGGGACCTGTTGCTGCAAAGCGCTTTCTCTGCAGATCAGTCGAGTACACGGTCCAGTGGAGGAGCTTTTGTCAAATAAAATAAGGTGCATTTACTTTTATTACACTGTCATACATCTGTGTGCAGCTTATAAAGGGCTACCTCTACGTGTGATGCTGAAAGCTAATAAAATAAAACCAAAATATAGAGGAAAAATCCTTAGTTTTACATTTGTTAGTTTGGTAAAAAAAATTCGATGACAAATTGCCTGATGAGGCACTGATGGACATGTTATCTGATATTCTGAAGGTCTACCAGTCTGTGAGTCTACTGCTTTAATGTGGTGGTGTTTTCATTGTAATATATGTGCAGATTTTCATAAACCTAGTCTTTGACACACGTCCTCCATGCAACAATAGCTAAAAACACTAAAACTACCACTGAAAGTCAAAAACTGGACTGAAACTAAACATATTCAAACAACAGAAGATCTGGACTATTCTAGAAGATACACCTGTGGTATCGTTTTGAAAATCTGAGGCAACTTCCTTCTCGAATGACTGTATTTACAAGATTTTCAGAAAACCTGATCGCTGAGATTCAAACTTGTCCGAGATTTTTCTAGATATGCCTATGGTATCAATTTGAGACTCCTATGTTGCCTCGTTCTGGAGTTATCGCATTCACAAACTTGGATATCCACATTGCCCGGCTGGCCAGCAGGGTGACAATAATGCCTTTTACGGCTGAAACAAAACTAAACTCAAACAAGAAATCTGGAAACTAAAAGTAAAGAAAACACAAAACTATAGTAACTCCGGTACAGAAAAACTCAACACAATCTAAACTAGATCCATTCAAATCAAATTATTTGTTGACACTCAGAGCAGCCCTCACCTGGCAGCCTGTGGGTCCAGTATCAAAGCTTCAATCACGTGGGAGACGAGCAAGCAGCTCTGCTGTTGTCTGGGCAAACAGTTAAAGAAAACTTAAGGACATAAGTTATGAGATGATATTTAAAAAAGAAAAAAAAAAGAGAGAGAGAAGAAGGAAAGTATAAAAGTATGATGATGTGCGTTTAAGGATACAACTCCACATTGCGAAGGGTTGCATAATCTGCATCAAACGACGACTGGTGTAAGTCAGCATAGCGAGCAGCAAGACTTCTGAACTCATCCATGCACACCTTCATCTGGAGAGAAGAGAAACGCATCGCAGCTTCACAACTATGCTTTTATTCCTCTAGATAAAGCTAGGCAAATAAAATAATTATACTGGCTTTTTGTCGTCCAGTGAAAAGATCCAAGTAAAACTGAGCTACTGACCCGGAGGCCCAAAAGGGAAAACTATATTGAACACTGACCTTAAATCAAATTTACCTCCTAATTAAAAGCAAATACCTCTTCAGCATGATGAACAATCTGCTCCAGTTTGCTGGTGCATTAACAGAAAGCCTAAATAGTGACCTTTGACATGCTGTAACCACAAATTCAAAATAAGTAAATAAATAAAAGGGAGTCCACTCCTCTCAGGCCAAAGTTCAGCATGTCACCTGCATTGAGATGCGGCCACAGCGTTGCAGCTCATTTCCTGAAGTGAGGGCGATGGTGGTTGCGATGGCGGGAGGAGGGCTGGTTTTCAGACTGTTGCAGGTACAAATGAGCTGCGACAAAGCTTGCAGGGTGTCGATCCGGAGCTTAATGAACTCGCACTGGAATGTGAGCGGGCTCAGAGGAGTGCTGGCAGCCTGCAGGGAGGGATTAATCAGATAAATAAGGACACAGCAGTTAAATAGTGGCGCGGCTTGAGTTGATCTAACGAGATTCTAGGTGAGTCACGTCATTAGCAGTTAGAGTTGCTTTGAAATCAGCTCTAATGGCACCCCTCTCCACACTGGCTATCAGCAGCTCTCAGCATCCTGTCACTGGTGATAGATAAACAGTATTAATGCTTTTTGACAAGCAGATGCCTGGCAGTTAACTGACTGTGAGGGAGGCGATGCCCTTTTGGTAGGAGCGCAAGGCCTCTGCGATGGCGCTCATGGCTCCGCTGTAGTCCCCGTCTTCCACGTGACTCAGGCACTGCTCAGCCTGGGAGAACTCCTTCAGGCTGCTCAGCCAGAAGTAGAAGTGCTCCGAGGCCACACGAGTCCGCACACACTGGTACAGCTCGCTGGAGAACTCGTGGCATCCCTGCAGGTGAACGATAAGAAAATAATCATCTTGCCGGAGACCCGAGGCACTTCGTGGCTGTTTGCAACACCGTTTTGATCCAAAGATCTCACCATACGCGAGGCTTGCCGTGCAATGCGATACACCGTCCAGCCGTTAGCAACATTCTCCAGCTGCTGTTTGATGACAGTCTTCACTTCGGCTGACAGAGACGACTGGCTTGCAACAAAAATCACTGTTGCCAAGGAAACCTGCAGCAGTGACAGTAGGGGGCGATGAGTGTGAAACTCTAGAAATCGGCGATATGTAAAGGCAGTAAAACAAGGAGGTAAATATTAACAGGATGCTCCTGTGAGGTTCCTCTACCTTCTATTAAAACATGAAGGCTAAATAAAACTGCATCATGTATCATTTAGTCTCTATACATCAGCTGATGCGTGAACCCTTGCACATCTCTCACCAGAAGCTCCTGCTGCTTATCGGTGGACGAGTGACTGGCCACCCGGTAGAGATCAACCAGATCCCCCAGCATACCGTCCCCCAGCACAGGCAGGTGGGTGGCGATGGCCGCCAGAGCGTGACACATGAGAACACGAGAGGAGTCGCAGGACAAGTGGAGCTGGCCGAGCAGGAATTCCACTGCAGACTGGCTGAGATGGGGTCGACTTTTCAGCAGCTTAACCAATGAGGTGAGAGCTGTCTAAAGTTGAAAACAAGAAAATGCAGAGATGGGTGTTACTACAGCAAAATGTAGGTAAGGGTTGGCTGATGAGTTGAATGTAAGGAGAGGCATGGAGAAACGCTCCCAAAATAATTCTCACCTCATTTGCAAAGTTTGTGCAGCTGGTATTAAAGAAAAATAGTTCTAATAGTTAACGAGTATTTTTCAGGCAAACATGAAGAACTACAGGCAACGTGCGCTCAACCCAGGCAATCACTGGGAGATTTTTGTTGTGGCAGATCCTTCGCAACTAATTTCATCCAGTGAGAACCAGAAACCTCCAGGAACCACCGTCAACCAGCTGCCGTTACACATTTCTGTCAGACAAATCCCTGAACCATGTACGCATGAGAAACTTCAATTGGTCCAGTGAGCAGGGCAGGAGTAACAATGAACCTGTAACTCTTAAAAGTCCAGCCAAACCAAACCAGTTTTCCAAATTTAAATTAAAATACATTGTGGTACTTTTTCAGATGTTTTATAATGTAAACTCTGCCTCCTCAGGGGTCTAATGTCTTACTTTCAGTGTGGCTTGTGCACTGGGGCTGCTGTCCTGACTGCACAGCATCAGAAGGGACTCCACTCCCAAAACTGTGTCCTGCTCCAGCTGTACTATATCTGAGGAGGGGGAGATGCACACAACAACAAATATTACCACACTGATTAAGAATTAAAAGCATCCCCCAAATAGGTTATTGCCCAGTCTAACTAACCTTTCTCTGGACAGGAAATGGCAATGTTGGTGAGCACTATGACCCCGTGAGCTGCTACTGCCAGGTTGCTGTGGTAACAGCATTCCTGTGCCAACTTAACCAGGTCAGTGAGCCGGGGTGGAACCAAAGAGCCACCTGAGAAGAAAGTTTTAGAGAATGCAGATCAGTTCAGAGTGGCATTCTTTGTTTCCTAAATGCAGCGATTTAAGCGTAAACATTACCTCCCACATTACTAAAATACTGTTTGATTGCAATAGTTCCAGAGAGGGTGGCGAGAACGGCCAACATCCCCAGCTTCAAACTGTTGTAGGGGATAGTCAAAGCACATTCGCACAGCACCTGCAAAGGTAAAAGCTGTTAGATTGCAGACAGATTTTAAACATCACAACAACCCTACAGTGCAACTGTTGCCATCTGGGGCTCTACCTGAGTGTTTTCTCTTATCCACAGGTGAGGAGCCTTTTTAGCCAGGAGCTTTAAATCGTTAACTGCAAGTCTCTTCACAGCTTTTCTCGGATCATCTTTTAGGTACTGAAGGAGGAGCTGCAGCTGCAAACAGATTAGGAACCAAATCAGAGGTTCACCACAACAAACCGAAAGAAAGGAGGCATTGGTGTGTGCGAGCAAATTGGGTCTACCTGCTTGGGGATATCTATGAGGGAAGAGGCGGCCAGCTGGGTGAAAGTATGCAGGGAGACGATGACCATGGGGGTGGAAGGATAAGAGTTCACCAGATGCTGTAAAAGCTCTCTGCTGCTGGATGCCAGGCTGGCGTCATGATGCATGTGCTGCAGCATGGGGATCAACTTCAGTTTCAGTTCCACAGGAGTGTCTAAACCTGAGGCGGAAGAAAAGATCAATGCAAACGTTATGTAAAAGATGCAGATGTTATCTGCTGGGTTATATTTGGGTTCAGCAAAATGTGTATTTGCAGTCTTTTGTGTTTCTTTTTCTCTGTGATTTCAGCATGAAAAAAAAAAAAAAGAATAGCTGCACTCAGTTTTTTTTTTTAGTGAGAAAACTAAAAACAAAAGACATCAGTAATAATGAAGCTTTGAACCACGACAGCTCTCGTTTATCTTCACGTGATCTGAGACATTTTAAATACAGAATAAACATCTTACCTTGAATCATCTCACTAACTTTGTTGCAAATACCAGCTGCAAAGTCTCTGAAAATGAAAAAGAATTAATTAATTAAAAAGCCACACCACAATTAGATCATCTAAAACATCATCCCATACATCAGAGTTCACTTTTAGTCATCGTTTCCTTACTTTGACTGTGCAGAGAAGCTTGCGGCAGCAAAGATGGCTGCCTCGACTTCCACATTGTCGTGAGAGTCCAGGCTTTGGCGAATACTGTGGTGGGCATTCTTCCTCTCTGGGATGATGGAGGCCAAACTACCAAGCATCCTGAACACATAAGACAGCAGGAATTTTCTTTTGAAAAATCTGAGATGACTGAAAAAGACTGTGCACAACAAAGGTGAAGAAGAAAGTGCAGGCAGGGTGGAGTGGATGGAGACTAGTAGTATTAGTATTTAGTATTTATTGTCATTGTCAAGAACAATGAAATTGCGTTTGGGGCTTCCATACAACCCAAAAAAAAGAAGAAAATAATAAATACCCCTTAAAACCCAAGTGTATTGGGGTAATTTGATGAAGATGTTACAATTCTCACAGAGAATGCACAGGATAAGAAAGGAGGGACACCTCAGGTTGAGCATATTGGAGTAAAAGTTAGAGAGGCAAGGCTGAGATGTTTTGGACATGTGCAGAGGAAGGACACTGGATACACTGCAAAGGATGCCAAAGCCAGGCAAGAAGGCCACAAAGGAGGTTTGTAGATGTAGTGAAGGAGGACATGCAGAGGGTTGACAGAAGAGTGTGCTAGGGTCAGATGCGCCACTCGTGTCTATTCATGATTTCACATTATTACCTCAGAGTGATGGCTCTGGCCACAGGGTCATTACTGTGGATGACTGAAAACACCCGTTTCACAAACTCATCCACATTGAGAATCTTCTCCAAATGTTTCTCACTCTGTTGAGTCACTTTGAGTACACAGAGACGTAGAAAGTTGTTACTGGAAAAGAGAAATAAGCTTCTATTAATAAAGATGTTTGTGGCACAGTAAAGCTCATCTTTAACTTCTCGCATCTTCTAAATAGATCTCACCAACTTCAACAACATTCTATTAAAAAGTGCATAAGATGCACACCTTTATTTATTTAGGCACTTTTGAATAAAATTAAAGTTTGAAAAATCCACTTAAGTAAGAATAGTTTGTTTCTTATTCTTTCTTAAAGTGAAATAAATTCACTTCCCCCCCCCCCCAAATCCTCTTATTTGGAACCTTCTCTCTCTCTTTTCATACAACTTTTTTTATTTCATTTTTTTCATGAAGAATAATTATAGCTTGTTTATTTTTAAAACCTTCCTCACACCAACATTTTTTCCTCTGTACTTACATCTATTCATACTTTTCATACAACACAATTACACATTAACACGCCTGCCCTCAATGATCAGTTTACTGGGTATGCTTAGTTTAAAGTATCTTGTACTTAAAGATTGATAAACATCAAGTTCATTAAAGACATCAAAGACACGCAATTAGACATTAAATATAAGAATAAAATCTATTATCTGTTATTTTTTGGTGTTTCAGAGTTTATTTTATTTTTGCATTAGCTTGAGAGTGATTATGTGAACTGCATGACGGCTTAGGCTTGTGGTTAAATTGTACGCTGAATTACTAGGAGATGTTATTAAAATTTTCTCTACACTCTGAAATGCATTCGGATGCCTATATTAGATTCAGCTATAAAGAAAGTGGGAAACAACTGTCAGTAAAGTAGCCTTTAACAAATAAATACATAAATAAATGATCATCTAAAGCAATAGTGATGTGCGATACCACTGATTTCCTTTCCGATCCGATACCAAGAGAGACGTCTGTCTCGCCCTAGCAGCACCTGTCCCTGTCCTCCTCTTCAGTTCGCCTCAACATAAGCTTATCATATTCTGTGATGTGATTTACTCAGAGGTGTTTGACGAGGTCAGTGGTGTTGCCACAACAACGTGTCCACACAGGACTCTGTTTGCGCGCAGCCATTGTTGTGAGTGTGCACGCCAGGGGCTGCGACACATTTATACAGCCGTATTCCGCATATGACTATGAAAGGCGTAAGAGGAAGTAGTTCCTTCCAAATTAGACGATCCGAATTGTATAGTTTCTTTCCACTGCGTTCATTTTAATGGAAATCTACAAATTTACCCCAGAGTTCTAAAATATCGATATTATAATATGAGAATCGATTCTAGAACATAAATTGCTGGTATCGGAAGAATCGATATTTCAGTATCGATCCGCACACCACTATAAAGCAATCATACCCGAGCCTGAAGATGTCTGCTAGTTTTAAAAATGCAGAGTTGATGAGGATGGGAAAGGGGTACTTCTGGAAGAGTTTGGGGAACAAAACCACAGCCTCACACTGCTCACCGAGCTTCCCCGACCGCAACCCTGAAAATAAAGGAATTTCTCCAGTCACAACAAAGCAGGAAGTTTCCATATAGTCCCTAACACTTAACACATGACGAAAAACGACACACCGGATCAGAACACAATCAATGAACCATTTGCTAAGTCTTTAGCCAGCGAGCTAACACACCTTTGTCCAGCTCCATGAGAGCGGAGTTAGCGTCGAGCTCCTGTTCGCCATAACAAGCCTCTGACAGGAATGAGCGTGCGGTGGAGAGCGACATTACTGTGCAGTTTTTACTCCTTAAAAGAAGATACACCCATGAGATGTTAGCATTTCACTGTTCAGGCGGCATTCAGGAAAACACTGAGGATACAGAGACAGAACATCCGGTCTGGAGATTGACTTTCATAATAAAACGCCAGTTGTCATGGTCGCAAGCTAACAAGCTGTTTTAGGGACTGTTGTATTTAAAAATATATATTTAAGTTAAATATCTAAGTGAAATATGTATTAGTATATTATTCTAGTATCTCCTTAGCGTCAAATGATAGATTATGGATGAATCGGTAACACCATAATACTCTAAATAACAACAATTACATTGGAGACATCAAAGTCATGGTGACTTTTAAACCTTTGTTACTTTAGTGCTTCTGTTGAAAAAAACATTTTACGTGTGATTTTCATAACTTTTGTTGCAGTCACAGATATTCAATTTCTAGTTCAACACTGCGCACAACCTGAAATTGTGTGTTGTCACACAACTTCCAATTATACTTGCACCACTAAATGAACCATCTACATGCAGTTTGGCAGTGGTTGTATACACCAAAGTGTATTTACTAAACTAACAACTGTCTAACAGGATAAACGTGCTATGCAAAGAGGGACTAGTTATTAGTTTAATCGTTTAAAAAATATTTATTTATGCTGAAGGGGCGTCTCCTTCTCCAGTTATGGTGGGAAAGTTTACAAAGAAAGCGGAAGCAGAAGCGCTCCTGCCCAGGAAGTCGTCGTTTCCACCAATGGTTGCGCGTAACGCAAGTTTAGCGGGGAATTCAGTCCTTCTGCTCGGACGATCTCTTCGCGGGAAATAGTACCCCAGCTTCGGCACAGAAAGCGGACCGGCAGAAGCTTGACATCGAGGAAAACGTTACGTTTTTATACAAAAGCCTTTGGATCGAGTTGTGCTGCAGTGCAGGGATGCTTTTCCGCTCAGTGGTGGACAGAGGAGTGGGCAGACGGAGGCAGAATGGTGAGACAGGGATGGGTTATTTGCACGGCCATGGCTGGGCTTTAGCTAGTCTAACATGGAAGATAATGCAGTCTAACATCTCTGCTTTATGTTTCGAGGAGTCATGCTGCCAAGAGGGCTCCTAGAGTATCATTTGCACTTGCTTTTCTTTTGCCTTCAGTGTGGACTTTAACGTTTAATTCTACTTTCTTCGTGAATGTCTTTGTCGGGCTGTTCAGACTCCAACTGGTGGCACACCAACAATATGTCATGCCTTATAACCGTAGTACATATTAGGACAGTTTCTCATATTTTGATTGGCTTTGGTTTATACAACTCAAGAGCAAGTGAGAAGACAAGCGTGCGGATCTATGCTCGTAGGTCACTTTAATAGGTACACCTGGCGAGTTGGACCCTCTTTTGTCTTCCAGGCGTAGATTCAACAAGTTGGTTAAAGCGTCCCTCAGATATTTTGATTCATATTGACGCGATGGCATCACACAGTTTCTGCATATTTGTCGACTGTACATCAACGATGCAATGTCCTGTTTTACCACATCCCAATGGCTTGAGATCTGGCGTCTGTGGAGGCCATTTGAGTAAAGTGTGCTCATCGTCATGTTAAAGAAACCAATCTGAGAGGAAGTGAGCTCTGTGACACGGTGTTATCCTGCTGAAAGCAGCCATTACAGCCATTAGAGAAGGGTGTCACGTAGTAAAGGGTAACGTATAGAACAATCTGAAGTAGGCCAGGCTACTACAGACTACCAGACTAATGGAAAGTGGGAAGATGTTTGAGTATATTGTGAAAATATTAAAGAGTTATTTATAAAATAAGAGCCTCACTGTTACCAGTCTAAATTCATTACCCATACAGGTTATTATAGTAAATGGTCCCAAAAGAAAAAAAAAACTCAAAATCTTCTGGTAATTCAAAGAATACATATTATTTTTTTTCCTGTTAAATAAAATAGGAATTGCCCATTGATTCATTTATAATGAAACCCAGCAAATCTTCTATTTGTTTATTCATTTATTTTATTTTTCATGGTGTCTATTACTTATTTTGGTATAGTATAGCAGGCCAGGGGTGATTTGTTTGTTACTAAGAAGGCTTTAAAAATGACAATGAATCAAATCTCTGGACCGTTAGTTTGGACTTTCGTGACGTGATCGGTTCACAAGTACAAATGATCCCGTGTGAATAGCAGCCCCAGGATCCTGTTCTTGACCTACAGGAGCGGCAGCTGGTGTGGTCTTCTGCTGCAATGACTCCAAGGTTCAATGTGTTGCATCTCAGAGATGCTCTTCTGCATATCTTAATTGTAACAAGTGATTATTTGAGTTACAGTTGCCTTCATATCAGCTCAAAGTGGTCTGATGATTGTCCTCTTAAATCTGCAATGCTTTTTAGTTAGTTTTACTGCCGTGTCTCATTGATGTCCTTCCTCTGACCATGCATCATTCTCTTCAGCTCTCCCTGCAGATCCCCGGTCCAGGTACCCTCTGAGTTCCCTGCTTGAAGGCTACCGATGCGTCCGACATGATGAACATATCTCCTATGGGAACCTTGGCGACTCTGTGCCACCGTTTGGATTAGCTTTCTCCTCTGGTAATTCATTTGTGCTTATCGTTGTAAGTGCAGAGAGAGCAAGGCCCTGTTGTCATTAATCTGTCTAACTGCAGTGTCTCTTTTCTCCTGTTTGTTTTCAGCCAGGGACCTGCAGAACATCCTCGCAGCAGCTAATGAAGAAGGCATTGTTAGGCTCTACAACACAGAGAGCCGTGAATATCCACTTCTTAAAGGTATTCTTGTGACTTGTGTTCATAATTGTCATGCCACGTATTTTGAAATGTTGGTGGCTAAAAGTGTGTTAACCTTGCAGCATGGCTGGCTCATGAGAATGCTGTCTTTGATATCGCCTGGATGCCAGGGGAGCCTCAGTTAGTAAGTGCAAATTCATTCTGTTTAGTCAGAGAATTGCAGAAAGTCAGATTTTTTTGTGTCACCCTCAAATGCATGACTCATGTAATTGCATCTGCCTTACCTGGGATTACTAATTTTTGGGTTTTTTTGTTGTTCTTTATTTTGTTGGAACCCATTAAAAACTCTGAAGCCTTTTCTTATTATTCTTTGGTCATCTGTGATCTCTTCAGGTAACTGCTGCGGGTGACCAGATGGCCAGGCTCTGGGATGTGAAGTCTGGAGAGTTGTTAGGCAGCTTCAAGGGCCACCTCTGCAGTCTTAAGTCTGTTGCATTCGCACCAGAGGAGAAAGGTATACCTTTTACTGAGCTAACATTGTGTTGGCTGTGCATTGATGATATATTGTTGTATCATGTGATTAATACATTTTCTTTTGTCACGCAGCTGTGTTTTCTACTGGAGCCAGAGATGGAAATATTATGATCTGGGACATGAGGTGCAGCAAAAAAGGTATTGATCGGAACAGTAATAGACAATTTAGCAATACATTTTAAATCATATCTTTAGCCACTTTGTTACTAGCAGCCTGTTGCAAAAACACTTATTTTTTCCTGTTTCTTTAGTTGAATTTATGAAAAATGCCACGACAATAATCAAACTTATGTCTTTCCCTCAGATGGTTTCTACAGACAGGTGAACCAGATCAGCGGAGCTCACAACAAAGCAGAGACCAACCCTCCCTCTAAAACGAAGAAGAGACGGGGCGGCATGCGCGGCATGGCTCCGAGCGTGGTGAGTTTTCTCGACAATCAGCCGTTTAATGGAATGAAAAGAGCGATGCTGCAAATGGAAATCTAATCTTTAGCTACTCCATCTTATTTGCAGGACTCCCAGCAGAGCGTTACAGTGGTTTTGTTCAGGGATCAGCACACCCTCATCTCTTCGGGAGCTGTTGACGGGTAAGAAAAGAAAGGCTTCTTGTCACCTTTTTCACATTTATAAGAGCCGTTACCAGACATTCTCGATCATTTTCTGTCTCCTTCAATTCCCTTTATCAGAGTAATCAAGATGTGGGATTTGAGGAAGAACTACACTGCACACCGTCATGATCCTGTACCCCTGCAGACATTTCCGTATCCAGGTTCTTGCACTCGGACGCGACTGGGTTAGTTCCCTAACATGCCAAGCATCACCTTTACCTGAAATGTGCAAATAACACACAAATAACCCAGCTGTCTTTTTGACGTGCTGCAGGATATTCCGGACTCGCTCTGGACGCCGCGAGAGCCAACGTGATGTGTAACTGCACAGACGACAGCATCTATATGTTCAGTGTCTGCGGAATAAAAACGACACCAGGTAAAGAAGCTCCTCGCTCTGGCTCAACAGTGCGTGTATGTGCACTAGAGTAGAATAGGTCTTTTTTTCCAGTCACCCATTCATCACTAGATGGCGCTAATGCGCTTTGTTATGGGAGCAAAGCATCCAGCAGCAGAAGCCTCTTGATGCAAATAAAAAGCCATAGATGCTTTGTTTTCTACTGTTACGTGTTAAAGTCTGATCTGAAGTTCTGAATAGCAGTGGGTTAGGTGCTGTTTGACAGGTTGCAATACAGGAAACCATTTCAAAATGCATCATGACAGTTTTTTAATGGAAACGAAAGAGGAAAGTGTTACTAAATGTACAGAAACTAGAGGAAAGTTCAGCATTTCTCTTTTTATTGTTATATACACAGTACTGTACATTTTATCCTTTTATTTGATTGTCCTTAGACTTGTTTGTTCTCTGATCTTTGTGAATATTTTGTCATTTTTAAGAATTATGTTTCATCCACAGTGGCAGTTTTCAGCGGTCACCAGAACTCCTCGTTTTATGTAAAGTCCAGCGTTAGCCCAGATGACCAGTTTTTGGCCAGCGGTTCGAGTGACAACCACACGTACATTTGGAAGGTGCGT
Source organism: Maylandia zebra (assembly GCF_041146795.1). Lineage (NCBI taxonomy): Eukaryota > Metazoa > Chordata > Actinopteri > Cichliformes > Cichlidae > Maylandia > Maylandia zebra. The sequence goes on from NC_135181.1 coordinate 14,643,872, forward strand.
TCTCGGTTATATTTTACCTGACGTAATAAAAATTGCTTTATTTTCACTCTGGGGGTTTTCTGGTGTTGAGGAACTGCGAATTTAAGGTTTTTGAACATTTTTTTGTTACATTTCAGATCTCCAATCCTGAACTTCCTCCCATGACGCTTCAAGGTCATAGTGAGGAAGTGACGTCTGTTGCATGGTGTCCGACAGATTTCACTAAGGTAAGACGTGAGTGGTTATACAAGTATGAACACTGCTGTGAATTGGAGGAGTTTTAATGAGCCGAGAAGCACCTGAACCAGCTGCACTTTGCTGGAAGATGCTCTGACTTTATTCGATTTAATGAGCTTCTGTATAAAGCCCTCTGCTCTGTTGGCAGATTGCTTCCTGTTCCGATGACCACACCGTGCGCATCTGGCGACTTCACCGAGAAAATGATGAAGTACAGTCCTCATTAGGAGAGGCTAACCTAGTAGGCCATGCACGTCCTAAGATTCTCCCAAGTAAGTGCTTCACCTACAATGTATTCTTGTGAAGAACTAGCATATAGTCATAAAAGCGTAGAGGTTTCACTTACAGTATGTGCATGTGAATTTGTGCTTCATCATAAATCACTGCTGTCCTGCAGTTAAATACAAAACATGATCACATCTGGACTCACACTACTTTATTCTGCTGTTAAGGGCCTTCCATTCCAGCTGAGACAACCCCTGCCAAGCCCCAGAGGAGAGTGAGACTTGGTGGCATAGCCTCACCTCAGCCTGCAGCCTGTGCTCCCAGTGGAGCCGCCCTGCCCCTTTCTTCCAGCACCACTACACCCAACCGCTCACAGGACTCTAAAACTGCAGCTGTTCGCCACAGAACTCCGCCCACTATCAAACAGTGGTTGTCCCCAAGCAGCAGAACTTCCGAACAGGCTGGCTCTCCGGCCCATCGGGTGCTGAGCCAGTCTCCCCAGAGCTCTGCAAGCAGCACGCCCCCCACAGAACGACGGGCCAAACGCAGGCTGGAAACCGGTGACGGCTCGTCTTCGAACTGTGAGGGCACTGAGCAGTGCGACCGCGTTACTGAACTCTCTCCTGCAGCCAAGAGGAGCCGGACCTTAGCTTGGTTTGTGTGACCAAAACCAAAGCAAACCAGCAAACAGCAAATATCCACATCCATCATACGCCATGATATTTACTTATCAGTCTTTAGGAACATCATAGATAAAAACAAGCAGCTAGGAGGACTCCTTGTTTAACACTATGCTGTCAGTTAATTGGTATAAATAAAATCATAATCTTGTGCTTAAATGCTTCGGTCAGAATGCAACGTTTCATTCCATCCAATAAAACATTTATGTGAAATTTCATCATAAATTACTGATGAATTCTTGAGTTATGGCCAAAAAAGACATTTTGTGAGGTCATGATGGTGCAGACCATGGATACCATCTAAAATCTGGAAAAAGACCATTCATAAGATAGGATGCATGACTGGACAAAAAATAAATTACTTAATTAAAATCATTCCAAAAGTACATAAATAGTTTTTGCACAGTTTCTTAAAACATGGCTTATCTGACCAATTTATTGTTAGATTAAATGCCAATTAGGATTCCGCCGATTACACAAAACTGCAAAAAGAGTGTTTATTACGATGAATCTACAGCAAAGTTTACAACACATTTTTGTTTGCCACATAACAGGGCAGCACAGCATCATGTTAAGTATGGTATGCAGACCAATCATGAATATAGTCACCCACAGGCCCATTTGGAGTCCAACTGTTAGCCAAACAGCAATGATTAGACTCCACAGCAGGAGCATTTAAAGCAACCAATACCCGCTTGTTTTCAGCATCGTAAAGTCCGGCCACTGAACCTGCTGCAAATGAAGGTGCTTAACCGTTTTCACTTTTGCTTGCAAGGCTTTCTATTAATGTTGATTTAAATTATGGGAAGATTTATGGAAAAAAAAAATCAGATTGCCCTTCCCTTAGAAATTAGAGTAGAAGCAATGTGCGATTAAAGATTGAGATCAAGTCTGATATCAGACTACAACATTTATTGAACACGGAAAGAAAAATATGGCATTATCTGTGATTGGCTGACGTTGGTCAGTGGGATCAAGGTGGTGGGTGGCCCCAGAAGCAGCCTTGCCTCGTCCTCCAGCTGCTGACTGACCTGGATGGGCGCAATGATGTACACTGCCGTGTCCTTACTTGAAAACATTGATCGTGTGGTTCCAAATTTGCCAATTTTGAAATTCCTAATGGTATAGGTTTTACCCTCCTTAATTTGGGAGGCCAAGTTTTCGAATATCACAAATCTTAAAACATTTGTCCCATCACATACTGCCGCACTTATATTATTGTGGACAGCTTTGGGCCTTGCACTTCCATCGGAGAAATGCCAGCCAGTGACTTTTGGGGTTTCTTTAAGACAAATCACTTTGACTGTTAGGGGTGGCAGCCTGGTGTACGGCTCACCGGTACTGCGATGATGCTTTGATGAAGCCATTCTGAAATTACACACACACACAAACACACACACACACACAGTTTTATGAGACACCATAATGTCCATTTAATCAAATATGACAAACACAGAAACGTGTTTTTGTGTTTGTCATATTGATGTTTTATATATTGATGTTTCATATTTCCCTTGAGCCTGTGAATTAAAAATAATCTTGATGTTTGTGTAGGCCCTCGGTCATCTTACGCATGTTAGTGTTAAAAACTCATAACGTGAAACGAGGCAACTGAGGAAAACATTTAAACCCGAACATGCAGGTAAGACTTATACGTTTTTCAATGCTCTCTGTGTTAATAACTTGCAATGTAAACTTCACAGTTAATTAGCCAAGAGTGTACAAAGAGCATATGAATTTAAGAGTATAAACTGTGTGGCTAGCGGTCAGTGTACCTGCTACGGTGCTGCTAACTTGTGAAATTCAAGTCGCACAGGTGTTCATGGCTTAGTTAACGTAAGCAGAGTTACACGGAGCCTTTATAACTAAGAAGTATGTCGCATTGTTATTTATATGCTGAGAATATCTGTTAAAAGGCATATAGCCTTCTGTAGGCTACATCACTGTTTTATGTTCTTGTCTTTGCATATGTCACGATAACTGAAAAAAAAGAAAAAAACGGCTAATTTTTAACAAACCAGTAAAATTGGTTTATTTCACAGATATTAAAAAAAATGTTTATGGTCATTTCTTTGTCACCTTTGCTTAACTGACAGCTTAGCTAAAGGAGTGCCTGCTAACTGCAGAATTCGGTTTTTATAACCGGAGGTTTTAGGTACTTATTATTTGTTCGTGCTGGGTTTTTTTTGTTTTTTTTTTTAATATAATAACATCAATTATGGAGTTGTTATTTATTTGGGTCTACATGTTTAACTGTGCGTTTAAATCAATAATACTCACCTACCTTTTGCAGTTACGTTTTAGACGTCAAATAACAGCCAACGGTCTGATGTTCTAGAAGGAATCTGCTCGCGACCATCAAAGTGCGTGATGGGCTCGAGACAAAAGCCTTTTATCTCGATATGCTTAGTGTGTAGAGGGGTGTCTACTCATAAGACAAACAGTCAGCTGGTTAAAAACTTTAATCATTGTTAACCATATTACAGAGGCACTGCCAGCTCATATTAATGTCATCAAGAGTCACCATGAACTGTATCTAGCAGATGTTTTGTGCCTAACATCTGCAGCTGTTACTTTTCTGCTCAACCCCCCCCCCAATATTAGAATTCACCTTGCATTTTCAGGAAATAACAAGCAAATACTTTGCAACTAACCTATAGATTGTATTATCTGTCAGGAACAGGAGGAAAGACCCAACTTTTGAAATTGCCTATGTGGCCACATTTTTGACAGCTGGAGCATAAAGTTACATTGTTGTGTAGAACAAGTCCTTTTAAGACCCTCACAGTTCAAATTGTATTTTCATTGCCTTGGGTTTAGAAGCAGTATTTCAAAAGGTGCACCGATGCAAATTTGACAGGGATTTGCCACAGAGAAACATAATGTCATTAGTTACTACAGGCATATTGGATAGAGCATTTTGATTGGCCCAATAAATTCAAACTTATTTTCCATTGGTAGAATTGTCTTCAGCAGACAAATGGTTTAAATCAGGGAAGGTGGAGTTGGTTGACGACTTTAAGAGTCATCTTTTGTGAATAGATGATCAGAACAAAAACTATATACCTCTCCCTCATTTCAACTCATCTGGACTAATTTAATGTCTCTGTTTTTCGGCTGTATCATTTATCAGTAAAATTACAATTTGTTCAAACACAACAGACACCTATCCTACACAAACTTTCCCCAGATTGCAAACAGAAGTGGTGGTGGAGTTGCTGTTTATGTGAAAAGTGACATTCAAGTGCATGAAAAACGGTGCATCCATAATGTACCTAACTTTGAATTTCTGGCTTTAAAGGTTGAAGCACCAGTCAGTGCTCTGATTGCAGTTGTGTACAGACCTCCAGACTACACTCTGAGGCCATTCCTGAAAAACCTGGTAAGCCTATTAGACTCATTAGAGATCATGGACTGTCATCCCATCATAGTTTGTGGTGATTTTAATGAGAATGTTTTATCCAGTGCAAACAAACCAATCCTGGAGCTGTTTGAGTCTAGGGCATATGCACAGGTCATCAGGTACTCAGATAGCCCGCCCTCTTTTATTGATATATATTTCATTAAATAATTTGCAGCGCCAAAAGCATCTAAAACAAAGCTTATGTCGATATTACTGTTCCAGGCTTCAAGCAAATGTGGATTATAGCCATTTATCCAAGAGTCTTTTGGATCACGCTTTAGTATGATAGTACTCCTTGTGTTCATTTTATTCAAGTATCTCTCATATTCTGCATGTGTCATCTTGCCAAGAGCTGCTCTAAACTCATGGAAGCAGTTTCAGGCTCATTCAGCAGCTGGTTCAGTGGTCTGAGCTTGTTCTTTGCTGTTTCAAAATCAACTACAGACAGGTAAATGCTGTGAGCTTTAATTATCCAGTCATAAAAGATGATTTTAAAGTCATCAACTCACTCCAACTGCCCAGATCTGAAAACCCTGTGTGCAGAAGACAAGTCCACCATTAAACAATAAGCTTGAATTTAACAGGCAAATCACAATGGTCTACTTAGTTGGCATATACTAACTACTGACAAACTATTAATCTGTGGCAAAACCCTGTCAAATCTGTCTTATTGTACCTATTGAAAAAGTTAATCTTACTACAACTGCTTAGATGCAACAGACATTTTTAGGTTTAATCTTGGCAGAGTGAGAGAGAGCTCGTTAAGCAGGCAGGTGTGAGCCTCGTTGCTATAGTGACTGCAACCAATGGCTCCACACAAAGGCACACAGACATGCGCCTCACTTGTGCTGCTTAAAATGAATTTCAGACATATACACATGTGTATATCATGTTTAATAGTATTACATACATCAATTTGTTTTGTATGTCATAGAAAATAACAAAAAAATCTTAAGTCATATTTTACAGCTTCTTTCTGAAAAGGACTAGTAGAATAAATAAAAATAACTAAATTAAATAACTAAATAAAAAATAATAAGCAACATATGAAATGCATGAAAATTCAACTTTTAAAACCACAATCCTGAACCTTTAAATTGTGTTGGTTTCTTAGAACATGGCTGAACAGCTGTTTCTATCGGTCTCCTTAATCTGCTGATCAGTCTACACATCTTTTTATTACTCATTCTTCTTTATGTTTTAATGTAAACAGAATCCACACAGTGGTAAAAGAGAACTGTATAGAGATTTGAGTAAACTCAAATGAAAGCCTAAGGTGGTGACACAGTTTAACACATGCAAATAATCAAATAAACACATTAGTCCTTTTTGTGAACATGGATAAATAAGTATCAATAGCATTGTTCAGCCATGCCACTAAAGGCTTTTTTACACATTGTTTTAACCTGGGCTCAGACACAAAGACCCAAATTTAGTTAGTCCCTGACTTTGAGTTGTGGTTATGACTAATTATTATACACAAGCCTTTATCTATCTGAACTCCAAGGACACAAATATGAAAAAAAAACTATACTTACCAGCTGATACTAGGGCTGAACGATTATGGAAAATAATCTAATTGCGATTTTTTTTGCCCCAATATTGCGATTGCGATGCGATATGCGATTATATTTTTTAAGGTCTTTGTCTTCTGTATTAATAAACAAAGACAAGCAATACATCATATAGTATGGCCAATACTATATTACATTAATTTTAAACTGTTCTTTCCTGGAAGACAGACCTCTGTTATGATGACATGAGGTGATGCATGAATTGATGACTGACATTTTTATTTAACTTCTTCAATCACAACAGTATATTTGAACATACACAATAGTTTATTTTTAGCTTACAAACATCTGAGCATAAAGTGCTGACAAGGAACCCTGGTGTAAACATTAAAATGAAAGTCAGTACAATGTGCAGATTGCAGAAATATACATAAAAAAATCAGTGGCTTTACCACACTCAGTTTTTCGACATCTGTGAACTACTAGACAGTCATTCAATTAAAAAATAATATTAAATAAATAAAACTAATAAATAAAAAATACACACATCTTACTGATCTCTGCAGTCAGCAACATTACACATAAAGTGCAAACATAATAGCAATTGTATAAACACACACACAAACACGCCTTTAAAATTTAAAGGCGTGAAATTGGACGGTCTAGCCTTCTGCAGCTAATCAGAAGGCTAGTTCTGATTAGCGTCACCGCTGTCTCGGTGGAGTTTAATAAACTCGGCCGTCTGCTTCTTGCTATCTAAAATATAACCAGACACTGGTGTAAATTCTCGACTGTCTCATACTTCTGTTTAATAAGTTTTCTGTTTGACGTTTAGTCAGCTGTGTGAAAACCAAGGAGGAACCCACCCGGGGGATTAATAAAGTTTTCTTTTATCTAATCTAATAACTTTAATCTCAGCCAAACCGATTTACTCACGAACAAACAAAACACTGAAAAAAGCCCAACAATAACGTTTTTAGGTTGTCTAAGTGACTTATATATTACGTTTAACCCGAGCAGCGAAACTCCGCGGTGATCTGAAAATGATGTGCCAGGAGTTGTGCCGTTCTCGGCCGCATCAGTAACCCTCAAGCTCCCGGCTAGCTGTCGAGCTGGTGGGTAGCAGACGCCTCTGAAAACGTCGAAGCACTTTTGCAAATATGGGATATCTTGATAAACCGAGCAGATATTTGATGTTTACACAACTACTTCCTCGCCTGAAAATATGTTAAAAGTTTATTTTGTGACCCAGAAAGATTAGTATGAGTAATTTTAAAACTTAGTAGCGGCCGCCATTGCTGGAAACTGGAGTTTGGCTGGGCCGCGGTATGAATTCTGGGATATGGTAGTAATTTGGACAGCCTTCGGCGCGTCGCTGTGACGTAATCGGTCTACAAATGCGGCCTCAGGAGGATGCAGCCCATGAATTTGGACATGTCCAGAGTATAATCGCAGCCTTTGCGGTTAGAAAATTGCACTTGACCATGTCGCGATATTATCGCAAATGCGATATATCGTTCAGCCCTAGCTGATACCCCACACGACACACTAGGTGTGCCATGTGACCTGAAACTTTGGTACAAACTCATCATAATCATTCTGTTAACACTGTTTGTGTTGCTGTTCAGCAGTTTAAAATGTTTTAGATTGGATTACATGGAATGAATTTGAATTTTCTTGGGGGGTTTTGTGTGCGTTTTGTTCTTAGCAGATTTTGTCTTCCATACTGTTGAATTCCAGTTACCACATTTCTGGTCATATGACATCCCGAGTGCCCACTTAAAAAAATCCCCACAGTTAATTCAACATTAAAACAAAATAAAAATATCTTAAATAAAGGTTTGCTCTGTGATGAAATATTAAATAAGCATACATTGTACAGAGCACTAACAATGAAAACAATCCTTTAGCCTGTTGATCAGAGAGAGACAGTCATTATGTCCATTTAAAACCTGTAATCAAAGAGTACGTTTCTGTGAAACTATAAAGTCCCATATGATCCTTATCATGTCCAGTGACTTCAGAGTGGACCCTCCCTGTCATCCGGCCAGTGTTTGATGTGTGGCAAGCAGCACAGAAGCAGGATAGCTGAGGACTTTAAAAGAAGAGCAGAAAACGGGAACTTATGTAGTTGTAAATGTAAATATCAGTGATACTTGTCTTGTCAAAGGGAATAAAATGATGAAAATGTTAACTTACACACTCATTTAGGGAGGAACTTGACACTGCACAGAGGAGGCACAGTCAGTCTGACAATGATGGTGATCTCCAGGGATGTTTTCCTGCAGCAACATTCCTGCCAACTGGCCATATGATCCAGAGTAGTTGGTTTGTAATGAACAGAAAGGTGTATATGTTAGGTAGTGTGCACTCAGAGCTGGTCCTAAGAAACAAACACATCCTGTAATAAACTGAATACCTGTAGTAGTGCTCCTGCAAATATAAAGCCCTTCATTCATGAGTGGTTTCAAAGAAGGTGTTTTGGAGGCTCAGTCACAGAAACTGTGCAGTCTGTTCAGTCCTTAGTGTCTCAGCTCTGAAGGGGATGGATCACAGAGGGAAACACCTGAGTACAGACATTACAATACACTCCAACACTCCTAAGGTCAAGTGAAAACACAATTTAAACACTTTACAAAGAATGAATATATGTTTTCATGGAAATTTTGTCATTAACCCTTTTTGTTGTGAGTAAATCTCACCGACTGCTTGTGGGACAAGCTAGAAGGAGGACTTATCACAGAATGTCTCCTGTGCTCCAGATGTGAAGTCTCACGCTCTGATCGTACGGCGATGAAGATGGTGATGATGAAGCCTCCCTGATCTGTGGCATTACAGTTTCTGGCTGCTATGTGCTTCACACTGTTGGATTTTACATATATATATATATAAACTTTGCATTACTCACAGCTCATAGCTCACAGCTAATCACATGCCTAATCACTATGTGTCACTGTGATCCACAAGTATGGTCACAAATTCGTTTCCAAACCAACAAAATAATCAAAGAAAAAACATCCATGAGTCAGGACACAAAAAGAAAAAAAATGCTGCCACTGAAACAAAGCAGAAGTGTGAGGGGAAAAACTGAGCTCACAGACAGCTGCATGTGTTGGTTTTTAATAGAAATCAGAATCAGAAAGGGTTTTATTGCCAAATGTTGAGCGGGTTTACAACATTAGGAAATTGCTGCGGTGCTTCGGTGCAAACATACTGTTATAAATACTGTTATAAATTAAGCTTAAATAGACATGAAAATAAAAATGAGAATTAAAAGTGCTAAGTAGATAGATAGATACATGATATATACATGAGTGCAGGTGGTGATCAGTGCCAAACATGGAATGATGCAGTGAACACAGCGTAGGGTCATGTGTTAGTGGTGGGAACAGTCATACGGTTATTGTTCATGTGTCCAACAGCAGAGGGGAAGAAACTGTTCTTATGGCGAGAGGTTCTGGTGCGAATGGACCGGAGCCTCCTGCCTGAGGGGAGCAGGTCAAACAGACTGTGTCCAGGGTGAGAAGGGTCAGCTGAGATCCGAGCTGCACGCCCCAGTGTCCTGGAGGTGTACAGGTCCTGCAGAGATGGGAGTCTGCAGCCAATCACCTTCTCAGCAGAGCGCACAACACGCTGCAGTCTCTGTTTGTCCCTGATAGTGGCTCCAGCGTACCACACGGTGATGGAGGAGGTGAGGGTGGACTCTATGATTGCAGTGTAGAACTGCATCATCGTCCGTGTTGGCAGGTTGAATTTCTTCAGCTGCCTCAGGAAGTACATCCTCTGCTGGGCTTTCTTAATGACGGAGGTGATGGTGACGCGGGGATTAGGTGGATCATGACGTGGTCAGAAAGTCCGAGTGAAGCGCGGGGCACCGCACGATAGGCCCCGCTGATCGTGCTGTAACAGTGGTCTAATGTCCTCTCCTCTCTGGTCGGGCATTTAATATACTGCTTGTATTTGGGGAAGCTCATGGCTCAGATTGGCTTTGTTAATGGTGTGGTCCTGTGAGGATGTTTTACATACATTTATGTATATGTTTTCTTTTACTGTTTAGTTTTTGCCATAATAAATCATTTCTAACTTTTTTGTGTAATGAAATGTATTAAGAAAATTAAATGTTTCTAAACATTTATTGTTTGGCCAGATCTTGTATAAAATAAATTTTCACATTTATTTTATTTTTTAAATTCTCCATAATTAAATATCTTGAACTTATAATATGAACTGTATTCTTAAATGTTTATTGCTCTGGTCATGTGATCATACTCTACTTATTCTTGTTTTTTGTTTTTAATACTCTTAATAGTTCAATATTACCTATATTATGGAATAATGTTATATATACTACAATACTACCACTACTACTAATGATGATAATAATATTGTAATCATTGCCACACTAGTTCAATGTGAACTAGAAACTAATTTGAATTTCTATTGCACAATGAGGTCATCGAGACACTTTGATTTTGAAAACCAAAAGCGGATGTTGTTGTTTTTTAAGCGCTTCTCGCTTGATCATCTGACGCCTGCCAGTAGTCTGAGTGCGCAGACTCCGAAGTGCTGATGGTTGGTTTCAGTCTATGACCACAAAAATAAATAATAAATTTAAAAAATCTTATGACTACATCTGAAGTCATCTCGGCACATTTCCAGTTAGTTTTTAAGCTCACATTTGGTTGTGGATATTTTATAATTATTATTTTTTAACAGGCTTTGCCTTTTCTTCTCTAGGATAGAAACAGCGTTATGGTATTTTAGGAACGCTGTGAGCGCAAAATTAATAATATTATAAAAGTTTAAAATAATTATAGCTCACTTTTAGGTGCTTAAATGCTGATGAACATAACAGGAAAGTCAACTGAGGGGTAAAAATTTAAAACGCTAAACTATCAAGAAAGTGTTAAATATGATGTTATAGACCAGTCATTTAGATAAATATGAGGCTGACAGCACAGATTGTAATGGTCTTCAAATGAAGATGCCCCGTTAATTACTATGGGCTGCCCCCTGTTGGCTGTCTGTGCAACTGCATGTATGTAGGACGCTAAATCCAAGGACGTTTAGCATTAAACTATCCCAGAGAGGCTACTGCACGCAAGAAATCCTATTTGAGAATATGTGAAAAATTAAAAAGCTGCATTAAATCAGGCATTTTGATGTTATCCAGACAGTAAAAGATATAAAGATGAGCATAGATGAGCATAGATAAAATAGATGAGTTAAAAAAAATAAAGTGTTCAAAAAAAACAAAACAAAAAACACACTAAGTTATTATTTAAATCAATTTGGTATTTTAATCATTAAAAAATATGTACATATTTAATTTCTACAAGGTCAAGTGCAGAAGGTCAAACTGTAAGCGCTACTAGAAGCGAGTGTATGTGCTCCTCTGTGGCGCGGGCTGAGCTCCGCCCTGCTGCAGCTGGTGACGGAGTTGCTGGGAGTACGGGTCCTCCAGAGACTTTACTGACACCGTCGTCTTGGGCCCCGTCTTCCACTCTATGCCGCTCTCATCCACCACAGAGGCCTCCACGGTGACGGTGTGGGTGCCCAGGATGGAGAAATTCAGCAGGAACTGGGTGCTGAAGTAGTCGTTGTGGGGCTCCACACGCTGCTTGATCTCATTTGTTTTAGTATCTAGTGGAATCTGAAATGGGAAAAAAACTGTTTAAAACGTTTATACTGGTCAAACTGGTCTAATCTGTGTCATTTAATCCATCTAAACTATGTTGTAGTGAGTTGTCCAGTTTTAGAGATCAGCTGAGAAGATCTCTGACCTTTCTTAAACATAGTGAACTAGACAGCACCTCAGAGAAATCACAAGCTCATTACTCACAGCAACGCTAATGTCTATTAAGCTGCTTTGTTAGATACACGTTCTGCTGCTCAGTAATGAAAACATCCAATCAGCCAACCAGATAGCATCATCTCGATGCATTTAGGCATGCAGACGTCATCAAGACAACCTCTGAGTTCGAACTGAGCATCAGAGCATCAAAAGTTAAGGTGTATTTTTGGGCTTTTCGCCTTTATTTGAAAGTCGGGTAGTGCAGAGTAGACAGGAAAGAGGCGAGGAGAGAGCAGGGATATACGCAGCAAGGTGTCAGGGGTCGGACTTGCATGCAGAAGAGCATCTCTGACTGCACAACAGTGAAGCAAATGGGCTGCAGCTGCAGAACAAGAAACAGGAAGCTGTAGCTACAGTGGGGCAAAAAAGTATTTAGTCAGCCACCGATTGTGCAAGTTCCCCCACTTAAAATGATGACAGAGGTCAGTAATTTGCACCAGAGGTACACTTCAACTGTGAGAGACAGAATGTGAAAAAAAAATCCATGAATCCACATGGTAGGATTTGTAAACAATTTATTCGTAAATCAGGGTGGAAAATAAGTATTTGGTCACCTCAAACAAGGAAAATCTCTGGCTCTCACAGACCTGTAACGTCTTCTGTAAGAAGCTTTTCTGTCCCCCACTCGTTACCTGTATGAATGGCACCTGTTTGAACTCATCATCTGTATAAAAGACACCTGTCCACAGCCTCAAACAGTCAGACTCCAAACTCCGCCATGGCCAAGACCAAAGAGCTTTCGAAGGACACCAGGAAAAGTATTGTAGACCTGCACCAGACTGGGAAGAGTGAATCTACAATAGGCAAGCAGCTTGGTGTGAAAAAATCAACTGTGGGAGCAATCATCAGAAAATGGAAGACATACAAGACCACTGATAATCTCCCTCGATCTGGGGCTCCACGCAAGATCTCATCCCGTGGGGTCAAAATGATCATGAGAGCGGTGAGCAAAGATCCCAGAACCACACGGGGGGACCTGGTGAATGACCTGCAGAGAGCTGGGACCAAAGTAACAAAGGTCACCATCAGTAACACACTACAACGGCAGGGAATCAAATCCCGCAGTGCCAGACGTGTTCCGCTGCTGAAGCCAGTGCATGTCCAGGCCCGTCTGAAGTTTGCCAGAGAGCACATGGATGATACAGCAGAGGATTGGGAGAATGTCATGTGGTCGGATGAAACCAAAGTAGAACTTTTTGGTATAAACTCAACTCGTCGTGTTTGGAGGAAGAAGAATACTGAGTTGCATCCCAAGAACACCATACCTACTGTGAAGCATGGGGGTGGAAACATCATGCTATGGGGCTGTTTTTCTGCCAAGGGGACAGGACGACTGATCCGTGTTAAGGACAGAATGAATGGGGCCATGTATCGTGAGATTTTGAGCCAAAACCTCCTTCCATCAGTGAGAACTTTGAAGATGAAACGAGGCTGGGTCTTCCAACATGACAATGATCCAAAACACACCGCCCGGGCAACAAAGGAGTGGCTCCGTAAGAAGCATTTGAAAGTCCTGGAGTGGCCTAGCCAGTCTCCAGACCTCAACCCCATAGAAAATCTGTGGCGGGAGTTGAAAGTCCGTGTTGCTCGGCGACAGCCCCAAAACATCACTGCTCTCGAGAAGATCTGCATGGAGGAATGGGCCAAAATACCAGCTACTGTGTGTGCAAACCTGGTAAAGACCTATAGTAAACGTTTGACCTCTGTTATTGCCAACAAAGGTTATGTTACAAAGTATTGAGTTGTATTTTTGTTATTGACCAAATACTTATTTTCCACCCTGATTTACGAATAAATTCTTTACAAATCCTACCATGTGGATTCATGGATTTTTTTTTTCACGTTCTGTCTCTCACAGTTGAAGTGTACCTCTGGTGCAAATTACTGACCTCTGTCATCATTTTAAGTGGGGGAACTTGCACAATCGGTGGCTGACTAAATACTTTTTTTGCCCCACTGTACAAATCACACGGGCTCATCAAAATCAATCTCTAGAAGCCTGGGAAAAGTTGCCTGCTCTGATGAATCTCAGTTTCTGGTGTAACTTAAAAATACAAAATCAAAAATCCACTTGACTGTGTTAAACTGGGACTCATTTGCAGTCATCTGTAATTATTACTATTGACAATAGTGGAAACTATATCCTGCAACATATATGTGGCTGGATAGTGTTTGGGAAATTCGTCTTTTAGAACCAATAACATGCTCTTTATGAGGACATGGAGACCTATTTTTATGATATTTAAACAACAAAGAGAGAGTTTACAAATCTGTGTTTAGCATTGTACTCTGTCGCAACAATTGTAAAAGTGGCAATGAAAATAAGATTTGTGACGTCTAAGTTGTTTAAGTGTCAATACAAACTAAGTACATAAAAAAACTTTGACTGAGGCCACACACCTTGTAGTCAGGTCCCGTCTTGCTCTGAAGAACTGAGGTAACATTAAGACAGACTGACTGGATCTTTCTGAAGAGTCCCGGAGTTGAGCCGTGCTGCACCACACCCTCCACCTTCAAGGTCAGCTGCTGAGTGTTCTGCACTGGGATTGGCTCGCTCGGTGTTCGCGGGGATGGTGAAAGGGCGAGCTGGAAAAAACACAACACACATAAACCTTCAGAGTACCAAAGGAAGAATGTCTTCCTTCCTCTGATGAACACCCACCTTATCGACCAAAACAGCCAAGAGAGATGTACACGTTAAAATACTAAAGTGACACTGTGGAAACGTCTCATGCGTTCCTCTTACAGCGGGCTATTTCCTGGACTATTTCTTGGCTCGACGCACTGCTTTCCAAGAAGCCCAGCCAAGAAACAGTCCAGCACATAATCCCCATAAAAACACAGAGAGGTGATTTTACATAATATGTGAATTAGTGCGCTTTAGAAGTGCTGGCAGGCAGATTTTACCTCGTCTCCAGTCTTTGTCCTGAGCTGAGCCTGCCGTCTCCCTGTATTAGCTACATATCTACTCCTAAGCGATATCAATCTTATTATCCAAGTCCAATAAGCAGCTAGCTTGGGGGAAGACAGCCTGTGGTGACTGTGCCTTAGAATATGCATATCATTATTGTGCTTTTCTCTTTAAACCAACTAAAAACAGTTACCTTGATGCTGGTGGACTGCAGCTTTTGGAAGAAATATCTCTGGAAAGACAGCGGCACCTTCAGCAAAGCTATGACAGCATCACAGAGACAGCTGGTGTGCTGAAAAAACAAGCAACACATTTTCATCATTTGCTCCCACTTCATTTTTGTCATTTCCATTTTTTTCCCCCAACCTTAAAGCAACTGAGTGGGGTCCTTTATGACCCTCGCTCTACTGTAATATGAAAGTTCTCCAATTTTTTATTTTATTTTTTTAACCGGACTTCATCTGTCGGTGCGACAGGTTCACGGAAAGTTATGTGAGGTAGTTTGCAGCCCCGCAAAATTTGCTTTTTTTGCTTTTAACATTATAGATTTTGGTTGTTTGTCTGTGTTTGTTTATGAGATGTTCAAAAAGAACACTAAAGTCCTAGGGTTAAATAAGGTAACACAGACTCTTTGTC
This sequence comes from Maylandia zebra, assembly GCF_041146795.1. Lineage (NCBI taxonomy): Eukaryota > Metazoa > Chordata > Actinopteri > Cichliformes > Cichlidae > Maylandia > Maylandia zebra. The sequence goes on from NC_135181.1 coordinate 14,659,311, forward strand.
AGAGCTACAGTATATGCAGACCATTTGTTGTCAGCCCCTGAGAACCCTTCTAATATTTGGGGTTATATTTCTAATTATTGTAATGTTTTCAGTGTTTCTACATATTCATCCATCCATCACCTCCCACTGATCCAACTTGGAGTTATGGAGACCGCCCTGTGACACTCTCCAGTCTTTCACAGGGCTAACACTGAGAGATGGACAACCATTCACACCTACGGCTAATTTAGAATCACCAGTTAACCTATCAAGCATGTGTTTGTCTGTGGGAGGAAGTACCTGGAATGAAGCCATGCACGAGTTTCTGCACAAACTGTGTGAAATATTACAAAACTGCAAACAAGACGTTTCTTTAGATTTTGTTAAAAAACATTAACAAATAACAGTCACGGACTGACTAAAGAAACATAATTTCATCCACACAATTTGGGATTTTTAACTCCTTTGTCTGTGGCATTAGTACCAGACCATCGATGATGAAGTACCGAGTGTTAATCTTACCAGATGTGAGACAGGAGGGTGTTTCTTGGTGAGGCTCTCCGCTTCCTCCAGCACGTGGTTAAAGACCGACATCATCCGTCGCTCATATTCGCTCTCCGTCTGGACAGACCCCACAGTGCCGTACTCCTGAAAACTACATTACAGAAACAGATGGAAGACATGTCGGGGGAATTCACAGAAGGGACCTGTTGCTGCAAAGCGTTTCTCTGCAGATCAGTCGAGTACACGGTCCAGTGGAGGAGCTTTTGTCAAATAAAATAAGGTGCATTTACTTTTATTACACTGTCATACATCTGTGGGCAGCTTATAAAGGGCTACCTCTACATGTGATGCTGAAAGCTAATAAAATAAAACCAAAATATAGAGGAAAAATCCTTAGTTTTACATTTGTTAGTTTGGTAAAAAAAATTCGATGACAAATTGCCTGATGAGGCACTGATGGACATGTTATCTGATATTCTGAAGGTCTACCAGTCTGTGAGTCTACTGCTTTAATGTGGTGGTGTTTTCATTGTAATATATGTGCAGATTTTCATAAACCTAGTCTTTGACACACGTCCTCCATGCAACAATAGCTAAAAACACTAAAACTACCACTGAAAGTCAAAAACTGGACTGAAACTAAACATATTCAAACAACAGAAGATCTGGACTATTCTAGAAGATACACCTGTGGTATCGTTTTGAAAATCTGAGGCAACTTCCTTCTCGAATGACTGTATTTACAAGATTTTCAGAAAACCTGATCGCTGAGATTCAAACTTGTCCGAGATTTTTCTAGATATGCCTATGGTATCAATTTGAGACTCCTATGTTGCCTCGTTCTGCAGTTATCGCATTCACAAACTTGGATATCCACATTGCCCGGCTGGCCAGCAGGGTGACAATAATGCCTTTTACGGCTGAAACAAAACTAAACTCAAACAAGAAATCTGGAAACTAAAAGTAAAGAAAACACAAAACTATAGTAACTCCGGTACAGAAAAACTCAACACAATCTAAACTAGATCCATTCAAATCAAATTATTTGTTGACACTCAGAGCAGCCCTCACCTGGCAGCCTGTGGGTCCAGTATCAAAGCTTCAATCACGTGGGAGACGAGCAAGCAGCTCTGCTGTTGTCTGGGCAAACAGTTAAAGAAAACTTAAGGACATAAGTTATGAGATGATATTTAAAAAAGAAAAAAAAAAGAGAGAGAGAAGAAGGAAAGTATAAAAGTATGATGATGTGCGTTTAAGGATACAACTCCACATTGCGAAGGGTTGCATAATCTGCATCAAACGACGACTGGTGTAAGTCAGCATAGCGAGCAGCAAGACTTCTGAACTCATCCATGCACACCTTCATCTGGAGAGAAGAGAAACGCATCGCAGCTTCACAACTATGCTTTTATTCCTCTAGATAAAGCTAGGCAAATAAAATAATTATACTGGCTTTTTGTCGTCCAGTGAAAAGATCCAAGTAAAACTGAGCTACTGACCCGGAGGCCCAAAAGGGAAAACTATATTGAACACTGACCTTAAATCAAATTTACCTCCTAATTAAAAGCAAATACCTCTTCAGCATGATGAACAATCTGCTCCAGTTTGCTGGTGCATTAACAGAAAGCCTAAATAGTGACCTTTGACATGCTGTAACCACAAATTCAAAATAAGTAAATAAATAAAAGGGAGTCCACTCCTCTCAGGCCAAAGTTCAGCATGTCACCTGCATTGAGATGCGGCCACAGCGTTGCAGCTCATTTCCTGAAGTGAGGGCGATGGTGGTTGCGATGGCGGGAGGAGGGCTGGTTTTCAGACTGTTGCAGGTACAAATGAGCTGCGACAAAGCTTGCAGGGTGTCGATCCGGAGCTTAATGAACTCGCACTGGAATGTGAGCGGGCTCAGAGGAGTGCTGGCAGCCTGCAGGGAGGGATTAATCAGATAAATAAGGACACAGCAGTTAAATAGTGGCGCGGCTTGAGTTGATCTAACGAGATTCTAGGTGAGTCACGTCATTAGCAGTTAGAGTTGCTTTGAAATCAGCTCTAATGGCACCCCTCTCCACACTGGCTATCAGCAGCTCTCAGCATCCTGTCACTGGTGATAGATAAACAGTATTAATGCTTTTTGACAAGCAGATGCCTGGCAGTTAACTGACTGTGAGGGAGGCGATGCCCTTTTGGTAGGAGCGCAAGGCCTCTGCGATGGCGCTCATGGCTCCGCTGTAGTCCCCGTCTTCCACGTGACTCAGGCACTGCTCAGCCTGGGAGAACTCCTTCAGGCTGCTCAGCCAGAAGTAGAAGTGCTCCGAGGCCACACGAGTCCGCACACACTGGTACAGCTCGCTGGAGAACTCGTGGCATCCCTGCAGGTGAACGATAAGAAAATAATCATCTTGCCGGAGACCCGAGGCACTTCGTGGCTGTTTGCAACACCGTTTTGATCCAAAGATCTCACCATACGCGAGGCTTGCCGTGCAATGCGATACACCGTCCAGCCGTTAGCAACATTCTCCAGCTGCTGTTTGATGACAGTCTTCACTTCGGCTGACAGAGACGACTGGCTTGCAACAAAAATCACTGTTGCCAAGGAAACCTGCAGCAGTGACAGTAGGGGGCGATGAGTGTGAAACTCTAGAAATCGGCGATATGTAAAGGCAGTAAAACAAGGAGGTAAATATTAACAGGATGCTCCTGTGAGGTTCCTCTACCTTCTATTAAAACATGAAGGCTAAATAAAACTGCATCATGTATCATTTAGTCTCTATACATCAGCTGATGCGTGAACCCTTGCACATCTCTCACCAGAAGCTCCTGCTGCTTATCGGTGGACGAGTGACTGGCCACCCGGTAGAGATCAACCAGATCCCCCAGCATACCGTCCCCCAGCACAGGCAGGTGGGTGGCGATGGCCGCCAGAGCGTGACACATGAGAACACGAGAGGAGTCGCAGGACAAGTGGAGCTGGCCGAGCAGGAATTCCACTGCAGACTGGCTGAGATGGGGTCGACTTTTCAGCAGCTTAACCAATGAGGTGAGAGCTGTCTAAAGTTGAAAACAAGAAAATGCAGAGATGGGTGTTACTACAGCAAAATGTAGGTAAGGGTTGGCTGATGAGTTGAATGTAAGGAGAGGCATGGAGAAACGCTCCCAAAATAATTCTCACCTCATTTGCAAAGTTTGTGCAGCTGGTATTAAAGAAAAATAGTTCTAATAGTTAACGAGTATTTTTCAGGCAAACATGAAGAACTACAGGCAACGTGCGCTCAACCCAGGCAATCACTGGGAGATTTTTGTTGTGGCAGATCCTTCGCAACTAATTTCATCCAGTGAGAACCAGAAACCTCCAGGAACCACCGTCAACCAGCTGCCGTTACACATTTCTGTCAGACAAATCCCTGAACCATGTACGCATGAGAAACTTCAATTGGTCCAGTGAGCAGGGCAGGAGTAACAATGAACCTGTAACTCTTAAAAGTCCAGCCAAACCAAACCAGTTTTCCAAATTTAAATTAAAATACATTGTGGTACTTTTTCAGATGTTTTATAATGTAAACTCTGCCTCCTCAGGGGTCTAATGTCTTACTTTCAGTGTGGCTTGTGCACTGGGGCTGTTGTCCTGACTGCACAGCATCAGAAGGGACTCCACTCCCAAAACTGTGTCCTGCTCCAGCTGTACTATATCTGAGGAGGGGGAGATGCACACAACAACAAATATTACCACACTGATTAAGAATTAAAAGCATCCCCCAAATAGGTTATTGCCCAGTCTAACTAACCTTTCTCTGGACAGGAAATGGCAATGTTGGTGAGCACTATGACCCCGTGAGCTGCTACTGCCAGGTTGCTGTGGTAACAGCATTCCTGTGCCAACTTAACCAGGTCAGTGAGCCGGGGTGGAACCAAAGAGCCACCTGAGAAGAAAGTTTTAGAGAATGCAGATCAGTTCAGAGTGGCATTCTTTGTTTCCTAAATGCAGCGATTTAAGCGTAAACATTACCTCCCACATTACTAAAATACTGTTTGATTGCAATAGTTCCAGAGAGGGTGGCGAGAACGGCCAACATCCCCAGCTTCAAACTGTTGTAGGGGATAGTCAAAGCACATTCGCACAGCACCTGCAAAGGTAAAAGCTGTTAGATTGCAGACAGATTTTAAACATCACAACAACCCTACAGTGCAACTGTTGCCATCTGGGGCTCTACCTGAGTGTTTTCTCTTATCCACAGGTGAGGAGCCTTTTTAGCCAGGAGCTTTAAATCGTTAACTGCAAGTCTCTTCACAGCTTTTCTCGGATCATCTTTTAGGTACTGAAGGAGGAGCTGCAGCTGCAAACAGATTAGGAACCAAATCAGAGGTTCACCACAACAAACCGAAAGAAAGGAGGCATTGGTGTGTGCGAGCAAATTGGGTCTACCTGCTTGGGGATATCTATGAGGGAAGAGGCGGCCAGCTGGGTGAAAGTATGCAGGGAGACGATGACCATGGGGGTGGAAGGATAAGAGTTCACCAGATGCTGTAAAAGCTCTCTGCTGCTGGATGCCAGGCTGGCGTCATGATGCATGTGCTGCAGCATGGGGATCAACTTCAGTTTCAGTTCCACAGGAGTGTCTAAACCTGAGGCGGAAGAAAAGATCAATGCAAACGTTATGTAAAAGATGCAGATGTTATCTGCTGGGTTATATTTGGGTTCAGCAAAATGTGTATTTGCAGTCTTTTGTGTTTCTTTTTCTCTGTGATTTCAGCATGAAAAAAAAAAAAAAAAGAATAGCTGCACTCAGTTTAGTGAGAAAACTAAAAACAAAAGACATCAGTAATAATGAAGCTTTGAACCACGACAGCTCTCGTTTATCTTCACGTGATCTGAGACATTTTAAATACAGAATAAACATCTTACCTTGAATCATCTCACTAACTTTGTTGCAAATACCAGCTGCAAAGTCTCTGAAAATGAAAAAGAATTAATTAATTAAAAAGCCACACCACAATTAGATCATCTAAAACATCATCCCATACATCAGAGTTCACTTTTAGTCATCGTTTCCTTACTTTGACTGTGCAGAGAAGCTTGCGGCAGCAAAGATGGCTGCCTCGACTTCCACATTGTCGTGAGAGTCCAGGCTTTGGCGAATACTGTGGTGGGCATTCTTCCTCTCTGGGATGATGGAGGCCAAACTACCAAGCATCCTGAACACATAAGACAGCAGGAATTTTCTTTTGAAAAATCTGAGATGACTGAAAAAGACTGTGCACAACAAAGGTGAAGAAGAAAGTGCAGGCAGGGTGGAGTGGATGGAGACTAGTAGTATTAGTATTTAGTATTTATTGTCATTGTCAAGAACAATGAAATTGCGTTTGGGGCTTCCATACAACCCAAAAAAAAGAAGAAAATAATAAATACCCCTTAAAACCCAAGTGTATTGGGGTAATTTGATGAAGATGTTACAATTCTCACAGAGAATGCACAGGATAAGAAAGGAGGGACACCTCAGGTTGAGCATATTGGAGTAAAAGTTAGAGAGGCAAGGCTGAGATGTTTTGGACATGTGCAGAGGAAGGACACTGGATACACTGCAAAGGATGCCAAAGCCAGGCAAGAAGGCCACAAAGGAGGTTTGTAGATGTAGTGAAGGAGGACATGCAGAGGGTTGACAGAAGAGTGTGCTAGGGTCAGATGCGCCACTCGTGTCTATTCATGATTTCACATTATTACCTCAGAGTGATGGCTCTGGCCACAGGGTCATTACTGTGGATGACTGAAAACACCCGTTTCACAAACTCATCCACATTGAGAATCTTCTCCAAATGTTTCTCACTCTGTTGAGTCACTTTGAGTACACAGAGACGTAGAAAGTTGTTACTGGAAAAGAGAAATAAGCTTCTATTAATAAAGATGTTTGTGGCACAGTAAAGCTCATCTTTAACTTCTCGCATCTTCTAAATAGATCTCACCAACTTCAACAACATTCTATTAAAAAGTGCATAAGATGCACACCTTTATTTATTTAGGCACTTTTGAATAAAATTAAAGTTTGAAAAATCCACTTAAGTAAGAATAGTTTGTTTCTTATTCTTTCTTAAAGTGAAATAAATTCACTTCCCCCCCCCCCCCAAATCCTCTTATTTGGAACCTTCTCTCTCTCTTTTCATACAACTTTTTTTATTTCATTTTTTTCATGAAGAATAATTATAGCTTGTTTATTTTTAAAACCTTCCTCACACCAACATTTTTTCCTCTGTACTTACATCTATTCATACTTTTCATACAACACAATTACACATTAACACGCCTGCCCTCAATGATCAGTTTACTGGGTATGCTTAGTTTAAAGTATCTTGTACTTAAAGATTGATAAACATCAAGTTCATTAAAGACATCAAAGACACGCAATTAGACATTAAATATAAGAATAAAATCTATTATCTGTTATTTTTTGGTGTTTCAGAGTTTATTTTATTTTTGCATTAGCTTGAGAGTGATTATGTGAACTGCATGACGGCTTAGGCTTGTGGTTAAATTGTACGCTGAATTACTAGGAGATGTTATTAAAATTTTCTCTACACTCTGAAATGCATTCGGATGCCTATATTAGATTCAGCTATAAAGAAAGTGGGAAACAACTGTCAGTAAAGTAGCCTTTAACAAATAAATACATAAATAAATGATCATCTAAAGCAATAGTGATGTGCGATACCACTGATTTCCTTTCCGATCCGATACCAAGAGAGACGTCTGTCTCGCCCTAGCAGCACCTGTCCCTGTCCTCCTCTTCAGTTCGCCTCAACATAAGCTTATCATATTCTGTGATGTGATTTACTCAGAGGTGTTTGACGAGGTCAGTGGTGTTGCCACAACAACGTGTCCACACAGGACTCTGTTTGCGCGCAGCCATTGTTGTGAGTGTGCACGCCAGGGGCTGCGACACATTTATACAGCCGTATTCCGCATATGACTATGAAAGGCGTAAGAGGAAGTAGTTCCTTCCAAATTAGACGATCCGAATTGTATAGTTTCTTTCCACTGCGTTCATTTTAATGGAAATCTACAAATTTACCCCAGAGTTCTAAAATATCGATATTATAATATGAGAATCGATTCTAGAACATAAATTGCTGGTATCGGAAGAATCGATATTTCAGTATCGATCCGCACACCACTATAAAGCAATCATACCCGAGCCTGAAGATGTCTGCTAGTTTTAAAAATGCAGAGTTGATGAGGATGGGAAAGGGGTACTTCTGGAAGAGTTTGGGGAACAAAACCACAGCCTCACACTGCTCACCGAGCTTCCCCGACCGCAACCCTGAAAATAAAGGAATTTCTCCAGTCACAACAAAGCAGGAAGTTTCCATATAGTCCCTAACACTTAACACATGACGAAAAACGACACACCGGATCAGAACACAATCAATGAACCATTTGCTAAGTCTTTAGCCAGCGAGCTAACACACCTTTGTCCAGCTCCATGAGAGCGGAGTTAGCGTCGAGCTCCTGTTCGCCATAACAAGCCTCTGACAGGAATGAGCGTGCGGTGGAGAGCGACATTACTGTGCAGTTTTTACTCCTTAAAAGAAGATACACCCATGAGATGTTAGCATTTCACTGTTCAGGCGGCATTCAGGAAAACACTGAGGATACAGAGACAGAACATCCGGTCTGGAGATTGACTTTCATAATAAAACGCCAGTTGTCATGGTCGCAAGCTAACAAGCTGTTTTAGGGACTGTTGTATTTAAAAATATATATTTAAGTTAAATATCTAAGTGAAATATGTATTAGTATATTATTCTAGTATCTCCTTAGCGTCAAATGATAGATTATGGATGAATCGGTAACACCATAATACTCTAAATAACAACAATTACATTGGAGACATCAAAGTCATGGTGACTTTTAAACCTTTGTTACTTTAGTGCTTCTGTTGAAAAAAACATTTTACGTGTGATTTTCATAACTTTTGTTGCAGTCACAGATATTCAATTTCTAGTTCAACACTGCGCACAACCTGAAATTGTGTGTTGTCACACAACTTCCAATTATACTTGCACCACTAAATGAACCATCTACATGCAGTTTGGCAGTGGTTGTATACACCAAAGTGTATTTACTAAACTAACAACTGTCTAACAGGATAAACGTGCTATGCAAAGAGGGACTAGTTATTAGTTTAATCGTTTAAAAAATATTTATTTATGCTGAAGGGGCGTCTCCTTCTCCAGTTATGGTGGGAAAGTTTACAAAGAAAGCGGAAGCAGAAGCGCTCCTGCCCAGGAAGTCGTCGTTTCCACCAATGGTTGCGCGTAACGCAAGTTTAGCGGGGAATTCAGTCCTTCTGCTCGGACGATCTCTTCGCGGGAAATAGTACCCCAGCTTCGGCACAGAAAGCGGACCGGCAGAAGCTTGACATCGAGGAAAACGTTACGTTTTTATACAAAAGCCTTTGGATCGAGTTGTGCTGCAGTGCAGGGATGCTTTTCCGCTCAGTGGTGGACAGAGGAGTGGGCAGACGGAGGCAGAATGGTGAGACAGGGATGGGTTATTTGCACGGCCATGGCTGGGCTTTAGCTAGTCTAACATGGAAGATAATGCAGTCTAACATCTCTGCTTTATGTTTCGAGGAGTCATGCTGCCAAGAGGGCTCCTAGAGTATCATTTGCACTTGCTTTTCTTTTGCCTTCAGTGTGGACTTTAACGTTTAATTCTACTTTCTTCGTGAATGTCTTTGTCGGGCTGTTCAGACTCCAACTGGTGGCACACCAACAATATGTCATGCCTTATAACCGTAGTACATATTAGGACAGTTTCTCATATTTTGATTGGCTTTGGTTTATACAACTCAAGAGCAAGTGAGAAGACAAGCGTGCGGATCTATGCTCGTAGGTCACTTTAATAGGTACACCTGGCGAGTTGGACCCTCTTTTGTCTTCCAGGCGTAGATTCAACAAGTTGGTTAAAGCGTCCCTCAGATATTTTGATTCATATTGACGCGATGGCATCACACAGTTTCTGCATATTTGTCGACTGTACATCAACGATGCAATGTCCTGTTTTACCACATCCCAATGGCTTGAGATCTGGCGTCTGTGGAGGCCATTTGAGTAAAGTGTGCTCATCGTCATGTTAAAGAAACCAATCTGAGAGGAAGTGAGCTCTGTGACACGGTGTTATCCTGCTGAAAGCAGCCATTACAGCCATTAGAGAAGGGTGTCACGTAGTAAAGGGTAACGTATAGAACAATCTGAAGTAGGCCAGGCTACTACAGACTACCAGACTAATGGAAAGTGGGAAGATGTTTGAGTATATTGTGAAAATATTAAAGAGTTATTTATAAAATAAGAGCCTCACTGTTACCAGTCTAAATTCATTACCCATACAGGTTATTATAGTAAATGGTCCCAAAAGAAAAAAAAAACTCAAAATCTTCTGGTAATTCAAAGAATACATATTATTTTTTTTCCTGTTAAATAAAATAGGAATTGCCCATTGATTCATTTATAATGAAACCCAGCAAATCTTCTATTTGTTTATTCATTTATTTTATTTTTCATGGTGTCTATTACTTATTTTGGTATAGTATAGCAGGCCAGGGGTGATTTGTTTGTTACTAAGAAGGCTTTAAAAATGACAATGAATCAAATCTCTGGACCGTTAGTTTGGACTTTCGTGACGTGATCGGTTCACAAGTACAAATGATCCCGTGTGAATAGCAGCCCCAGGATCCTGTTCTTGACCTACAGGAGCGGCAGCTGGTGTGGTCTTCTGCTGCAATGACTCCAAGGTTCAATGTGTTGCATCTCAGAGATGCTCTTCTGCATATCTTAATTGTAACAAGTGATTATTTGAGTTACAGTTGCCTTCATATCAGCTCAAAGTGGTCTGATGATTGTCCTCTTAAATCTGCAATGCTTTTTCTGTTAGTTTTACTGCCGTGTCTCATTGATGTCCTTCCTCTGACCATGCATCATTCTCTTCAGCTCTCCCTGCAGATCCCCGGTCCAGGTACCCTCTGAGTTCCCTGCTTGAAGGCTACCGATGCGTCCGACATGATGAACATATCTCCTATGGGAACCTTGGCGACTCTGTGCCACCGTTTGGATTAGCTTTCTCCTCTGGTAATTCATTTGTGCTTATCGTTGTAAGTGCAGAGAGAGCAAGGCCCTGTTGTCATTAATCTGTCTAACTGCAGTGTCTCTTTTCTCCTGTTTGTTTTCAGCCAGGGACCTGCAGAACATCCTCGCAGCAGCTAATGAAGAAGGCATTGTTAGGCTCTACAACACAGAGAGCCGTGAATATCCACTTCTTAAAGGTATTCTTGTGACTTGTGTTCATAATTGTCATGCCACGTATTTTGAAATGTTGGTGGCTAAAAGTGTGTTAACCTTGCAGCATGGCTGGCTCATGAGAATGCTGTCTTTGATATCGCCTGGATGCCAGGGGAGCCTCAGTTAGTAAGTGCAAATTCATTCTGTTTAGTCAGAGAATTGCAGAAAGTCAGATTTTTTTGTGTCACCCTCAAATGCATGACTCATGTAATTGCATCTGCCTTACCTGGGATTACTAATTTTTGGGTTTTTTTGTTGTTCTTTATTTTGTTGGAACCCATTAAAAACTCTGAAGCCTTTTCTTATTATTCTTTGGTCATCTGTGATCTCTTCAGGTAACTGCTGCGGGTGACCAGATGGCCAGGCTCTGGGATGTGAAGTCTGGAGAGTTGTTAGGCAGCTTCAAGGGCCACCTCTGCAGTCTTAAGTCTGTTGCATTCGCACCAGAGGAGAAAGGTATACCTTTTACTGAGCTAACACTGTGTTGGCTGTGCATTGATGATATATTGTTGTATCATGTGATTAATACATTTTCTTTTGTCACGCAGCTGTGTTTTCTACTGGAGCCAGAGATGGAAATATTATGATCTGGGACATGAGGTGCAGCAAAAAAGGTATTGATCGGAACAGTAATAGACAATTTAGCAATAAATTTTAAATCATATCTTTAGCCACTTTGTTACTAGCAGCCTGTTGCAAAAACACTTATTTTTTCCTGTTTCTTTAGTTGAATTTATGAAAAATGCCACGACAATAATCAAACTTATGTCTTTCCCTCAGATGGTTTCTACAGACAGGTGAACCAGATCAGCGGAGCTCACAACAAAGCAGAGACCAACCCTCCCTCTAAAACGAAGAAGAGACGGGGCGGCATGCGCGGCATGGCTCCGAGCGTGGTGAGTTTTCTCGACAATCAGCCGTTTAATGGAATGAAAAGAGCGATGCTGCAAATGGAAATCTAATCTTTAGCTACTCCATCTTATTTGCAGGACTCCCAGCAGAGCGTTACAGTGGTTTTGTTCAGGGATCAGCACACCCTCATCTCTTCGGGAGCTGTTGACGGGTAAGAAAAGAAAGGCTTCTTGTCACCTTTTTCACATTTATAAGAGCCGTTACCAGACATTCTCGATCATTTTCTGTCTCCTTCAATTCCCTTTATCAGAGTAATCAAGATGTGGGATTTGAGGAAGAACTACACTGCACACCGTCATGATCCTGTACCCCTGCAGACATTTCCGTATCCAGGTTCTTGCACTCGGACGCGACTGGGTTAGTTCCCTAACATGCCAAGCATCACCTTTACCTGAAATGTGCAAATAACACACAAATAACCCAGCTGTCTTTTTGACGTGCTGCAGGATATTCCGGACTCGCTCTGGACTCCGCGAGAGCCAACGTGATGTGTAACTGCACAGACGACAGCATCTATATGTTCAGTGTCTGCGGAATAAAAACGACACCAGGTAAAGAAGCTCCTCGCTCTGGCTCAACAGTGCCTGTATGTGCACTAGAGTAGAATAGGTCTTTTTTTTCCAGTCACCCATTCATCACTAGATGGCGCTAATGCGCTTTGTTATGGGAGCAAAGCATCCAGCAGCAGAAGCCTCTTGATGCAAATAAAAAGCCATAGATGCTTTGTTTTCTACTGTTACGTGTTAAAGTCTGATCTGAAGTTCTGAATAGCAGTGGGTTAGGTGCTGTTTGACAGGTTGCAATACAGGAAACCATTTCAAAATGCATCATGACAGTTTTTTAATGGAAACGAAAGAGGAAAGTGTTACTAAATGTACAGAAACTAGAGGAAAGTTCAGCATTTCTCTTTTTATTGTTATATACACAGTACTGTACATTTTATCCTTTTATTTGATTGTCCTTAGACTTGTTTGTTCTCTGATCTTTGTGAATATTTTGTCATTTTTAAGAATTATGTTTCATCCACAGTGGCAGTTTTCAGCGGTCACCAGAACTCCTCGTTTTATGTAAAGTCCAGCGTTAGCCCAGATGACCAGTTTTTGGCCAGCGGCTCGAGTGACAACCACACGTACATTTGGAAGGTGCGTTCTCGGTTATATTTTACCTGACGTAATAAAAATTGCTTTATTTTCACTCTGGGGGTTTTCTGGTGTTGAGGAACTGCGAATTTAAGGTTTTTGAACATTTTTTTGTTACATTTCAGATCTCCAATCCTGAACTTCCTCCCATGACGCTTCAAGGTCATAGTGAGGAAGTGACGTCTGTTGCATGGTGTCCGACAGATTTCACTAAGGTAAGACTTGAGTGGTTATACAAGTATGAACACTGCTGTGAATTGGAGGAGTTTTAATGAGCCGAGAAGCACCTGAACCAGCTGCACTTTGCTGGAAGATGCGGGGCGCTCTAACTTTATTCGATTTAATGAGCTTCTGTATAAAGCCCTCTGCTCTGTTGGCAGATTGCTTCCTGTTCCGATGACCACACCGTGCGCATCTGGCGACTTCACCGAGAAAATGATGAAGTACAGTCCTCATTAGGAGAGGCTAACCTAGTAGGCCATGCACGTCCTAAGATTCTCCCAAGTAAGTGCTTCACCTACAATGTATTCTTGTGAATAACTAGCATATAGTCATAAAAGCGTAGAGGTTTCACTTACAGTATGTGCATGTGAATTTGTGCTTCATCATAAATCACTGCTGTCCTGCAGTTAAATACAAAACATGATCACATCTGGACTCACACTACTTTATTCTGCTGTTAAGGGCCTTCCATTCCAGCTGAGACAACCCCTGCCAAGCCCCAGAGGAGAGTGAGCCTTGGTGGCATAGCCTCACCTCAGCCTGCAGCCTGTGCTCCCAGTGGAGCCGCCCTGCCCCTTTCTTCCAGCACCACTACACCCAACCGCTCACAGGACTCTAAAACTGCAGCTGTTCGCCACAGAACTCCGCCCACTATCAAACAGTGGTTGTCCCCAAGCAGCAGAACTTCCGAACAGGCTGGCTCTCCGGCCCATCGGGTGCTGAGCCAGTCTCCCCAGAGCTCTGTAAGCAGCACCCCCCCCACAGAACGACGGGCCAAACGCAGGCTGGAAACCGGTGACGGCTCGTCTTCGAACTGTGAGGGCACTGAGCAGTGCGACTGCGTTACTGAACTCTCTCCTGCAGCCAAGAGGAGCCGGACCCTCTCTGGTGTTTGCTGCCCAGCTCAGGAGAGCCCAGCACAAACAGGCTGCCACACAGAGGACAACAATGCGGCTTCATCCAGACAGACCGACAAGGAGAACTGCTCTCCCAGAGGAGTGAACTGGCTGTCAGTGATGAGCCAGAAGCTGAGGAAAGGTCAAAGAAGCCCTGGAAGTCCCAAAGGTCCCAGAAGTCCCAGTGCTGCTAAGAAACAAGAAAGCAAGACACCAGCATCACCAGTAAGTATAAAACTCACAGGTTTGGGAGTGGATTAACATTCTCATCTGAAATTATCCTCAAGTTTGGTGCTGTGATGCAAGGGTGGTGTTATATGTAGTTCAGTTATACTGAAACACAATTGGCAGCCGATGAGGTGGAGATTTTAAACCGCAGCTGCCCATCAGCCACCTACAGACGCTGCTTGTTTCCACCTCCTGCTACAGCTGCTGTAGATGGTGGAGTCAAAGCAGATATGATGCCATTCCTTAAATGATTCAAGGAGATTTTCAGCAAAATATTCTTTAAGGAAAAGGAACCCATATTGGCACATACAGCAGGGGTGTCAAAAATAAGGTCCGGGGACAGAAATCGTCCCAGCACAGAGTCCTGTCTGGCGACTCCGAAAGGCTTTAAAAAGCGAATGAGTGCATGGATTTTAAACTCTTATCTGTATTTTTAGAGGTTTTAAAGCTTTTTCTATTGATAAAGAGCTCCCCCGTAGCAATTCATACTAAATCAACTATTACTATTACTCAACCTAAAAGTAGTTAAGTAATAGAAAAACAATTGAATACCTGTTTTTTTTGTTTTGTTTTGTTTTTCTTAATATATGTTTATTCCATAGAAAAACTGCAACGCAATGGTCATTTTTCTTAGTCTTAAAGACAGGGATGAAATATTTAGTTATCAAAGTGGGCTATATGTAGCACACGATGTAAAATGAGTTTGACAGTCCTTACATACTGTAGGCATTGGCACTGATATGTCTGGGTGATTATATTTTAATTAAATGTGGCATTCATGCATGTTGTTTTAGCTTTTAAGATGATCCTTTGGTTTTCTGTTTTCCAGAATGTGTGCACCCCTCCAGCCATGAAGAAAATCTCCATGTATTTCACAAAAAGGCCTCTGGATTGACCTGGTTGTACCAAACTTGGTGCTTTTCTTTAAGAGGGTTTTATTCAAGGTGGTTTTTAAGTGGCACCCAAAAACTGTAAGCCTCTTAAGATCACTGATTACTGAGATCAGAAGAGATCAGTCACTGAACATTTGATGGTTTGGATTTGACATCCAGGGACTGCTTTCAATTTTATATTTAAATATGTTCTTTTCTTTTCTTTTCTTTTTTCTTTTTTACGCCTCCTACAGAAATTTCTGGTGCTGTGCAGAATTTCTGGCTGGCGACTAAAGTTGCGAACATGAGTACTTCTAAAGATGCTTCAGCATTAAATCGAAGACTCCACATTTAAAAGGCTGATTAGATTTTAAAAAGTTGATCCTCAAGTGCAGAGAAAAGCATTTGTTCACAGAACAATTTAAAAAAAATCTAGTTATTTGGTTCATTTTGTTAAACCTTTTTATGAACCGCACTGTAAGCTGCTCACAGATCAGCTCTATAACATTTGTAAGCCAGCCATCGAAGTCACGTGTTTTCCGTGTACGAGTTTGCTCCTTCATATCGGAGTTGCACACGTGGTTTGCAATAGAATTTTTCCTTACTGAGCAAATTTTTGACTTGTCTATATGTACAGAAGAACCAATGAATGATGCTTGATTTATTTGTATTTAATTGATAAATCTAGCTGTAGTCAAATTTTATTAAACAGTTTTCTGCCTGTGTGTGTATTTGTGTGTATGTGAGGGACAGAGAGGGTCTGATGGGGAAGTGGTGAGAGTTTTAGTCGAGGTAATTAAAAGAGAAAATCTAAAGACTGAAAAACATTCAAACCTAAAAAATTAAATCTCTATCATCTCACACTTTTCTTTAGCTCCCTGCAGATTCGTGTGATTAGTGTTTTACAGCTATTTTGTTCCATTTGGACAGTTTTAATTTTTTTACTTATTTTTTTTCATTTTGTATTCCAACTATAGAAATGGTTGGAAGACAATGCCAGAAAAATTGACAATCACTGCCTCTGCCCCAGAGAGGCAGAAGGGTTGTTTTTAACATGTATGTGTGATGGTAACTTATTACAGCAGCTGTGGTAAAGACTTTCAATGAAGTGACTTCCTCTGATTATAAATGCAGCTGAACTGAAGAGCACACAAACCCAACATAAAAGCATGATAGGTGAGAAAATGGACAGTAAGTTATTAAAGAAAAAAGATGGTATACTGGTATTTGATGGTAGTTACTTAAATATTTGACTTCTGTATGACTTTCAGTCTCAGATCACTGTGGAGGAATTTTTGCACGCTCTTCTTAACTGTGTCACTTCAGTTCATTGAGGTTTGTGGGCAAAGTTTATGCACAGCATTTCAGTCGGATTGAGGTCTAGACTTTGACTGCCGCTGTGCTCCTGTTACATATCACAATTTTGGCAAAACGTTAGCAGTGAGACAGATGGCTTCACACTTGACTCTATAATACTTTGATTTACAAAGGAGTTTGTGGTTGACCCAATGACTTCAAGGTACCCAGGTCCTGTGGTTGCAAAACAAGCCCAAATCACCCCCCACTCCGCCATGGCCATTGATAGTTGGTAGGAGATGTTTGTCCTGATATGGCGTGTTTGCTTTTCTCAAAACATGATGCTGTGCATTATGGACAAACCTCTGCACTTTGGTCTTGTCCATCCAGAAGACATTTTCCAAAAGGCTTGAAGTTTGTTCAGATGTAATTTTGCAACCCTAAGCTCTGCTACAATGTTTTCTCCTGGTATGGTAGCACTAATTGTACTGCCATGAACTTTAACATTTAGCATGCTGACTGAGACCTGAGATGTAGCTCTAGGTGAATGTGTAGTTTTCTTGAGCATTGTAGAGTCTGACCTTGGGGTGACTTTGCTGGGACGTCCACTCTTGGGAAGATGTTGGTAATTCTAAATGCTTCGCTTTATGAAGTGCATTTGATTGGTAGCACTACTTACCCTCTAAATTCCCGTGGAAACAGTGAGGGACTGCATAGACTCCTGTCTAATGAAAAACTTGTTAACACTTACTGTTCTGTTTCCATTATAATAGCAAATAATTAATAGGGAAAGAAAATGGTAAAAATCTACTACAAGATTGATCTAAATAGATAAAGATAAATGACAATAATTAACATTAAAGATGTTAATTATTAACATCTTTATACAATCCATATTTAGAATTTGGCCAAAGGTTTCAGGACTTAGCTCTATGGCACTCTCTTTCATAATTTAGGATTTTACAATACATTATTCTAGATTTCTTTTGTGTTACTTTTGATGTAAGTGTAGTGATAAAAAGAAAGCTTTCTTCTTGTCTCTATTACAGACAAAGTAAATGTACTAAAATAGAAACCCAATTTCCTGTGGAAAGGCCCTTATTTTAGGCTTTATACCTGTATTTTATAAACACATACAGCATGTAATGCGGAAGGCATTGAGTTAGGGCATAGCTGTCAAACTCTGGCCCGTGGGCCAAATTTGGCCCTCAGCCTAATTACATTTGGCCCGTGAAGCCATACCAAATTACTATTAGAGCAGGCCTACTGGTATTATACAGCTAATATATATATTGTTTAGTATTAAGCTTTGCTTGTTCTATATTCAGTTTTCCAGCAAAATTTATTTGAGTCCATAAGAAAAGATTCATTCTTATATCTGGAGGAAGATTTTTTTTCCAATAAATATTAATGTTAGCCCGCGACTTTGTTCCAGTTTTGAATTTTGGCCCACTGTGTATTTGAGTTTGACACCCCTGAGTTAGAGAGTGATACAGGCAGGGCCAAAGCGTGTGTGAATTCCTGAATAACATACAGTTATTATCAGTTTTCCAGGGTGGAATGACTGAACAGCATACATCTTTAATGACCAGGGTGCACATGGTTGAATTTATTTTGGATTTTCTCTCGGGGGTCAGGAGCGTACATACAGGCTCAAATATACACTTAAATATTTTAATAAGTTTTCGGTGGGAGAAACGTTTCGTCACTCATCCAAGTGACTTCTTCAGTCTCTTTGTTATCGGAGTTTTTCCAAATGCAATATCCCAGGATCTCTTTTTTAAATCCTAAAACAATCTGTGGCTAAAAACTGAAAGTATAAGTGGGGTACTTCTTTAAAAAGCGCAAAGAAACACACGGCGACAAATGGAACTCTTATTATATTATCTTATTATTATTTTAAATGTATTGCTACGAGACGTGTGTCAGTTTTTGTTTAACGCTACTGCCTGTACCGCATCACCTATTTGTTTTCACATGTCACATGTTCAAGTCCCGCTTTCTGCGCGGCTCGATTGGTTTAAAAAGTTCTAGTTTTTTGAAATTTTCGCCTCTGATTGGCTGTTAGCAACGTCAATCAGTGACGTGCCCCCGTCAGCGCTCCGCAGTCAAGCTCACAGACACACAGTGACGGAGCGGCTTCGCTGGGAGTGTTTACGGCTGCCTGCCTCAGCTCGACATCCAGTAATTTGCTGTTTTTGACAATACTCGGTCTTTATCGAGGTCGTGCTAGCGAAACAGTCTCACACTATTCATTCGGAAGTGTGGCGAAAGGTGAAGTTTCTCTTAGGTGGATGAGGCTAACTTTCAAGCGCTAAATGAGTCGACGAGCGAAATTTAACTTCATCGATCGCGGATAAATTTTTTTCTCTCAAAAACACACTCAGCAGAATTCTGTCTAGGATTAAACCAGTGCTCGAAGACGCGGACTGTGTGTTTTACCGAAGAGCTGCAAAAAATTAACGGGGCAACTTTCTTTGGTAACTTTTCCCCCACCTCAGCAGCGGTGCAAATTGTTGTAACCGTCAGCTAATTTTAGCAGGCTAGCTAACTGTCAGCTTAGGTCTACTGTAGACAGCTTCAATCCGGCAATGCCTCTCTTATGTTTTGCAACAGGTAGACGTTTTTCGATCACAATGCAGCAGTAAAAATAATGTCAGAAATTTAGGAGCTTATTCTTGTCGTGTTGGTCGCTCCGTGCTGTGTAGTGTGGGCGGTGTCGTGTGACTAAATTCGTATTTTTTCGTATTTTGAAGACTATCCCCCTCCTCCGTATTTCATAGAGCAAGATAATGATGCAGTCTTTGGGCACAGCTTAACCTCCGTACCGACCGACCATGTTGGATCATACAAAAATAACACAAACCTTCTGATGTGAAAAGGGGAAGGAAGCTTTTCGTATGACCTAGGAGATACAGTGCAAAAAGTGTCAAGGTAGTTTTTTTTTATTTTATGCATCAAAATGTCGGCCATCTCCGCATCAGAGAAAGTGGATGGGTTTACGAGGAAGTCCATGAGGAAGGCACAGAAGCAGAGAAAATCCCAGGGCTCCTCTCAGTATCGCACTCACACCGCTCCGGTCGAGCTCTCCCCGCTGCCGCAGCTCAAAGGTAAGAGGATGAAGGGGTCCGCCGCTTAAAATAGTCTGCCTGTCATGACCGCTGTGTGTGTGTACACTGCCGGATCCACTGCAGGTACACTGTGCATGCAGCCAGAAATGCATTACACATTTTAAAGCTGGCCTGTATTCAGAAACCTGCCAAAAAATAATGCACACCTATTAACACTTGCAAGCAGCTTGTAAGAGTTGACCAAAGGGTGTTTGAAAAGGCTCTGTGCCAAAGTATGTTACATTGGTTTTGTATTCTTGGACAGTTTTGTCAGTAGTTGTATTAACATCTCTTGACCCATTGTTTTGTTTTTTGTTTTGTCCTTGCTGGATGTTGTGTAATGACAAATGCACATCCCCAGAGCCATGTTGTTCTAGTGGCTAAGAAGGATTTATGTATTTGCGTCAAGGTGTTTTGAAGGATCAGTGTCTCTACACCTGATGCACTGATTGGAAAATTCAATTTGGCTTTGATATAAGTTTTTGATTTGTCACGATTTTAGTGTTTATTCCTTGTCTTGTACACACACAAAAAAATAGTTTCCTTTTTTTAAAGTCCAGCCAGTACAGCTCTTCATCACTCTACCGTTTTATTTTATTTTTTGGCAAGCACGGTCTGTGTAGGGTCTCAGTAAACCAGGCCACGGTAGTCTTGAGGGTTTGAAAAAGAAGGCATCTCGACTTCTTTAGGTTTCTGAAGAGGTTTCGGCTTCCATCCAAGAGGCTTCTTCAGTTCTAAAACAACGAGTCCTGGGTAATTAAACCCTAGTGGGGACTATCCCCTTTGGAGCTGATTCTGAGCATCACGTTGACTGACATGATCAATAGTGGGTCAATAACCCTTTTGTCCTCAAAAACCTAAAGAAGTCCAGTTACCTTCATGCATTGCATTTTCAAGCTTGTAGGCAGCTGGTTCACAATAATAATAATAATAATAATAATAATGATAATTGATTGCATTTATATAGCGCTTTGCAATTCCACTATTCATTCACTCTCACATTCACACACTGGTGGAGGCAAGCTACAGTCGTAGCCACAGCTGCCCTGGGGCAGACTGACAGAAGAGAGGCTGCCATATCGTGCCATCGGCCCCTCTGGCCAACACCAGTAGGCGGTGGGGTAAAGTGTCTTGCCCAGGGACACAATGACCAGGACAGAGAGCCCAGGGATCGAACTGGCGACCTTCCGGTTACAGATGCGCTTCCCAACCCATTCTGGCCCATTCTGAGCCACGGTCACCCTTGCCTCAGAATTGGCCTTTGATGGGTAAGAGTTTGTCTTGCCTGACTTAACAGAATTTTATGGGTTTTTTTTTCCTGTTATCTCTGCCCATTTGATAAACAAATATAATAATTTAAAATATCTGTTTATAAGTTTTCAAATTCTTAAAAATATGAAAAAGAATAATACCAGAAGCTTAAAAACAGACTAAATTAACTTTATTATTTTGTGTTGCAGGGGTTGATATTACAGTAGGACATTTTATATTGTAATTTATAAAAGCAATAAAGATTCAGTTTTTCAATCAAGCTGATGACTGGTAGCCAGATTTTCTGAAGGAGACCTGCTTTGTTTGACACGGGTGTAGCGCATTTTCTAATTCCTTCAGCCACCAAACTGGTAAGTTGGATGTATCTCAGACTTTTAAGATTGTAGCACAATTTTTCTTGCTAACATTGTCTATAAAGCCTGAGCTTCACAACGACACTTCACGCTATTCAAATCAACCACCCCAAACAGTGCTGTAAGAGGAGCAAAAGGAAGCACCCTGGTAAACGCCTTGATAAGTAGCTCAAATACATGAACCCCCCAAAATCTGTAATCTGTTACACTGCACAAACTGATGAGATGGATTTCATTGCTCAGTTGGACATTTCACACACAGCGGTGAAGTGCTTTTGAATAATCTGGTTGGAGAGAAGTGTAGGCTGTGGTAAGTTTTGAATTGTCTGTGCCATTTATAGAGAGAGCATGAATATTTCCCAAGGATTGTTAAGGTAAATACCATCTTATTTGATATACCAATTGGTAAGCAAGGATGTTCCTGGCCCATACAGATATTGACTTGATATCTCTGTGCAACCCAACAAAAAAGTGACAGCAGTTTGGCACTACAGACTGTGTGGTTGTCAGTAAATATTTTAGTTTTGATTATGAAATCAGTAATTTAAAATTTACTTGAGAAAATTAAGAATCAACTTCCTCCCACAACCAGTGACTGTCACCCAAAGGACACAGAAAGGGAATCTGGATAACCACCTGAAAAGTTGTAAGACCCAACTTATCTGTGAGCAATATTGTGTTGTCAAAGTCAGACCAGCTATGTGGCATAGGGCTAGGTGCAGCTCTGCTTCAGACACACAGCTATCAGTGTAAGGAGACGGGTGAATGATTTAGCGTAGCTTAATGAGTGGACGTAAGTGGGTGGATATTGGCTGAACAAGTAAAGGTAAATGTTAGTGAGCCATAACAGTTGTCTAATGGCACCAACTCTTCCAGGCTGTTTTGTGTGTAAATAACAGTTAACAGAAACTAATTATACTGTTTATGTGAGCTTAATGGTTGCAGCTTGTATCTAAAAGCTCCCCTGTGATTAGACCTGATGAGGGGAAATGCATATTTGAGTGGTTTTATTATGCATGTTTTAAAATTAATATTGGAGCATAGTTTTTGGACACCTTTGACACCGCTAAGCCATAAAATGTTTGCTTCTGTTGTCTCCTGTATGTTGTTAATGGTACAGGCTCTTAATAGAGAAGACAACTTTGTCAAAGCTGTAATCTTTTTTCTTTTCACACTGAGAAGTTTACATAGTGAGCTATTGTAAAGGGATTCCTAGTCCAAACATACTGAAATATAACTCTTTTGCTAGAGGCAGAATTGCTGCAATACTTAACAAATAAGGATGAGGCAGGGAGTCCCATACACACTCCCATACTTTACTGAACCAAGCTCAATATTTAAAGCTCAGTGCTGCAGTTTGTCTCCTGTGATGCTTCACAAGGCTGAAAGGACCAGAGAAAGCAAGAACCACCTGTTACATGCCATGACGTTTGTTTTGTACTTGTCTCATTCTCATGTCAGTGACAGCCAGTAAGCACAGCCTCTGACTGCGCAGGAGATAATGCAAGACAGCAAAATGTGATCATCAAGCGAAATGTGACACTGCTTGGTTGAAACACGGGAGGCTGGTATAAAACCTCCTGGAGTCTGTTGTTTGTGTGTTTTAGGTGGAGACAGGCATGTGGGGTGGAGGCCTGGTTGTGTTTGTTATGTTACATGCCTACCAGTTGTACTTGTGTAGACTTTGCAATGTTGTTTTTTAGGAAGTGTTCTCACCTGACCCCTTCAGAATTAGGTGTGTATTTATATTGTATGGTAAATTTAAGGCTTTACTAAATATACCAAAGTTTTACCTTTTTATAATATGGAAACTACAGGTCCTCAAAATACATAGGTCTGATTTAAAAGTCTTTATATACAAGGAGTAGACATGTGAAATTCTTGCAACTAAAAATACATTTACATTTACAAATTGCAAGAAAATTAATTTTACATTAACTTCAAGTCTCACAATCTGAAGTCAATATATAGCAGTGCCAATGGACCGATGTAATATCTGTGACACAGGGTAACAGAAGCAAGCACTGGTAACATGGATGTTTGCTCTGTTTCCTGAGGTTTCACTGAAGCAAACTTGAAAAACTGCATTTTGGGTAAACGTTCTTGGGCTATAGTACCATGTAGTTTAGAGGCTGATCAAAACAAGTTATAGCATATAATAGGGCTGCACGATTAATCGTTAGAAAATCGCGATCTCGATTCATACTTATGTGCGATCTCATTTCCAAATGACAACGATTTAAAAAACAAAACAAAAAAAAAAACCTACGACGACGATTGTACCACATTTTGATCCGGGACGTACTCTGCATGAAAAAAAGCGCTCACTCTTCCTGCTCAACAAATGACAAGGGCGGAGCCTTATACCACGTGACACAGAAGCTGTGCCGTGTGATGTTAAAATTAGCAGGGGAAAAAACAACGGAGAGCACGTCAGGGATGACGAGAAAGTGACAGGAGAAAATCCGTTCCGGTCAACCACCCAAACACCAATAACGGGAACCTTATATAGCGCTTCCCTATACACGTCGAACTCAAAGAAATTACGGAGGCTATTACTTACCTGACCAAAGATATGGCTCCCATCAACACTGTGCAAAACGAGGGATTTAGGAAAATGATCAACACCCGGCCTAGACAAACGCTACACAGTGCCGTCCCCCAACTATTTTTCTATTGTTGCACTACCTGCTCTATACACGCAGTGTCAAGCAACGGTGGAGACGAAATTTCAAGCAGTACAACATTTTGCGGCAACAACAAAACGTGAGACATTTGTTGTTTTTATGTTTATTTATTGTTTTTATGTTCAGTTTCAACTGTTACGAAGTTGATGTGCAGTTAATAAGTGCAATAAATATTTATACTGGAAAAGAAAATCGTGAGAGAATCGTGATTTCAATTCTAAGCCAAAAAATCATGATTCTCATTTTATGCAAAATCGTGCAGCCCTAGCATATAACAAGGGCTAGTTGTTTTACCTACATTTTGATACCAAGCTGAGCTTTTATCCATGATTTCTTCTGTGTCAAAAGCTTGTGGTAAACCCATATTATCAACAACCCGGCGAGTTATCCTGTATAGTATCATATTGTTTTGTAGCATGTCAGGATATGCTCATTGGATTTACAGATTGGAATCATATATGTGATTAGTGTGCATCTAATTTGTATATATGATAGAAACAAATAAAAAAGTCAAATACGTGTATTTCGGACCATAAGGTGCACGGGATTATAAGGCACATTAAGCGAAACAAAGCAGTCAGATAAATCAAACTTTATTCAACTCATTCTTCTTGCTTCCTGCACTTCTGTACCATTGATTCATTAATGCTGTATTCTGTCACAGCTGCTCTATTACCATGTTGTTGCAGTATATTAATGACTAACTTCGTATTGTGGATGGATTATCTCAGTTGTTCTCCTGACTGAAGTTTGGTCTGTTTACAGCATCCTGCCATGCGATTGCATTTGTCTCTAACCATCAGGAACCCTCACGTTAACTTTTATCGAGTGGAAAAGTGTTAGCTTCACTGTTTATGTTATGCTAACAAAGCTATGTCACTAGCGATCACGTAGCACAGCGGTCCCCAACCTTTTTCGCGCCACGGACCGGTTCATGCCCGACAATATTTTCACGGACCGGCCTTTAAGGTGTTGCGGATAAATACAACAAAATAAAACTAGTACCGGTACCGTAAAAAAGAAGATTTATTCATAACACACGTGAAAAGACCCAGGAAAACCGAGTTAAAGATAAAAACGATAACAAAATAACGCTCAAAACCGATTAAAAACCCTGAAAACCATACATTTCACACCTGAGCCTCAACTCTCGTGGCCCGGTACCAAACGACTTACGGACCGGTACCGGTCCAAAGCCCGGGGGTTGGGGACCGCTGACGTAGCACATCATTACGGTATATACCACCTAGCCCAACTTCAGTAACCCTACAAACATCACTGCTGTTTAATTTTCTATCTTCATTTATATTGGAAGTGATAGCAGAGCTGTAAGTTTAAATTTTTATCAGAAATCTCTCAGTCAGAACATGCTATATCATGCTTAGGTAACTAGCGAAACTAGCGAGCTAACTTCCTGCTAACTTCTAACTCCGTTAAATCATTTAACGGAGTTAGAAGTTAGCAGGAAACAGAATTTATTACATTTAACTTAAATGTAATAAATTCTGTTTTCATGGATCCC
Source organism: Maylandia zebra (assembly GCF_041146795.1). Classification (NCBI taxonomy): domain Eukaryota; kingdom Metazoa; phylum Chordata; class Actinopteri; order Cichliformes; family Cichlidae; genus Maylandia; species Maylandia zebra. The sequence continues at coordinate 14,684,626 of NC_135181.1, forward strand.
TGGATGTTAAACTTAATTATTACACTTGGTAAAGCAGCAATGCTGATTGTTTTATTAAAGATGAAAGAATTTAGACAGTTTTTAACTCTCAGTGTGCTGCAGTGTTCGTTTTGACTTTGGGACCTGAAGCGGACTGAGTTTTTGGACCCAGATTACTCCCAGATTTATGAACACCTTAGTGCGACAAATACGGCAATAACAACGCCCTGCTTGCATGTTTTACAAAAAACAGTGAACACTATATTATGGCCCAGCCCTACTTGTTGGTTGTTTACCTTTAACCGGCAGGTAAAACAAATCCTACTTGCATACACACACTTGGTTGCAGAGTGAGTTTCATCCATAACAATGTGTACATTTACTTTGTGCAGGAAATTGTCTGACTTATATAAATACAGACAGTTAATGACGAGTTAATGAGCTTTATAATGGTGATATGAGAAATTATCACTGTTGTGATCAAAGAACTGATGACAGGATTTTAATTGTCAAGTTTCTTTCACTTATAACTTCAGCAAGTCATATCAAATGATCATTTTTTGTCGATACTAAAGGAAGGAGCAGACTTGCCTGATCAAGTAGTTGCAACTTTTCAACATGATGCAACTTCTTAAATGCTGGCAATAAAATGTGTTGGTATTAATGCTGACTATAGTTATACAACAGCAAAAAAGGCTTTGTAGATTTTGAAAATATATTTTATTGTTATGGTGCATCTGGAAAGCAGATGATCAAAAAGATGGGGGCTTTGGGAAGGATTTGAGCACTGCACCACAGCAATGTGCACAAACTGACTTGAAACAACATGACAGATGCTGGTTTGACAAGGGTGGAAGTGACAGGCAAATTATCCAGCGTTCTTCCACTGAAAGCTGGAGGGTGATTTGTACCTCATGTTTGTGGCAACTGCTGGCAGATAGATGAGAAAATCTTTTTTTTAATTCTTTTTTTTTTTTTTTTCCTTTCCGTAATGGGTTTGCAGATGTTTGACCTGCTCATTTGGGTTATTGTGCCCTGCTTTGCCTCCCCCCAAAATCTTATTTCTATTTGTATTTTGTAGGAAAATGAGTATAAAGAGTTTCTACAAGCACACTTTTCCTTTCTAATAAGCGTTAGTGTTTCAATTATTTATTGGGAAGGACTTAAGCACACGATCTACTCAAAGTATGAAGTTACCTTTTTTATTTAAGTGGGTCAGTATAAAAGAGTACAAAAAAGCTGATAAATGTAACAGCTAAGGGAAACAAAGCAATGATATTTAGATGGAAATACATTCATACGCAAATGCTGCGGGATCTTAAAAAAATCGTATTGCTACAGAAATCAGGAATTATTGAACTTGTGAAATATAATGCCAGTATATTTAATGCTTATGTTAACAGCTTGTCAATAATTGTATTTAAAACCATCAGCCGTTTTGCTAATATTGTGTATATACTTCGTCAGTGCAGCACCATGTGACTCTGAGACTAACCAATTACAGTATTTCTCTTTGGGGCATCTCTGCATGTGTGTGTGTATGTGTGGTTGAAAGTAGGTAGAAGCAGTCTAAATAATGCATGCAAACATTTTAATTTCCAAGTATGTTGTCACAGGCAAATTATGGAGCATTATATTTGCTTGTCTCTCCAGGGGCTTTTAGACAGACTTTGATTTCAGGTGGTGGTCTTGCCCTCTGTGAGCTCGGCATGGCAGCACATGAATCAGTTCTCTACTGGCTGCAGGTTCTAGCACTTCAAACAAGAGTACAGTTCAATTTTTTACTAGGAAATACATTTGACTACTTTTGTGACATCGTGCTATAACAAGCTGCACAAATACCACTCACATAGACATTCTAGAAGATGGGCATAGCCGTTAGATCTAAAATGTGAAACCAACACTGTGCCTCAAAGCTCCCTCTTTTGATGAGCATGACAGGGCAATAACCTGTGGTCTTAAAAAAGGATTTTAGGTCCTAAGTTCCAAAATTTGTAGGAAAATGGCCCACTCCCCACTGAGTTCATGGACTTGGTTTGGGTGAGACTGAATAAAACATCAAGTATCAGAAAGGAAGATTTTTCAGGGGATGCTTACTGCCTGTTTGCCACGGAGCATGCTTGTCCTTTAGTTTGTCAGTCCGAACCAGAAACAACAGGAAAATATATCAAATCAAATCACAAATCAAATCACTTTTTATTGTCACATCACATGTGCAGGCACACTGGCACAGCACATGCGAGTGAAATTCTTGTGTGCGAGCCCCACAAGCAACAGAGATGTGCAAACACAACAACACAAACGAGCAAAATACAAGAATGGCCAACCTGAAACTAATAAATATATGTACAATATATAATAGTGTATGCATTTCTGGATGTGTATACTAAATATTTTCCTGTGTGTGTGTGTGTGTGTATACACATTTTTACAAATTAAATAGTAAAAAAATAAAATAATAATAATAATAAAATATATAAAATATACAGAGTTGAATATGTGCAAAACAAGTGGCATTTATATACAGTGTGGAGTGCATAATGTTGAATATATATATATATTTAGGACAAAATATTTGCATAAATTTTTACTTTGTTTTTTGTTTGTTTGTTTTTATACTTTTTATATATTTTAAAGTCATCCACATCCTTTGTGAGTGACCCTTCTCCTTGCAGCAAATTTCCAGATCAGATCAAAGAGTAGTAGTCTTCTGAGCACTTTAAGTACTACCCGTGCATATTAAGGCATCATTGCCAGATTAATAAATATCACCCAAACACTCCCATGTCTGCTCATACATGCAACTTGGGGAAGTTTGCAAGAGTAACCACAATTTTTCTAGCATGTTTACACTTATTGATTAGCCATCTGTTGCCTGGTAGCACTCAGTTGTGTGAGTCATGATTCATTTACAGAACAGAGTCTGTGTTGTGGTTACATATAGGCTCAGTACACTAGAAGAGCTGTCAGTATACTGTACATTGAGGTGTTTATGAAATTATCATTTTTGCCAGTCAACCTCGAACTATCTTTAATTGGATAAGAGTGTTGGTTTATTCAGTTGCCTGAAAGCCAAAAATCACAAGTACAGTGTTAACTTGCAGAAAAAAAATGTTTTTAATTGGCACAACATAGAAATCCTTACATCATTTTGCACAAACTGCACCTACTTTTAATGAGTCACAATGGTTTTATCTGCACTATTTCTGGTTTCTGGAGTAACTCTAAGAATGGAAATTTTTGCAGCCAGCTTTATCAGGTGCTAAAAGATAGTAGCCTGCAAAGATGCTTCTTCCCTCCTGCAGTGGAGAGGCTGGAGTGCTTACAGCTCCTGTTGTGTGATAGACACTGAAAAGATGAGTCATTCACAGACCAACATTGTTGCCATGGCAGCCAGAAGCCTTGAGAGCAAGCCAGGGAAATGTTTTACTTTCCAAATACATGCTGCTACATTTAGGTTGATATTTCTGTCCTTGGAGTGAAATTTTCAGCTGAGCCTTGGTTCCTAACTAGATCTGACTTTACGTTTGGGTGGTGTGGGTCTTTCTGTCAGCAACCTAAATGTGGCACAGTCACAGTGGTCCATGGCTTGTTCCTACATGGAAAAATCTGTTGCGCTGTGCATCTGTTTCTCACTTTCTGTCTGCCGTATTATTTTAAAAGAAGATGAATGTATAGGTTTTTTTTATTGTTTCATTTATCAGCCCTGGAAATTAGCTTTTTCCACAGTACATGTTTGGTTAAAATGTGAAACCAGAAGTCATCCTACATGGCTCTAAAATCAAATTTGCAGCTCATCCATATGTGCTGGCATCACAAAAAGCCAGCAGAAGGAGACAGACTTTTTATCTGTGAAAATATTCATCAGTCTAATCTTCTCTAAATTGTATTTTGCACAATAAACAAATTGCAAAAGACCTTTTTTAAAGCTAAAAGTTATAGGAATTGTATAGCTGATCGGTTCATCATTGCAGTACTGAACAACTGTTATCCCATATTACAGATTTGCCTCACATTGCACAGGCCTAATTGTTTCCTTTTGTCTTGTTTTGTATCTTTAATGGAAGTGACTAAAGGTTTGTTCACACCAAATGGGAAGCAAAGTTTTGCCTAGCTTTATTTATGAGAGTACAGTTGCTTGGAGGATCTTTGAGAACTGTTTGTTCAGAAGAGCAAACAGAAGGAGGAAGAGTGCAGCTGATAGCTGGCAACAAGTTGTAGTAACATATTTTCAGATTTTCCCAGCGCTCCTGTTTTTTTTTTTTTTTGTTTTTTTAATGTCTTTAAAAACATTTTTAAAAATGGAGAAATGGAAGAAAACAGCATCAGTAAGCTTGTCCTTGTCTGATTGTCATTGTCTTGAAAATCAACATTTTATGGAAGACTCTCAGCTGATAGACTTTTGTGACACAGTGCTGCATCTTTGCATAAGCTTTGAATTTGTAATTGCAGTGTGTGAAAACTTCACTTTGGCGAACCCATCATAAGATGCTAAACTTTGTTTAAGTGAGGAAAATGTGTGTAATTGAGGCAAATGGGCTGTACCCAGACTATTTTCTTTCTTTCTTTTTTTTTTTTTTTAAAGCATGCGCTAAATTATAGTAGCTTTTAAGTATTAAATGTTCTGTGCTGTAATTGACCCTTAGTTTATTATAAGGTTGTGTCCATATGTTTTCCTCTCCTCTAGCTTAGGATACTAGCACAGAAAATGAGCTTCCTCTGAAGGATGTCTGGGCTCTTATAGATAAGGCGAGGAGCTTGGTCATTTGTTAGCAGGCCAGAGTAATAGTAGAGATCAGCTACTCCTCCACAATCAAAGGAGTCCATTGAGATGGTACAGGCATCTGACCAGGATGGATCATAGATGAGGTGTTTGACATCTTGGGACAGACCCAGGAAACAGCTAAGACTGTACATCTCTCAGCTGGCTTAGGAATAGTTTCGTGTCCCTAGAGGAGGTGGTTAGGGAGAGCGAGGTCTGGGTGTCCGCGCTTAGATTGCTGCACCCACAACTTGCACCCAAATAGTTGGTAGAAGTGGATGGGTGAGACCTTCGCAATGATCGAGATTTCTTTGTTCAGTATTGATAAAATGTGGTTTGATCTTTATCCACAGTTCACAGTGAATAAATGTGTAGGATAAAATCTTGTAAAACCTCCTGTAGCGTCAACAATCTCAGACATTTTCCCAAACCTTTTTTTTCTAAACATCAGCAAATATTAAGATGTTGGATTGGATGTTCATGTAAATGTTACATTAAACAGGGGGGGAGTGGACTCTGTTAACCCCCATCGATTGACAGTTGTCCCACACAGGCAGTTTCCATCATATCTGCCAGCGGATAACAAATCGATAAATAATTTCCTAGGAAACACAGGGACAAATCTTTGTGTTTGGCTGAGGTGTCAGTTGTTGCTATAATTGTTGCCTCTGGTAGGTTAGGATTTCATTGTTTTATTGTTTTTATTTCAACATGTGATGTGCAATATTGTGCTAAATACCATGCATAGATAACATTCGGAATGGGTGTTAAATATGCAATTTATATGAGTCTGTGTCAAAGCTATTAACTTTAACCACAACAACAAAAAATAGAATTTCAACTTACTTTAGTAAGTTAAGTTAGTTTATGTATGTTTTAGTTAATCTAACTTAAAAATGGTACAGGAAATGTAAGTTTTGGTCAAATTTGTCAACACAACCAGCATCAGACGGCTTTGGTTAAATTATTTCCCGAGAAGTGGGTTTCAACATATGATGAAGTTTAAAAAAAAAAAAAAAAGTATTTATTGTAATATTTGATCTGAACTTCCCAAATTTTACTACAGACAAATACCCTTCTCTATTATAAATAAAAATATAAAAAAAAAATTAGAAATCATATTATAACCATATATGGAAAAATATATATATTTTGGGAAAAAAGAGAAGTAAAACTAAAGGAAAGCTGCAGACCCAGTACGGAAACTAAAAGGGAAAAAAAATGTTCTGACATATTTGTCAGTGCATCAAACAAAAAGGTATTGGCGCTTATATTTACTGTAAATGAGACTGAGTCTTAAGTGTTATGCTTGTTTTGTTATCTGTAATCAGTAAAGCCCCCCAAACAAGTCTGTATTATTAAAATAAAAATAAGCATCCAGTAGAAACTAAACTGAGCACATAAGAAAATCCACTGTAGAAACTAGAGCTGGGCGATATGAGATTTTTTCATATCACTATATGTTTTTTTCATTTCAGGCGATAACGATATCTATCACGATATAAGCCAAATAACTTGTAAGAATTTGTAAGATTTAAATGTGCCGTTGCTCACAAGTAAAATGTGAAATAATCAGCAGCTTGTTTTTATTTAAATATTTATTTCCCATAATAAGTTCAACAGGGTAGATGTACTTAAGGAACATGAGACTTTTTCAGATAAATAAAGGCAAATATTGCAAACTACACAAAAGGCAGCCGCTAAAGCGTTTAAGTTTCAAAATAGAACAAACGAAACAGACTAAATTGTCAATTCCACTTAGAAACAAAATATTAATTCTAAAAATAAATCTTAGTTTGTTTTACAGAAGAACAGACAAAACTGACTAACTTTTGTCAATATCAAATAAACTGAGAACTAAAAGGAAATTCTCAATCTCTCCTTGTTGTATAGCTGAGCTTTTCAAACAGTTTTAACAGTTACTTTAGTCTGACAAAAGCCGAATGACGAATTAGCGCTTCCAGTTAGAGACTGAGGCTACGTCCACACGTACACGGGTATTTTTGAAAACAGAGATTTTCCGTTTTCGTTTTAAAAAATAATCCCGTCCACACATAAAGGCAGAAATGAAGGAAAACGCTGCTATGAACATGCCAAAGCAGCAGGTGGCGCTAGATTCCTAACCGTGCAGAAATGTTGGCCAATCAGAAGTCTAGAAGCCTCGGTGGGAAAAAGTAAACAAAGCTGGGGCATAGAAGCAGAACCGAGTCGTATGTGTGGACGGACAGTAACTGTGTGTATATGTAAGCATTTAAACACTGCAGAGAGTAGAATTAACAGTATTGTAGAAATTCATTTCACCGAAACAATAACGTGGTGCACAGTGTGACGCATGCACCAGTTTATTGTATTTCCAGACTTGTTTTCGGCACAATTTACAGTGCACGCTACTCTGTTTTTTGTCAGACTTGAAATAGCCGAAATACCTTCACACTACGGAACTTCTATGGCTCTTCCGTTCGACAATCTCTCCGGCATTGGAACCATCATCTGTTTTCTCTTCGGTCACGCTCGGTTGATTTTTCTAGTCGGCACACTCATTTCCTCCATTACCCGCTGGCTGCTTCCCAAACAAACACACGTGCGGCTTGGCACTTGTGCTGTACGTAACAAGTCACGCGACGTGACGCTGTGGCTGTGATTGGTTCGGCTCTGCGCTACTTAATTTGGATTGGCTGACCTTTTTTTTTTTTTTTTTTTTTTTTTTTTTTTAAAGAGGACAAGAGCGGCGAGGTCTATCGCGATAGCTTAATTTCTCTATCGAGTAAAAGTTATATCGCGATACATATCGTTATCGTTCTATCGCCCAGCTCTAGTAGAAACTCAATTAAACTTACTTCTTTTTACATGACTGTGTATAGTAATCAAAGGCAAGTTTTATTTTTTAAAAAAGGTACTTGAAGGCTTGTGAAAAGTTATACACTGCATTTGTGAGAATGCAGATGTCTGATGCAGGTCTATCAGACATTGGGTAGGTTTAAATCTACCAGTTCCCCACTGAAAAATCTGTGATTGTGGTTTGAGTTGATGTGCAAAGAGTGTGCAGATTCTGCATTCACTGGTTGTAAACGTGCTTCCTCCTGCACGCTCTATCCAGGGAGCTCCCTCTAAACCACACAGAACATTTCCACTAGTCAGAACCAGTAGTGCACACCTCCCCTCCTGAAAACATCACACACTCTAGCATATTGTGTTAGCTTCTCATTGTCTTAAAAGCAACTGTAACTGGGGCCCTTTAGAGTGACATGAAAGAACACCAAGTTGTGTTGTAGTTTAGCAGCTGAGGCAGAAAAGGGAATACGCTGCCTGTTTTGTTCACCCTTTCTCTGTGCACAGCCCTAACCTCCTTCAGCCAGATCATCTGACATTCAGCTTTCTCAGCAGCTGTAGTACATGCTCAAATTTCAGAATAACCCAGAGGTCGTGAAGAGGTAGTAAGAAGGCACTTTGTCCGTTACGGGCTGGAAATGGTGCGGCAGTGTAAAGATTAAAATAGAACCAAACTTCTCATTTGTGGACAGAGGAGTTCTGGCTTTCTGCCATAGCAGTTTTAGTTCTTGTCTCAATTTTAAATCAACATTGGGCACTGGTTTTAGTATTTAATATACTTGTAATAAACTGATAAACAGAACTTGTTAAATAGTTTATTTTACTGGTTTGGACCTGAAGTCGACAACCAATAAAAGTTGCATTCATAAATACAAATACAAACAGAATTCAGCAGCCAACTTTCACAGTCTAGCTCAGCACGATCTCAAATAACTGAATGATGGCTGATTAACCTGCATACATTTTGTAAACAGACCCGTTAGCCTCAGCTGTTACTTACTAGCATTCTTCTGGTGACAGAGCATTCAGCTTCCTGTGCTGTTCTGATTGCTTGCCCTATTAATATAATGCTTGATTACACTTTAGTGTTTGATCACTTATGCCAGTATATTGTACTTTTTTATTAGAGACTTTGTTTGGACCGTAATTACTAAAAGGGGGAAACTTCACATCTACTTACTTATCATGTGACTTTCCCAAGGTCATTTTCCTTAATACAGCACACTGAGTGAAAATCATTAGTATATAATGAATAAAGCTTACCCTGGTGGCTAGATTTGCACCATTATCCATTCCTTTGACTCTGAGGCATGTTGCTTTTTCCCTCTTTCTCTTTGATCACAGTACACACAAATCCACCCTTCTAGCAAACCGCAAAGTGAAATCTAACAAAGTGCTTATTATTTGAAAAAGAACAAAATGGTTCATACTTTAACAAACCACAATTCTACTTTGCTTCTAAATGAAGAATGATAAATGTTGACTTGTACTGCAAATTAAATAAATGTATACAGTTGTGAAAAAGTTCTCACTGTACTCTATGCAGTCCTGTCAAAAACCAATTATCTCATGATTCAGTTGCTTGTAGAACGTCCTTTAGCAACAATAACGTAGTTATACGGAAAATGATTTGGCCATTCTTTTGTAGATTTGCTGCCTGGGACCAGGCTTCTGTTATTTGAGCCAGTTTCAGCCAAGTTTTAGTTGTCAAACAGATCAACAGATCTCCTACTCCTTATAGTAGAATAGTTTGGTACACAGGGGAGTTCATGGTCAACTCTGTGACTGCAAGGTGACCAGGTCCTGTAGCTGGAAAAACAAGCCCAAAGCATCACCCTTCTACCTCCATGCTGATAGTTGGTATGAGGTATTTGTGCTGATATGCTGTGCTTGGTTTTCATCAAATGTGGTCCTGTGACACATGGGCAGGCATCTCCACTTTGATCTCATCTGTGGGAAGGCCATCGTTCCAGATGTTTTGTTGTTTGTTCAGATGCAATTCTGCAAACCCTAAACTGTAGTGCAGGGGTTTGTTTTGTTTTTGTTTTTAAGAGAAGAGGCTTTCTTGTTTGTTTGTTTGTTTACTTTGTTTATTATTGAGTTCTTTCAGGCACGGTCTGTAAAATCCAATTAATCACACATAGGAAAACATGCTTATTTAACAAGTAGCTACTATCCACCTGTTGTTCAAAAAAACAATACTACAGGTCTTTTTTCTGCAGGTGTCCTGTGAAAATTTCCTACCTCACCCTCACCTGCTGAATTTATGAAATTATGAGGAATCAAAAATGCTTTGAATTAAAATGCACCAAATTTCAGCCCTCCTTATGTACTTGCAGAAAAAACATTAATAGTGTGAGGATAAATTTTTCTGCATTACTCATGTTTGTGGTTTGTAGTTTAAGTTAAAACTATTCCTGAGATTCCTTCAGCTGCCTTGTGGCTGCCATGAGGTCATATTTATGCCCACATTATGTTAATGTGCAGTCTAAACAAATGTGGTGGCTTGTTCTTAAATCGCATTGTACTTTCAGTACAGTACTATCCTATCCAACCAGTTCAGCAACAGCAGTGTGACCTACCTGGCATCACTCCTGTCATGCATTAACAGACTTCAGTTAACTCTCACTTCTGTTCTTTGGTCTTTGTTTTTTGTTTTCCCCTCCCCACATATTTCACATTCTGCACATGTTCAAGCAAATGAAACTCAAAGTAATATATTTTAGTGTATTGAATAGAAGGCCTTCTTATGTCTTTCCCTTTATTTTATCTTCATTGTAAAGACTGTGTACTTGTATAATGGGCAGGAATGCAGTCCTAAGCAGTAAAAGTTAATGCTGGGCTCATTATAAATGAGCACCTGCAGATGTGCAGACTCAAAAGCTTTTACTGTCTCTTCACACTGTGAATTATTAGCTGGTTCTCTGAACAATTCTTAGACTGAAATTCTTTCAAAACCTGTCATGAAAGGAGGATTTTTTTTTTTTTAAAGCAGTCTCAACCCCCAGAAAGCATCCCATGTAAAATGAAATATGCATGAGTAGAAATTATTATTACTACTCATATAAGTGAGATGTCTTTTTTGGTGGAGCGTCCCAGGTTACATGGAGTACAGAACATTCTCTAGCTGGATTGGCAGAGAGCTTTCAGGGGCCTAAAGGTTATGTCAGTTCAGTTTGTGTTATCAATTGGTAATTTTACCACACCAGTCTTAATCCTAAGAAGATTTTTTTTTTCCCCTTCTTTATTTAACTAAAAATAACTTTATCATCAAATGTTAAGCTGTAAGACATGGACTGCTGGGGAAAAATATTAATTTGTATGTTTTTAAAAAAACAAAACAAAACAACAACAACAAAAAAACCTATGTCTAGGTTCAAATGGGCTTCTGGAGCATTGCCAAGATAATTTCACATCTAGGGTCTCAGGATAGAACTTGAGGACTAATCTGTCACTTCAGAGGTCACCTGACCTGCATTCCTTGCCTCAGTTTGTTTTGGTGTCTTTCCACTAAGCTTTATTTCTGTGAAGTGTTGATGGGCATCAAAAGCCCAAGTATTAGTGTAAAGGGTTCTTAAGGAGTTGATGTAAATATATTTGGGGACTCCCAGTGTTTGTACCATCATGATGATTGTTCCATGTTGACAATGGCGATGTGTCCTTATAGTGTGCCTGTCACACATGCTGCCTGGGGCACAGAACTGCCCCGCTCATATGTTCAGTCTGGACCACTGGGCAAGAGTAAGGTTTAAATTTTGGTCTTTTTCCTGTATGTTGGCCTTAAAAATGAATTACATCGTCTTACTGACAAATACTGTACCCCCAGCCTACCACAAATAATAGATAAATGATTAATAATCAAATGTTTGTTTGTTTTTTGGTTTTTTTTTATGTTTAAGTCCATTAATTTTTTTTTGTTTTGTTTTAAATTGTGCATGTGTTTGTCACAGTTGTGTCTAGTGAGATATGCTGACTTGTGTTGGGTAGTTTCCATTTCTGAACTGGTACCTAAACATGGATTTAAGTACCCAACAGTACCATTACTAATTTTGAAGTAATTAGCTCTAAATTTTATGATACAAAATTAGTCCAAGTCTCAATTGAAATATTTTTGTTACATATTTACATCTTGCAAACTGCACCAGCTGTTTGGTTGCTTTCTACAATGTCTCTGACATTGACGTCACTGCCACATTATTTGAATGCTATAATATTAAGCAGCATGATCACATACTAAGGTTTCAGACATACATGTTGTGTAATGTGTTTGTTTAACATAAACAGTATTCTAGCAAGAAATTTCATTTCAGTCCGTGTAAAAAAAAATAAAAATAAAATAAAATAAATGCTCATCTCAAGTGGTTGAAAAAGAAATGTAATCGGCTTCTTTAGGTTTGTAAAGACATTTCACCTCTCATCAAAGAGGCACCTTTTTTTTCTAAAAACGTAAGGTGGACAGTCCCAGGTATTTAAACTCTAGTGGATGTGTCCCCTTTGGAGATAGCCCTTGACCTACTATTAATGTTTCATCATTAACAGCCAAGGTGTGAAAAGAGGGGTGGGCCTTTACCATCAGGGGTTGGTGGCGAAACCACTATGAGACCTTAAATTACTAATGCTAGTGAAAATGCAAAGTTAAAATGTTAACCAGCACCATGAAATAAGTGTGATATCTGTTTGATGTCTCACTAAAAGTCATCATCATGCATGGGTTCAACATCTTTTGGGGTGTTATGCTTCAGTGAGAAATCTGTCATTGCTGCATTGTAACTGCAGACCCCTCTAAACTCTATGGTATAACCCTACCTAGAAATGCACCTACATGCCGTGTCGACATAGCACAACTAAAGTGAACCAGCCTGTTCAGCACCGTGGATACCTGCTGTGCCTTTCAGGCTACTCTTTTGCCAGTTTTTGAACCTATCAGTGACAGAATAACAATCATCATCTCAATATAAGGAATCAAAATCATAGCATTAATGAGGACTCACATATGTCAGGAAATTCCTGAAGGGAAGTGGCTGAAACTGTTTAAATGGATCTGAGGAAATGTACAAAGATTTGGAGAAACTAGGGACAGAGATGTTTTCCTACTCTTCAGCTTTTAGATGTTTTGTGTTTGACCTTGTTTCCTCAGATTAGATGTGTTGGCCTGTTTTGCATTTTTTGCACTACAAATATTGTATCAAATTTTGACAAGTGTAACCACAGCTGAGAGCGTTTTTCGCTCACTGCCATTGCCATGTGTGTTTCTTGTTCTTCAACGTGTTGCAGGAGTGATGATACGTTCTTTCTGTCTTTCTTCCTAACTCAGTTGGGCTTTGCTAATGAAAAAAATACATTGTTGAAGTTCCCCATCTCAGGCTGTTCATCATCAGCTTCATAACATTTCCACAGCATAATTAAACATCTTTATCCCAGAAGAAAGGGAAACCTAACCTTTTATTTATTTAAGTTATTAGTTAATGGTTTGGCTGTTTAGAGCCAAACACTGAGCCTGAATAAACCACTACGCAAGCCTTAATATCAAAGCAGGGACGTGATGCATTCCCTCATAGTGTGCATGAGAGTACTGTGAGGCACTAAGTTCTTTTTTGGGGGGGATTTGAGAGAGGACACTAAGTGCTGTAGCTGCACAGTGGTATTCATCAAAATGTAAATAGAGGTTAAACACTTGAGTTCAGCTGTTACAGCTTTTTATAGCTATGTCAGCAGCGTGTTGTTAATAAAATCACCTTCAATAGTGTTAAATTCTATTTTAACTTTATATCCAATGCCAAAATCCTCCCTGTTTGTTCCCTCTGAATACTGCTTTTGTGCTTTCCCGTTGGACTGTTGCCCTTTGTTGCAGAGCACTGTTCATCAAGGGCACAACAAAACACTCATTGGGGCAATGAAACACGGGATGCTAAAATGGAAACTGATTGTGTAACTGCAGTAATCTCAGTACATTGTTTCTTTGTGTTCCAGCATCAATGATATTCAGATGATATTTTAAAATTCTGTGAAAACTGCCCACTGTGATAAAACCAGCCATCCTGCATGTTGCAGTTGGCATCAAGATTTGCGCAGTCTTTTGTGTCTGGCTAATATCAGAGGCTGACCTACGTAGGACTGAATTTGGCTGATGAGTTCCAACTTTGGTTCAAAAATGTTTTCGCATTGATTAATCCTAAGAAGTGATAGCAGAATTTTACTTTTAGGTGCTCTGCTCAGAGATCCTTGGATATCATGACCATATTTAAGCAGGATTTGCCTTTGTGATAAATCAGGTCTTCTCATATCTAATAGGTGGTCACTGGAGAGCTGTTGTGTGCAACCAAGGGCCTTGGACAAACTGATACCCATCATCATTTCTTATCTGTAAACATCTTAACAACTTCCTGCAGGGTGGGGCAATTAAACTAATTCAATCTGAATGATTAGGTTTTGACAATAGTCCTCGTGTTTAAATTGTTGTCCTCTTTCACCGAAACTCCAAATGAAGACCCAACTGACATGTTCTATTCAGCTCTAACCTACAGGATTATGAAAGTGGTTTGATAGTTGAACATAATTTAAACAGGTTGGCCCCCCACAAGGAAGGTGATGTTATTGACATTGTTTATTGTTTAGCAGGTTCCCTGAGAAGTTATAGATATATTTGGATCATATTACCAGAGGTGGGGTGTAGCGTACCTTGGATGTAGTTAACACAAATCCACACTAATTGAAGCAGGAAAAAAATTGCAAACTAATGTGGACCCAGATATCCTGCTGGATGCAGGGGCTTAGTTCGTGCGTGCTTTTGATTGGTGTGGGCTGGTTTAGTTTCTGTGGATATGAGGGAACACAAGATATTTGCCCTGTGTGCATATTAATGAGAGCCCTCATGCTCATAAATCACTGGGTGCATGTAATTATGTACTCTGCTGGAACGGATGCTTCTCTTATTGAATATTGAACTTGTACAATCTGTGCAATTAATTGTACAATGCTTCCACTTCAGCTCTTCATCTCCTTTTACCATAGCTTTCTGTAAAACCATGACTGTGTGTTGACTCTCTGTGCACGCACACCCTAACATTTTATGGTGTCTTTTTTGTTTTTTGGTAAAAGGACAGTTAAGTTTAATGTTATGAATGCAAAAGGTCTAAACATGTTTAGTCTATGTGCATAGTGGAGAAGGTTTTTGACATTAAAAGTAAAACGTGGGCACTATTTGGAATATTTTTTTTATGACTTTTCATTCTTGTCAAGCTATTCAGTGAACACCTCTACTCCATATGGTAGCATGTTCATTTCTAGTGTTTCTTCATTAAGTTTTTTTTTTTCTTCTTTAATTTGTGGCTCATCTGTTCGTGGGTAATTGAATAATTCATGCCGTGTTTAGACTCTGCAGTTGTGTGGTTGTGGAGCTGAGATCATATTTCCTGTTTTGTCATCAAATCTGGTCTTTATTCTTCTTCCACAGTGCACAGTGTTTCTGTGAAACAGCCTGAGTTGTTCATGCAAAACATTTAAGTGTCTTTAAGATGATACTGAAAATACATTACACTGGTCACAACCCAAAACTGCTGCTTTTAAGAAAGTCACTGCTGCAAATACTTCTGCAAATAATACTACTACTGCAAAAACTGATGTAATTGTAGAGTTTGTTAATAACAATGACACATTCCTGACCAAACTTGCTTTGTTTCTCTAAGTCTGATGCTCAAAAACGCTTGAACAGTGACAAATCCTTCAGATTTGTTTTCTTTTCTTTTTTTTTTGTGGTATTTGTCTGTCTACAGAAGCTTTAAGAAATTTGACCAATGTAAAATGGAGCCCAGAAAATACTGTTACTAACAGTTTTGTGCAACATGTGGTTTCTTCATGACAGCGGTCGGCAACATTTAGTCTGGTGTTGCTAAATGTAGAGCATATGACATGCTGTCTTACTTCAGTATTGGAGTTTTCAGCAAACCAATCATCAGTATATTTTTGGAATTAATCTCTGGATTTAAATATTATTATTTATTTATTTTTAAACGTATTTTCTCAAATAATGACATCTATTCTTAACTGCTGTGTAATGCTGAGTAATCATGATTCCTTTCTCTGTAATTTAAAGGCCCTCTGTCTTTTTGAAGATGTTCAAAAAGGTCAGTAATGAATAGTTAAACCTATAATTCAGGGCTCTTTTTGTTCAGCCATCAAAATTCACTCAGTAGAGGCATTCATACTCAGAAGATTCAATAGTTCAGTGCCTGCAGAGATCAGCCGAGACACAGTTAAAGCCATTTATGAATTTTTTACTGAGCTACCAAAATTGACTCTAAGGAATAATTATATATCTGTTTTTCTTTTCAAGCCCAGATTCACTTTGTGACTCATGTATGCCGTTTAAATTACATCAAGACAGTGTAAGTGATTTTCTAAAGTTGTGTAGGATTAGTGTTTAAAAAAAAAAAAAAAAAGTGACTACCATTGGCTATACTAAAGTCACTCGATATACAACAAGAGTCCTGTTTTATCTTTAAGAATAAAAGGAGTGTTTGCTGCTTTAAACTTTGCATCTTTGGCAGCTTGATTAATTTGGTATTTCTGTCTGATCTCGCAGATGCTTTCATGTTCTTTGTTCTCGTTCATGGCTCCTTGGTTCTAATGGAAATATTTCCTTCCTTGGTAAGCACCCTAAGGAATTTGTGCACTAATGCATCTGTATGCGAAAGGCAAAAATAGCTCCACATTGGGGATAGCATCCACAGTGTCAGACTGTATCTAGTAGGCCCAGCCATCCTTGGTCTTGGGAGAATAAAGACAATTCCCTCTAAAGAGATGAATTTTTTTTTTTTGCAATCTCTTACATGAAACATATTCTGAGTATGTGAAAACAGACAATGAAGGGTTTCTGTTTCCGTCAAGCAGTGGCAGAGAGCTTTGTCATTTTCTGCATGACCATGAAAAATCATAAATGAATTGTGCTTTAGAGAGAAAAATATTAATAATGCACTGAAGAACGTTTAACTTTAGACTCAAAGGAACAGAGGTGCGTTTAGCAAATACCTTTGTTTCATATTGATAGATAAATGGATGACTTGTATGGGTGACGCTGAAGCTGCAGCAATGATGGGAAGAAGAGAAGCGTATAGAGAAGGAAGGCAAGGGCTCATTATCCCATGCATATCCCATCATCTGTGAAACATGGTGGAGGCAGTGTGATGCTGGAGGGATTATAGCTGCCAGTGGAACTTGGTGACTGGTGTTTATTGATGATAGCTGTACTTTCTGCTCAGATTCAGTGAAATGCTCTAAAAATGATTGTGTGCTGCTTCAGAATAATAAGCACTGACCCCCAAAAGCAGTTTAAAAACAATGAAGTCAGTCACCTAACCTCAACCCACTGGTTCTTAAACTTGTTTGGGATGTTCCAGTTTGGTTGGGGGAAATAAAACTTCACAGCCCACAAACCCTGTGATCATTAACAATAGAAACAAGTTGAATGATACCCCCCCCCCCCCCCCCCCCCACACACACACACACACACACACACACATACGAACACACACACACACTGTTTATCCAAGATAAACTGCCTCAACCCCAGTGAATATAATTTTTAAGTTGCTTTAAAGGTCTGCACTAGTCCAGAGGCTAGTGTTCTTCCTTCCTTCCTTCCTTCCTTCCTTCCTTCTGTTCTTTCTTTCTTTTTAATCCCTCCAAGACAATGATTTACTATCCTTTTAAGCTGAAATGACAGTTGCTGGGAACCAGTTAGCCCTGATTATTCCAATCTCATATTTTCACTGCAGGTTGTCTTGCTGGCTGGCCTCAAATGCAGTGGTCCTCAGTATCAGTCTGTTGCTTCCCTATGAGTGTTTCTTTTTCTGTTGGTGGATGTACACAAACAAAAAGGAACAAAAAAGCAAAAATGTTTGGTACTTTGAGGCTTAGTGACCACTGAACACCATATCTGTACAAGTTGCTATCACTTCTAGTCATCAGCTGTCTTTACTTCCAGGTTAACATCCAGACACCTCTGTATAAAGTGGTGCATACGTCATTTAAGTCAGGCCAGATTACTTTGACTCAGCTGACATGCAAACTCTTTATTTTGTTCTTGAAAGTACTGTATCATTTACTTCCTAAGTCTTAGGAGCATCAGGTAACTGCTGTTGTATATCAGTACAATAGCCCCACGCGTCATTACTTGACAAATAAAATATTTGCAGTGGGGAAACTGAGAAACGTACTTTACCGTATTTATTTTGTACATAAGCTGTATTGCTCGTTCTTGGAGGCTTAACTCTGTGCTCCTCACTCCCTAGATAATACTGTGTGTTTAAATCTAGCATGACTGCCCAGTGTGATGGCACCCAGGCTGACACATGTCTACCATTCACTGGGAGGAAATGGGAGCTATCCATGGGTCATTTTAACCACAGCACATTTAGGCTGCAGGGGGCATCATGGCCCTTTTACCTTTCTTGTTCCAGTTTGGTATTCTGTCTGCCCTTTCTGTATGGAATCCTTTGCGATCTGATACTTTGGAAAATTGGCATTAAGGCAAAGTCGTTATTAACAAGTAAGCATTGGTACAGTTACACTTCCATATTGAATTCACTCTGAACAGCAGCCAGTGGTCTGGCCAGCAGAGTTCAGTTGTATAAGTACCTCGTCAACGCTGCTGGAAAATTTTCACTACGTGTCAAAGTCATTGTGAATTTTTTGGCTCTGCCTCACTGTGAGATCTCCACATGTCTCACCATTTCATGGGGGTATTGTCTGTTCAGTTATGTAATATCACTCAATAACACAGTCTCTCACCCTGGCTGCTCATTCTGTTTAAAAGATTCTGTAGCAACAGACTGAGAGACCACAAATGTGTTTGCGTGTTTTAAGGCTGCAATTTTATAGTTTTAATGATTTGGTAATTTATTATTTCAACTGTTCTGTCTATCAAATATGATAAGATATTACAGTGGCCCTGAGGGCATATGCACTGCAACTTAGCAACATAACAGCAAATGGAAAAGCTCTATAAGAGCACACAAAACACAATAGAAATTGAATGAAACACATTAGAAGTGCAGCAAAAATAAACTTTACGCCAATATTTTTTCACAGTTTTAATGGTCACTGTAGTGGCTATATTAATTTCTTAAAGTTCTCTCTTTCTCTTATATTTAATATAACCACACTACAGACCGCTTGTTTATTTTCCACATAAACCTTTCAGAATAAAGCTCAAGATCCTGTTGAGACTTTTCCCCGCAGCACGCTGTGTAATAAATACTCACAAAGAAAACTGCGGCCATTACAACTTATGTCTAAAAATGTATTGTTTCATGCATCGGTTAAAACACTCTACTCCAGGTACACGACGCCCAGCTGGAAACACTTCACGCAAGTCGAGCTGCCCGAGATTCACAGAATTTACAGAAAATCTTACATTTTTGTGATTTATATCGTTATCGGGACAATAGATGTCTTATATTGTGAGATTTTTGTCATATCGCACAGCCCAAATTCTTATTTTCTTTCTTCCTTTCTTAGAGTTTTTTTTTGGGGGGGGGGGGGGGGGGAGGGTCTTCTTTTCTTCTTTTTTTTTCTTTCTATTTGTCTGTGTTTTGTTAAATTGCAGTCAGTTTGACTTCTCATGGCCACTGTATGAATCACATAATAAGAACCCTCTTCATTTCAGGATTTCTGGTGTCAGCATAGGTTGCAGTAGTTGCATAAAAATATGGCTTAAAGTTAATCGATTTACAAAAGTTTTCTGGTGATCAATAAATCAGTGCAACATATATATTGAATATTTATACACATGGAGGATGTAGATCTGTTTTATTCTGGTACTGCTCACATGGACTCTACTAGAGCTTTGCATGACTTAAATAAAGATTCTTTTGAAATTGATCTGATACATGGCCTTTGTCAGCTCATCCACTGCCTCATGTGGGTGGAGCTTTTGTTCACACAGTCAGAGCTGAGTTAGGGATATCTGATAATGATGACTAGGTTGCCTCTGCATGGCAAATACATTTGTTGTATTGTCCGTCTGATCAGCAGAGAAGCTGTGTACTACTCATACTGTATTGTTTTGAATTGCCGAGAACAAAAATCAGCCTAGGCAGATGTCCTGTCACACAAACAACTCACACCATTTACATCATTATCCCAAATTGACTCTTATCTATAACTTGTTTCAATGGGGAATAAAATAACGCTTTGTAGACTATATCAGCAGTGAATCAATGTATTTCCTCCTTTTGTGTGATTTCAGATGCCCCGTCCACAGAGCAGCAAGAACTGTTCACCCAGAAACTCCAACAGTGCTGCATGCTCTTTGACTTCCTGGACTCAGTCACTGACCTGAAAAGCAAGGAGATCAAGAGGGCCACACTTAACGAGCTTGTGGATTACGTTTCGACCAACAGGGGCGTTCTGGTGGAGCCAGCATACCCGGAGATCACGAACATGGTGAGGTTGCACACATGCATTTCAAACAACCTCATGCAATTCCCTAAACAACAGCCGCAATTAATCCCCACCGGCTAATTATTTAATAGAATAGATGGCTCATCTGTGTCCCGATGTAACATCCTGTACACTTGAGCAGGATTAAAAATGAAGGCTGATCTTGTGTCTAGACAGGCGTGCCAGCAACGCACGAGGTGCATGCTCCTGTCCTCATGCAAAACCCTTTTCCATTTTAAGCACAAAGGCCATATTGTAAACACAGAAAGAGCACAATATTATTTGATTTATTTAAAGTTTTCTTTCTCTCTGCCCTTTCCTCTTCCCTGCTCTCAGGCTCTTTCACCTTCCTCTGAATACAAGTTGAGCAGTGTTTGTTAAAGTAGAACACATATGGGAAAAATACGGCTCGAGGACTAGAACTGGCCTGTGGGTTGTCTCAGCCCAGCCCCTGATTTCCTCAAAGCAAACATTCAACCCTTCCGGCACTTCTCACTGTGTATAAACAAACCTCTTCTGTGATGAACTACAGAAAAGGTAGCTGTATAACACTTAATGTTTGAATACAGCCCATACATTTCTTTGTTTTTTAAGAATTCAGATTTTATTTACTTTAAGGGTAGAAGTGTTTCTCATTTTAGGGTTTAATTTTGCACATTTGCATTTCCGCAGTCAGGAACTTTGTTGCATCATTTAAATTGCAGCATGAATTGCTAAATGTGTAAGTATGGTATAGTTTGTTTGTTTTTTGTTTTTTTGTTTTGTTCCCTCCCCGGGTTCTAGATGGTCCTCAGGGAGGAAACTATGCACATAGTCACGATTGGTGTGAATATACTAGATAGGGCAAAGCTCCTTTATCACCTACCTAACATAAGTCTCAGCATGTTGCTGTTATTTTGGGGCAGTTGATTTTAAAACAAAAGTTTGCGCAGTTTCACTAGACTAAATCCAACTTGCTGAAGGTATTTTTTTGGTAGTCATGGAAGATGAAAACATTCTTTGGAATGTGCTAGTTTTCACTCTGGGTTTAAGATAAGATATGTGCTTCTGTTCCTTGTCTGGTGTGACTGCTCTCAGAGATTCAGTTTAATTCAGTTTTATTTATTGCCCCACTACATACCAACAGTCAGCTCAAGGTGCTTAATATTTTATTGTAAAGACCTTACTATATTAGAAGAAACTAGAACAATCACACGACCCCCTGTGAGCCAGCACTTGGAGCATGCAAAGATAAGAGAGTAATACTCAAAATATCATACAGTGGGGCAAAAAAGTATTTAGTCAGCCACCGATTGTGCAAGTTCCCCACTTAAAATGATGACAGAGGTCAGTAATTTGCACCAGAGGTACACTTCAACTGTGAGAGACAGAATGTGAAAAAAAAATCCATGAATCCACATGGTAGGATTTGTAAAGAATTTATTCGTAAATCAGGGTGGAAAATAAGTATTTGGTCAATAACAAAAATACAACTCAATACTTTGTAACATAACCTTTGTTGGCAATAACAGAGGTCAAACGTTTACTATAGGTTTTTACCAGGTTTGCACACACAGTAGCTGGTATTTTGGCCCATTCCTCCATGCAGATCTTCTCGAGAGCAGTGATGTTTTGGGGCTGTCGCCGAGCAACACGGACTTTCAGCTCCCGCCACAGATTTTCTATGGGGTTGAGGTCTGGAGACTGGCTAGGCCACTCCAGGACTTTCAAATGCTTCTTACGGAGCCACTCCTTTGTTGCCCGGGTGGTGTGTTTTGGATCATTGTCATGTTGGAAGACCCAGCCTCGTTTCATCTTCAAAGTTCTCACTGATGGAAGGAGGTTTTGGCTCAAAATCTCACGATACATGGCCCCATTCATTCTGTCCTTAACACGGATCAGTCGTCCTGTCCCCTTGGCAGAAAAACAGCCCCATAGCATGATGTTTCCACCCCCATGCTTCACAGTAGGTATGGTGTTCTTGGGATGCAACTCGGTATTCTTCGTCCTCCAAACACGACGAGTTGAGTTTATACCAAAAAGTTCTACTTTGGTTTCATCTGACCACATGACATTCTCCCAATCCTCTGCTGTATCATCCATGTGCTCTCTGGCAAACTTCAGACGGGCCTGGACATGCACTGGCTTCAGCAGCGGAACACGTCTGGCACTGCGGGATTTGATTCCCTGCCGTTGTAGTGTGTTACTGATGGTGACCTTTGTTACTTTGGTCCCAGCTCTCTGCAGGTCATTCACCAGGTCCCCCCGTGTGGTTCTGGGATCTTTGCTCACCGTTCTCATGATCATTTTGACCCCACGGGATGAGATCTTGCGTGGAGCCCCAGATCGAGGGAGATTATCAGTGGTCTTGTACGTCTTCCATTTTCTGATGATTGCTCCCACAGTTGATTTTTTCACACCAAGCTGCTTGCCTATTGTAGATTCACTCTTCCCAGTCTGGTGCAGGTCTACAATACTTTTCCTGGTGTCCTTCGAAAGCTCTTTGGTCTTGGCCATGGCGGAGTTTGGAGTCTGACTGTTTGAGGCTGTGGACAGGTGTCTTTTATACAGATGATGAGTTCAAACAGGTGCCATTCATACAGGTAACGAGTGGGGGACAGAAAAGCTTCTTACAGAAGACGTTACAGGTCTGTGAGAGCCAGAGATTTTCCATGTTTGAGGTGACCAAATACTTATTTTCCACCCTAATTTACGAATAAATTCTTTACAAATCCTACCATGTGGATTCATGGATTTTTTTTTTTTTCACATTCTGTCTCTCACAGTTGAAGTGTACCTCTGGTGCAAATTACTGACCTCTGTCATCATTTTAAGTGGGGGAACTTGCACAATCGGTGGCTGACTAAATACGTTTTTGCCCCACTGTATGATTCAAAGGTAAGAATAGTGAGCTGGACATACTAGGTTTTATCATGGTATAGACTTGTGGTTGCAGCCGGTGGCCTGAGCAGCCCGATTTCCTCCCACAGTACAGTAATGAGTCATGTGCAGCATTTAGAAACACAACAGTCACTGCTGCAGTGATTCACTCCACACTGCAGATCATCATGATGGATACCCGTGAGCACAGGCACAGCTGAGTCGAGGAGTCTACTTACTAATGTGGGCAGCAGTTCATGTCATGCTTTAAAGCTACTGATTTAGGGTTTGATTTATGTGAAATTTGTAACTCTTAAGGTGTTTTTAACAGTGCAATTACTCAGTTAATGGTTTAGCGGTAGTAGCACGTGGGAAGTCCATTGGCAGTCCATGGACTGCCTCTCTACCTGCAGAGAGTGTCTGTTGTCAGATGGAGGCAGTGTCAGAAGTACAGCCGGTCTGTGGGCCACTCCTCTTTATGCTGTTGTGGGTGATCTAGAACAAAAATATAGACATAGGTTTGCGGTGGCTGGGGTGCAGTGACCTGGTTCTGTCTGGGTGACCCTTTTCTTTTCTTTTTCATATTTTCTTTTTCCTTTGGTGTCTTTCTTTCTTGTCATCATAATTCAGTTGATAGAAATATGAAATGCATTGCCAAACCCCAATGTGTCTTTAAACACATAGAGTTTATGTTCTGTTCTATTTTTGAAACTAAAACAGAAAAAGAAGCCAAAAAAGCAAAACTTGTTTACAACTGCACAGCACACAAACTTCAAGCTTCCTCACCATTAAAAGAGAAATATTACGCTGACTTTCAGATTTTTGTGGTTAAACTTTTAATGCTCTCACAGTAATGGCAAGTTGTGATCTACTTGCTTAACACCATCTTTGCGCCACCTGTCTTGCCTCCATGTTGCTCCATGTCTCTAGGGAGGGCACAGTTGACTAGCTAAACGCATATGCATGCACACATGGCAAATATCCACAGTTTCGTGGTAAATAAAAGCTTTTTAGATGGTTATTTTGCCATCTGCCTCGGCCTGGCATGAGAGATTGCTTCATATTAATTCAAAGTAATAAAAACAAAACAAAAGAATGTGTTATAATTTCACTCCTAGAGTCATCATAATAAATCATATTAAGCCATTAAAAAGCAATAGCTGTTGTGGTTAATTTATAATTTATATACAAGTTATTAGTTATTTGCCTGCTCATTAAAATATGCTTTGATCCGATGCGTGCAAAATATGCTTTTGCACTTTTTCAATCATGATGTGTGAAAAGTGTTTGAATGAAAAGCGGGGAGAGCAATTTAAAAAAACAAAAAAAAACAACAACTCAAATCAAAATGTAGTGATGACCGTTTCATAGCAGTAAATGTCAACGCTGATGCAATTTGTTTAGCGTTTTAGTTTGTAGAAACATGGTTAGTAAGACACCAATCAATCAGTGACAGCTGCGCCCAGCCTCCCCTGTATGTCATGGGCCATGTAGACCAGTAGTTAATGGTAGACTCAAATGCACGAGTCAAGAAGAGCGTATCAACAGGTTTAAATATAAACTGAGAGATGACTTTAAGATGACTCTGGGGAACTGGGGCAGACCACGGAGGAGGAGAGAGCCAGTATTCTGGGAGACTCGAGGAGTTATTTCCCATGATTTTTCACAAGGTGTATTCAGTGTGAGTGCAGAGGGTTCAGGTTACCTGAACTCATTTTAACTTAACTCTGCTTCGGTAGTGTTTCATTTCAGTTGAGTACAACTACATTGTCAGTGGGGTCGTTATAGCAAGGCTGTCCAAAGTTCCCGTGACCTCATTTGTATGCAGCACAAATACAACAAAACAATGTAGGACATTGAGGCATACAGCCCACTTTGATTTTAACTGGGCCAGACCAGTCTAACTCTGCTTTTTATCAGTGTAATGACACATTTAAAGTATGCATTTAATCCCTGACAAATCTTACTATGAGAAAAAGAAATTGAGTTTCAACAATATGCAAATTTTTCCCACATGACAAATGTGAAAAATTACAGTAGTTAGCTCATGGCCTAGACAATTGTTCAGTAGATACTTCTATAGTAGAAACTGAAAATAGGAATACGTAATTATTTATGCCGAGTTTCAAATGTGGCGGGTTTGATTCTTGTAGAGAAGTTGCTCCCATGACTCATCCAATGAGGTCAGTCCCTGGCCAAATCAGTGGTATGCAGTCTTTTGACTTAACATTTTCAGCTTGACTCAGCTCCCTTGGAACCCTGGCCGAATAGGCAACAAAAATGTACCAGGTACTACCATTTAATGAAAAACCCTAAAAAAAGAGTAGAGTTGAGTTAATTTGAGACGAGTAGGTGCTAGTGGAAAAGAAGCATTAAAAAGCTGAGGGAGAAATCCTGAGGGAGAGGCCACTACTTTGTTCTTCCGCAAGAGCAGAGAACATCGGAGCAGGCAGGTGAGTTGAGAAGGTGAACCCGCTAAAGGTGCTTGCAGAAGTGAGAAGTGGACCAGCTCGACCAAAATGGGTAGTTGATTCTGGTAAATGGTCCACACTTCACCTAAGGAAGCAGGGAGACAAAGGAGTTAGCGCAGGGAATCGACAAGTTTGCATGAGTAACATAGGTAAGTGTGATTTCCAGACAGACAATCGGGCAGAGACTGGGTGCACAAACAGGTCCATAAATGTAGGTTATTAATGAGGGTGATAAGTAACAGGTGGTCAGGCTGCAGTGTGGAAGTCTGGGCTCCACCCAGAAGGTGAACAAACCTCTGCTCAGCTCCTTTAGGAACCGGACCGAGTTGAGGGACCAGAAAATGTAATAAATAAATAAAAAAACAAGCCATTGTAGGACTATGAGACTGTAACCTTGAATTGGATAAATTCTTACAAAAGGGGGATGCTTTCTTTCAAGGTTGGATCTCTGCCAACCTGATAACCTGCCCTCACCAGCAGGTTATCAGGTTTGTTACTTTAAACACTCCTGGCATTGTCATTTCTTTATAATCTCATTTGTCAGTGCTGCTTATAATAGAGAAACATGGGTTGAGCTTAAAGGGTAAGCCTAGTTCACAGCTGTCTGTACAGACAGGCTTCTGAAAGAGGTTAGACAAATAGCAGCGGCACTATCAGAAAACTGGTTTGATAATAGCTCTCCTGCATACTCCATGCTTGGCGTCACATGATAATGAAGAGGTGAGTGTTTAAAGTGATGGCAGTGATTCTGCTGCAGAGAGGACTGCTTTGATCACAGGAGTACAACAGGAAGATTTCTCATCTGAGTGAAAGGTGGTTTTTGCCTTTTCTGACAGCTCTGTAATTAGTGTTACTTCACCTCTGTCAGACAGTTTTCATTAGTTTGTCATATGGAAAGACTGCAGGTTTAGCTGAAAATGAGATAACTCCCCTTTTATTCCCTTGATCTCCTACATTTTTCATTCACTGCATTCAGTGCTTGCACTTTTGCCACATCCTCCTCCCCCTCTCTCATCCTGTGTGTTGCTAGGTGTTGGTTGCTACTGCGCTCACCCTAAGACTGACCCAGCTTCCCATCATCAGCGAGCCTACGCTGGTTTCAGCTGCAGCACCGTCACTTAAGAACAGCTTCTTTTTTTTTTTTTCCTCCTACGTCACTTTCACATGCTTCATTTTCCCCTGCGTGAAAATTTCTCACTCGCCTCCCATATTTGCCATCCTCCTACAGTATTTTGTCTTGTTTTGTCCAACTGTAGTTATTTTTCAATATTGTGTGGTGACTTGGGGAATTAAATAAGCATGCCTGCTGCTTGCGTGGTGAAATATGTTACATAGACGGTGTGAATCAGGACAAAGAATAGCCAATGAAGTTACGGCTCTTCTGAGATGTTAAATACCTTACTACCAGTGGTTCAGATTATTCCTTGTTCATTACTCTTGTTGTGGGCATTTGGCTGTCATCTGATTTCAGCTCAGTCAATGATCTGTCTCCAACCAAGAAAAGTTAATAGAGGTCATTTATCTATCTTATCAACTTCGGCATAGTCTACAGATCAGTGTTTCTGCTAGAGGACCGATGAGGAAGTCAGATGCACAAGTTTCATCCTTCATCTGTCATATTTAATCTCATTGAAGTAGACATAAGTGGACTGATTTCAGCTGAATAGACACAATGGTATTAAGCCATATCATATTTTCTGGGTCCCTTAAATGTTTTTTTTTTTTTAACTTTATTTTTTTCTACCTTTTTTGAATGTTTAAATAAAAAAATAAAAAAAATACATTACATGTGTACAAGCAACAAGATAGATCTGCTGACTTGAAGGTTGTAACATTTTTTCTAAATTATACAAATATATCGAAGTCATGTTTGAGAGTCCAGTGGGACCTTATAATTTACACTGGCAGAAACCCTACTATAGGATAATATATTTTACAGGCATCTGGAAAGTTACCTAAAAACAAGTGATGCATCCTCGGATCTGGTCAGACCTGAAGCTGTAAATCTTTATGTACTTAATAAGTGGAAATGAATTTCCCCAAGAGGCTACATGAGAAAAAGGGATGTTGTGGAGGGTCACATCTACAAGCGGAACTCAATTCTGGTCAATATTAAACTGCTACTGAGAAGAGTAGCTGTTATAGTTGAGCCCTAATTGTGCCCCCTTGGGAAAGTTTATTGCTCACCTGGATGTGCTGTGTTGCATGTAATTATCATGCAGAAGGTATAAGTATAAGGTTATGTGATGTGCCTGTACCTAATTATTCAGGATTGCTGGAAAAACCTGAGTAGGTGGCGATATGTTGTGTAATGTTCCTCTTACAGATTAATCCACCATTATTGTGTTCTTTTGTGAATTTGACTAAATAACACAGCGTCTGTGTCTTTTAATGGATGGAAATGCATGTAGTGTTGTATGTATTTAAAGCTACTTTTGGATGCTGCTGTATTTGCACTGAGGATCAACCGTGGGTACCTCCATGTTTAATCATTTGGAGTCACTATAGAATCACTAAGTTTTATGTATTTGCTATTGGCTGTAAACAGCTCAGCTTTGAATTTTTTATTTATTTATTTATTTTTTGGAGAAGTGTTTTAGTGGTCTTTATGTGTGCAGAAGTGGAGCAGCAAAGACAATGAAGCCAATTGGCTCGTTGCAAGAATGAGGTTGGAGACGTGACAATAAGCCACCACCTGAATGAGTCTCTTCTTTATCTAGTCTTTAAGTCTGACGTCCTTGGCCGTTTCCGGGTCCAAACTCCTCTTCAGGTCCCAAAGTCAAGCAAACACTGCAGCAACACTGAGAGTTAAAAACTGTCTAAATTCTTTCATCTTTAATAAAATGATCAGCATTGCAGCTCTACCAGGTGTAACAATTAAGTTTAACATCCAGGCATCCACAAAAACAGAATTTATTACATTTAACAGAGTTAGAAGTTAGCAGGAAGTTGGTTCACTAGTTTCTACCCAAACATGATATACTATGTTCTGATTGAGAGATTTCTGAAAAAATTCTAACGTACAGCTCTGCTTTCTCTTCCGACATAATTGAAGACAAAAATAACAGCAGTGACTTTTTTAGTTTTGCTGCAGTTGGGCTAGTTGGTATATAATGATGTGCTATGTGGTGCCTAGCTACACAGCTATGGTTAGCATAACATAAACACAGTGAAGCTAGAGGATGAACGGTAACTTTTTTTCCCCACTTGATAAAAGTTAACGTGATGGTTTCCTGAAGGTTAGAGACAAAAGCAATCGCATGGCAGGATGCTGTAACCGGACCAAACTTCAGTCAGGAGAACAGCTGAGATAGGCCATCCACAATATAAGGTTTACCATCAACATACTGCTGCATGGGCTGGGCTGTCGTTACCTCGTAAGGTTTTAAAACTGAGCATTAAAATGAATAGTGGTAATAAAAACCGAGAGAGGCCAACGGTGACCATTCCCTTTTTTTTCTTTTTTTCTTTTTTTAGGTGCTTGTTCAGATTAAATAGAACAATATACAGAGCATTAAAACATGTTAAAAACACAACAGCCTTAATAAACCAGAGTAGTTAGGAGCTGGAAGCATGTCCTCACTTAATATAGATATGCTATCCGTTCTTTAACTTCTAGTTGTTGAACAGAAAGTTATTCTTTTCCAGATGGCTTAAAAACAGATTACCTAGATTTTCTAGGTTTTGCTAAAACTTGCTAGGTCCAGTATATTAAATTTGAGTATTTCTGGTTCCTGTGCAAATGACCCCAAATATGGTTTTGCATGTTACCTCTTGGAACAAGTGATGGACATCTTTCTCTATTTTCTGAAATTTGACAGGCCATATTATGAGTCGGTGAACAGGGAAACATAATCTTTTTTTTTTTTTCTTTTTTTTTTCCTGTTTAGCTTAGAAACCAAAATACACTGGATACTTTGGGTCTGGCAGATAGTGAATGTTTTTGTTTCTTACTGTTCCTAAGAACAATCAACCTGAATCTCCAACTGAAGAAGTATAACATTTTCAGGCTACCAATATTTTGTCAGCATTTGGCTAAAGAATGCACAAGATGCTTAATGTAAAGGAGTTTCAATTGCCAGGTGGTGTTTTCATCTTCACAGAAGCAGCTGCACAACACTATCAGACTTCTTTTAATGAAACAGGAAGGACACACAGGCAAATACCAGCACAGTACAGGAACAGTGGCGAGCTGAAGGGCTCATTCATCCTTGAAGGGGATGGGCTGTGGCATCACCAGATTGAACGTCATACATTCCTTTCAGCTAATAGTGAAATTAGACTAAAATAGTAATGAAATCAAAGCTGGATCATCTGGATGTCACAGTAACCTAAGCATTGTTATTGAAGGTTACCATGCTCAGTGGACACTCCCACCAACTCTGTATAAGCTCAGAGAGACTTGGCCTGAGATTCAGCCGACACAAATCCTGTAAAAACCTCCATAGATTAAATCGGCATTAATCCAATATAAAAGATGTTCAGCATTTTTTAAGCCCTTTCTTTATCGTAAAGTAGGTTCGATAAAATCTGTTTTAAAAAGTGTTGTTCCTATACCCCTTCACCAAACAGGACACATGTAATCTGATAGGTATTTGAGCCACTGTCTTAGGCTACAAAATTTCTGACAAATAAACAACAATATTTCATCTCTTAGAAGTGGGGTGGAGAGTTTACTGGCTGTCCAGAGTTTTGTTTGCTTGTCCAAGTTGAGTAATTTAGATTGCTTTCAGGCTGTTGCTCCATGGACAAAACAAAGTATACATTTTGGCTATAAATCGAATTGAAAGAGATTGTACTGTTGCAAGAGCAATCATCATTTGTTCATGTTCTTGGGCATATGTGCTTGAAGCTTTAGACTATAATCTGGTCATGTCCATTGTGTTTTTTTATTTAGAAATGTTTTAAGGGGCTTTAAAACCAAAGGCAACTCTGAGACAGCCAAGCAAGTCACGGAAGGGAGCTTCACATGCACGAAATAAAAAGTGAATGTTTTTCCACAAAGACGCTGACCTATAAAAAATGCATCAAGTGAGGTTTTTGACAGTGACAGATGGAAATTTTGGCAGCAATCATTTCACTCTGAGAGAAACTGTTAATTTTGTCCATCTCAGCGTTCCTGCCTTATAACTTTCCTCAAGGGATCACAAGGAAAATCTGCATTCACAAGAATCAAAACGGCATATAACTACAGAAAATGTACATCTCTGCTACACATAATCAACACTTTTTTCCTATGTGCTTTTTAGTTTTTTATTTTGGACATTCACTCATTTTCAGTCCTTGTACCTGACCATTTTCAGAGGAATGTTTTTTTTTTTTTTTAAAGCACTTAAATATAAATCATTCAAGCATAAAAAGGGCACTTAACTCAAGGAAAAGGTTTTGTGTCTGCACACAACAGACAACTTGGCAAAGAACCAATTTTAAATGATATATTTAGGCACTTTGTTACTAGCAGCTTATCACAAAAACAAATTTTGTTTTTATTACAGGCCATTTATTTGGTGGAATCAATGATAAATGCCAAAGATGATGCAGTTTATCAGGCAGAAAACTTGACAGATATAGGCATGGTGTGCAGGTTTTCCTTTTAAATTTTTTGGGGGAATGGACGAGTACAGGACAAAAGAAGTGGCAGGCCCAAAAATTATCTACCACAGATGCAAAGCAAAAGGCTGACGTATCTCAATTTGCACAAGAACTGGCCTGAAAATCATGAGAAACTGGTCTTATCTAGTGGTAAGTCGAAACTTGAGTCCAAATAAATCATAATCAATAATGTACTGAGGAGGTCACTGTGATACAACATGCAGTACCATCTGGGATGCATCTGGTTGGCAATGGCTTCATTTCTCAGCATTACAGTGATCCCAGTGCACTAAAAGCATACCTGGATAGAAAAACACAGTGGAGCCCTATGAGTCAATGTTTGGCCTCCCCAGAGCCCGGACCTCAACATTATTGAAGCAGGGTGGGATCATCTTGCACATCTTAGTTTAAGACACTTGTGCAGAACTGCTGCTTTGGATGGGTCTGATATCGGTCAGGGGTCGATGCCTATGTGTAAGGTGACATTAATTTTGTGGTGGCAAAATTATAAAAGCCAAAAAGACTTAAAAATAAATAAATAAATAAATAAAAGGTCAGATATAGTTGTTATTGAGGAAGAAGTGCACTGTAAAAAAATTAGCATTAGAATTTTAATTCTTTTTAAACATCAGTATCAGTTCATTTTTGCAATCTGTAGATCAATAATTACTACATAATTACAACTCTTCATTCCTCTTGAGGTATGAAATGGAAAACTTGTGTAAGCATAATTGCAGTTTTCACAACCAATCAAAGTGCTGTAACTTTACTATAGTTCTTCTGGGACTATGACAGAGTCCCAGAAACAGAGCAAGGCTTATAGATTGTAGTTTCAAATCCATGTAGAATCTGGTTATTTGATAGCATTGTGTAACAAACCTTAATTATATGTTCTAGTAAGATGTCAGTAATGTTCCGACTTGCTGTGTAAATGTAATAACTGCATTTGGATAGAAAGTTTTCAGTGGATTACTGAGCTTGTCAGAATTTGGGCTACTGTCTGGTTTTAAATTTCTTTGCTGCCTTCCTTTCCCATTAGTGTCAGTTGGATTTTCCAGCTGCCAATAGTTAATTTGATGTTGTCTTTATCACTTCAGCGTGACAGTGTGCATCCAATCACATAATGGTAGCTTTTCCAGCACCCTGCTGCCCTGTGTGTCACTCTCAAATTTACTCTTGCTAAAAATAACAAGGTGACGGTGACCTGTCTACCGGTGATTGTCTCTGCTATAGAATTTTAATAAGGGGTTGCAACTCATGCAGAATTGGCAGCGGCTTTTTGCAGGTGCTGTCCTGTATTGGCAGCAGAAGTACAAGTATGGAGAATAAAGAAATGAGGATAAAACGGTTGCCTTTTTATTCATTTTTACTACAAAGCTTCTTCTTGCTCTTGCGTTATAACCAAGCATACCCTTATCCTTTACAGCAAAGCTCCCCCCCCCCCCCCCCCCCCAAAAAAAAAAAG
Source organism: Maylandia zebra (assembly GCF_041146795.1). Taxonomy (NCBI): domain Eukaryota; kingdom Metazoa; phylum Chordata; class Actinopteri; order Cichliformes; family Cichlidae; genus Maylandia; species Maylandia zebra. The sequence goes on from NC_135181.1 coordinate 14,717,024, forward strand.
CTCCAATCAAACACTATTCAGTGCAGACAAGACGACTAAAGCTTAATTTATACTTCTGCATCATTCTGTGTAGAGCTCACAAGGTAGTCTGTGCAAGTGGCAAATTTTACAAAAGAGGCAAAATTAGGGTTTCACTTAAAACATACCTGCAGTGTAGATTTAACACACAGCATTGATGTAGAGGAAATAAAACTCACAAGGTTTCCAACTCTGATCCCGTGAAGGAATATTTAACTGTTATTCTGAGCCTGAGCTCTCATTTCATCTCTTGCCTGCACCTGCATAGGGGGCAGACCAGCGAGACAGGCTTCGTGTTCAAAAACATTGACGTTCCCTGTGTTGGCCAGCACCTTCACTTGGTTTTTAATTATATTGATAGATTAAGGATTTCATTGAATAATTCCATGATATTTCAGTTAAAAAATAATCATGTTAAACAATCAACAAAATACACAAACCTACCTGAATGCCTTTCTCTACTGCTGTTTTAGCTGGCCTGATCTTATCACTAAGATCTCATCTCTCCAATCAGGCCATACAGCAGTGGACTATAGAGTTTATTTTGGTCCACCAGGTAGCATCAGTTGTTTGATATTTATACAAAATATCTGTACCTAAACTCAATAAGAGCTTTGTCACACTATGAGGACATGATGATCATTTGCACTACTTTACAATGTTCGATTGAAAAAAATAAATAAATAAAAGAAAACAAGGCGGGGTGTGAGAATTAGCATTAGTGAAAGCCAATTATAGTAACAGATTTTGAATAAGGTAGCTAGTATCAGGGAACTAAATGCATCGTTGGTTAAACACAACAAAACTTTGTGGGAAAATGGAGACGAGAAAAAAACCTGTAGACATAAAAAGCTGAGAGAAGCCAGAAAATCCAGGTCGCACTGTGAGAAGCTTAGAAGTAAAGAACACGTGTGAATAATGTTGTGTTCTTCTGCTGCATTGTATTCCATGTACTCCTTAAAAGTTAAACCCTCGACTTTCATTTGGTTTGGTTTTAAGTTAATGAATCTCTCCCTTTCCCATGCAGATCTGCACCAATATTTTCCGGGTTCTCCCACCAAGTGACAATCCGGATTTTGACCCAGAAGAGGATGAGCCCACTCTGGAAGCTGCATGGCCTCACATACAAGTAAGGATCTTGTGTTTCACTCTCTGATTTGAACCGTTCTGATTTAATACTTTTATGTCACAACCTCTGCAAAATGCATATTCCTATTTAAATTGGAATTTTTCTTGATATTCCAGCTGGTCTATGAGTTTCTTCTGCGCTTCTTGGAGAATCCAGATTTCCAACCCAGCATTGCAAAGAGATATATTGATCAGAAGTTTGTTCTGCAGGTGGGTTTTTGTTTGTTGAAAAGAAGGTGCATTGAATTATTCTTTTTATTTATTTTACTGATTGCAAGTAGTTGTGGAGACCTGCTGCTTTGATGTGATTTCATAGGTTACCTGATGGGAGGAAACCTGTCTCCAAACCTTCATTGTCCAACTTAGACTGACTGCAGATGCTTTCAGGCTTCAATTGAATCCAATTGCTAACTTGGCTCCATTCAGTGGAAGACTGATAGCACACTGACTCTGTGTTACTGCCATTTTGACACAAAAAAGTCCCATTACAGATGGAAACTGGCCTGCAGACCTTTTTTTAAAGCAAGATGTCTTCAAAGAAATCATTTCCAAAGCAACAACGTCTAAAGTGGTTCAAGAGTTGGCAACACTAGAGGAAAAGGAGCAGTCTCCAACCACTGTTTTCATTAGTGTAGTTGTAATATTAAAGGCCTTTGATTATTTTTAGGTATGTGTCCCCTCCAAAGAACACTTCAGACAACTTTCATAATAATGATGATGATGATGTAAATAAGCAGTTTCTAAATTACCATACCACGACCAGGTTATAGGGATTTCAAAGAAATAAGAAATTGTGTGTTTAGGTCAATAAATTAAAACCAGACAAGATAACATAAACCTTTGTGAACATTATGTGTGGAGCATTGCTACAACACAACATTTGCAGCTTTAGCAGTTCACAAAAAAATGATGGTAACCTTTCTTGATGAACATTTTTCTGATATTGTTTATATAGAGTTCACTGATTTCTCTCCGCTTGTATATTATTGACCAGCACATATTAGAAAAAATGAAAGTGCCATTGTGTTTTAAGTCTTTTAGCAATAGTTTGGTCCTTGATAATTATTTATTTGCTTTGTTATTTAGCATATTCACGTTATAATTCGAAATGAACTTCCTTTGATGCGCTCAGTCTAGAGGTAGGGTAGGTTGGGTACCTGATCTCTGCTCAGGTGAGAGGTATGAGACTCCAGGGCAAATCCAGGACAGCATTTCTCTGGGAATGTTTGAGAGCACCTCGCTGCAAAAAGAGGTGGAGAGGGAGGAAGAATGGACACTTATAATTTTTGCTGTTTTTGCTTGAATGTGACAAAAACTATTGATCAGGTAATTCTTGCAACCATTTACAGATTCTGCTAATTGTTACAGGTGGTGTCTCATCTTACTGGAGTTTGTGTGCGTGATTAAATATAACACGAGTCATTAAAGCCCATTGTGATGTGTTTTGGGAGTTCACAGGTTTCAGTGCTCTCTGTAGATGAATCAGACTGTTAATATGTTGCAGCTCGTCTCCATGTGTCCTGGATCTGTACCCACCTACTGCAGGAATGTTTCACTTCTTGTGAAGCAGCAACTAAAAGGAACCACAAGGTCTGGAATGCTGGCTGGGGCACATCCGAGGTGCCTGCTCTGACTTTCCATGATGCGAGTGTGTCGTTTGTGAGCTTTAAATAGCTGCCAGTTGTTTACTCTTAAGGAAAGCGTACTGTGGTTGAAGCATAGAGTGTGGGATGGATGTATGGGTGGTAGTAAAGGCAAGGCTTTGTTAGCCCTTAGCATAATACACACACAGCATGAGACTGAGTATTCAAAGATACTTCTAAGGTGCTCATAAAACACAGAAGAGGCTTGGATAGCTAGAGGAAGAGATAGAGGTTCACTAGTTTTGGTCAAGAATATTTTCTCTCTGGAAGGAAACGCATGATCAAAATCATGAGCTTCCAACACCACACAAGGAAAAATTCTTCTTATTGTGTCTTATACTGATAAAACTTTTTTCCTTTGTACTTTGCCGTAACTTAGTCGTTACACCTTAGTTACATACCTACCTAAAATAAACCCTGCAGTTAATTTGCACTCTATTAATATTTCATGTTTCTATTATTGCATCACTGAACGTCCACACCCATTTCCCCCGTTAAAATGGGTGTGGACTATACAGAAAACGAAACACAGCAGTTTAGAGTGAGGGGGAAAAACAAACTGATAAAAAGAAATGCATGTAAAGCTAACTGTTAGCTTGTGGTTGGAAAATTTGGGGAGTGCAGTTCCTTATGACTGAATTCTGCCGATCTTCTTGCCCCGGTGGTATGGTGTTTCAGTATGTTGGTTTGGGCTTTTCTGTTTCATGTTTACATGTTTTCCCTGTACTTGCGGGGTTTACAGTGTTCTGTCATAATTCAGTCATGGTGGGTAGGTTAATTGGTGATCGTAAATTGGTTTTATGTAAGACTATATGTAAGACTATATGGCTGTTTCTCTGTGTGACTCCTGTAATCGATTTGCAGCATGTCCAGAATGTAACCAGACCATTGCTCGTGGCTTGCAGTTCAGTGACTTGATAGATGGTTACATTCATAGCTTATTTATGAGGAGTTTGATAGTATCTGTCGTATTTCCTCATTGCTTTTGTGCTTTGACCAGAATGACAAAAACCACTCAGGTCAAAAAAAATGGGTACAACTCGGCCCTGTTTAAATGCTTGCAAATTGTTGAAATTAGAAAGAAGGAAGGCGTAAATTTTGTAATATTCTCAGCATTTTGCATATTGGAAACAATATATAATAAGATGTTAAGAACTGTTCATTTAACATGGCTAGATTTATAGTAGTTAACTGACAAAGTAATTCCTCAGCCTGATGTAGCAGAGCAAAGTAAGGTGGTTAACCCAAGGAGCCATGCCACAGCATTTCTGCAGTCGACTGAAGGTGGAAAAACTGAGACATGTTTGAAGAAAGTGCATTTGCAGGGTCATCATCTTCATCTAACTTTTTAAAGTTTTCATCGTCATCTGGCAAACACAAAGTCAGTCAGAATTAAATACAAGTGCTTTGTGGCAATCAACCAACACCTACAGCATGGTATGTAACCAGTTAGAGGTTGCTAAAAATGGAAAGCAGAACTCCCTCTTAGATGTCAAAATAGTGCAAGTGTACCAAAACTGAAAGTGAGAGTTCTGCAAAAGCACCAAATCCTGAAGAAGAGTAAACAATACTCAGAAAAAAGCCCTAAAATAAAACGATCTCATGTAATGTCCCAACTGTAAATGCAAACAATAACCAGGTAGTTAGTAAAAACAATAGGATTTGCAAACGTGACATACATGAAATAGTTTGTTTTAGTTTTTGGGGGGAATTGGGCTTGCAACTGCCTCCTGACTGGAGGAGTCATTTCAACAGATATTTTAACAGAATATCTGGAGCTTCATGCTACAGTGGTGTCAGTTCATTGTGACATTTGGCACAGCTACATCATAAATAATTTTTTATCGTTCAACTACAGCTGCATTTATGATCTCAGATCTAAAAGTGTTGATAATATTGTTTTTAATTTATATTTGGCGCTACCTTTGATTAAAATCTCATGTGACAATGTGACTTGATGTTTTGAATCGCACACTAAAGTGTGGTCATCTTAAATAACCAAAACAGCTTGTGAATACAGATGGACTAATTGTTTGAAGAGTCCTCTCACCACGGGTCACAGGCAGGAGGCAGATGGCCAGAGGAGAGGAGGCACTAATTAAAGAAGTGAGAGAAACCACAAGTATGAGCATGGTGCAATAATATGATATCCCTGTTAGCAGCTATGCATTGCTATTTATTTGACAATCAATAAGGACCTCCAAAACGCCCAAAAACTGAAGTCACATCTGCTAACACAGAGTGCCGTGTCATTCTCATGCAGTACAGCTGAGCCGTTAATGTGACATTGTCCGGTCAGTGTCAGTGAGTGCCTGAGGTTTTATACGCAAATAGAAAGCTGTTGTTTCACTTGAAAGTCATTGCAGTCAGTTTTTAACTCATCTTGCATGTACAGTACGTCTCTGTTCATGTTGTCTCAGCATACCTGGACAGGTCTATCAGAGGGGCCCAGTTTTTTAACATGTACTCTAAATTCAGTAATAACTGGTTTCCATGGTTGTCATCTGTGCAGACTCATAATATTGTCATATATTCCTTTACATATTCAGTGGTTAATGAAATTAAATCTGACATAGACCTCCCTTATTTGTGAAAAAATACTCCCGATGACTTTATCCAGTGTCACCCTGTCATTGTTAAATATTTATATTACCTAAGGCACAAACAATATGTCTGAATAGCATGCTTTCATTTCATTTAAAAAAACCTCCAATGTTCACATCCACATAACATTTTGTCATCACTGATAGTCGATCTGGTGTAATAAAGTTCAGCTGAGAGATCAGAGCGATTCATTTTCTGTCAATCAAGTTATTGTTTCAGCCCTGCTGCTGCTCCGACCCCCTCGGGGTATTTTCATGGAAACGACTAATCACTGTTTTGGTTTTGGCTTATAAATAAAATATTTAGTTACAGTTACATAAGTTAACATTTTTTCATAACATACATTTATCACAAAGTAAACATTAGAAAGTGTTGGTGGATAACCTTTGAAAATGACTCCTGACAAATTGAGTTACTTCATCACTTTGATGGAGAAATGTTGTTACTCTAGCAGGTGCTATGAAGCAGTCCTGCTTTAAAGAAATCAGCACAACATCTTGCAGATAGTTTGGATAGCTACTTTGGAATTAGTGTGTCGGTTTTCTGCGATTTATGTATATTTTATAAATTTGTACTCCACTCAATCCTCAACGTAGTGAGTCATGTTTGCAGTTATGCATGGGTGCTGTGTCTGCATTGTTTTCCCAGGTAATGTGAAACTGTAAAGCTGTTGAAATTGGACTCGGAGCGAATAAATCCTGAACAACAGAAAAGAGAAATGACTTCAGAAACAACTGAGTCTGTACATACAGTGGGGCAAAAAAGTATTTAGTCAGCCACCGATTGTGCAAGTTCCCCCACCTAAAATGATGACAGAGGTCAGTAATTTGCACCAGAGGTACACTTCAACTGTGAGAGACAGAATGTGGAAAAAAAAATATCCATGAATCCACATGGTAGGATTTGTAAAGAATTTATTCATAAATCAGGGTGGAAAATAAGTATTTGGTCAATAACAAAAATACAACTCAATACTTTGTAACATAACCTTTGTTGGCAATAACAGAGGTCAAACGTTTACTATAGGTCTTTACCAGGTTTGCACACACAGTAGCTGGTATTTTGGCCCATTCCTCCATGCAGATCTTCTCGAGAGCAGTGATGTTTTGGGGCTGTCGCCGAGCAACACGGACTTTCAACTCCCGCCACAGATTTTCTATGGGGTTGAGGTCTGGAGACTGGCTAGGCCACTCCAGGACTTTCAAATGCTTCTTACGGAGCCACTCCTTTGTTGCCCGGGCGGTGTGTTTTGGATCACTGTCATGTTGGAAGACCCAGCCTCGTTTCATCTTCAAAGTTCTCACTGATGGAAGGAGGTTTTGGCTCAAAATCTCACGATACATAGCCCCATTCATTCTGTCCTTAACACGGATCAGTCGTCCTGTCCCCTTGGCAGAAAAACAGCCCCATAGCATGATGTTTCCACCCCCATGCTTCACAGTAGGTATGGTGTTCTTGGGATGCAACTCAGTATTCTTCTTCCTCCAAACACGACGAGTTGAGTTTATACCAAAAAGTTCTACTTTGGTTTCATCTGACACATGACATTCTCCCAATCCTCTGCTGTATCATCCATGTGCTCTCTGGCAAACTTCAGACGGGCCTGGACATGCACTGGCTTCAGCAGCGGAACACGTCTGGCACTGCGGGATTTGATTCCCTGCCGTTGTAGTGTGTTACTGATGGTGACCTTTGTTACTTTGGTCCCAGCTCTCTGCAGGTCATTCACCAGGTCCCCCCGTGTGGTTCTGGGATCTTTGCTCACCGTTCTCATGATCATTTTGACCCCACGGGATGAGATCTTGCGTGGAGCCCCAGATCGAGGGAGATTATCAGTGGTCTTGTATGTCTTCCATTTTCTGATGATTGCTCCCACAGTTGATTTTTTCACACCAAGCTGCTTGCCTATTGTAGATTCACTCTTCCCAGTCTGGTGCAGGTCTACAATACTTTTCCTGGTGTCCTTCGAAAGCTCTTTGGTCTTGGCCATGGCGGAGTTTGGAGTCTGACTGTTTGAGGCTGTGGACAGGTGTCTTTTATACAGATGATGAGTTCAAACAGGTGCCATTCATACAGGTAACGAGTGGGGGACAGAAAAGCTTCTTACAGAAGACGTTACAGGTCTGTGAGAGCCAGAGATTTTCCTTGTTTGAGGTGACCAAATACTTATTTTCCACCCTGATTTACGAATAAATTCTTTACAAATCCTACCATGTGGATTCATGGATTTTTTTTTCACATTCTGTCTCTCACAGTTGAAGTGTACCTCTGGTGCAAATTACTGACCTCTGTCATCATTTTAAGTGGGGGAACTTGCACAATCGGTGGCTGACTAAATACTTTTTTGCCCCACTGTATTAGGGGAAAGCTAGATGTGCCGTTGGTCCGATTGTCCCCCAAACACTGGGGTGTGGCTGCAGAGGAGGTTACCCCACTTTAGCAGCCACCCCACGTAAAGCACAATGCATGGCCCAAAAGCAAAAATCAATCAGTAATAGTTAGTCTCAAAAACAACAAATTTAATCTCCACTTTTTGACCTTTTTTCCTCGAAATTTTGACTTTGACTATTCTTAATGTCACACAAAATATAAACTATATAATGTGTAAATGTATCCATTAGTTGAATATCTTGCATTAAGTACATTAACCAGCTGGTGAAGGCACTGTGATAGTATATTGAAGATTTCTGAGTCTCAGAATTTTAGACCTCCTGTTTTCTCAGCATCCTGCTGAAGTGGTCTGACCAGCTGCTTTCATTTCAAAATAACTCAAAGTAAATTAAACCAAACAAACATTTCATGATCCATAGTTTGTCTGTTGTATCTCATGTTTAATTGTGATCTATACAGTTTGAAACAAACTGGGAAATATGGGAATGACCAGGATGTGCTCTAATGAACCAGAGGAAAGCCTAATAGCTAGCTGCTCATTTGCAGCATAGAGAAAGTGGTTGTGCCGTTTAACAGCCAGATTTTTGGTTCTGAGCTGAATGAATGTGAATCAGCACCGTGCAGAAGAACAACATGTGAAACCCTTTTTCTGGATATAGTTAAAAATAGATGTCAGCTCTGTCACCGAGGTGCTGATGACATGCTAGTGGAAGATGAGTGCCATGTCCCGAAGCTGATCAGAGCCTGAAAACACTCCATTTGAACTCGGTGGCATCGGCTTGACTCCCTTCAACAGTATTGTAATAATGAGTCATCGCATGTTAATGCAAGTGGCTGCTTTACACCAGGGCTCTCAAATCTGTTTAAATGATAGAGAATTCACTCACACATGCTCTGTGCTTGTTAGAGAAGATGTTGGTAGCTGGTTAAGCACCTCATGTGTTGTCTCTTATGTATATATGTTTGCATAATTTAAGGTGACAGCTGGCTCAGTGAATGTAAGTCACTTTAATCTGTTTTTAATAATAAGATGTGTCAAGAGACAATGTGGCAGTGTCAAACAGTCACTTGATGTGATGAAAGCCATGAAGAATTATAACCTGAATATACACCTCCCCCTTTCTTTACACAGAGTGGGTCTGCTGCTTTACTCTGTGAGCAGTTTGACTGTAAACTGACCCTTTTTTGATAGGGAGTAGCTGCTCTGCACCAGACAACATACAGAAATAGCAAGTTGATTACCGAATCATAAGCAGTATGCCAGTTGATAGCCACTACGACATCATATGATTTTTTTTTTTTTTTTAGAATTCTGACTATGACAGCGTTGGATTTCTTTCACCAGAAGTGAACATCTTTGGATGAGTGGGTAGACTTCAAGTTAGCCACCTTGAGTAGCGATGTGCTGCTGAATGCAGTTAAGCGTGCACTATTTTTGGCCATCAGGAGTACTGTGGAGTGTATCCAGAGGGATCTTTTATTAACTAAACGCCTTTCTTACTTCCAGCTTGTCATATGATGCAAAAATTAAGATGAGCAAGAACGAAACAATTACCCAGCTCACTTTCCTCAGTAGGGCAAAAATGATACACGGAAATAAACAGCTCCCTAGAATCTAAAAATACTGTCCAGCACTAATAATCTGTATGGGTGCAATGCACAAGCACACACATAGCTCTGCTAGTTAATGTTAAGTAACATACTAGAACTAGAACTTCACTCAACAAAACACGCGCACACACAGAATGAAGAAGTCCAGTTTAATGATTTATTTTTTAAATCTCCAAAAATAAGCTGTACACAGCCAAGAGGTACACAGAACTGCTATCACAGTGTGTGATCTTCACAACATTTCAGTATTAAGAAGAAAGCATTACATATTTACGAAATACAAAATTGAGCCACACTGCACACCAGAGGCAGTGTATTGAATGAGTCCTATAGTAGTATCATAGTGAGATGAAATGCGTCATGAACTAAACTCAAAAGATGACTGATTATATCTTACCGTGACTATTATTAATCAGAGGAGCACGTCACAGCATTTAAAAATATACGCTTTTGTGTCCAACCAGTGACGACCACCAACCGACCTTCAGAAGGCCTAATAATACTGTGCTAAGTGTTCAAGTGTTTCTCTTTCTCTTTAAAGTTGCTGGAGCTGTTTGACAGTGAGGACCCAAGGGAGCGGGACTTTCTAAAGACCATCCTGCATCGAATTTATGGAAAGTTCCTGGGATTGCGGGCCTTCATCAGGAAGCAGATTAACAACATTTTCTTGCGGTGAGTTAACAGCAGGTAGAAAACGTGTCTTAGTTCATATTTTTTCTTATATGTGGTTTTAAAGAACACGTGGCAGAAAATCACCAAAAAACACGCCAATTAAGCAGTAACCACAAGCATACAAGAGGTTGGTTTTAATGATCAGAAATAAGTTATCTTAAATATATGCACATCGGTCATTCATGTGTGTAGTCACCTCCTAGAGGCCCATTTTGAGCTGGGAAAATCCCTGTAATCAGAATGTCTCTAGATCCAAACACCTGTTCCCTGTATTTGTTTTTACCTGTCATTAGCCAGTTGCTCTGAGTTAGACTAGAGGCTTGGCCTTCTGGGACAGAAACCAACAGGCAGTAGCTTCCCGTGAAGTATGTAGTCTTACACAAGAACTTTCTCGGGGGACTAAGCTTTTGTTTCAACCTGATAAGCCAGTCACTAAATTTAGTTAAGGTATCAAAAAGTCTTTTGGGATATAATGCAAATTAAGGGCATATAAAATAGACCTAAGAACATCTATAACTTATTATGTACTGTCTTTTTACGATAATTTTTGTTATATTTACAATTTAAAAAGAGTGAGAAGAAAAAGAAGAAAGGATAAAGTTTAACAGCTGTTAATGGATACATTTGAACAGGTGTTTTATAGCACTTCACTGAGTACATGTAGCCCAATTTGATCTGTAGTGAGTTGGGCCAGGAAAGCAGCTGCACTGTAAACCCCTATGGAAAAACCCAAAAAGCACTTACATTTTTTGGTTGTCACTAAACAGACTAAAATCTTTCACATTTAATGAGATTTTTTTTTTAATGAATAAATGTCAAGATTATTGTGGGGGTTTTTTTTGTTTGTTTGTTTTTACTTTTAGCAGGTTCTCTTAAAGACACAAAACCTTTAAAGTTTGTTTTCATTTTGTTTTGTGGTTTTGGGTTTTTTGTTTTGTTATCTGATTTAAACAACGTATTTAGATCTGATACTTTTCTCTACTGTTTCAAGAATAAGAATTATTATGTTTCTTTACTTGTGTAGTATTGGGTCATCAGATCATCTTCATTTATTTCTGACTAAACAAAACAAGAAGAGGCACAAAACCAATACAAACCTGTTTTGAGGTATCATTAGATATTGTTTTGGCCTCCTCTCCTTAACAGTTCTTCTATATAAGTTCGACCAAATATGAAAAAAGTTCCCACCCGATCCCCAAACAAATGATGCTAGATGGCCTCCCTTCCCTGAGCTTGGTTCTGCCTGAATTTCTTCCTATTAAAAGGGAGTTTTTCCTTCCCACTGTCGCCAAAGCGCTTGCTCATAGGGGATCATCTCATGGTTGGGGTTTCTCTGTATTATTGTAGGGTCTTAACCTTACAATATAAAGCACCTTGAGGCAACTGTTGTTGTGATTTGGCACTATACAAATAAAATTAAAGGGAATTGAGTTGAAAATTGAACAAATGAAAAAAATGTACTTGCATACTATGAACATTTTTGCGCTACATTATGTGGTGATGTATTCCCCTCTAACACCATGATATGTTGAGGGGATTGTTAAACAGGTGAGAGTCTTGGTGTATTTGGTACTGCACTTCTGTCAGTGATGCAAATTCATCATCTGACTGTTAACGAGAGGATACGGACAACCGTACAGAAAACCCCCTGGGTTCGTCAGCATGACTTTACATTACAATTCACCGGCTGCACACCCCAGGCTTTAAGCAGACTTCAAAGGAGTGCAACAGGAATGACTTGACCGTCTTTACTCCAGCTCTCCACGTCTGCACCAGAGGTTTAAGGTTTATATCTCACAGAATAAGCTGTCCCCAATAAAATCAACTAAATATTCTTCTGAAAAAGTATTACAGCGGTATACAACAAATTTATTAGAACCAAACAACAGCTACCCTAAATTAAACATTTTCTAAATACCAAAATCATGTTGTGTAATGGTTAATTTACCTATATGCAGAAGCTCTTTAATCAAAATTATATTTTTAATGCTAAAATATAATTATTGTTGTTGTCCATGAATTTTTAAATTAGCTGTTTTATTTATTTATTTATTTAGTTTTAAAAGCAGAAAAATAGTAAAGCAAATTATTTTTTTTTAATTAAGATACCAAATTGCAGCAATTAATTCCTGAACATGCACATTCTTTTTATTGGCTGAATGTTATGTTTGACTAACTTCTTAGAGAAGTCTAGTGTGTCAGCTCAAATTTGGATATATTAAAAAAAAAAAAAGTAAAATTTTTTTAGTTTTGAGCAAGTTTTTTGATAGATTTTTGAAAAACTGATGAGCAATGTATTCAGTCAGTTCTTTTCAGTTTTAGTGTTTCTGGTCTGTTCAGTTGACCACCTCTTGCACAAAGTGAGCTAAAGTCTTCACTCAGATTCACTCCAGGCCTTAAACACCAGGAGAAGTAAAACGGTTCAGTTGGAGGTGTCACTTACTCCTGGCAGCAGTGTGTTGTGTCCTTACTGCTCCTGTTGCTGCGTGACAATGAGCTTCAGATGATTGAAACAGGGGACACTTGATGTCATTTCCAACAGGCAAGGTGGCAAAACGGGTGCACCCACTTTGACCATCTGCCGTAGAGGATAAAAATAGTGCCACAGTTGTCAGGCTCTGTCTGTACATACCAGGTCTGCACAGCTAGATGGAAATGTGTTACCAAACAGACGAGCTAAATGATGCATGGATCATTTACTTACATAAGAGCCTCCCAGTGTGAAGCCAAATATGTTTGATTTTTCCAGATAATTATTCATTGCCTACATAGATTAGACTTATTTAGCTTTTTCCTTTTGGCTGCAAGTATGCAGGCGATGCCCGTTTTCTGTGGGTTTATTTTTAGGCTCCAATCATAAATTAGCTAATTATAAAGGCTATGATGGTATAATTTTGTTTGTATTCTTGATTAGGAATCATGAAATATCAGTGTAATGGTACTTACCCAACTTGGATCCCAAATCAGAGTGATAGCATTTGAAAGGAGCGCAGCGTTGGGAGTGGTGCTAATCAATTGTTCTGATCAGGGTGCTCTGCTTTCACAGTTGTGACGTGTTTGATAATTTCAATCGTCAATGTGTTTGCTGCTGTTCCAGGTTCATATATGAAACCGAACACTTCAATGGAGTTGCTGAACTGTTAGAGATCCTGGGAAGGTGAGTGACAAAATGTTGTGTGATGTAAAGTTACACAGTAACTGTACACTAAAGCTGATCATCAGACACGTTTATTGATCTATGAATTGAATGAAATTGTAACTTCTAAGAAAGATTTCTTTGTTATATAAGATGTTAAACCCATAAAATGATCCCCAATTCATAATAACCACTACCATTGGTCATAGTTTAGTCACACTTACAGTGATCAGCTAAAGGGTTTTCATCAAAATTGTGCTCAAGATCAATGTCACATACAACATAACCTGCATGGACACCACTTAAAATTCCACCAAATCCTTGATCCTGATGTGTTGATTCAACAATTTTAGCAAAGTCGTTAACATCACTTTCTCCGTGTTGATTAATTGTGCATAACAAACCATAGAAATAATCATGAAATGCTAAATGATCTTGAAATATTGTATGTTGCATATTACCTGATAGAAGGTGGTGATCATGGAGGGAGCGATCCTATTGGTTGACTCCCACACTGCAAAGGTGTGGTTGTGGCCTCACATTAGTAAAACGATGATGTGATGGTGTGCTCACATATTTTCCTGCTCAATATGGCCGTGGTTAATACTGACCATGCAGTCATAGCACTCAGACACCCTCAGTTGGTAGTGAATGAGATTAATTTGACCTGGTCATAACTTTTGAGCCCACTTGGACGTCTCAATGGGTTTTAATCCTCATTGGTTTGTGCAATACAGCCAACCAGTGACAAGAAAACGTATCACTATCTTGTGTAGTTACAATAACCTGCGAGTTAGTTTTACTTGTTAATGTTGAGGTAAAAGGCTCTTCAGGCCTTTTTAAAGCCATGCTCTGCTCTATTCTCACAGTTCATGCTGCTGTTTTGTGTGTAATCTAACGTTGTCCTGCTGTTTCTATGTTTGCAGTATCATCAACGGGTTTGCGTTGCCTCTGAAAGCCGAGCACAAGCAGTTTCTGATGAAGGTGCTCATCCCGTTACACACAGCTAAAGGATTGGCTCTTTTTCATGCACAGGTAGAGGAAACTCTTCACCATGTCCTGGAAACATTATTGGGGGTTTTGATTTGTGCCATTGCACAGAAACTGTTAGACTGTTTATAGCTGAATTATGAAGCTGCTTGTCTCAGGAGGATTAAGCAAAGCGATGGTGTAATCTCTGTACTGCAGCACCTTCTAGTGGCTTGGAAATTAAAATACTTATTTAAGAATTCACTGCTTTGTTCAACACAGTGTGGATTCATTAAAATAATTATATTATTTTCAAATGGTGTGATGCCTGCTTTGTCTGATGCAATTTTTGGGTTTGTTTGTGTTTATTTTTATCTGTGCTCCTCAGCTTGCCTACTGCGTGGTGCAGTTCTTGGAGAAGGATCCTACGCTTACCGAGCCGGTACTTTTTTCTTTTCTTTAATCATTTCTCCCACTGAAAGCACAAAGACTAGGCACTATATTTGTCTACACTGCAGAGAAATGTGTTGTGGATGCTAAAAGCTGCCCACTCAAATTGACACGAGAGAGAAAAACTCAAGGAATATTCTGTTTCTTTTTCAAAGGTGATCCGTGGTCTGCTGAAGTTTTGGCCTAAAACCTGCAGCCAGAAAGAGGTAGTCTGCATGTCTACAAATAGACAACACGTTTAAAAATCTGTATGCTGCCAGCCACATTTCAATATTCTGCACCTCCTGTCCAATTAGGTGATGTTTCTTGGCGAAATTGAAGAGATTCTGGATGTCATCGAACCAACGCAGTTCAAAAAGATCCAGGAGCCACTATTCAAGCAGATCTCCAAATGTGTGACCAATCCACATTTTCAGGTATGCTTTTAAAAATATTGCAGTATAAAAGTTTATCTTTAAAGCTGTTTTTCACACACGAAAGGTGGTGTTGCTCATAAGAAGTACAGAAGGTGGTCATCTGTGCCCAACATGTTCTTACTACAGGAAGTGCTGTTTCAGGGTTGAGGACCAGCACATTAAAGAAAAAGTGCATCAAACATTTTTAATATTTGTAATATATTTTTTTGATGGTAGTGGTGGTTTGTGTTAGTAATTTTGTATTTTGCTGATTTATAGTTTATTAATCATTAGTTAGATGCTGTTAATATTTCAGTTAATTCAGTTTTATTTCTGTAGCACCAGTTTACTACAACGATTGTCTCATAGCTCTTTTTATTGAAAGCTAAAGACACTACAAGGGAAAACCCTAACAATCAGGTAGCCCCCTATGATCAGCCCAGTGACCGTGGGGAGAAAAAAACCTTTAACACGAAAAGACTTCCTGTATCACCCGACTGGGTTATGGGCAGCAATATCTTTTAACTGGCTGGTGAATGAGGGGAAAGTGAAAAGAGGAACATAGAGCAAAAGAACACAAGCTAGTTATAATACCAGAAAGTAGTTGCATCCCCTGGAAACCGAAGCCAATAGCAGCGTAACTAAGGGATGTTTCAGGGTGATTTTAATTCTGCGGGTTAATTCTGTGAACCCAGCTGTGGTTGTTCAGTAATGGAAGGCTTAGATCATTATGTTGGCAAGAACAGGAGTTAAATATTGAAGGGAAATGCTCAGATGGTCTGTTCTGTGTTTCTGTAGTGTAACATGAACCGCTAGTACATTAGTTAATGCTTTACTTATCACAAGCCACACAAACGCTTCCTTTGAGAACCGTGGCTCTGTTTAGTTTAGTCAGGGCAGGAAGCAGGACACTCAATGGCCACTTGAAAGCTATGAAAATCACCAGACTGTTCTCTTTAATTGTCTCACAAAGACCGTGCGTAGACCTTGCTGCTGAATGAATGAATCGAATGTCTGATAAAATTGTGTTGAGCATTTACGTTCTTTGATTCAACCTATAGGCTGCAGTGCACATGTAAAAGTGGTGTAAAACCCTTAATGAAATAAGAAAACTGAATTATGTTTAGCCTGAAGTGTCTTATAAACCAACAGCTTTTCTCGTGTTATCATGACTGCTACATAGAAATTACCCATGTAAAGCTGGATTTATGCAAGAGGCACATGTCTGAAAGGGCTTTGGTCCCCTACTTTCTGAGCATCATTATCATAACACTCCCAAATTCCAGTCAGCTTTCATTGTTTAAACTGGAGTTTTTCTTCTTTCTCTGTGTTTGCAGGTAGCGGAGCGGGCGCTCTACTTCTGGAATAACGAGTACATCCTCAGCCTCATCGAAGAGAACATCGACAAGATCCTTCCCATCATGTTTGGCAGCCTGTACAGAATCTCCAAAGAACACTGGAATCCGTATGTACCGTGATCGCCGCGCGCTAGAAACAATTGTTATGTAATGAATAAAAGTCAAAGGACCACTTTCAACCTCATCTATGAAAATGTGCACTGAAACCTGTTGCTGTGTCTGTGTTAAGGCTGCTCTCGTGAGCTTTTCTTAAGAATGTGTTGACATGTACACATGGCAGGCGAGACAAAAAGACACCATCATGTCTGGCACGTCTCACACATCATTTAGCATAGATCTTGGAGGTCAAAGTATTACAAACCTCTCTGAGAACAGTGCATGCTCTTATAACCCGCTTACAGGGATTTTGATCATGAGTGGTTAACTTGGAAAGCTTAAAACAATGAATATTGTTCAAGCTTTCCTGAAGCCAACAGTCACCTGTCACACACATTTACGAGTAGGATGTAGCTCACACGTGTTTCTGCATCGCTTTGTACTGTTTTCACTGTAAAAGCGGTGAAGCTAAAGCTAATATGGCCAATTCATTCAGCTGATTTGCCTTCCTGTTTATGATTAGCTGCGCTCGCACTTCTCGATTCAGGTTGTCAATTGCCATTTGGCACTTAGAGACTTGTTGACACGCACACACAAAACTTTAGGGTGTGTGTAATCCAGTTATTTATTAAAACAAGGTCTGAGCATCACAAAAACTACAGAAGTTTCTAACAAAAATGTAAAGTCACTAGGAGATGGAGAAATGTGTGTGAAAACTAGAGTGTTGGCTGGTTTGGGAATGATTCACCAGCAAATAGATTTTCTGCACAGTTACAGCGAAATATGACATCCACTCATGCACATTTCACAGCTGTGTTGCTGATGGCAGTCTCTGTTGTGTTGCAGGACAATCGTAGCTCTAGTCTACAATGTGCTGAAGACGCTGATGGAGATGAACTGCACACTTTTCGATGAGTTGACGTCCTCCTATAAAGCAGACCGGCAACGGTGAGTGACTCAAACACTCTTTTTCCTGTCGTGTTTCTGTTATCTAAAGGAAAAATGTCTCTGAAGTGTTAAAGTAATGCTGTGCAGCCTCTGACACATAACTTCAGAAATCATTTAGAATGTTTTTGCTGATCTCATCTCTTTTTTTAATGTTTAATAGTGAAGAAATGGTCATTTTGGTTTGTTTTATGCATTTATCGTTACACCCAAGTTCTGTGTTCTTCCCACCACAGGATTATTCATTAATTGCACAACATTCACCTGTCGTTTAGTCACTGCCAAACATTCATGCGTGAACAGATCACTTCATGCACAGCCGACACAGCAGAAGGCGTTTTAATGAATGGGAGCAGAAGACGAGTGTCGGCAGGTCAAAGTAAAACTCACGCCTCCTCATGCAAATTCATTTAATGTTTAGCAACCAGAAGCAGAGTGGAGGAAAAGGAAGAAAACGAGTATTATATCCAGCATGGCTGACAATATTTCTGCTTGTAATAATGAATGCGAATTTAGAGGATCAAGACATTTAGTTTTAATCATAATTATAATTTGGACATTTATGCTCTTTTAGTTTTTGTCAACTACATATAATAACTGACTAAAGTATAAAATGTAAAACCTTGTTTTTACCAGTGAACGTTGCTACACACAGTTTAGTCTGTTATTTTCCTTGACATCAGATGTGAAATGTGTCCTTATGTCTCTTCACTTCCTCTCAGGTGTTCACGTTTTGTCACGTTGTTAGCCAAAGCCCTCTCCTGATTCCCCAGGGTCAGATCAAATGTGTGCATCTGATCTTACTACACAGCTTAATTAGTTCAGATTGGATGTCATCTCTCCAGAACATCTTGTTTTTATGAATTTCATCATATTTTTTTGTCCTCATGCATTAGTTTTTATTTCGTTAGGGAAAAATAGGTTGTTTTGATTAAAACTGTGATGAAAATTATTGGTTTGGTGATATCAACACTGGTGTCTGGTGTTTTGCTTAGTTTTTGTTTTTAAATACTGTGGTTTCACAGGGAAAAGAAGAAGGAGCAGGAGAGAGAAGAGCTGTGGAAGAAGCTGGAGGAGCTGAAGCTCGGTGACATGCCGCTGGTCCAGAACAACAGCCACGGGCTTCCGAGTGTCCAAAACAACAACAACAATAATAGTAACAGTAACCACGAGGACCAGGAAAGGAGCGCCGCTGCTGTTACCGCAGACAACAAAGACCCCGACGCCACCGCAGCTGTCAGCAAGAGCACCCCATGTGCCAAATGACACCGGACGTCAGTGTTTTACTCTGTAACGGTTTGATGCTGCGTTCAGGACTGCCGGGGTAGGATCAACAGAGACGTAAAAACACAAATCACACCTCAGCAGTATATGAAATCTACTTAGAGTGAACGCCAGCATTTCTTTGGCAAGAAAAAAAAAATCTATATTTCAACTTCAGACTATTTTTGGATGTTACAGTGTGGCTGCAGTATACTGTTTATTTGTCTGATCAAAGATTTATCCTTTCACATTTAGTTTCTTAACTGAAAATGTTTCTTTTCGGTATATTCGTTGTATGATACGCGGAGACGGGGGAGGAGATAACGATGACTTGAATTCAATGTTTCCGATTTGTGCTGCACTTAGAAGAGCTGAACAGCTATTTAAAGATGTCTATTTTTAATGTGCTTTTTCCTCATCGCTGCCAACACTTAAGAGAACGGCAAAAATTATTATTTTTTGTTTTGTGGGGTGGGGTGGGGGGGTGTTTGGGACCAGACCCAAAAAGTAAACATTTGGTGTGCATTAAGATACAGGAAAGCTAAAGAACACAACCATTTCCTTTTTTAAAGATGGCCAAAATGGATAGAGATATTAATCCCAGATATAGAGTGAGCGCTCTGTAAATGACTCTGCCTGAGACGATGAATTTAATGAACAATAAGACTAAACACTTATTTTTGTGTTTCAGGTGTTGGTAAAATTGTATTCATCTGGGTGATGCCGATTTGAAAAATGCAGAGCTGTGTTTATAAAATCCTTTACACTAAAGTATTGAGAAAGAGCTTTTCAACAAAGGAAATATTTTTCTTAATAACTGGAGTTTTAAAGGAGGAGTTCAGCATTGTTTCTTTTTTTAAGGCGAGGGGAAGAGGTTGAATATATGTGGTGAATGTGAAGCAGCTGGCCTGGCTCTACCCTGAGAAATAAAATCCACCCAAACAGCACCTCCAAAGCTTAAAAATTAAAAAGAGATGTGGTTTGTTTAATCCATGCAGACGCCTGCGGTGTTAGAGTTGGAGAAGCTGGTGGGTGAACTTTATTAGCTTCAGGCTGCTTATTCAAACCAATCTTCACCTCTTACTCTGATATTTCCCAAGCTGCTAAACTATTCCTTTAAAAATGAAAAGAGAGAGACCTACAGTGCTATATTTTTCCAGTGTATTGATAACCCGAATATTTTTGGATGTTTCCCTTTTTTTTTGCAGCTGGCTCATGATGGGGATGCAGGATGCGCTTGAGTGTATATTTGTCGCGTGGGTGTATATGTGTATGTTAGCTTGGAGGCTACTTAAAGGGAAAATGCCACTTGGTTTCTGATTTAATGTACAGCGTAACATTTCAGTGGTCTGAGAAAAGTGTAGTCAGTGCAAAGACTTCCAAGCGTCTTAGACATTTGATGCACAGAAGGCTTTCGTGCTACCATGTATTTTTATGTCCTAACCAAATGAGGCCCTTTATGACGTAGTGCAACAAAGGAAACCCTTTCTTTTACCATCTATGCCTCTTCACTGTCTCTTTTCTACAGACTTCATGAAGTCACGATTGCTTTTATTCTCCAGTTTCTGATGTTGACAACTGCTGAACGTCTTCATTAAACTATTGTAACTGCCATTGAATTGTAGGAACGACTCGTGAGAGGGTTTCTTTCTCTCGACTCTCTCTGAAGCTCGTAGTTTTCAAGCTTTATATTTTAGGTCAAGTCTTTCTGATGCCTTTTCTGTCAGTACAGCATTCCAGCCTCTGTGACATTGAAAGAAACTACATGGGGAGCCTGTTTTGTAATCACAGATCTTATTTAGGTTTCACCATTAAATAAAGTCTACTTTATCTTTCTACTCAAAGCCTCCAGTTGTCTTTTTTTTTTTTTTTCCTCCTTTGACTTTTTTGCTTTCTTGCAGTTCTTCATAGAGGTCAGCAGATGGTGCCTCGACCTGCCATAAGCAACAGTGACGATTATTATGCTTCCTATTGTGCAGCTCGGGGACCAGAACCAGCCCTGATGTGGTGCTATTATACCAGCATTGCTGCACAGGAGTGAAAATACATGGGAACTTAGCATAAAATTAAGGATTTTCAAATGTAGATCAATTATCTGAATCATTAAGTTTTAAATACTTGGTTTTTGGTTTGAAGGGCTCATGAAATCAGCTCACCAGAAGTTTGTTCTAACCTTTGTGAAGCAGGCATCAGAACATGATTGCACCGAGGTCATAAAGGGGTGGACAGGGTCAACAACAATAACCAGGTAGCCTCCGACATGCAAATGAACCCCCCCCCCACTATTACGCCATCAACAGTTGATACAAGGCTTGATGGATCCATGCTTTCATGCTTGCATTTATCCAATTCTGTGTTGCCCATGTGAACTGTAGTTCAATTTCCTTTTCTTGACACAGGAAACCCACACCGGGTGTCACTCCTGCTGCAATCACCATCTGCATCAAGACTTGACGTATTGTCCATTCAGAGATGCTCTTTTGCACATCTTGGATGAGTGAGTGGTTATTTGGGTTACTCAGTTTTCCTCACTTCAAAGCAGTCTGGCCATTTTCCTCTGACGTCAACAAGGTATCTTCACCCAGAGAAATGCTGCTCACTGGATGTTTTCATTTTTTTAGGCCATCTTCTGTGAAGCCTAAAGATGGTTGTCTGGGGCAGGCTGTCTGACAACCATACAAGTCACTTATATCACTTTTGTTCCCAATTCTGATGCTCAGTTTGAACTTCAGCATGCCATCTTCACCATGTCTACATATTAAAATGTGCAAAATGAGGTGACGGACACGTCTCCCAAGAAATGTGTGGCTCGAAAAGAACCACAAGTGAATCTCCGTTTAGCAGCTGAAACAGCAGGTCCTAGTTTTAACAGGTTTTGCAACACAGCTTTCAGGAGTGTACACTTGCATGTAATCCACTTAATCTTCCGAAAAGTTTAGCAAATACAATTTTGTGCATTGGGCTCACAGTGTGTGAGCCATGCGCAGGTTTTTGAGATCTCTAGACGTCACCTATCAGTTTCTGACCTCTGCATGGTGACATGTTGGTCTTTTGAGGCCAGAAGTGTCATATTTGGATGAGAGGGTGACTAATGCACCAAACTACTAAAACACTTAATATTCACTCACCAAAAAAGAATCATAAATGTCCCAGATGGTCTATATTAGTCAAAAAAAACTCACATTAAAAATACTTCAAAAGGAACCACAGCATAAACACAGCTTGCGATGATCCACCTACAGGTGGAAATGAAAGCAGCCATGCCACCTTCAGTTATAAAACACCACCTTCTCTATAGTTATTGTGAGGGCAGAAATAAGCCACAAAGAATGAAAACCAGTCTTTGTACCACGCTGTGAAAAGTTCATCTAATCTCTTAAGTTTTTTGTTTTTAATGTGGAAGTCTGACTCTCTTATAGACCCAGCTTCAACTGGCCGCTGGAGGAACTGCAGTTTCTGGCTCTCTGATGTGGTTTTAAGTTGAAGTCAACAAAATGTTAAGGAATCGTAATATTGCAGGATTAAAAATAAACTAAACTATAATACCTTAGAATAAATGGAAAAATAGCTAGTTAGGCTGTTAAAGCCCAGGCTCTTGGAGATATTGTGGTGGCATTTGCAAGTTAAGCCAAAGTCCTTATAACGTCCTTGTCTATAGAGCTCCTGGATCCCCATCTTCAGTGTATTTGACGGACATCACACACTTGAGTTACCATGGCGACAGAACCCCATGCATAAAAGAAAGTCAGCCTCATCTCCCTTTGACAGACAGGACTGGATTTCAGCCACTGCAGCATCAGCAACACCAGCAGCAGCGACCGATGCCTCTGAACTCCTCTGATGGAAACCGGACCACCTCCGCCTTCACCTCCAAACTGACCCCAGCTGCTGACATATGCGTGGGACTGGCCATCTTCTCCATCGGTATGCTGAGTTATCTGTTCTCTCTATTTCTGCTTTACCTGGAAAACAAAAATGCTGTTGACTATTTTTTTGATAAGCTTAATTCACGCCTTTAAGTTATAAAAAGTGCTTTAATTTCCACTAAATATAAAGTATTTAAACTTTAATCATTTCATTTTCTTTTTCTTTCCATTGGTTCGTTTTCAGTGAACTTCTCAGATCTTATATTTGACTTTTATTTGTCTGCAGGGCTCAGTCGCTCATTAAACTAGTTACACTTGACTAGGAGCGCTGAAGGTGTGCATTGCAATAGCAGTAACTATAAGTAAGGATTTAACCTGTATTGTGTTGTCACTCATATAAATGTGTGCTCGGTTTGCCTCTAAGACGTCAATAATCCAGTTATTCTGCATGGTGGCTCTCACTTTGATATGTACGACCTAAAAATGAACTCCTAGCATGTCAGACTGCTGGGCAAATAGTGCAAAGTGCCCATAAGAAGGTTATTCTGCTAAAGATGGTTTTCTTAGATTTTCCACACAAGTATACAACATCTGCCGACATCAGGTGATTCTCAAACTAATGAGCAACACTCATATTAACAGCTGGATATCGCAAAATAAGAGGGAAATATTTGTTGCTGCTCCAAAAAGTCAAGAACAAAAAAAATTGTTCCTATTTGTTGTCCTTGAAACACAGTGATCAAAACAGGAATCTTGGCTGAAAAAATCAAAATGTATTTGCTTATGTGAGTTTTGTGGAATTTATTTTGTTTTTTCAGGGGAAAACAAATCGCACTGATGTAGTCAGAAAGCCTCAGTTATCAAATATGATACCCTCGGCATTAAGAGTTTAAGTGTGTTGTATTTTATTTTTATGTATACTTTTATATTGCTTTTTTAAATTGCCTTGAGGCATCATTGTGAGCCTATGTTTTTATCTTTATATTAAACAACATTGACATTATCTGTAATTAAATGTGCTATTTAAGTAAAACTGACATTGGCATATCTGATGGGAACATTTTCCATGGGATACGCTCACTTTAAAGTAATAACGATGCCCTTTTGAAGGTATAAAATATGTAAACATTTTTTGCTTTGTCTCAAAAACTTTCTAAATGTTTGCTAACATTTTGGTCATAGCAATTATAAAAATAGTGTTGCTTCCAAAGAGGCCAAATGCTAAACGAATGCAGCAGTTTCCTTCTGACCTTCTTCCCGGTGCAGCTCTGCTCTCTGTAATGGGGAATGGGCTGGTGCTGGTGATCTGTTACCTCAGGAGGAAGAAGATGGTGGGCTCGGAGCTGCTGTGCGTCAACCTGGCTGTTGTCGACTTCCTCAGCTGCATCTGCTTCTACCCGCTCGCCATCCTGTCCTCCTTCCACCACGCCTGGCTGGGAGAAAACATCACGTGCGTTTACTACGGCTTCGGCTGCTACATCTTCGGCTTGTGCGGCATGTTCACCATCACTGCCATCAGCATCATCCGCTACCTAAAGACCTGCTACAGCTTGGCTTACGGTGAGGACTGTTGTTGTTAGTTAATAAGAATTTGATGCTAAGAGTAGTAGTTTCATGTAACTCATGTCCCAAATGCCCCCAATCTTGCAGTCTCTATCCTTTTTTTTGCCTTCTTGCTGTAGCTGTGTGGCTGAAAGGAACCAACATCCGCCTCTTGTGCTGTGCTATCTGGCTGGTTGCTACAGTGTGGTCCAGCTTCCCTCTGTTCGGCTGGGGCGAGTACGTCCCCGAGCCTTACGGACTGTCCTGCACAATCGCCTGGCAGGGTTATCACACCTCTGCCAAGGATGCCTTCTATGTCATCTGCTCCTTTGCCTGCTTCACGCTGGTTCCCGTCCTCCTCATTGTGGTGTCGCAGTGCAGGATCCTCTACAAGGTGTCCCGCTTCTCCTACTTGCTGTCTGCTAGGGGCATCCGCAACAACCTGCGCCGCGCTGAGAAGCGGCTCTCCATGGTGAGCTTCAGTCTTTACATTATATCTGCAGACTTGACAAACACACATGAACTGAGAATGTTGAGAGAATCCAGTCCAGGCAGCGCTCGAATTTGCTGCTGGGTGCACACCAACAGGAAATTCTCCATCAGTGTTCGAATAGTGCCAAAAATGACCACCCGTGTCTCTTCCTGATAACTGATCCTTGGCCTCATCATCAGATAACTACACCAAACTAGTCAGGTCATATGAAAGAGAACAACCCGAATATCCCGTGAAAAACATCACTCAAATACCACACCTGTAATTTTAAAGAAAAATTAATATATACTAGCCTATAAAGTGAAACCAGATGCTTTTCATATTGAGCTCAGCTCATGTTGTCTATTCACACTGGGGAAATGATTAAGTGACCATGCAGCAAAGGATATTGAATAAGGAGGTGGCACGCAGGAGGAAAAGAGAAACACCACAGAGAAGATTCAAGAATGTAGTGATGCAGGATGTGCAGAGGTGTAACAGAGGAGGATGCTAGAGGCAGGATGGAGATGGAGGCAGATGATCCAGAGAAATTAGAGAGATTTTTTTTTCCATTTACATGTAAAACTATGTTCGGCACACAAGGCAAAAACTTTATAAGAATTAGAGTTAAATAAACTGTCTTTATAGAGTTTTCTCAATATGCTTTATCTTGCAAAGTAAAAACCCTGCAATATATTAGCAGCTGGTGACAGTGGGAAGGAAGAAGTCCCTCCTGACAGGAAGAGGCCTGCAGCAAAACCAGGCTGGGTGTGAACCATGAATATTACAACAGCAGGGTATGGCATTAAATGAAAAACAGGCTAATAATTAGTATTTACATGCTAGTTGCCAGTTATATCTCCTTTCCTTTCATATGGGATGGTCCAGTGTATCTTAAAGGAGGTAATAAAGAAAGCAATGAAGCATCTTTCTTTAAGTTTTGGAGCTTTTATAATTTCGAACCTTTCTCTGTAAAATTCTCACTTTGACCTCGTGGCATTAGATCAGACTTTATCAGTTATAGAGGTATCACAGTACTAATGCATTGTGAAGGTCGTACAGGCATTCACATCTTTTACTCATCAGTCATTACTCATTGCTTTCATTTAGCCCTCTGTGCATTTTTATTGTGGTTGGAGATCGGATCTAAACTTAGATCTTCTTGGAGTTTTAAGGCAACAGCATATCTTGGTATGTAACAGGGTTTTGAACAAAGCTGATAATGACATGTATCTGTTAGAGACTTTGAAGCTGGAAGAAGAGCCTCCAGCGTTATCTCAGAACTAAACATTTGAGCCTCTTGTCTCTCCAAGTTGAGTCACACTTTATACTTGACTTGTCTTTTGTCTGTAGAACCTTTGATTTTGAATGTTTGACTGTCCTGCAGTTTATCACAGATACATTTCAGCCACATCAATCGATGTATTCTTCCTCTGAATGGAAGGGAGGATGTAATCAGTTCCGTTTGTCTATTTGTGTTTGTTAGCACTCTACTGTCCACAGGATTTCACATTTCTTTGTGATGGTAGATACCAATAACAGCTCAAGCTGATTTAAATTTGCTGAAAATCCCCTCGAGGTCACAACAAACCAACTTTATATTACTCACAATTTTTTATCGATTGTCTTCGTATTTTACAACAATCTAAACCTTGGGGGATACGAGTACCTAGGTTGGTTAAGCATTTGACCTTGACCTTCACTATTAGCACCCGAGGTCAAAGCTGACCTTGAAAAAAAATTCAAGAAATCCAGAGTACCAGGAGAGAGCCCACGAGGCCCAGAACACAGTGTGAGGCCCAGATGACCAAGAGGTTGTAGGGAGGAGTTGCCTCTGCTATGTTTTTTCTATTAATATTTAAGGGAACGGAAATGGGTTCATTCCAACCACACGAGATGGAAAAGATAAAGTGAAGGTAAAAATAACAAAAATATCGTTATATTTAAAAGAAACTCGTGTCGCTTTAAAAATAGAATTAGTGCCATAATTTTTTCCTGAACACGTCAATATTCACATGACCGTACGAGATCCGTTACTAGGAAAGTGTAGACATGAAATATTCAGTCTGCTGCACCACATGATCTTTGCTTTGTTTGAAAATGGATCGTTTCATAGGAAACAAGTTATTTGTGTGTCAGAGATGATTCATCAGGTCTCTGATTAGTTTCCAGTGTACTAACTTACCCTCTTTACTCTGTCGCTTCCCCTTCCAGATGTTTTTCTGCATCAGTTTGGGTTTTGTAATTGCCTGGGCTCCCTACGCTGTCGTGTCCTTCCTTTTCATTTTCCACAAGGAGCACCGGTACATGGCTCCGGAGGGTTTCGTGTTTCCCGCCCTCTTCGCCAAAAGCTCCCACATCTACAACCCATTCATCTACTTCTACTTCAACAAGACTTTCCAGCGGGAGCTCCACCGGCTGCTTCTCTCAACCTACCACAAGCTGGGAGGAAACCGAGTTGGGGTCCACGTTACCACAGCCCATCAGGCTCCATATTCAGCTCCAGGAACAAGGATCCAGCCAAAGAATAAATTGGGCTCGTCTCAGGGTGGAACTCAAAGCAAACATAAACGCAAAGTACTGCAGAGCAGCAACAACCACGACAGGCTGGTGTACACCTGCTGGGGCTCCACATCGAAGAAAGCCTCCACCATCTCCAATAATAAACCTGCCAGGGCCTCCATGCCTATCTCTATATAAACAAATTAATTAGGAGTCATTTCACTAATGTTTGAGAAATTGCTGACTTCATCATGTATCCCAACAACCATTAGTCTAACCCACGTGGGCCAGGGTACCACGTAGTGTTGCATTTGAGTTCACTGAGATGAGCAGTTCACATATTTGGGCTAATTCTGTGTTGCCAGTGTTTCCCCTGCAGTGGCCGCAGCCTGCACCACTCTGTGTGTGTTGGGGAAGTTTTACAGTAAGAAACTTTTACCAAATGTCATCATCTATGTGGTCTTAACTGATCGTAAAGAAAGCTGAAGAGGTAAAAACCACATCAAAACTGTACAGATATTTTTTTTTTTTTGCTATTTTGTCTCGTTTCTTGACTCGTGTTGTTTGGATGAGCAGCTCTTGAGAAAAGCTGCGACCAGTCTGCCCGTTCTGCACGACTACGTTTTGAACACACACTCACACACAATCAGTGAATGTATCTTTGTCGCTGTCCTCTTTTTCAAACAATAACTTGCCTGCATGTGATACGTTTGCAGGCTCTGTACTGCATTTGCTGATTTTGTAACTTATGCGTGAGACTGTGAGAACGTATTTCGACCAGTGTGTGTCCAAATACTTCGACTCAGAGAGAAAGCATGTGAGGACTGTTCACAGGCGTCAGACGAACTGGAATTCAGCTTGACACTGGAATTTCATTTTTTTAAAACGAGACTTGCAGTCTTTGAACATTTATGTAATTTGGACATTTCAGTGTTTCATTTTTAATAAACTTATAAAACAACTCAAAACCTGTTTTTTTTTTTTTTTTTTTTCTTTTTCATTATGAAATATTGTTTCTTGGCATAGTGGCCATTGTTGTGGGTTTTTTAGGCACGTCTTAATATAAATGATTCATCATCAGTGTTTTAATCCCTATGTTGCCACACTAACAGCTAACTTCTGGGGAAAGCGGTGATGATTTGTCAGCCCAGACTGTGCCACGAAATTTCATCACAACTGGGGAAACCCAGTTAAATTGTTTTTTATTTAGTTAAATATTTTCTTCTGAAATAAATAAATCACTTCATCAGTGTGGAAATGTAATAATACCTCTGAATGACGACAACAACAACAAAGCCTTGATTATAAAAACTAATCATTATTGGGTGCCATTAATAATTTAAAAGGGACTGACTCTGTGCGTCTGCAGTACAACAGAATAATTGATCGGAAGTACAAAAATCAAAATTGTTGTTCAAATCGGTTGACAAAGACTGGACCACAAAACTGTGAATAGAGCATGTGAGAAGGTTACTTTAAAGATGAACAACACAAATCCTTGACAACTATTTTAAAAAGAACTGGTGTGAAGGAGCGAAAAATCCATAACCTCAAAGAATAAGACGGCTGGGATGACTTTAGCAAAAGAACAGTTCAACAAAGAAATATTAGGAAGTTATGAGATGGAAAAACTCCAACCAGACATGATTATTTACTGGTTCAAAGGCCGAGTCTGATCCTCACAGAAGCCCTACCTAAAGCCCAAAGAGCGCAAACTAAATACTAAACATGGGAACTCTGATCTTCAGTGACGCCATTCGTGTCGCATATTTAAAATAAACGCACCCTTCCTTGACATTTTATTATCTCATTATCAAGCTTATTCATTCACATTTAAGTGTAGCTGAAGTGTCTGGAAATTAATGAGAAACATTAATACAAGACCAGATCCATCTTAACTGAGAAAAAGGCTCCAAACCGGTCTATTCTCATTGTAATTATTTTCAAAATCTCTCAGGATTCTCGCATTTTTATTCAGACCATGCAGCTGTCTGAGGGTACAACAGCTGCATGAACCAAAGCAATAAAGTTTCCTCACAGAGCAGAAATGCGAGGCTTCGTCTCGTGTCTTAATGCTTGTCTAATAACTTAATAGCTTCTGAAATGGTGATCAGTGGCTAAACGATTTGTCTAGAGCTCCTGGGGTTTAGAAAGCTTATAGAGGC
This sequence comes from Maylandia zebra, assembly GCF_041146795.1. Taxonomy (NCBI): domain Eukaryota; kingdom Metazoa; phylum Chordata; class Actinopteri; order Cichliformes; family Cichlidae; genus Maylandia; species Maylandia zebra. Next base: position 14,746,250 of record NC_135181.1, read on the forward strand.
ACTTCCTCAAATGACTTGTGGTGCCTTGATTTTTGTGTAAATGTGTCTCTAAACAACTGAAATTTCACAGCATAGTGAAGCACAGCAGATGTATTATTTCCTGTAGCGCAAAAGCTGAGCTATGAGAGGATACACATTGACCTTCCAGTGTAAATGAGCAACTGTTTGCTGTTTACAGTTTGTTCCCGTCTCACAGAATGGTCTAAAAACAGTTACTGCTTCTATAAAAAAAAAAAAAAGGATAATTATCAAAGTCATGCACGATCAGCTTGCAGGTATGCTAATCAAGCTTTTTGCAGAGGCTTTGACATTTGATGCTTGTGCAGACCGCCAAACAGTTTCCCACAGATTTTGTGTGTGTGTGAAGTTACATGCATGCACAAACAATTCAATTCAATTTTATTTATATAGCGCCAAATCACAACAAAAGTCACCTCAAGGCGCTTTACACACACATGCACAGAAAAAACAAACGGACTGAACGTGACCAAGAGGGCGACATTTCTGTCTTAGTGTACCAAAGCACCAAAATCCTGGACTCTGTGTTTCTATCAAAGCTCTTTGAAGATGAGCAGTGAGATGTGTAGCCGGTCTTTGTTTATGTGCTGGCGATGATGTAACCTCTCTTGACAATAGGCCGCATTGATGAGCCACAAAGCAGCTCAGTGTTTCCCTCATCATCCAAATCAGCAGGAGAGCTTAATTGCATCTCGCTGGTCTTCATCTGGAATATTACAATGACGCCAAACACTCACCAGAAAATGCTTTGAATGCTTAGCTATCATAGCTTTTTGCAATGCACTTGCTTATATTTGTTGGCTTTCATGTTTCTCTCTCTGCCTTCGTTTAAATGTCGTCGCACCTCCGTGTTAATCATTTGCTCTTTGTTGCAGTGGTTAGCACTGTTGACTCACACCAACAAGGTCGTGGGTTCGAATCCACTGCGCGGCTCTCTCCAGGTACTTCAAATGCAGACTTGTTAGGTTAATTGGTGATTCTAAAGTGGCCTTAAGTATGAATGTTATCATCTCTGACGACTGACGACCTGTCCAGGGTGTACGAATCCAGCCCACCTGTGACCCTCAATTGAAGCATTTAAGAAAATGGATGGATGGTTATTTTTCTGTGTGTTGTTTTGGTTTAATTTCACCTCAGTGTGCTCATATATAGTCCCGTCTTTGCTCCAATCTACTGTTTTTGTTTCTTTTTGGTACATTCTGTTTCTGTGTTTAATCATTTTTGCACACTAGTATATTTAAACACATCATCAATCATGTATTACTTTTAATTTGATTCGAATGTGATACTCTTACACATGTATTCACAATTTATACCATTTAAAAAAAAAACCCAATAAACTGTAAAACTTTTTAAATGGACTAAATTAGTACATTCTTAGAACAAGCCCATCACTGCCAGCAGACAGGAAAGATCAAACCAGTCATGAAAACAGAGGCCTCCTCTGAATTGGCCACATGCTGAGCTTTTGATAACTGCATGGAAACTTTTCCAAACAGGACTAAACAGAGTCCTCCAGGATCGTGGCCAGCTCAAAATCTTTACAGAAAGGCAAAGGTCCTGTTTGTTTGTTTGTGTGAATGTTTCCCTGCTGATAAATTAATTCTGGAGTTTCTGGAGCTTGTGTTTTCTTGCAGGACAGGTGTAATAAAGAGATTTCTGTCTGTGACCCATAGTAGGAAGGTTTGAGATTTCAGTGCTGAGTGAGGGCAAAATGAAAAAATAAACTGCGTGAACGGGGCTGTTAGCATACAGTACGTAGGAAAAAAGTGCAAAACCATATCTCAAGCTTTTAACACTAAGATATGGCAGGCCACCTACAGTAAACTGGCAGGCCAATCAAAGAGCTTTAATCAGAGAAGCAGCCAAGAGGCCCACGTTAACAGGTGGGAAAATCTGGACTCCCCAAATCTGGCTGTTATAGAAGAGCGTCAAGACAGAGGCCATTGTTGAAAGAAAGCCATAAGAAGTCTGCCACAAGCCATGAAGGGGACACAGCAAAGGTGCCCTGGTCAGATGAGACCAAAATTGAATCTTTGGGCCTTTATGCAAAACTGTACATTGATTTGAAAACACAATCCCAGCTGTAAAACATGGTGGTGGCAGCATCATGCTGTGGGCACACTTTTCTCCTGCAGGGAAAGGGAAGCTGCTCAGAGCTGATGGAAAGATGGATGGATGTAAACACGGGGCAAACCTGGAAGAAAACCTATTAAAGGCTGCAAAAGACTTGAGAATGGGGAGGAGGTTTGACCTTAAACATACAGCCCGACTTAAATCCTGTTGAGCACCTGTGGGAGGACTTGAAAACTGCTGTTCACAGACACCCTGCATCTAATTTGACTGCACTGGAGCTATTGTGCAAAAAAGTCAGAGTCTGCAGTCTGTAGATGTGCGAAGGTGGTAGAAACAGCCCAACAGAATTCAGTTAGTGTTACATCGCCAGTAATTAGGGCTAGGGGATGAGAGCCCTGTTATTCGTAAAACTTTTTGAACACCAAGCATCATTTTTCTTCCACTTCACTATTATGGACTAGTTTATGTTTGTCTATCTTTTTTTTCAAATATAAAGCAGGAAGTAAGTGTGTGAGGTTACGTGGCCAGATTAGAAATGATATCTTCAAATTATCTCGAGACACTTTCAGGCATTCGTGATGTCCTGATGTTTAGTCTGTCTGCTGTGAGATACCATCAGCTCTATCAAAATAGCACCTGAGCTGGGGGACTTTTTACAGTGAGTGGTTCTCTCTGCCAGAGAAATGACATTTATTATGTGCTGAAAAAAACATTTTCTCCTCCACAGTACACTGGCAAGCATGATTTCAAGTTAAAGGGATTGGCCCGACAATCAACCACAAAAGCCACAGGTTAACAGCCACAGCTGTGAAATTTTTCTGAATCACAAAACCTTCATGTTCTTTGTCTAGCAAAACAAAAGTTTTCTGGGAAAAGTTGTTTTTTTTCATCGTTCGTCTATAGAAACCATTAAAGGCAAGAATATAGTCTTTATTTATTTAATGTTTTGTAGTAGAACAAAACTGTTCTAATTTCTTTGTCTGATTATGGCCTTGAAAAGTGGCACAGTGAGAAATGGTGATTAGCTTTGTGAGTATTTATTGTGTTGAAATAAAAAGTTGTAGTCAGAGGTTTACATACACTCATCATGGGCATGAATGTCATGGCGATGTTGGGCTTAATATGATGCACAAGTTTGAAATTATTTTGGATTTCCTCTTATCCACACAGACTCATTGAGCTTATAGGACTTGATAGTATAACCTCTTAAGTAATCCGCACTGCTTAATCCCTCATGTCTTTAGTGGGAGAAGGGTAACTGCTTCACTGGGACACCTCCAGACAGCAACCAGGATCCCATGTGTAAATAAAAGATTTTAAATGAACTTATTCTTGTATAGAGCCTTTCTACTCTGGAGGACTCTTCAGTACTTCATACAACATGCCTTATTCGCCCAAGCACTTTTTTTTAAAATGCTGATGTGCTTTCTATCTAGCAGTCATACTCCGATGGATGCATCAGAGATTAATCCAAGTAATACTCTTCACCGCTGATGTGTCCAACTATATCTCCATGCCGAAAAGAAAGCTTTGCCTGCTGCATGGGTTCCATGGTTGGCTCCAAAACCGAGGCAAAATCAGTTCTGTTTCAAAAAGATCAAGATAGGGACAGCCACAATACTATAAAGCACAAGTCCCCCTGAAAAGTGAGAGTCAGGAATACGGCTACTTCCATCTTTCACATACAGTTTATGATATAGAGTAATGGAGGAGGTCAGGATGGATATGTGAAGCTATAAAACAATAGCTCTTTCCACAGGAACTTGCTGTTTGTTTCCTGTTTCAAAGCTTTGCGACACACATACTGTAACCACACTGGCAAATGTTCTTTAACTCAAATAAAGCATCCGTTTTTGAACAGAAAACAAACTTTTACTCCTGCACTGTGACATCATCACACGATAATTTATCTATTTTTTAACTTGTGGTTTGCGTGAGAAGCAGAACAGGAGGTGTGTCTACCGCTTGACTCTGATTGGCTACTTTTTATTGCACCACTCTTTAGGTTTGCCCGCTCACTCTGGGAATGGAATTATTTTAGACTTAAATACATACTTGGCTAAAAATTGGCTTTGATTTTCATTATAAACATTCAGAAGTACATCTCTATATGTTTAACAGGGACGTGGGACCGATCTGTGAGGCCTTGTTTTTCTGAGGAACCTGTTGTCACGGTATCTCACCCTCGTTAGTCTGGAAATGAGGACGAGCAGGCCATGAGAGGATGCAGGCCGATCTCATTATGGGAGGAAGCTGCCTCGCTGAAGCGTAACGGGACAGTCTGGGATGATCAGACGGAGGAAGTGGTGGCTTGGAAAAAGGTTTTAAGGGGGCGAGGGGGGGTTAGAGTGGCACTGCAGGCCCAGGTCAGCCACAAACACCCCCCCTCCCCCTCGCTCTTCTTCTGTGTGCCAGCCTGGCCTCCATTGTTCAAACCCTCATTAGCACCAGTTAGAGAAGAAGCTGTTGTGGATGCGCTCCCCCACCACATTCACAGCAGAGCCCTCAAACCGGGACGCAAACTGCTTCTCCTCTGCTTTGCCAAGTGGAAACTGTAAACTGACAACACAGACTACAGCACAGGACAACAGAGGGGTCGAGGGCTTCCTCTGGGATCTGAGACACCAGGATGGACGGTTCAGATTATGGAATTGGAGCAATGAGGAGAGGAAGCTATGATGATGGTGCAGCTTCACTGCATCCCGTAAGTATGCGCCCATTATTTACTCGCAAAGGTGATAATCGTGACAATTTTGTGATATCAAAAAGAAGAGTTATTTTGATCAGTTCCTATGCGTCTGTGAGGGGTTTATGATCAAAGACGCAGAGAGGAAATACAACATCACAACACTGACTGACTGCTGAAATGTGATTACATGACAGAAAGTGGGTGAGTGGGAGGGTTCAGGTAAAATTGGTCGTTCCAGATGAGGTTCAAAGGCGTGTGGCAAGTGAGAGGTGTAGCGATGTAGCCTCTCAGAGCTTCCACGGAGTGCAGATGCAACAGAAGCACGAAAAGCTGCAAGAAAACATCTACGAGCCTTTCAGGTTTACCGCAGTTTGTTAACTGATTATTCACTGATTTGGCCGGATCTTCATCTAAGTCAAAATTAGATAAACCAAATAGCTTTATAATACGGGAACAATTACATTTGATCTCTAATGAAAACCTTAAACTTCAAACTCTTCTGTTTAAAAAGCGATTAACAGCTCGCTCAGCTTAGCCAGGTCCGTCAACAGATGATGGACCTTCATGAAAGAAAGTTTGGTAACAAGCAGTCAGAAGGGGCCAATCTTAGTGTCTAAACCTGCAAATTTGCATCAGTGAGGTCTCTAATTTGGCCAAAAGGTGAATTTAGGCAGGTCTTTCCAAAGATGAGAGATCCTCACAGCAGAAATATGTTAACCCCCTTTTAAGGCTTGACGTTGAAACGGCCAATCACAGGGTCTAAACCTGCAAACTGGCTTATATGAGGTCAGCATGTGTGCTATGTAGATCGGGGCAACACACAGAAGCACTTTAAAAGTGCCTTTTAATCAATTCCATAACATAGAGGACATCATTGGATTTGGAGGTTTTGATTTATACAATTCAAGTGAATTCAGTTTTGTTTATACAGCGCCAAATCACAACAGGCTGGCTCTCTGCTCACTGCAGTTGCCCCCATTGATGAGTATTTTTGCCCTCACTTTATCCTGAACCCGAGCAGATGAATCCGCTTTACTGTGAAATGGCTAACCATAACCCAACCTACACTTCAACTCTCGCCGTGGCAAGAGTATACACAAGGCATCACCACACAAAATGCTGTTTACAGAGGAAATCGCATTTTTTTGTGGCAACTGCTTTGTTTCCTGTCTCTACTAAGCAATGCACGCTTGTTTCTTTGAACTGTGATAATAATATTTCCGGAACCGACACCTATGATCTCTCCTGGATAGGCTTAGGCACTCAAAACTATTTGGTTTTATACCCAAACCTAGCCAAGTTACAGCCATAGTAATAAAAAGCATTAATTTATCGTTTCCCTGGTAACAAGAAGCTTTATTAATTCTTAATAGAATGAATATTGAGTGCATTGATATTCTTATTCTTATTGTTGTGATCAAGAGAAATTAGCCCCACATGGACCCTCCTCTGTAAATATCAAACGTTCGGTAATGGAAGATTTTCCCAACAAGTGTGTTTAAGAAAACAGCCGAGCGTGAGATACTTCAGAGGGTGGGTGCTGTTGGTCTATTTGTTGACTGTGAGAGAGAAATATTATCAGCTTTTCCAAAAAGAATAAAAAAAAGTGTTTATTAGACAACAGCAGAGACTCTAAAAACAAAGCAAATCTCCATTAGATGGGACCTACAGCTTGTTAATGGTGACACTTTTGGTCCCTTAGTGGCGTGCATTTGTGGTTCCAGGATTCAGGTAACAATGAGCCTCTGTGTCCTCCGTCATGTCCGTCATCAGTCGGCGGACTCCGAGCTGCAGGGACAGAGGCCAGAGAGAGACACTTTGTTAAGAGTTCCAGCTCTTGTTTGTTTTGTGTTGTTGTTCTCCTTCATCTCCAACTCTGCTTCATCCAATTTCTCAGTTTGTCTGGCAATTAGAGCGCAACATCATCATCCGCAGGAGCCATAACAAGGATGGAGAGAGACTGTTTGTTTTCCTTCACGCAAATGAACAAATGTCCAAGTGTGTCGGAGTGTTACCCAACAATTATTAGGCAACTTCAGAAGTTCCTCTAAACTCTTCAAATGCATTCAAAACTCCCCAAAGAAAAGCTGTTTACAAGAAAAAGGTAGAAATAGTAGAAATAGACTATTCATCCATCAGTTCAACTAAGTAAAAGAAAAGTAAGTTAAGGAAGATATACATGTGTGAATAAACAAGCAAATAAAAGAGAAATCCTCAAACACAGATCCAGATGGACTGCTCTGAATATTTCAGAAACAGCTGATCAGCTTCGATTTTCCCACATAACCATCTCTAGGGTTTACTGAGAATGATCTGAAAAAGAGAAACTCTCGGGTGAGCGACAGTTCACTAGGTGAAAATCTCTGGTTGATGTCAGAGGTCAGAGGAGAATGGGCAGAGTGCTTTGATCTGATAGGAAGGCAACAGTGACTCAAACCAACTCACAAGGTATGCAGAAGAGCATCTCGGAACACACAGCACATCAAATTGTGAGGCAGATGCGCTACAACAGCAGAAGTTCACATGAGCTCACTAAACTGGACAAGAGCAGATCAGAAAAATGCCATCTGGTATGATGAGCCCTGATTTCTTCCCTGATTTCTTGCATTTTGTAATGTAACTTGCTGCGAACAACATGAAAGCACGGATCCCTCCTGGCTTGAGTCAACGTTTCAGTTTCTTGGTACACTTTAAACTCCTTAATGCTAACTGGGCATTATTTAACCACCGCAGCCTGTCTGAGCGTGCCGCTGACCTTGTTCATCCTTTTATGAGTACAGTGTAATTACCTTCTGATGGCTGCTTCCACCATCATTACACACCATGAATGTTTCTAGCACCTTGCACCTGTGCCACGAAGAATTAAAGGCAAACAGGGAGGTCCAACCCTGTAATACCAAGATGTACCTAATAAAATGGCAAGTGAGTGTCTAGCTGTTATGTTGTCTAACTTTTCTAGTCATATTAATAGATTTAAAATGATCAAAAGTGTTTTTGATAACCCAGGAAAATAAATATTTTTTTGTATCTGAACTTTGTAAATAAATGTGCCTTAAATCTAAAAAATAAAATCAAACCTTGAGACAGAGGCGTAATTTCCAGGGGGGTTAGGGGGGTTATATTTACCCAGATGTATTTATTTATTTAGACAGAGATCTTGACCCCCCCAATGTTCAGCACAAAGTTACGCCGATGCCTTGAGAGCAATAACACAAACCTTTTTAATGCTCAAATCAGTGTTTCATATTTGTGTCCAATGACTTGTGTCGACAATTTTATCACCTGAAGCAACTCTTTCAGCGTTTTCAGCGTTCACGTGAGATTTGTTTTTATTTGCAGATCGTTACACGGCCCGATGCAAAAAACCTCGACACCAACTGCAGTGAGAAAATACAATCAGGCAATCAGCGTCCTAAACTACCGAGACTGAAGCTGATATGTGATGGAGGAAGTGTTTGACCCAGATTTCAGAGCTCGTGTGTGTAGTTATGGCTTCAGTTTACCTTCGCTTTCCACACAGATTCTCATTGGCCCCTCCTTCATGCAAACACGTGAGACGTATTCAGTGCACACGGTGCTGACTAATTTCATGGAAGCGTAGTCTTGAATTTCAAATCCTCTCTCGGTTGTCCTTTGTCACGAGAAAAAAAAAATCTTATTATTGCACACAGATGTTTGGCCTTCAATATAGATGATAACTGAACCACACAGGAACTCATTCCTACATTTGGCTATCTCGTACAATTCCTTATATTTGAACATTGTATATTCTGTGCTAAGGCACTTGAATCCTTCAGTCTTCAGAAGAAGCCTTTATCTGTCCCCTACAAACATTTATTTGTCCACATGTATTCACTTGTTAGAGCAGAGAGGGACGACCTTCTGATTGGAATCCAGAGCATTATGCAGGATTAAGTTCAGTACTCAATACTTTAAGCAGTGAAATGTAAAATTCACCCTCTGAAGGGTGGAAATTGGTAAATGAAAGTACTTTGTGTTGTTTGCTTTCATTTCTTTTCTTGGTAAATGTATTTACTTTAATGGAACCTCTGACTGAGCAGCTATTTTAAGCGATTAAGCTGCCTTTCTTGAAGCTGTTCCTGTACTCGTTTGTCTGCAGGTGGGAGGTCACTAGGGAATAAGTTATTTCCTCAGTCTAAATATACGCTTGACTGCGGTCACAGCTCCGCCATCTCTGCCATCTCTGATTGCGGCCCAATATAAAGTGTATCCGTTATTAAATTTCGCAAATCAGCAAACCTTCTGTTGCGGTTTTCTTCCCTGACTGAAATGCTTCTGTGTCTCTTGTGTCTTGTCAGCAAAATGTTGACAGATATGAGTTAATGATTTTTATTTTCCCGGCAGACACAAAAGGTTTTGTTTATCTATCACTTCTGCTTTCTTACAGCACCTCAGACACTTGGCTCAGAGACGGCGCTCAGCTCCATCCCTGGTCTTTGGGAAGGCTTTGGGGATGCCATGGTCCCCTATCAGGTGTGCAAAAGACTCTCTTATTAGATTCATTTACACATGTGCAACCGTTATTTTCTTGTACGGCCTGGAGTCATTTTTAACACACTCTGATCATAGTGCTGTACGCACAACAGTGCCTTACAGTTTTCTGCTGCGACAGTCTCTGCACAGCTCAGCATAACTCGTAGGGAAGGAAGTGTGCGCCAAGTAAGGCTAATTATCTGATGCACAGTTATGTATTTGTTTTTATGATGGAAATGGAACACTTAGCTTAAAAATGTCAAAACATTGAAAAAAGTACTGTTTCCATAGCGATTAAGAGGATAAGTACCAGTAAAGGTGCAATCAAATGCATTTGATTAACTGATTAATGGCAAGTGTGCTGGAGCATTCACTACAACCTTCCCAGAAATCAACCTGGAGTGCAGAGCACCATGTTTGGAGAATTGTATTGTATTGTCTACGCAAACACCTCATACCAGCTATCAAGCACGGTGGTGGAAGTGTGAGGATTTGGGCTTGTCTTGCAGCCACAGGACCCGAGTAGCTATGAATCATTGAGTCAGCCATTAACTCCTCTGTCTACCAAAGTATTCTAGAGTCACATGTGAGATTTAGGTGACAGAAAGCTAAATCTTGGGTGCGATTGGGTCATTCAGCAGAAGAATGTTCCCAAACACAGTAGCAAATCTACAACAAAAGATAAAACAAATCCCCGCAAACCTCAATGACCTGAAGCAACAAGTAACTGGTAAAGTCATACAGAAACATACAGAGTCTCGTGAAGCTTTCTTTTTCACTTGGCTGTCTGATTCAGTTTGATCTAATTAGAGAGTCAGGCTCCAATGTTTAGTCAAGTCCAAAATTCAAAAATCAAAACAGCAATCACAGGAAGAAGTAGCCTCACTGTCGCCTCCACCCTATAGATGGCAGCACACTCTTCATTAGAGAATAGCCTCACACTATTATACAGACAAGCAAAAAACTAACTTCCCCTCCATCCCGCCACGTGTCACGCTTTGTCACCCTGCAGGCCACGCTGCCTACTCTGTTCAGGCCACAAACACAGATGTCCCCACGGGGAATTACACAGCAGGGTTTTGAAACAACAACGTGCACATGTGCTGTGGCTCCTCACCTCGGCCATGACCGGGCTGTGAGGGGCGAGCAGCGTGGACGATATCGATCTGTCAAGGAAACCTAATGAACCGGTTATTCTCACCCATAACAAGTTGACCTTTTTGAATAAATCAACAGGAGGTCATTACCAGCACCTCCTTGTTTTGACAGCACAAGCAATCAGTTCAATATGAAACTAAACAGCGTGCTTCCAGATATTACTACAGCAACATCTTAACTCCTGTCCCTGAGTTTAATTTCATGAACCACAAAAGGTCCTTTCTATGTTTCCCGTAAAGCAGTTTCTTTCAGTAATAACACTGGATGACTGATTTTAGAAGCTGTGCGATAACTGCTCGCTGAGTGTACAAGAAGCCAAATAATCTCTCAGTTTTAAAATAATCTTTTAAAACAGAAATTAATTCACGGCTACAGCTGCTATTTTAAACACGCTGAGCTCATATCCTGAGGGGTTTTAGCAACCTGCGGACATTTCTTTGGAATAATAACGTAGCTTATCTTATCATTGTAAGCTTAGGCCGACAAATAACCTGAAATGTTTTCTGAAAACATTGTTAAATAGATGGAAACGTGGCCTTAGATGAGACTCAAACATAGAAAACTGAATAATTAAAATATGTTGTCAATGCAAAGCTTTTTTTTTTTTTTTTACTCCTCTCAACAAACCCTCAGTTTGACAGTTTTTTTTTGTCTTTGGGCATTTCAGACACGTGGGCTTTGATTCGGCTATAAAATTTAACCTTATAACGATCACACTCGTCAGACGTTGTCATGTGAAGACCACCAAAGCACGCAGTGGGCGATCCCTTCAAAGCAGAAAGAGAAATGTCAGACACATCCCACTCTCACACATTCAACTAATCAGCGCGCAAACGCAAACACACACACACACATCAGGCATTTCCATGAGGGGGCTGGACTTCGTGGGTGTCAGTTTCACTATGGTGGGACTGCCACTGACGTAGAGTATACCTCAGCATGAAGAGGCAGAACCAGACATATGCAGCTATATTATTTCACAGAGTTAAGCACTATGTTATTATTGGATTCTACATATATATGTGTTAATGATGTAGTGGGGTGAAAATACAGTGTTAAATAAAGCTGTGAATCATAGTTCTAACGACACTGAATCAATAGTTTTATACTTATTAAATATAAAGATGTTTAAAGCTGAACATATTTAAACACCAGGCTCCTGAGTTAGCTAATAAGAAATGCTGTGCGATGAAAGCAAAAAAACCCAACCCCTCCCCCACGTGACTATTTCAAAATAATACTCTAGTTTATTGCTTAACTAAGAAAAAGTACCTTCAATTCACTGTATCAGATTCCCATTTTCGACCAGTTTTCACGTCTTTCTGACACTATATACACTCACAGGCCACTTTATTAGGTACACTTTGCTCGTAGTGGGTTGGACGCCCTTCTTATGCTCAGTAACACAATGTGTAATCTAGTGAAGCAGCTATCAGAATATTGGTATACTGTGGTCATAAAGGCACAGACACAGTCAGTAACAATAATCAGGTAGGTTGTGGTGTTTAAACATCACTCAGTTGCTCAGTTGTCCAAAATGTGCCAAGAAAATATCCCCCGCAACATTACACCAGCAGCAGAAGCCTGAGGTGTTGATCCAAGGTAGGTGGATCCATGCTTTATTGTTGTTCATGCCAAATTCTCACCTTACGATATGAATGTTACAGGAGAGACCAAGACTCATCAGACTAGGCTGAGTATTTCTGTTCTGTTGTCCTGTTTTCGTGAGTCTGTGTGAATTGTAGCCTCAGTTTTCTAGCTTAGATAATATCAGTAACACCTGGTGTGGGTGTGATCTTCTACTGCTGTAGCCCATCTTCTTCAAGAACCTATGAGTTGTTACCGTTGCATTCTGTTGCATTCTTATCAGCTGGAAGCAGTCTGACCCCTGTGACCTGTGACATAAAAACCATTCTGATGCTCAGTTTTGAACTTCAGCAGGTTGTCTTGATCATGACTGCATGCCTAGATGCACTGAGTTGCTACCATGTGACTGGCTTGATTAGATATTTCTAGTAAGGCACAGTTGAACAGGCATGATTACACCTCTTATACCTGATTTAGACCATCTACCTCACAGGGTCACTGTGAATGGTTTACTTCAGTGCTGCTAAATTTGGACTTCTTTGTAATGAATGGAAATATTAGTACATAAAGAATATGTTAAAAAAAAAAAAAAGCAGTAGAACAGTAAAAAAACAGTGTTGCCCGCCTAGCTTGGTTAGCAGGCTAGGTCTGTGTTAGCTTTAGCGGAGCAGCTGGCTTAGCTTTGTTCAAAGTTTTGATGTTTAGAAACAACAAAATACATTTATGGACCTGTGTGCCAAGTAGACAAATATCTAATCTAGCCTCGTGCCTTCAATTTTAGTCCACAAAACACAAATTTAGGTTCATTTTAACCAAGCGCAGCTAGCTACAAAGCAAAGCTATCTTTTGCCTGTGTAGCCTGGCTAATTAGCAAAGCAAGAGTAGGTAAAGTGCATTTATCTTCTGATTTTACATCAATATTTACTAAGAAAAAAAAGTGGTCCCAGTCTGTAAAACTTATCTTTGAAATTTAACAAAAACAAAACAAACAAAGCAGTGGCATGCTCGTGTTAACACACTTTTACTATTGCACTTCTATGGTTTATCCTGTTGTAAGTACAAACACAAAGCTTCTCCCACAGTTTATATGCCCGTAGTTAATGTGTCATCTCCAGCAGTCAGGGGAAGTACCTCTACTATAACAATTTGAATTTCTTCCCCCGGACCAAGTGGGACGATCAACCACTAAATGTGGTTTCATATGCATTTAGAACAAACAACTCTTACTTGCTCTTACTCTCTTGTCATCTTCACAGGCTCACTCTAGACACAACAGGGAGGCAACAACATGAGCATGCTGGCTTTTTACATTCATTTTTTGTTATCTGACCGCAAATATTTGTGTTATTTGTACATTAATTCAGTGCGCCCCAGGGTGGCTGTGGCTACAATGTAGCTTACCATCACCAGTGTGTGAATGTGTGTGTGAATGGGTGGATGACTGGATGTGTAAAGCACTTTGAGGTCCTTAGGGACTAGTAATGCGCTATACAAATACAGGCCATTTACCATTTACCATTAATTAACACCAGTAGTTAGTCCAGTGAAGTAAATGTGACAAACTCCTCCATCCAGGTAGATGGTATTTATGAAGAGTAAGAGAAAACCAGCGTCTATGCATAGATAAGAATATGTGAGTCAGGTTTTAAGTTGTGTTGGTAAATGTCATTTCTGAACAAATAACCAAACTTTAGTTAGTAAGTTGATATCAGACCACTTGTCTGTAAAGAATAAGATGACCTTATTGATCCAAGATCAATCAAGCAGGGTTGGCGATGCCGTTATGCACACATCTGACATTTATTCTCTGAATTAGAGCATCATTTCTGCTCTCTGTGATATTTGGAGGAGGAACAGCGCTTTGGAAGAAATTGATCAGACAAATAGTGGTTTATTGTGTTACCCATATTGGAAAATAACCAGAAAACACAATAGCAGTGACAAATTTAAGTTTTTAGGATATTATTAGGATATTATTATGTTATATACCTATGTGGTATGTGACTTTTGTTGCCATGATGCCAGGTCTCTCTTAAAGCATCAGCTTCTAAGTATGCCACTTGAAAAACATGCCGTAGTCCACTAAGTATTAGTAATGTGACCCTGTGGTGTTATTTACAAGACAGTGTGCCTACAGAAAAGTTTCAAAAACGAGGGGTGGGTGGCTCAGCAGGCTCTAATCATCCATTTTTTCTGCACTTACGCTGTATTTCCTTAGAATTCAAATTACTTATTATCGCAAGTAGCCTAAGAGTAAAATTAAACATACATAGCGGTAGTTATGGATTCACTAACTCATTCTTCATTTTCTGGTATGTCCTCTTATGACAAGGCAGTTTCATGCATACCAATTCACATCTTAACCATCGGCTTTCATACGTTTCTGGTGAAAAACTTATGCAGCGTGTTACATATGAATTATACATTTCTACGGAAATTTGTTCTCCTGAAGTGATTAATATTCATTTTTAGCAGAAACATCTGGAGACAGATGCATAAAATTTAAGTCTGATTCTGTTTTAGTAGAAACTCATCTTTTTTTTTAGCCACATTTACGATGTTGTGCATATTCCTTTGTGCATGGTTCCTTTTTTTTTTAAAATAAATTCATCAAGAAGCCTGGAAGAGTTAAAAAGAATATATACATATACTTATACAGTCAATGGCCACTTTATTATGTACACCTTTCTAGTACCATGTTGGGCTTAATTTTGCTTTGAGAACTGCTTTAACCCTTCGTAGTGCAGATTCAGCGAGGTGCTGGAAACACTCCTCTGTGATTTGGGTCCATATTGACTTGACAGCATCACATAGTTACTGCAGAGTTGTCAGCTGCACATCCAGATGTGAATTTCCTTTTCAACCACATCCCAAAAATGTTCTATTGTCCTAAGATCTGGTCACTGTGGTGGCTAAATGCACCATTATACTTCCGCCAGCAACCTGAACTGTTGATACATAATTTCATGTTGTTTATGCCAAATTCTGATCCGTCCATTTAAATGTCTCAACAGAGATCAGGTGTCATCAAACAAAGTTTTCTTATATTTAGCCTCAGTTTCCTGTTCTTAGTTGACTGGAGTGGCACCCAGTGTGGTCTTATGCAGCTGTAGCCCCTCTGCGTCAAGGCGCTCTTCTGCATATCTTGGTTGCACTGAGTATTTATTTGGGTTATGGTTGCCTTCCTATTAGCTCGAAGCACTCTGGCTATTCTTCTCTGACCTCTGTCTGGCAAAGGATTCAAAGATTTTTTGAAACAAAAAAGGATTTGAAACAAAGGATTTTTTCTTCCAGAAAACTGCTTTTAACTTGATGGGCCATTCTCTGTAAACCCTGATGAGATGGTTATGTGGGGGGGAAATCCCAGTAGATTAACCGTTTCTGAAATACTCAGACCAGCCCATCAGTTACCAAAACCACAAGAGCCACATTCAAAGTCACTTAAATCATCTTTCTTCCCCGTCGTTGGCTTCAACTTCAGCAGGGTCATCTTGACCATGTCAGGTGCTGGGATTGGCTGATTAGAAAGTTGAACGGTGTACCTAATGAAGTGGCCGGTAAGTGTATATATGAGTTTTTGATATTTATCCTGAACTACATCTAACTTTATTTTTCACCTGTGCTTCACCTTATCAGGATTGACTTACATGTATACGCCTATTCTTCTATGAAAAAGTCATATTATTGTTCATACATCAGGCTCCAGCTGTTAAATGAACCTGATCTTTCTCAGATGCAAAATCAGTCTCATTTCCATGTGGAAATCACCATATTTAGACTCGTTTGGCTGTGGGTTCTCCCCGTCACCCACTCCTTTTTTTTGGTGTGTATCCTCTGGCTCAGGGAGGAGGCTCCCTGCTGGGTGTCTGTGGAGCAGAGTCCATTTGTCCTCGGCCTCGCCAGCGAGAACGGAGAGCTGCTGCTGGACGAGTGCGTTCAGGTCACCGAGGGCTCAAAAACCAGGGAGAGACACCTGTTCCTCTTCAGCGACGTGATTGTCTTCGCCAAACTCAAGTAAGATATTATTAATCTAAAACCCCAGCATTTTAGCTTGTGATGATCAGATATTTTCAGGAGTGTGTGTATGAAACCCAGATAGTTTCTGCTTGTAAAACTGGAGATTTTAAAATAAATCACAACTAAGGAAACTGCCACTGTGTTGTTTTAGCAACTTTCTGTTGAAAATCATCATGTGTTTGTACAGTAGGAATGGGAGAGCGAAAGAGGAAGTGAAAACAAAATGTGTATTTTTGGACTCTACTCGGAGAGATGGGGAATCTCCCAGCAACAGACATTGTTTATGAGTCGTTTCTCTTATTTTAAATTAGTAGAAGAAGAGAGTTGGGTGGTTCCCTTAGAGTGGAGTCACATTAGGGGAAACTCAACAGTTATTTTAACCTTCGCTTCAGCTTTGAAGCGAACAACAGAGCTGCTGGTTCAATACTCTCACAAGTGCTTGTGTGGCTCAAATCACTCTTAAAATTCTTCAAATTTGAAAACCCTGAGATGTTCTGAACATTTACTCACACCTTTTCTTCACCATTAAACATCCTAGTTATTGTTTTTCCGTATACGTAAACCTCTGTTTCCTTTCTTTTTTAAATGTAAACAGCATTTAAATACACCTTCAGGCAATCACTGTTTACATGGCTTAGTCAGATCAGATCTGTTTGTCAAACACGGTGGAAGTTTTATACCTAATGAGTGGGAGGACATCACACTCATCTCTGTACCACAACCTGCCTACTGTTCCTGTAGACACACAGCTGGCACACCACTGTCATACAGCATAGCAGCCTTTTTTGAGCCTATAAATCTATGAGATCATTACATCTAGAGATGATTGTGTGCTACTATTATTCATTATGTGTTTGCGTGTGTGTTTTTTAGTTTGCTGTGAAGAAACAGGCACACAGCAGGTGTCGGAGGCCACTTTTTCTCATTTCTCCTACAATGTGAAACAGCCCATCTCAGCGTTTCAGCAGCGTGTAGGTGGATGGTGAGGTGGAGGTGTCACGAGCACACCTGATTTTTGATCCGCGCTTCGAGTTCGGGCCAAAGTTTAGCTCCGCTTTGCTGTTTACTTTCACTTTCTCACTCGTGGTCTTGTTAGGTTCATATTCAGAACCACTATGGCTAAGGTGCAGCACAAAACCTGGTCACTTAATAGTCAGGAGGAGATCGTATTTTGATGTCAAATGCAACCTTTCAAACAGTTAAAAACACGTTACACAGCTGTGTTGTGTTAGATTCCAGTGGTGGTAACTCTACCCAGTTCACACAGCTTTTGTTTATCTTTTAAGATGTGAACCCAGATACCAGGCACGTTTGGGGAACTTCTGATTCAGCTGTAGCATGAGCAAGACTTGAGAGGCCCAGATGTTGCCCTAATGTGAAAAACCGCCCGATAACTGACCTGTATAAGGTGTGCCTGCGGCTGAGAGAGTGCATCCAGATTCACTCAGAATCAGTGGAGGCCACATATGGGTCGCAAGAGAACTGCATACCACATTTGGGCCAAATGTTCATTGCTATCAGGTCATTGTAACAGCTTACACAAAAACAACCTTTTCATGGGGAGGACAGTCTCAGAACAACAACTTATGTAACAACACCTATAAACAATCTCTAAGTTCTTTTTGTTTGTTAGATCTATACCAATCTAATGCAGAGTGTGCACAGATGGGCTGTGTTTAAACAGAAATGTAAACTCAAGCGCCAGACTCCAAATTAAGAACACGTCACAGTCCCACATAGAAAACTTATTAACATCATGGATCTCTCATTTAAGTAGGTGTCTGTACTCTAGAGGATTTCATAACTTTACATGCCTATAGTTTGCCTATAAATGCTGGCAATTTTCAATATGTGTTATTGTGATGAAATTATGACGACACACTTTGTGTATTTATAGTAAGATACTGTTGACGGAAACTGACTTTGGGCAAACAGTACTGGCTGAAATCTGCCAAATTCTGCCAAATCAAAACAACAACAGCTGTGCACATAAACAGCACCCATGTTTACTTCTATCAGTGCATCGCGTCTCTCCTTCTGTTTTAGTACCGAAACACCTCCCAGCTCCTTCTTTTTTTATTTTTTTCAAATAATAATTCCTCTCTAATCTCTTATGAGTCACCTTTTCTTTTTTAGATTCTTATTTGTCATAAACTTGTATCTATTTTAATAAACTGGGGGATAATCGAAATCTTGACCCTTTTTTTGACACTTAGCATGTGACCATTGTTGCTTGACCAAGTGCAGCAATCAGTCCGCAATTCAGGTGCAAGAGTAGATCATTGATTATTTCGCAGAAATAACCAATGATTATTCGCATGAAGGACCAACTTTCAAAACAAGCTGTCACGGGAGAAATTACGGCCTTTTTTTTTCTCTCCGTGTTTTTATTTCTGTGTTCAGTGCCAATGTTTTCACAGAGAGGAAATGCGCTATTTCATATAAAAGATATTTTTTCAATGGTTTCACAGGAGGGAAGAAAATCAATCACTCATCCAAAAATTATGGAACTGAAACCTGCTTTGTAATCTTGAGAAAACAACACGTTTAGAAACAAATTAATGAAAATTATTTAGAGGAGTGTTGGTTTTATTTTTATTCCCGTTTCGACAGGTCGCCTGCCAGCTACCGACTGAAGCATAGAGTCAGTCTTGAGGACGTCTGGCATTACAGTTTCGAGGATGAACCGGAGGAAGAGGATGGACTGATTGGTGACATTGACCTCAGGCTGACCCTCATCCTAGCCTGGGATCTCACGTTTTGTCTGGTGTGTTTCCGGTGAGAAGCTCCCCTACCCCTCCCCGCACACACAAACTCATACACACAGTGAATGACTCACATGGAAATGGCCAAGCATATTTAGTGTTGAGTCACTGATTCACTGTACACTCAAATACCTGGGTACACGTGTCTAAACATCACAGCTCACATGTGGATCTTCATTTGATTGTTGCTCTTCCTTCTTTATGGTAAACCTTTAATATTGAAATATGTAATCTAAATAAGGCAGCACAATGACACACCACGAGGAGGTCCTGGGTTCAAATCCTCCATCTGGTCTGTTTGTGTGGGCTTTGCATGTTTTCACCATGTCTGTCTCTGGGTACTCTGACATCTTCCTACAGCCCAAAGACATGCAGTTAGCGGGGTTAGATTAATGAGTTGGAGGTGTGAATGAGTATTGTTGTCTGTGTTTCTGTGTTAGCCCTGCAGGCTGTACCTGGCTCTCGCCATGTGGCAGCTGGGGAAGGCTACAGAGCCCCGTGATCCTGAATTGGATAAGCAGAAGTAAATAGATGGATAATCTCAATAAAGAGGTGTCAAAGTTGAGTTGACGAAAGGCCACAGTGGGAACTGAGAATCAGATTAGAGACCAGACTTAATTTAATTGACTGTATAGGCTTCTGGTTACTATTAGTCAGCACAACAGCCTTTTTCACAAGCTTAAAGAGGACAGCTGTTGGCAATATGGAGAATTTAATAAAACAAAATATATTTACGGTCTAAAGTCAGGGCTCAGTGGTAGTGTGGCAAGTTTATTTGAAAATAAATTGCCTCTTGGCAAACAGATACACACACCTCTCAGAGCTTAACCTTTGTGCTGCCATGCTGTGCAAGCTTTCAGGCGCAGTGGAGCTTATCCTGTTTTTTGCTTAATTCAGTATTTGCATATGTCGTAAACCACAGCTGTGAGTAGATGGAGTGAAATTTGATGAAAACCAAAAGAATAAAATTTCCAAAAGGCCACATGAGCTCTTCAAGAAAAGATTACAGAGAGACATCAAGGCAAACAATCTGTTAAAGCACTGACGGAGGAGAAAATACGAGTGTATTGCAATATAAAAACACTGTTGCAACTATAAGCTTTCTGTTTCTTATTCGGCAGACTGCTTTTTTTGCCGGTCATTCAGTTTATGAAATGCACACTCGTGCATATGTAGTAAAAGGTCAGATGATCTGTGGCCTTCATGAAATAGGGAAGTGGCAAGTAGAAAGTCCGCAGAGTAGCATCACAAGACAAAAAGGTTATAAAATAGGAAGTGTGGAGCTGGGAGGGAATTAACATCAGATGATCTTTATCTGGAAATGCTGGCCTTTACAATAAAGATAAAACACATCAGATGCTTTATGTCTAGACATTTTCTTTGTTAAAGGAGTCAAAGGAGATTTTTCTCTCTTCAGTGAATTTATGATGAAGAGCACCAAACGGCACTAAAGTCTAGAAATGCTTCATTTGGGGCAGTCACTCCCACGTTTCTCGCAAACTTATTAGAATCAAACCAAGAGCCGTTTCACAGCTGGTGCTGTATTCCAAGAAAGTGATGAATGCACTAGTAGGTTTTGAGTTGTTTTGTTTGAAAATGAGACGATTTGTTTCTCTGATTGGATGCTCGGACTCTAGTGATGATTCAGTGTGTGAAACTTTCACTCCTGCTCACTCACACCGAGTCGACCGTGGATCCCGTGAGAGGCCGCGGCCTCGTTTGTTGACACTTTCCCGTCGCCTGTGCGCAGACAGTTTATAATTAAAGCGCCTGGCATTAAATCAGGTCATGAAAGGTGAAAGCGCACAGGTGTATATACGTAGGCTCGTCTGTTTCGTCGGCGTGTTTCCACTGATGGACACGAAGCCACAGCAAGCATATGAGGAAGTGGAAGATGTCTCTGGTCGGGGCCCGCCGTGACGTTGCTTCCTGTTCCCATGACTGAGTTACACTTTCCGACAGAGCTGTTAAAAGACCGCGAGGGCCGCACTTCGTGTCATTCCTCCCACTGTAATCTGCCGGCTTGTTTCAGTCGCTCTGTGTGGATTAGTAACTCATACCATGCCGTTATTTTGCCCACAGCTCGCCTGAGGTGAAAGAACGCTGGTTAGATACTCTTCACAGGTAAGAACAAGATCATTGTTTATATCAGCAAACTCTCGCAGGCGCTCTCCCATTTATCGTCATTCATAAAAAGCATTGTGAAATTTTTCGATCACTTCTGCCACTTATTGTAATTGTTCTGCACATATTCATATCGGCTTCTTAAGTTATGCAAACATCGAGGCAGCATTTGTAACAATGTAAAACTGTATTTCTTTAATAATCTCTTGAGGCTCCATTGAACCACAATAACTTCATCATTTTATTTTTTGTTTTACTGCTTTATAAACTCAAAATTCAGACTTGATAAACAGTCAGTGAGTGCCACTCCTCTAAGTGTTTCATCGTCATTGCAGAAAAATTAAAGAAGCAAAAACGAGGACCGGTTCTTCTTCTTTTCCTCCAGACGTCCTGATGAAGGTGTTGAGTGGCAACATCACAGTAAGTCTCGCTATCTGCTCCGCCACATTTCTTTTTAAAAAACATAAACATTTTTAAGAGCCGTTATTAAAGAAAAACTACTCATTTCTTTCTCCCACAGACCAAAACTCTAACAGGAGGTGGCATGGAAGAATTGATTGAGTTTCCACTCGATGTAAGTAATCCCAGTTTTTCTGGCTTCTTATGGTAGAAAATGTTCAAAATAGACACCTGCTGGTAAAAAACAGCTGTGCCTCTGCGCTAACGCTCAGTGGACAGTTGTTACATAATAAACATAGTATGTTAAATGCAGAAAGTGCAAACATACTGATAAGTTGCACAATTAATGCAATAATTATATTAGAATGCTGAAAATAATTAGAAATCTGTCTTTTGAACATCTAAAAGACTAATTTAACATTTGTTCATTCACGTGTTAGAAGGCGTGCAATTTGACACAAAAAAAGCCACAACCCCTCCCTTGGCTACTGTTGCATGCTCATGTTCCTCTTCCACGTTGCTCACCATGCCACTTTTTCTTTATTTTGTCACCAGGGCAACGCAAAGATCTGCGCTGTGTCGAAGCAGTTGAATAATCAAGAGGAGAGGCAGAGACAGCCCACTGGTGAGTTTGAAAATCTCTTTACGGTGTTTTTTTTTTTCTGGTGGGAGGGAGTGCCTCGCTAAATGTGCCATGTGCAGAGAAGAGACCAAAGAGAACAACCACAGACGAGAGGAAATCTAGCCGCTGATAAGAGAGAACGACTACAGAAAGCTTGTTTTTGGCACTCGGGGCTTTGACTCTTTGCACGTCTGCCTTTGTTGCCGTGTCTTATGAGTATAAAATGTTAAATGGATAAAACATTTCTGCTCCTAACAGACACCAAGTGGAACGTGGTGAGGAGGAGGCTGTCAAAGGGCCGCAAAAAGCGACCAGAAATAGAAAACAAGATTCAGCTGTTTGGAGAGCCCCTCCACAAGATATGCCCAGACGATTGCTCACTTCCCAAACCAGTCACAGTAAGTTGCCCTTTGATAAATGTCAGAGTTGATGTCATATCAGTAGCTTAGCTCACTTTGAGAACTTTCTGTGCATTGGTTTCAAGATGTTAGCAGCCTGTGTTTTAAAATGATTTCTTAATGCTTTGAAGATTGAATACAATATGATAGCATCCGTGCACGCACAAACGGTGCACATTAATAAGCCAAGACAAAAACACACACACACACATGCAGAGCTGCTGTGTTTGTGGGTGTGTTTTTTTTGTTTTGTTTTTTTAATTCATATATGATAATCTCATCTTCCTTCTCTCCCGTCCTGCTTCATCAGGAGCTGCTGGTGCTGCTGAGGAAGAAAGGCCCCTCCACAGAGGGAGTGTTTCGAAAGCTGTGCAACATCAAGAGCATGAAAGACATCAGAGAGCAGCTGAACAGCGGCGGCAGTGTGGACATGGGCGAGCTGCCCGTCGTTCTGCTCGTCGGACTACTCAAAGTACGTTTGCATACTGAGAGGCGCTCGCACTTCACATGTTCTGCGCATACTATTAGCGTTACCACGTATGTGCAAATCCAC
Organism: Maylandia zebra; assembly: GCF_041146795.1. Classification (NCBI taxonomy): domain Eukaryota; kingdom Metazoa; phylum Chordata; class Actinopteri; order Cichliformes; family Cichlidae; genus Maylandia; species Maylandia zebra. The sequence continues at coordinate 14,769,150 of NC_135181.1, forward strand.
GATTAATATTAGCGCTAAAGTACTTTCTACATCACTGATAAAGAAGCATTACGGCTGTAGGTTATTTTAACCACTGCTACCACAACGGCCACACTACTACTGCTTTACCCTCTGCTATAGTTTCTAAGAAAGCAGCAGTACTTCCTTAAATATGTTAGACCGCTTGACAAGGAAGCTGTCAAATAGGTGGTCTTGATTATATTTAATATGCTAGTGCACAGCCTCTAATATACATGTGCCTAATCAATGCCTTTCTCCTATTTATAGAGTTTTCTGAAGGAGCTTCCTGGCAGCCTGCTAAGATCTGACTATTATGACAAGTGGATGGCAGCTCTGGACATTGAAGACACCCAGCAGAGAACTCTGGAAATCACAAAGTAAGCAGTCGATGTCTGCTAATGAGCCTCGGCACTGCCTGTCTAAAAAACAAAAAACACAAAAAAAGAATTTATATCTTTAAAAAAAACAGTTAAGTTCTTTTTTTTCATGACTGGTTTTGTGGTTTTGAGGGAAGTTTTTAATCATTCCATATGTTCGCTATACAATCTGACCGGAACATAGCCCACTTCTCTTTTTTAAGTCTGTCTACTGTTTTAAAAAAGGAAGAGACACTAAAAAAAAGAGCGGCAAGCTAACCGTTTTTTGTTTTTTTTTCCTTCCTGCTTCTCCTTTTTTTTTGCTACCCGCGAGCTAGGGTGGTAGATGATCTCCCCGGGCTGAACAGACTCCTCCTGCAGCATCTGATCTGCGTCTTCCATCACATCCTGGAGAGCGCAGACATCAACAAGATGGATGCCTACAATCTGGCGGTGTGCATCGGCCCCACGCTGCTGCAGCTGGATGACACCTCGCTGGAGGAGCAGAAGGAGAAGATGCAGAAGGTAAAAAGATGTGATATGAATTTACTTTCTCACTTTGAGCGCTTTGAAGCCTCGCGGCTCACAGTGCAAAAAACCTCAAGCGGTTTCATAAGTGGGAGTGCACTAGCACATACTTAGGTGCTAATAACAAGCCGAGTATTTGGACCAAGTGAAGCACTGAATTTGTCTACAGAATCCCTTGACTTTGTTGTTGTTATTCATTTTACTAATGCTTGCTTGTCTTTGTGTGATTCTCTGCAGGTGACAGATCTTACTCAGTTCCTGATTGAGAACTGTGACATTCTTGGAGAGAATACCAGAGTCTTACTGGACACAGATGAAGGTAAATTAATTAGCAAATAAAGCCCCCAATAATGCTGAGAGACCTTTATGGGCCTTTTTTACAGAGGTAAATGAGATTAAATGGATTCTAATCATGTCTTCCTTTCCTTGCTCGACAGACTCTGTCTCCTCCCAGCATCAGGACTCTGCGTATGATAGCACAGACCCAGATGGAGATGCAGAGGTGGGAGAGAATATCATGTCCACGTCTACAGAATATGGCTCTACTTCTTCATCCTCATCGCCCAGCCCCAGCACGACAACCTCTTCTTGGTCCGATGCTGTCTTCAACACAAAGCCAGAATTCAACCGCCGGTGCTCCGAGCCCATCATCCTCCTCTCGGACGATCTCAAGGGCCTGTGCAGCCACGCCAGGAGCCACGAGGACTGCTCCACAGAAAAGGCAGATTTTGCCGAGCAGCCTCTGAAAAAGCAGATCTCCGATGACTCCTTCTTGCTCAGAGGCCGTAGCGTAGCCAGGCCAACTATGCCTTTCTTAAAATTGAACAACTCCAATGGAGATCTGCAGCCCTTCATGGGCAAAGACTGTTCTTGCTCTTCCCTCGAAAGCACTACCTCTAACCATTCAGAGAGCTCTGTTTTCACCAGTTCCCCAATGGTGTCACCAGGATGCTCGAGGAAGGCAAACGCCAGCAGCCAGCCTTCAGTGGCTGTTAAGGGACAGCAGGAGATTTCCAAACCACAAGAAAGGAAGCGCTCTCAGTCCATGAGAGTTGCCACTAAAGTCTTAATGAGGACCAGGAGCTTAGGAGCCTTTAGCAGAAACAGCCAGAAAAGAGACTCACAGAAGGAAAACGCCTTCCCCTGCGAAACCCTCCAGGAGGACTTACAGAGCGAAGCTGATCCACCGGCCGAGCCTGTGGATAGACCACGCCCTCTGTCTGCGATTGAAGTTTTCAAGCATGTTGACAGCAGGCAGCCCTGCAGCCCTCCATCATACGAACAGGCGGTGCAGAATGTGGGCCCCCCCCCACAGTATCGCTCATTGACTGTAAAGGAGATGAGGAGCAGGTCTCGTCCATCCTCTGTAAATTATGACTCTAATCCTCAGTGCATCCAAATTCAGGAATGCATTCCCCAGGAATCAGACATTGTCAATCTACGGCAGCCTTTCCGCCAGAGAGCCATGTCGGAGTCCGTGTCGACGCGTCAACACGATGTCGTGTCACGGAGATGCAGCCAGCCTGTGTTTGAGGAACTTTCCTATGCAAAGGAGTCTTACGTTTGATTGACTTAATATCTGCTCTGCAGATTGGATTTTGTCACAATCTGCAAATATTGTAGACAGAAATAATTCACAGGCATGAGTTACTGGGAGCAAAGCTGAAAGCCAGCAGCAACCCAAGCTTGGTGCACAAAGTCCAGTGTTTTTATCGTTCACTTTTTCACTTTGGATAAATGTCAGCTATGTGACGCCTTTATGGCTGCACATTCTCAGTAGTACTGTTAAGAGTACAAGTATTAACTTCGGTGTAGTTACGATGATAGATATTTAGTCTATCACAATGAAGCTATGAACACAGTTTGCTGTGGAGAAAATATGCTACGAATTTCTGTGTTTCGTCTCAAGTGTTGTTTGTTATGGTGATATTTACCGTATAGTATAATATATGTTCACTATGATTTTTGTGTGTTTGTTTGTTTGCTTTTTGTGAATCTAATTCACTTTGCATATTTCTTCTTCTTCCACTACATTAAAGCACTTTTCTGATAATCTTTTTTTGTATTTGTATGCTGAATTGTACATAAAGTAAGCTAGCAATGTATGTAATCTTTATCAATGAGTGTTTTGGCGCCATAAAACGTCTGGTTGAACAGTTTTAAGTAACAAAGTAAAAGGAATATAAGAATGCAATAAAAACAATTACAAACTAAACAAGTTCCAGTCTGTGTATCTGTGACCTTCACAAATGCCTGTACATTTGTTTGCTGCTAAATCACCCTGCAGTGCAATCATTAGTGTCTAAATTAATGACAGAAAGGAGGAGAGTGACTACTTTGGCCAGAGTTCTCTTTTCTAGACATGTTGCATAACGCGCTAACAAGCTTCATTGAGAGAACAGCGTGTTCTGGCACACATGCTAAAGCTGAAGGAAACCAGATTCTGTCACATGGGCGGATTTGGTTTTTCTGCGAATTGCTGTTCCTCTTGTCTGTGACTGCAGATGAGCTGATGCCATCTCTCCTTCCTCCTTTCTACGCGGTGTTAACACTCTTTCCTTCCTTGACGAGCTGATTTTCTTGTCTAATTTTCCAAATTTAAACTGATTGAAAGTGAGCCTGATTTATCCAGCTGAATACTGAACACCAAGACAGACACACAAAAACACACAAAAAAATCATCATAATCTGCTATACTGACAAGCAAGTGCATGCATGCACAGAAGTGGTGTCAGTATTTTGACATTCAGTGTCAAATATACAAACTATAGAAATCAGATAAAGGCAACTTGTGCAAATAAAAAAGTTAGAAATATATATGTGACAACAGAACTATTCAGTAAAAATGTGAGGATGTGCAAAATGTAAACTGTGCATGAAAAATATGCATGCATGAAGAAAATAACCCAGAAAATAAAACACAGATATAGGAGGAAGCTGATGGACAGAAGCCTCCTTCCACAGGGGAAGAACTCAAGAAGTGCATGTTCACTTTGGAGGGTTCAGCTTGAACAGTTCCCCACCAACATTAGGTGTCAAAGTGTTTGGAGACTAAACTGCACTGGAAAAAGTTTAATAATTGTAATGAATGCTTTCAGGTTAACAAAAGCTAAGCATGTGCCGCAATTCAGGAGATTATTATTCATGCAAAGGATGCGAGTCTCTTGTTTTCTTCACAGGTATTCCAGGTACCACAAAGTTCAGGCCGATGTTAATACAGGTAACTCTTTGTGACTTTAACTGGCACAGACTCAGGTGAGGATTCTCAGATTCTCCACAGGTTTGAGCTCAGGTAAGTGCTCTCTGATATCTGCAGGTTTGTGGGGGCGAGAGCGGGCCAGGCGGGGTTCTTTGTCCAGGACAAAAGCAGTGATAGAGAAAGAAAGGTAAGATAAGTAGCAAAACAAAGACAGAGAGAAAGGGAGAAGGCAGTTCAAAACAAAGGAGGACCGTGACATTAGTGTCCTGCAAGTACTTTTATTACCCATTTCCATAGGAAAGCACAGAAAAACAAAAATCAACAGCAATCATATGCTGTAGGCATTCACATTGAATCCTGTGTCATATGTAAGAGACAATTGTTTAATCTATAATCTTTTAGCAAATGGCGAACAAAAACAGGAAGAGCTTGTGTAATACAACAAGCCACAAGCCTCAAAAACAACCAGGGCTCTATTAGTACCTCTCTGACAGTCCAACTCTGCACATTCTTTGCACGATTCAAAATTCTTCCAAAATGTAGACCTCAGTTTATAGCTTTCGTTTTTTCTTTATTGGGGTATCTGTCGAAGGATCTCCACATAAGAACACGGTGGCTCTGTTTCAGGTTATCTCCAAACCCCCAAACTAAGATGCTGCTAGTAACATCAAAAGGTTTGATAACAAACAATTATGCAATAGAAATCTTTTGAGTTGCAATGAAAGAAATATGTTGTCTTCATTTTAAAAGTCCGTTTTTAAACTCTACTGTGGAGGAAGCTGACAGTCACTAGCACGGCGTTCTGGATACATTTGTTCAGCAGTTGGTCACTTGGTTTTTTTTTTGTCTTTAAAAGGTCAGAAAATATAGCACGCGAGGCTGCACCGCTTTGAGGTAAATGCTAACATCAGCACGCAATCGCCACAGTTTACAGTGTTGCAAGCAGCGTTTCTAGTCAGCACTTAACATGAATACAGCAGAGGCTCATGGGAATGTTTTTAGTTTTTGCAGGCTTTTGGACTTGTTTTGGGAAAAATCTGAAAAAATCTGAATCAGTTAGTAGCGTTGGTCTTATGAAAGCCTGTCATCCTGTAGTTGTTGAGACATTTCAGTCAGATTGACAAATTACTTTCAAGTCTTGTGGAAGAAGGAAGCAAGAGTTACAGTACATGAAAACATGAACCTGTTCTTAAATAATCCTTCAACTGGTTGATTTAACATTGGATAATCTTTCTGTTATCCATTTCAGCGTCGCACGGGGGGCTGGAGCCATAGGGCGAGAGGCAGGGTATACTGTGGAGGGGTCACCAAGCTAACGCAGGGCTAACACAGAGAGAGACAGACAAACATTTGCACTCATATTCACACCTATGGGCAATTTAGAATCACTATTTAACCTTACCCACTACGTGCATGTCTTTGGACTGTGGGCAGAAGCTGGAGTAGATAACAAGAATCCACACAAACATGGGAAGAACAACAACCTCCACACAAAAAGCCCCTGGCCAGTTGTTGGATTCAAACTCAGGACCCTCTTGCTGTGAGGCAACAGTGCTAACTACTGCCCCACCCCACCATGATTAGAGTTATTACACCTAATCTGATATATCTGTGATTGAAAAGACAGTTTCATTAATATTTTATCCACAGGTTAAATAAAAATAGTCCATGTGTTCTTGATCTTTTCTCTATGTGGGATCTTCTTACTCTGGAAAAATAGACTATACACTAATGAGCAGAGATGGGCAGTAACGCGTTACTTGTAATCCGATTACTTTTTTCAAGTAACGAGTAAAGTAAGGGATTACTATCGCAAAACCGGTAAGTAGATTACCGTTACTTTCCCGTAGGAACGCTGCGTTACTAAAACCGTGATTTTTTTTTCGCGAGGTCTCATGACAGTGACGTAAGCGAGTGCGACGTTTTTGACAACAGCTGTGTGCAGATCAACAATGGATAATATATGGAGTGCGGAGAGAGTATGAGCGTGCAGCATTCAGGGGTGTCAAACTCAAATACACAGTGGGCCAAAATTCAAAACTGGAACGTTAATATTTATTGAAATATATTTATTCCTCCAGATATAAGAATGAATCTTTTCTTATGGAGTCAAACACGTTTTGCTGAAAAACTGAATATGGAACAAGCAAAGCTTGATACTAAACAATATATATATTAGCTGTATAATACCAGTAGGCCAGCTCTAATAGTAATTTGGTGTGGCTTCATGGGCCAAATGTAATTAGGCTGCGGGCCAAATTTGGCCCACGGGCCAGAGTTTGACACCTATGGTTTAAAGCGTGGAAGTACTGACCTTATTTTGAGTTTGATTCCATAAAAAGTGACAAAAACATTAGTGTCTGTTGTGCGTGGGAAGAAAACTTCTTTTTACAGCGAAAAAACCCCTAAACTTCCAAGCAAGCACTGAGTGCGCTACGATGTAATGGGAAACTCACAGAGAAACTCACGGATTCTTCCACTGACCCCTGCGGCACAACTGCACCAGGGTAAACCTCCGCCTACTCCACTTCTGCTTTACAGGTGAAAATAGAGCAACAGGACCGCTATTCTTTGATTTTATTTATTTTCTGCTGTGTTTTACTGAAAGAGTGAGTGTAAACAATAATATATGAATTTTATTTTATGTGCTGGAATGTGCAGAAAATGGGTTTAAATATTAAACAAATTTCTTCCAGTCAGAGAATGTTGCATATAATTAAATTTTTGCTTGATGCATAAAGTTAAAAGATTAAAACTAATAAAACAAGTTTTAAAAAGAGACTTTTCCATTTGATTACATTTTGTATGATGGATTATGCAGAAAAAGTAGAATTGGGCTGAAAGATATGTCGCTTTATCACCTCTTCAGGTTGTAAATCGTGTTTTTAAAATGTAACTAAGTAAGTAAGTAATTGATTACTTTTGAAAATAAGTAATCAGTAAAGTAATGGGATTACTTTTTGGGGGAAGTAATCAGTAATTAGTTACTGATTACTTTTTTCAAGTAACTTGACCAACACTGCTAATGAGCAGGTTATATCTGTCCTCTGCTTGTATCTTTGACTCTCAGCTCTGTTTTTGACATACGAATGATCACTTGTCATAAAAGGGTTAAAAGAAATATTTTCTATCTGAAGCAGACATTGTAAATGCCCTCCATGCCTTCATCTTATCACATTTAGGCTATTCCCAATACTCTGGTCTCTGCCAAAAGTAAATCTCCTACTTCACCTGGCTCTAAATGACATGGCCTCACTCCAGCCTACACTATAGATGTACTCAGACCTCATGAACCAATGTCAGAGCCCCCCCCAACTGTTCCCACAGCCCACCTCTTTACAGAAGCCACCTTAAAGACGTTTTCTGTTAGAGACTTGCAGCTGGAGCGCGCTTTACAAGAAGACTGAGGTTAGCAAACTCAGTATCTACTTTTAACCCTTTACAGGGGCCTCACTGGAGTACCCACCATTAACTGAAGCATTACATGTTTCAAGACTTTTTGTTATCTTTTCCCCAAAATTTGCTATTAAAGGCAATTTTTACAAAAAAGCTTTTCTATAAAAACGTTTCTTATGCCCTCTCTTTTTCTTTATAGCCCTATGTATTTAATTTTATTTCTAATTTTTTATTTATTATTCTATTCAGCAAGTCAGTGTACTCTCCCTGCTGGTCCCAAGCCTGGATAAATGGCACCGGCTGCGTCAGCAAGGCTAAAATCTTCACTAAATCAAACATGCTGATCATCAAGAATGAGATATTGGATCAGGGATGAGCTGGAAGCACATGATCACTTTTTCACTACTGGTTTCACTTCACGACCAGTAAATGCCTTCCATGCAAAGCACAGGTGACCGTGCCAATCTGCTAGTCACCAAAGAAGAAGTGACCTAAGAGGTGGTTGGGGCTCGAGAGGTAATCTACTCATTGCACGTCTGGTGTTTCAGTCCCTGGCTCCTCCAGTCTGCATCTCAAAATATCCTTGGGCAGGATGCTGGACCACAACTTTCATATATGCATCTATCAAGAAGGTTTAAATTATCGCCCTGCTGGAGACTCTTTGTTTCCCATGTATGTGCGGGTCCTCTGTGGAATCACCAGCTTCCTCTCACAGAGCAAAGACAAGCATGTCAGATTAACTGAAGTGTAAGTATGAGTGTGAATGCTTGTCTGTCTTAGCCCTGTGACCTGTCCAAAGTATATCCTGCCTCTCTCCCTGTGATAGCAGGGATAGGTTAGCAGCCCTGAATCAGATCAGCAACACAAACTGACATGGCTTGTGGTCTGTAAAGCACTTTACAGTCATGTTTTGAAAAATTCTGTACAAATAAAACTTTATTTGTATTATTCTGACACTGTTTGACTGCAGGTCTCAAACCAGTGTTAAATTGGATTGATTTTACTTGTAATGGTTTTCCATCCCACACTCATCAATAAGCATGCTGGAGATTTGTTTTTCATTTACAGTAATTACCTGCCGCAGGTTTTACTACTTTCCTTGACACTGGTTTACCACTTTCCGTGTAGGCTTGGGGGCATGTTGACAGACCTAGAAGCCCTCCCCCCAACCCTCACCCGCAACCGCCTTCTGTGTGTGTCGTCACCGAAGTTCGGCACAACACATTTAGACTTGTCCTTTCGCTCTGCTCATCCAAATCCAGGCTCCCAGTGGGGTTGAAGTCTTGAACCAAAAGTACAAAAGATTATGTTGTGAGTCCATTACTGTACTGAAAAAAAAAAAAAAAGAATGAATGTGTGGAAGCATGCCCTGCTGATTACATAATACCATGGCTGTCAGTCAAGACTAATGAGAAGAAACTAACAGAGTGGCAATCTGCAAAGTTTGCCCTTTAATAATGTGTAATGATTTTAATGATTTGTGGCAGCTGAGGCATAAACAATACACTGTGGTGTAATGTTAACAACAGATTACCCCCCCCCCCCCCCCCCCTCACGTCCTCACCTGAATAGACATCAAGGTTCATTATTCACCCTTTTTTAGAAAACACATGATGCAGTTCCAGCAGGGGGGTTGCACTTGCAGCAATTAGACGAATTAGACAAGAAACCTTTTTTTGGATATTTAAACATTTTGCCTGTTATGTAACGATATCGACAGACAAAGGCATAATTAAATCATCGATACGGAAACGAAGAAAAGTGCCACTTCTCACCACAGAACGCTCACCTTTGTCCTCCCTCCACACAGAGTCTGGTGTCAGTTCCTGTGCCCTATTTTTCTCTGACATGTTCAGACTTTTTCTTTTTTATAAAGCTCTGAAAACTCTGTGGTTGAGCATCATCTTGAGCTGAGTTTCTGCTTTTTACTAAGACACTCATGTGGGCCAGGATGAAGTGTTAGCTGTGGGTAAAAACAAATCTGTTTTCAAGTGTACTGCTTTCTTTTTCTTGCTTGTTTTGTTTCTTTATAGGCTGCAATAGTGTGAAGAAGCACCACATTTGCACCACTGCTCACATCTGAAGTCAGACACTGAAACTCTGTTTATGTTTACTGTCAATTCTAGCTTTTAGAGAAAGTCTTACCTCGTATAGTGCTAAGAGATGTCTTTATATGCAAAAAATACAAAAAGATGCAGGATGACACCGTCACCTTTTGGCTTTCTTTTCTGTGCAGGAAGTCGTTCTTGCATCAAGAGGTTATTCTCAGAATTTCTGATGTGTTGTAAGAGTCTAGCAGGTGCTTACAATACTGGGTTTGTTTTTGACATTAATAGACTGTTTATGGGCTGAAAAGCTGTTTCTGCGTGTCTGTTTGTCTGAAACTGGCAGTTCAGTCTTGACTTTGAGATGGAGGCTTTGATCACAGCAAGAATTGAAACCTTAAAGAAAAATCGTTACAGTAGAAGCATTTTTAATGGCAAAAAGATAACAATCCACTTCTCTTTAGTCTCAGGAATTTAGTTGAGGAATGATTTAATTTAGCTCAGTTTTGAGACAAAGTACAATCATCATAGGAATAAAAGCAGTTTGATAAAGACATGAAGATGTACAGTTACTTATATACACAGCTAAAAAATAAATAAATAATGGATCATTGAGCTGGTCAGTTAAGTCGCAGAGGGGGGTTTTAATCAGGTTCAGCTGCTTCGGTGTTCATGAAATTAACAGTAGAGGCATCGATGAGACAATACCTGAAACAGGAACAGTTTTGCAGGTGGAGGTCACAGGTTTTTTTTCCCCTTCTTCATCTTTTCTCATCATTTTTTTTTATTAGTTTTGCATTTTTCTAAAGGTTAGTTTTGCATTGTCACTGCTGGCAGCATGAGGCGATATCTGGACCCTACAGATGGTGCACAGCATAGTTCAAATCATCAATACGTGCCATTGCCAGAAGGCTTGCTGTGTCTCTCAGCACAGTCTCAAGAGCATGGAAGAGATTCCAGGAGACAGGCAGTTACTCTAGGAGAGCTGTACAGGGGTGTAGAAAGTCCTTAACCCATCAGGACCGGTATTTGCTCCTTTGTGCAAGGAGGAACAGGATGAGAGAGCTACAATGCCAGAGCTACGAAGTGACCTCTAGCAGGCAACTGGTGGCTTGAATGTCTCTGACGAAACAATCAGAAACAGATTTCACGATTGTGACTTAAGGGGCTGACATCTTGTAGTGACCCCTGTGCTCACTGCCCTGCACTGTGGTGCCACACTGGGGGTAGCTTTAGAATACTAGAAACAATACTAGAAACTGTGCTTTTCACAGATGAGAGCAGACTCGCCCTGGAGAATGTTGTGCTGCCAGAAACATCTTTCAGTGTGACAGATTTGGTGGTGGGTCGGTGCTGGTCTGGGGAGGCACATCCATAGAGGGATGCACAAACGTCTACAAGCAGGCAACGGCACCCTGACTCTCCATTAGGTATCAGGATGAAGTCCTTTGACCCATTTTTCTTTTCATTTTTATGAGCTGTATACTTGGCACTAACAAACAGCTGACTTTATGTTTTACTTGTGATTTTCACAAGACCTTCACTTACAACACATGCTCAGCTGAAACCTATACAAGTGACAGACGATATACAAAGACATACACTTTCAACTTATTAGACCACATGACCATGTGGCATGAAACTGATCTTAAAGCTGGCAAAAAAGGTTAAAGTTCAAACACATCCCATCACATGTCTTGAAGACATGAAAAAAAAATCTTACATCATGGCTACAGTTTAATCCAAAAAAGTCTAATTCTAAACAGAATTTGTCGTTTATGTCAGAGGGCTAATTTTAAAAGCCGACTCTTTTGGTTTTATTACATTCTGTATTATTAGAAAGCGAAAACCAAAAAAAGAAAAAAGAAAAAAAGAAGTGACTCAATGGACCTTATATGGTACACTTCCTGGAGACGGTTGCTACAACAGTTTGTATCCTCTTGGTTACCGTTTGTTGTCAGGCCTAAACGCTGACATTAACAAGCTAACAGTTAGCTAGAGTATCTGGGGTTTTCTGAAAGATGGCTTTTGCTTCACACAGTCACAGAGATCCAAGCGGAACATACACCTTCTCCAGCCGCCCCAGAGCTGTCGAGAACCGCTCAAAGTACAGCGAGACGTCGACTGAAGAGTACGGTGCCGTTGTTCATGGTGTCTTAGATGCGAGCTTATAAGTGGCTAACTGTACCTGAAATATAGCATATTGGCTGTGGAAATAAAATCCACTACAGCGGCTTTACTGACTGTAAGAAAAAGTAGCTGAAGTTTATATTTCATTTACAAGTAATAAAAATCCGAGAGCTAAAGCATCCTGTTACTTGAATAATTGAGTAAATCAGATAGTTGTGGTCAGAAGTTTAAATACACTCGTCATGGGCACGAATGGCACTATAATTTTGGGATTTTAATGATTTCTTTGAACTGTTCTTTTTTCTATGTTGAAATGATTATACAGCATACTTCTTTAATGCCAATAATTAGGTGCAAAAGTATAAACACAGGCTCAAATCATACATGTATCTTTTGAGATTTAAATGTAGGTGCTGAAGGTACTACATTTTTAATAGGCCAAGACCTAATAAACAATCATGATTATGCACAACTGGTAGTTTCTTTTAACCAGCATAAAAATGATTGGAGCCATTTCTATACAACTCCAGATTTCTGGATCATCAGTTCAGACAACTGTTAGAATGTGTTACCACTTTTCCAGACCTAAACGGTTACCTCAGATGAGAAGAAATTGGTTAGGATGTTCACCAACAAGGTTCAAACCTAAGAACGCTGTACCAGCTGGCTAGTATGGTGGTGGTCGCATCAAGCTCTGGGGATGTTTTGCTGCCAGTTGCACGCTTTGTGCAGCATACAAGTAAAAATAATGAAGAAGGATTACCTCCAAATTTTTCAACTTCACTTCAAATCAAAAGCCACATGGCTGAAACTTGAACAATAATGCTGAACACAAATCAAACTGGTTTTGGATTAATGAAGCAGGCTAACATTGAGCTTCTCGAATGACCTTTCCAAAGCCCCGACCTCCTTGAAAATATGGCGACTACACTTAAAAGCCATGTGTGAACCTGGAAATCAAGGGATTTAAATGAATTCTACTAATTCTGACACTGAATTGAAGTGGTTGAAGGACATTTAATCAATTATAAAGGGAGGTATGTGCAAATATTTCAGCCTGTATGTATAATTTAGACTCTATGTGGATTAGACAAAATCCAAAAATAAATTAAAATGTATGCACCCAGTTCTTGATTTTTAAAGTGATTAAAGATGTATACTGAACATTCATTTAAAGAAATCTTCTGAATTCTGAAACTACCATGACATTCATACTCACGATGAGTGGATGCAAACTTCAGACCACAACTGTATCTCAATGCAAGCGGGGGAAAAAAAGATTTTCAGCCTTTGAATTCCCACAGACCTAATAGAGTCAAAGCAGTTGATGGTTGTTTAGAAGTGGTGAACATTTATAGGTGCTGGAAATAGTTGGAAACTTTTTGCATGCATTAAAATGAATTGTCGTCTTCCTGCAGGACAAAGCGTCATTATGGAAACATTATGTATGATCGCCGTGTTGTCAGAGGAAATACGTACGCCAAGCATATCCTACCAACTGTAAGTGTGAAACATTCATTTTCTGTTTTTTGTGCAGTGTAGGTTGTAGTTCTTTCCTCCTTTTCCCCACTGATAGACAGCTCAGCCAGACCCTGCAGAGATACGAAGACAACAGGCCAACAGGAGACGAGCCATCGCTCGAAAACAGGCCAGGGAGCAATTTAGACCCAACACTCCTGAAGCACTGGAGGGCAGAAAACACACTGATGTACAAACTGGTAAAATAATTCCCTGGACAACTTCGGCACATGTAAAATAATTATTTCTGACTCCAAAAACATGGAGTTTTTATAATGAGCTTGCTTAATTTTCAGAGCTCTACCTTGAAGAACTGAGCAATATTATTGCAACTACGGACATTGAGTGTCAGACTGACCCCTTCCTGGACAGACCAGCAACTCCACTCTTCATACCTGCCAAATCTGGCAAAGATGTCGAAACACAGATAGAAGAGGGAGAGGTAAGTAGTCCCAGTGGAAGGTTTGTTTAATAGCATTAACATAGTTCTAATAAAAAAAGGTTAGACCTGTTTGTTGCCTTCTGTTTTTCTGGAGGAGCCAATAACCCAGACCTAGACTTCTCTTTATAAGGCTGCCAATCACTTTGGCTCGGAGACTAAAGTACAGAATTTACTATACATTCAGGCATGTTTTGAGGCAAAACCTTTTTTCAAATTTAGTTGGCAGGGGACAAACATGCAGAAATGAGCTTGCTTTACAGGCGTTACTTCTTTTGGTTATTTTTGCTTTCTGTGTTTTAACAATTCTCTAGTTATTCTATATTTTGTTTTGGCTTTTTAACCATTTTGACCATATTTTAACCGGGCCGATCGTGGCTCAAGAGTTGGGAGTTCGCCTTGTAATCGGAAGGTTGCCGGTTCGTGCCCCGGCTTGGACAGTCTCGGTCGTTGTGTCCTTGGGCAAGACACTTCATCTGTTGCCTACTGGTGGTGGTCAGAGGGCCCGGTGGCGCCAGTGTCCGGCAGCCTCGCCTCTGTCAGTGCGCCCCAGGGTGGCTGTGGCTACAATGTAGCTTGCCATCACATGTGTGTGTGAATGGGTGGATGACTGGTTGTGTAAAGCGCTTTGGGGTCTTTTGGGACTAGTAAAGCGCTATACAAATACAGGCCATTTTTTTAACCATATTAATTTGTAATTTGGGTTTCATTATTTTATTTTATTCACTGGTTGGAGGTCATTTAATATTATTTTTTTCTGGTTTATTTATTTTGAAGTTGATTTTTCTTTCTTATTCCATGTTGCTCTGTTTTATTATCAGCTTGTCAGTAATCAAGACTCAAGTGTTGGTCTTTGCCTTTAATTCTGTTGCCTGTGAATTGCCCAACTTTGTGGAACTGAAAAAGAAAAGTGCTGCTAATTTATTTTGACTTTGTAAGGTAGTAATGAAAACAAGTTTTTAAATATTGTAAAATTCACAGTAAAACACCACTTTTTTATACTCGCCCTATGCAGCTGTTTGACTTTGACATTGAGGTGCAGCCAGTGTTGGAGGTCTTGGTGGGTAAGACAATCGAACAGTCTCTGCTGGAGGTGATGGAGGAGGAGGAGCTTGCCTGTCTGAAGGCCCAGCAAAGAGCCTTCGAGGAGCTTCGAAATAATGAGCTGGCAGAGGTGCAGCGGCTCCAGGAGATGGAGAGACGACACAACGAGGAGAAGGTATTCAAGTTCTAGAAACGGTCTCTTTATCCAAACATGTCTGTCTGCAGCCTGTAAACCCTAAACATGCAACTGGACTTATGCTAACCAGGTTTTAAGTTTTGAACTTAAAGTACCATTTTGTTATCTATTATAATTACACTCACTGGCCACTTTAATAGGTACCCCTGTTGCACTTCCCATTAATGCAAATATTAGCCAGTCACAGGCCAGCAACTCAATCCATCATCAGCTTGGGTTCTCTTTAAGTGCTCCAGCTTCCTCTTCACAGCCCAAAGACAAGCATTTAGTAGGGTTGGGTTAATTGGTGATTCTAAATTGACAATGAGTGTGAATGTTTGTCTGTCTCTTTGTGTTAGCCCTGTGACAAACTGGCAACCTGTCCAGGGTCTGCTTCCGCTACGACTACTGGACAGGCCCCAGCTCCCTCATAACCCTGAATTAGATAAGCTGAAGAAACTGCATCGTTGTTGGCAAAATTAACATTGGAACTGCCAGACTGCTCTGAGGTGATATGAAGGCAATCAAAAGAATCACTTGTTATGAACCTTAAAGCAGATGGACTACAGCAGCAGAAGAAAAGCACACCAGGTGCCACTCCTGTCAGCTAAGACCAGGAAACTGGCTACAATTGCCTGATCTGATCAATCTTGATTTCTGCTGTGAAATTTGGATGGTAGGGTCCAAATTTGGTGAAACATAGAAATTTCAATAGGGTCCATGTCAAGCTGGAGCCAAATCTCTGAGGAGTGTTTCCATCGCCTTGCTTAATCCATACAATGAAGAATCAAAACAGTTCTCAAGGCAAAAGTGGGTCCTGCCCCTTATTAGCGTGGTGTACCTAATAAAGTGGGAACAGTTTAGACATCTATTTCCTGTCAAGATTAGCTGTTGTAGATATGTGTGGTGATTCATCATCTTTAAAAAAAAAAAAAGAAGTCACACAGGGAGCACAAATAATGTTGCCAGAGAAACAGTGTCATCAAACCAAGTCTGATATGGTAGTAATGTCACAGTGCTGATGAAGCAGATTAACTGTGTTTGAGTACTAAAATTCATATTTATGAGTCACTATGCATACTCCTGTAGTGAAGCTACATGAGTATGATCTCACTGACATTTTTTAGATATAATAGAGGTCATAGTGTTTGTGCACTGCTTACCCCTGCTAGGTATGGTGGAGAATTTCAGGATTTCAGACATCATGAATGTGAGTTTTTTGGTGCCAGATTAAACAGATTAATCTGGGTTCTTTCCTCCCTCAGGAGCGTAGAATTGCACAGCAGAGGGAGGTGCTGAGGAAAGAAAAGGAGATTGCAGAGAAGATCGCCGCCCGGGCGTACACCCAGCAGTACTTGGCCGGTCTTCTACCCGCTGTCTTTACCTCACTAAGAAGGCACGGCTACTTTTACAACCCCGTGGAGAAAGGTCGGCCTACTTGACACACGAGGGTGCCGCTGCCCTCTGTTGCTAAAGCGTAATTTCCTTACATCTGTGTCTATTAATAGATGAAAAGATAATTTTCTCAAACTTTGCGGATGAATCATATCTGTGGTTTTGATTTACAGATATCGAGACTAATTTCTTCCCATGGCTGATGGACGAGGTGAACAACAGGGTGGAAAGGAGATACACAGCAAGAGAGATTCTTGACAGTAAGAGACATTAGTTATTTTATTTCATTTTTTGATGACATCCCTTTTTTTGAGATTTTTTGGGTTGATGTATGCAAACCTAAATTTGCTATATTTAACAAAAACTTCTGCATAGCTATGTTTAAGTATTTTTTTTTCCAGCTTATCATTTTCTGTAGTCCACTCATCATTGCTGTAGATTTTCTGTAATTATACTTTTATTTAGCATTAGTTTTTTTTTATCACTTCAAAGTGCTTTATAAGTTCAAACCAACTCAAATAGAAAGCAGAGAAATGAAAAGAATGGGACGTGCCACTCAAATTGAAATCTATTTGAGGATTCTGTAACAGCACTGAGGGTGGAGGAAGTACACCTTGCAGGTGAAAAAAGGCTTTTTAAAAACTTTATTTTAGACCCAGGTCAGCAAGTTTTAAAGCCTTTAAACATTAGATTTGACTGGTGACCATGTGTGCAGTTTATAAATGACTGATGAAATTAGTCATTTATAATAATTGGGCAAATAATTGAGAGGAAATAGCAGTTTTAAAAAAAAAATTCTAAAAAACTTGGTTCAGGAGGGTAGAGGTCTGCATTTACTTCTTGTAAACTTTTCCCCAGCATGCATTGTGTGACTACCATCTAGTGGTGCGTGATAAACATTACAGCTGTCACTGAAGTCAAACAGGACGGGGTGGGGTTGCACCTGTGTGACTGAAACATTTCCATGTTTTTGTCTGTTTCAGCTATGATCTACGATGTAACCCAGAAGAGACTTGAGCGCTTCAACGAGGAAGAGACACAGCCAGAAAAGTCTGATTCATAGAGAGATTTATACACAAGTATTTACCACAAATAAAAGTTTTTCTTCATGAACTGGTTTTTGTTTACGGCTCCAAACCCAGGCTACCAACAGGGAAGGTAATAACTGCCCGCAGGTGGACAAACTATGCCATGTCAACATTCATACTTTGGTTGAAGGGTGGCTCTTCTTAACTTTTTAAGTTAAGTGTCTTTCATTGGCTGTTCATAAATGACTGATATGATAGATCGGTAAATAGCTAATATCAAATGATATTAGACAGGAGGCCAAGGTGAAGGTGGCAGAGCTGGAATTGAAGATGTTAAGATTTACATCTGGAGTTGCATGAATGGGCAAGATTAGAAATCAGCATATCAAAGTGACAACTCATGTTGAGTGGTTTGGAGTCAAAGTAGAAAAGTGAGGCTGAGATGTTTTGGCCATATAGTAGTGGAGGAGGAACAGAGAAAGACCTCAGAGAAGATTCATGGATGTAGTGAAGGAGGACATGCAGAGGGTTGGTGTGACAGGATATGAGGAATAGGATGAGATAAAGGCAGATGAGCCTCTGGGGAGACCTCTAAAGGGAGCAGCACAAAAAAGCAAAGATGATGACATCGGCCTGTTTGATATATCAGTTAATAATAATAATAATAATAATAATAATAATGATAATAATAATAATGGATTGCATTTATATAGCGCTTTTCGGGACCCCTCAAAGCCCTTTACAATACCACATTCATTCACTCTCACATTCATACACTGGTGAAGGCAAGCTACAGTTAGCCACAGCTGCCCTGGGGCAGACTGACAGTTGGGCTCCAATGATTAGTAGTTCTGTGGGTCTTTTTTGCACTTATGAATTCGATGCAATAGTTGTCAATTATAGACCTATAAATAGAAACAACATGTTACAACCTCAAGATAATAGAATTATTAAAAAGCTGAAGTTCAGGTTTCCTCATTTTTCCCCCTTGAAGGCAAGCTTTTTCGTTCAGTTCTGCAGTACAATTGTTCATTTACTGCTTATCTGAATTAAGTTCCTGTGTGCTTCTGAGCTGTCAACATACCAATGAAAGAAAATCAGCCAAAATCTAATGTTCAAAGAGCAATCTTAAAAAGATTATCATCGGCAGAGCAGGCAGTGAAACAGGTTTTAAGGAACTCCAGATATTCAAGAAGAGCATTCAAAGTGCCTTCCTGTGTATTTATCCATTTGCATCTGGCATCCGACTGCAAACAGTTTATTCAGGTGCTCTAACAGGCAAATTCAAGAATGCTTTGCATTACTGTGACTGTTCGGCTCCATTATCCCAGCACCCAGAAAATGTATTTAAAGCAGCTGATAATTTCTCCTGCTTTAAAAACCAGCGAGGATTAATATGTTGGTACCAGCTTTGTTTCATGGGTTTCAGGCTAACCTCCAGGTGTTAGAGACACACCTATTTTCAGTAGACTTTGCTTAGAAAGCGGTTGTGATGACGATGATGGTGCTGGTGAAGCTGTAGTTGTTGAAAGCGAGGTAACAGCAGAAGCAGGGGCAGGCGGGACTGTCACCTCGCTCTTTGGTTTCGTATTATGGTGAGAAGTAGGTCTACCTCCGATATATACGGTCTATTTTAATCCCGTCCTCTCATTGGCCGGTTCACCTCTGACGCCAGCTCTCGGTACAGCACGCGCAGGGCGGATGACACGCGCTATTTCCCGTGTTAAAGTTTCAGCAGTGATGCAACTCCGCGCTCAGGACAGGTGACACCTGAGTCTTTGCGCTCTAAATTGAGGAAGTATTAAAAAAACAATATTAAAAGACAGTTGCCAAAGTGACAGCGCTCTTAACACGACAACTTACCGGAAAAATAAAAGTTTATGTTGCTTGTTGTGGTTATTGAATGTTATTACACGATTTTCGTGTAATGCACTGAAAATTTGGGCTACATAGGAAATAACTGACTATCTTAAAAGTAGAAATACCTTAACATGTCTAACTGGGTGCTGTTATTTTAAGGTCATAAAAGAGAAGCACAGTTTAAAAATAAACCTTCAAATTAAATAATAATTAAATAACAAAAAGATTAAATAGCATAATTTCATCACACTAACTTTAAATAAGAGCCGTTGCACACCATACTTATATTTATTTATTGTTATTATCCCACTTAACGTTGCAGCTGAGGGCCCTGTGACAAACCACCAAGATCCCCCACTATAGCAGGGAAAACACCCAAAATGCTCATCAAACATCAATGAAACTATTAATGGTTTTGTTGGGAAGTCCCTCAGAGTTCCCTTACGGGTCCCAGGGGCCCCGAGTGGTGACCCTGCTGCCCTGCAGCCTGCAAGGGCGGCACACAGGGATGTATGAGCGCCATATTGCGCCTGACTGGAGCAGCAGCGGGAGAGGGAGTGTGCGGACCCGCCGTGCAAACCACCGTCTCATCTCTGGTAAGACTTTATTCTTATTTCAACACCTCCGTCCTGCTGACCGACCCCGGCAGCAAAGCAAGATGGAAGAGCTGCAAAATAAGACTTTGTTTGGTTTTATTTATTTATTTTTGCGCTCTTTGTTTGTGTTGCACTATACAAAGCAGGCAAATCTCACAACAGGTGTCTTTGGGATTATAATGGGAATGTGGCTGAGGGCGGCGCAGATGAAGCTTCTGCACAAAGGGGAGCATTAAGACAGCGTGGGTTTAGGAGCCCGCTTTCTAAATCTTTTACCGTGTATTTTTATTAGGAAATCTTTTTAGTGGAAAAAGTGGAACGTGTCATAAAGTGGGCTTGAGTCGTTTCCCCGTCGGTGTGGGTGTGTACCCAGAGCAGACATTACAGTCCCGGTGAAATATTCCCTGTCTGCCGTCACTTTGTCCCGTTTTGTCACACTGTAGCTGAGCACTGCTTGCGCTAAATGCACTGTAAAACAGCATTGTTTCTGTTGTCTACTTCTTTCTTTTTAATCGACTTTGTGACGCGATGCAGGCAAATATTGAGCATGAAAGGCTTCCGTTAATATGAAGTGGGGTGTGGATTTTTGCGATAATGACGTCTTCAAAATAAAAGACCAAAACCACAGACGGGTGGGGACCATTACGTTTATTAAAGGTAGTGGTTGAGGTGTGTTTCTGTACTAAAGCTAAGCTGCATGGTGTCTGTGTGACTCAGTGTTAAGGTAAAGCAAGATTTCAGGATATCCGGTGTTACATTTCAAAATAAAGCCTTTCAAGCGCGACATTTTTGGTATTCGTTGATAAAAGACAAGAAATGGCTGTAAGATAATTTAAAAAAGCCAAACAACCAACATCACCATTTTACCTTGTTAATGTGTACAGGTGTATAGGTCAATGTGTATCAGTCTGTTGCTGGCTAACACAGATGGATAACTATATGTGTTAGATACACATTCACACTACCAGTTTAGAGTCACCCCTTATCCTAACCCCACGTACGTGACAGCGCGTCATTGATCCACTGATAAGAAGTATGGTAGTGCCCATCAATGGATCACTGTGAATTAAATAAATACATCCATTTGAATATGCAAACATGGGTTTTTATTTTGTTATTCCAAATGAAAATATTTAGGTTTAGAAGTTCCTCATAGACTGAAGATTTCTCTATTTTGTTTTGTGGAAGGATATTGATAATTCGTATTATTATAGTACTAAGAGGGGTAATAATAATTATAATAATTGTAATAAATATGAAAAATAATCGACGGATTAATGTTTTTTTTAACCAGTGTCTCAGGGGATTACTAGAAAACAATGACCAGTAAGACCAACTGCTCTTAATTTGAAGGCTGAAAAGCCCACTTCCTATGTTATTGTATCCGGCTGCCGTTGGCTTGTTGGTTTCCAGGGTGATTCATCCTGATGACTGTAGTCCGCAGGAGTGTCGCGCTATCCTCAGTCGGGTTTAAGTAGCGCAGAAGTGGCCGAAACTCGTTTCTCTTCTTTCTCTCTTTTCAGGAAGGCGCAGTGAAAGCCGCAGTCGCTCGGAGTACAGGTCTCTCCTTTTTTTATTTGACAGTTCCTCGCTCGAAGCCGGGAAAAGGACAGAAAAATGCCCAAAGCGGTAAGCAGCCCCTTTGATTTTTCTGTATAATTTCACTCTGTAGTTCTGTGACAGGTAGATTGTATTAACTGAATCACAGCAGGTAGCGATTACCACGCTCTCAAATCTGTCTAATCCTATTCGGAAAAATATATAAAGAAATGGTTTTATTATTTTTGTATTATGCGAATCTCATAAAAATGTGGTTATAGCGACACTATTATTATGACAGTAGAGCTTTATGAGATTATTAGCTCATGTAAAAATACGGTAGTCATGTTAAAGGAGAATGCCACTGAAAAAATTCAATGTCTTACATCTTTATTATTGTTCTCCATTTATTTTTGCTTGAAAGATAAGTGTGAACAGTGTTTAATTTTAAATGTGGTTGCTGTTTAAGTGGGTAGATCTATATTTTTAATAGCTATATGCTTTTACTGGATAAGGGTGGAAAGTCTTTGAATGCAGATGTTGGGTGGAAAACTGGCAAAAAAAAGTGACTTGCTGTCTATATAAACTGTATTTTATGTAGTTACCATGTATATGTGAACAGGTTTTTAGCCTTCAATTACTCCTGACTCACTTTGCCCCACCCGAGCTCTTACATACTGTACAGTGGCACATGGCTCGTCCTGTATCTATACCTCTTTGTTATGGAAATGTATTAGATTAAAGCCTATGTCAATATTTTTCTCCGTATAGAAAGTGTCAGAAAGATAAATTAAGCCAAGTTGTTTGCATGAGTAACTCATGCAAGTCAAACTCACAGTTTGAAAGTATCTCAATGGGAAAAAGGCAAACAGTATCAGAAATAGGTGCAGTTGTGCATTTTGTGTTATTATGGTGACAGGTTGCTGTTAAACAGATTCATATAGGGATGACAATGACTGGAGCCCAGATGAGCATCACTAAACATTTGTCGGTTTGTTTAGAAATGCCTCAGGGTTGTCATGAGCGTCACTGTGGAAATGACATCATTGCTGTCTTGTTAGCAGCAGCAGCACACGGAGTCCAGTTGACACAAAACAGCCTTTTTAGAAAATCATGTCAGAGTATTTTTTTCCACGATACCAAGAAGTCACAAGGCCTTTTTTTTCTTCCTAAAAAGTTTATCCTAAAGACTAATTCAGTGTGTGGCCTCATGATTCGCCCAGTCTTTCAGACATGGCATGAGTAAATGTCAGTAGGACACTGTTTTTTTAGTAAATCTCTTCTTTCGATGCTGTGGGTGGGGAAAGCTGGGAAACAAAACCCACAGCGAGAGTCAGATGAGCCTTATGTTACATTCAGCCTGTTTAATTTCATCATCTATTAGTCAGTTGAAGATTTTCTTACTTAATCATCAGTCTGTGCAGTTTCAAAAATCCCTTTTTCTTCCCCTAGACACACATTTTTGTTTGAGAAATGACAGTTAAAGCTGGTAGTTTTTGTCTCTTCTTCATGAAAAATGCACCTTTTGTGTCAATTTAACAGATTTCTTTATTTCAAAGACACAAAATTAAGTCTAAAAACATTTAGGAAAGCCCTAATGAACAAATGTGAAGGTATATTTCATTTTAGCTAATGATCCTGAGAAACCAGAAAGGGACACAAACCAAGCCTCAGGGGTGTCATAAGCTCCTACTAATGGTCCCAACCCCATGATAAATGGGTGTAAAAAAATCTGTGCCAAAACCATAGACATAGATCCATAGATTCAGCTCTTATGTGTAATAATTCACAAAAACTCACCAAAATCATCTAACCATCCGTCTGCTGTGAAACAGTCAGGAAATGTAAATGTGAAGTCACAGTCAAGCAGCAAAGGATCAAAAATGCAGACTTGCCTTAAATGTGAATCAAACTGAGAGAGAAACCTACAGGCACTCTGCAACTGTTAGAGTTCCGATGATGGGTGTGATACCAATCATTCCTGCCATGTGTTTTATCACTGTGGGGCAGGACTTCATTGCAGATTTGCGCGAGCAGCGAGGTCTCCTGTTCACCCCTCTGAATTGCACGTTATCCAAAGTAAACCTCAGTGCTCCCAGAATTTCCTCAGGATCACAGCCCTGTGACAAAATCAACACAAGGCGTGGCTGGCATCACTGTGGATGGGTGTTTTCTTCTCATGTCCAGTCCCATTGTTGCTATTTGTTCCTTTTAAATAATTGATTACTCAATCATATGAGGAACACCCTCCAGGCGTGATTCACCAATCCCAAAGTGGTTACAAGTCCTTGAAGTCTCATTCTTTAGTTACTTGTGTTAAATGTTGACAGAACGAGCTGGCCTGTTCTCTCTCTCTCTCCGTCTGTGCTGCAGTCATTTATTGGTATATTGCCATGGTGACTCCCTTTGTACCAGACTCTTGTAAAGCCATGCAAATTATGCAGAGGTTAAATATTGAATGGTCATCACCGAAGAATGCACCGTAGCCTATTCACAGTTTAACTACTGAGGTGATGCCCAGTAGTTTAAGAAACTTCTTAAACTTGCCACTGAAACATCCAAAGGAATGTTAATCAAATCTCGTGGTTATACAGAGCTGGGAGGGGTTATGTACGCATAGACTTTGGAAACTGGAATAACCAAGTCAGTCAGGCCTCTAAATTTAAAGGGTCTCAATTTCATGTTAGATTTGGAAATGGCACTCTAGGAAGAAAAACAATAGTGAAAGCAAATTGCTGTTACAGTAACCTTTCTTGCAATGAGTGTCTAACCTGATTAGAAAAAGATAATTTAATCTATCTTTTTCTAAAGATTACCTCCAGCCTGTTCCTTAAAACACACACACACCCAGTGTAACCATACAACATCTTGTGCAGATGGAGTTAATAAAGAAGATCTAGGAGACTGCTTTAACATAAAGACTGGAAACTGGAAGGAACAGGCAGCCTGGCTCTGTGCAAAGATTCCACTTGTGAGCCTTAATCCAGGCTGGTCATTTATTTTCACTTCCAGATTTAATGCCTTCTACATTTGCTTGTAGAGACCTTTTCACTCCCAACAGTTGAAACAGTGGTTTCTTGGTCCATTGAGTACCATGAGTGAATTAACACAGTGATAAAACTGTATTCTCTGACATCACAATGTTTTTTTTTTACTTCATTCTTAACCCTTGCTAAACTAGTATTTTGGTATGGATGCACTTCAGTGTCAGCATAAAACATCTTTAGATTCAGGTATATATGTTGGTCTTCAGTGATTGGGTAGAAATAACCAGGTAGCAAGGAGGCAATAGGGGACTGAAGCGTGAAAGGGAGTGGAATGAGTTGATTTCAGGTACTTTGTGCACCACATTGCGGTCTGATCGCCTCATTTAATTCTGACCATGAGATCATGTGCACTTGTTACCATGTTTTGGCTCTCACTGCTTAATAATCTGTGTTGCCATAGAGCTCGGATTGCTTGTTAATGTTTCATAGCTACCACCGCGGTGCATCTTCCTCTAGGAGTGATTTGCATAACCTGTGCTGTTACAGTGGGTTTAGGAAATAGAGCTTCTGTTACTAAAATCTTGAAGTCCGGTATTAATATGAGGCTGGGGTATAAATGGTTAATATGAACTGCTGGACTTTCCTCTGACTAAAGTTGCTCTTTGTGGAACTCTGGGTCCTTGCCTGGTGTATTTTTAGCATATGTGTCATGTTTTCTTTACCGCTGTGAATGGCCTCAGTTTATTGTGAGTTACCGTTGGAGAACTTAGTTTGAGATCAGATATCACTCACTCACTGGTTTCCACTGGCTTGTCTCCTACACATATTCATATATTCCATTCTCTTCTGGTTAGGGTGTGTGTGTGTTTTTCCTTCTAGATGCTCCATCTGTAACTGTTACATCTGTAACTGTATTTGTAACACCTCAAACTGTAAGCGCTAGAGAACAGTAATTTAAAAAGAAGAAACCTAAAAAATAATACTTAATAGAGCCGTTTCTGAGCGATTCTGGTGAAGTTTTTGTGGTAGGTAATCCTTCTCCTCTGGGATGTAGATGGTGATATTGGAGGCTACTGGGGCACTGCAACTGAAAGGAGAGCTTTGTTTTGCTGTGTAAAGTAAATGCAGTGCTTCCCCTCCTTCTCCAACCTCCAAGCTGTGACTTGAAGCGGGTAGGGGTTGGTTAATTGGGCGAATGACTCAAAACCTTTCAAATTGTACGCACATGTGCCATTAGAGGGTTGAGCTCAGTGCTTCATTGTTTTTATTTTGTTGGTAAAGCAGAGTTTGCTTTGTTGCTGCTGGGTTTTAATGTCATGTGAGTTTACTGGCTAACCTGACTTGACAGGAGCAGCAGACTGGGGCAGTAAATGGGGCATTTTGAATATCCACTGACTTGACTGCTGTGCTCTTACAATATCCTGAAGGGCACAGCGGTGAGGTGCTTTTCCATGCACTGCTGTGATTGGATTTGCCTTCCCTGGAGGATTTGCGTGTAACAGTTAGTTGATCAGTCCGCAAAGCTTCATGGGAATCAGCGGCCCTCTGAGTCACCACATTCATCGCTGCTCCGGCCCAGATATCCCTTTTCCAGTGGGCGTCATTCAGTTTGTTCACCGCTGAGGCTCAGTGTAGTTCACAATGGACTGGAGATGAAAGATGTCACTGGAGGCCTTTCTCTCTCCTCACTCTGTGTCCACTAACCTCTTTGTATCGTTTTCACTGGGCATTAATAAGCTCAGTCAATACCCTGAGTATCTGTGCCTTTTCATAACCCCCCCAAATACCAGAGACGGTTGACATTATAGCCACAGAAAAGAGGTTCAGTATGTGGGTTACCTCAAAGCAGCCACTGTAAATATTTGTGCATTGTTGCATGGTCTTTGTGTAAATTTCATATCGTGCTTACTGATTACTAACCAAACCGACAATACAGAATACCGTTTCTCTCCATTATGAGACACACTTGACGTCAGTTTTCATTAGGCACGGCAGTCATATTGTTTGAAATGATTCTGCACGTTAATCACCGGGGTGGATGGCTGTGAGTGGACATTAACTTCTGGGCCTGTAGAGCAGGTTTCAGTACGATGGACCTCCTCTTTTTGTAAGCACAGGTCACTGTGATCAGTCATTAACCAGAGAAGTGAAAGACTCTGAAGTTTTGAATAGGACTGAGTGAATGGAGTTCCTTCAGTTGAACCATCCAGAATAACATACATTGTGCCATTATTAGCTTGGGAAACTGGTGTAAGCTGTGCTTATGATATCTAATCTTACTTTCATGAGTTGGACTCGTCACTGCATATTTTAATCAATAACACCTCCAGTTTTGCAGCACAGTTCCCTTCAATCAGCTGGTCTGTCTCTGAGAAAGCAGAGCCCCTTCTGTTTACTCTGCAAATACACCCCCCTTACCAAACACACACTGACACACACATAAACACACACATTGCAGCTATGTTCTGCAGCAGTTTAGTATGATTTACCTTGGTTTTTTTTTTTTTTTTTTTTTTTTTTAACCTATAAGCACCCCTCTGTGTCTCTGGGTCAGCATTTGTACTTTTTTTCTCATGTTTTTCTGCAGGTCAATGTTCGCGTCACCACCATGGACGCTGAGCTGGAATTTGCCATCCAGCCCAGCACCACCGGCAAGCAGCTGTTTGACCAGGTAAAGTGCATATCACCTCTGTACTTGACTGTGGCATCAGTGTTGGCCTTTTAAAATTTTTTAAAGACTTTGGAAACAATATTATGTGGAAAAGTTAACAATTTGGGATTTATTTTGATATAAAGTCTTTGAATCTTTTAGCCAAGGTGGTGAATATAGTTTGGCACAAAATTAGGAATCATGCTGAGAAAGGATAGTGGATATACTGGACAAAGATGCTAAGTAAGGAGCTGCTTGGCAGGAAGAAAGAGGAGCACTGCAGAGGAGGTTTATGTATGTACTGAAGGAGGACACGTAGAGTTGTGACAGAAGAGGATATAAGGGTTAGAGTGGGATGGAGGAAAATTATCTGACACAAATTATGACACAGGTAAGTACAAGTGACCGTGGCAATCTGTTAGTAACCACCTTTTCCCCCCAGTGATTGAAGGTTGCCAGGGGTCACTGACTGGTCTCTAAGACTGTGTGACTGAAGACTAAGTGCTTGCATACTGAGTGTCAAAATCTCACTGTTCCCATTCTTCCTCCTGAGGCCTCATGTCCCTTACCCAAATAAATAAAAGAATTAAAAGATGTGTTTTTGGGAGATTTTGTTGAGTTTTGCTAGCTGCTTCCTGTTGCTTACAGTGTTTATGCAGCAGTTCCTGGCTTCAGCTAACATTTAATGTTCATACTGTAATGATTGTCTCTGACAGGGGATTTCTTTGCTTTTATTTGCTGGCAATAAAACAACTAATTACCAACATGTTTTCAGTGCATGCACTTACTCAATTCACAATGTTTCAATCTTTACTTAAGTTACTGCACATTATAAATCAAAATATTTGTCAAATCAAGTTTCCTTTCCAGAAAGAATTGCATTTAGATTAATTTTCAAACTGCTGTGACCTGTATTATTGCACCAGTAAACTGGGCTGTTGTGACTTTCCAGTCATTACTTCTGGGCCTGAAAAGCTGTCCAGCACAGACCAGATTGCAGGATCTTTTTCCTTAAAGACTCCTTTTCAGCATCAGGGACTGTTATTAAAAGTTTCCGGTGATGAAGAACAACAGCTGAATGTAACGCTTAAGATGAAGCAAACATGAAACTTGATGAATATGTCAATCAACTTGATGGTTTATGGCTTAAAGTGGTGAATGAAGTCTGTGTGGGTGGTTACACAGTGTCAGTGCAGAGTGAAAGGTGTGGTCACAGTGAAGTAAACATTTACCTGTTGTGACTGTAGCTGTCTAGTGAACGGTGGTCTTCACTGACTGTAAATTATTACTGATTGCTTCATTCTTCTGCAAAGCCTTACAGCTTAATTGTGCTGGCATTTAACCTCAGATTTATGTTTCTGTAGTCTTCCATCAGGGGCGAGTTGAGTGTTGATGTAAGTCAGTTTGATATTTTTACCCACTACGGTGAATGACATTACGTAATCATAGCATCTGGCTTTGTTTCTTGTTGCTATTACTGGTCACCTGCCTTACTAAAGAAGACCATTTTAATTTTCACTTTCCTGTTGCTTATGACGCCATTGTGAAACTCTGTAGCAAAGATCCAAATGTAGATGACGAGTCATTAGTATGAGCTCCTCTGTGGCTTTTACGACAGCACCGGGGGAGGGAAGGCATTGTTTTAGCCACTTCCTGTTTAACTTGTTTTTCAATAGCAAAGTAAAGCCGACTGTGGATTGATTTTTTTTTTTTTTTAGTCAAAGACATTTGAATGCAGTCATGTTAAGTGTAGTATTGACCTAAAAAACCACAACAAAAACTTCCAGATTCAAAAATGGTCATGTTTGATGTCTCGTGTAAAGTGGTGTATGAATTACTTGCATGTAACTGATCAGTTCATAACAAATTTTCAAATAGCAGAGGCATCGTCACTAGTTTTGTAGAAGTAAAGATGAACTAAAGACCCTGATGTTGACCTCTCTTTATTCGCCTACTTGTTACAATGGCTGTAAGTAGGGTGTGCCACAGATAATCATTCTCTCTCTGTGAGTGCCAGAGACAGTTCACAATGCTCTATTTTTATCATCAATACAATTTGCTACTCCAAGCATGGGAAATTATCTCCAAAGCTTTGAGCAACCGTTCACTGTGCCTCCAGGTTTAAATGTGTGACAGTAACTTTGGAAATTCCTTGGCCCTGAAGTCTGTTTGTGCCTGATTTAAAAAAAATATATATATATTTTTTGAAAGCCTTGAAAGCAGTCGGCAACAGAAAACAGAAGTACCCTCATAGAGTTCAGCAGCTTCGGAAATGCTGAGTAACAACAGTGAGCTCATTCCCAGTGCAAATGTGAGGCCTGGCGTGGCCCGTGTGGTCAGCGCTGATCATAGCCTTCGTCCTTGTCATGCTGCTGTTAAGGAGAAACGCCTGCCACTCCCCTACACACCCTCATACGGTTTCACTTCCATGTGACTTCTGCTTCTTTTCGTTTTGCCTTAAGCCACAGTTAGGAAAATCACTGCCACTGCATTTTACAGTAGTAGCAGTGGTTAGTTAAATCTGGCCACGTTCGGCCTCCAGATACTTTCTCCTGCGTCGGTGTGGTTTCGACAGATTTTCAGCTTCAGCTCTGTAGAACTGGTTTGGATCAGTTAAAAGCTGGAGGGGCAATTGCTGTGAAGCAGCTGAAATCATGGCAACGTTTTTAAACAGTTCAGCAATGTGTTGAACCGAATCCAAGTCCAAGAAATATGTCTGACAGGTGGCAGCAGAACAATGTGGCACCCAAGCTCATACGTCAAAGATTCATACAAAAACATTGCTGAGTTCCTTGTCAAGAGAGGTAACATGTTCCAATGTGGGATGTTTGTGGTTGTGTTATGGTAGAGCTATTCTTAGTTATTAAAATGAGCAACTCTGGATTTTCAACACTCCCTTGGTCATGGTCATTGTCATTTGCCTCGAACCGGCAATCCCACCTCAGGGCACACTCCATCTTTGTCGTGGTCGGTCCTTGTTTGGGGGGGGGAAACCTCTCCCTTCCCCGCCTCAGTCACTGGAACACTCTGGATCAGTCTGCCTGGGGGATCCAGTGAGTAATGCTTTTTCAGGCCAGTGGCATTCCTGCCTTTTACCACAAGGCCTGAGCTCCCATAAACCAGTAGGAGAGACTTTCACTCAATGTCTGATGGCTTTTAGCGTTAACCTGACTGCTAAATATTTCACAGGTGTTTTCCCCCTCTTTTCTTAATCATTGCCAGAAAAATGCAGAGCTGTCCTGGTTGCCTCTTTGGCCTCTTTGGTTTTATGTATGAAAATTAACTTATTCATACTGGGTAATGTCATCAAGAATTTTTTAGTAAAACCATCCACAGGTTAGCCAAAAGGCATTCAATTCAGCACTGGAAAAAGGCTCATATGTAAGGTAATAGTCATTAATTTAAAAGTCTGAAACATTTTGTCATTTTTGCTACGGACAGAAACATTAGGAGACATTACAGCCTCGTAACTAAAGCTGGGATTCTGGGATTCAGTGTTAGCCCCATACTGCGGATCACCTGCTTTACGATGCTTCATTTCAGTGTAACTTAAAGATATAAACTTGACAAAGTGCTAACAGAGAGCTTCCTGGGTAAAAATTCAGTTATGTGAATATCCTGTCTGGCAGGTAGGACGTAACACATTCTCTGAAAGAAAATGAGAAATTCTCATTCTGAATGAGAATCAGGCTGATCATTAGCAAAATAAAGAGTTTTCAGTTAGTGCTGCCTAACTAGTAGCAAATATATAAGCAGATTTCATAATACTTTAGTGCTATCAAGGTGAGGGCAGACAATTCCTTAAACCACACAGAGTATTTGCAGTACTGAGAACTAGGGAAAGTGTCTTGTTTTCTGCAGTGCACTGCACGTGAGGAAGGCCTCTTGTTTGGGTGTGCCTGCCTTAAACCTGCATTCTCTCTAGTGGCCCACAGGGGGCGACTCCACTGGTTTCAAAAAGTAGTCCAGCTACATTAAAGTCTATGAAAAGCTACCCTTTAACTCAGTTGACGATTAACTTCAGTAAACACTTTCCTTGTGAGTTTGTGGTCTCAGTTGTTAGTTTCAGTAAATATAATCCAATGTTTGTTTTTGTGAATGATGATCCCATCGGAGTCAAATAGTGCAGTAAAGCAGGGTGTGCTTTAGGGTGGGCCACTGTTGTGATAAGCATGTAGTGTCTTTTGTTTGTTTGTCAGATTGACTCCACCAATACCAAGACAGTGATAGTTAAAACGCTGAGAGACTTCAATACAGGACTTCAGTAATGTAATGTTACAGTGATGATGAAGCTTATTATCTCACAATCGAGTCTAAGCCATTGCTAAAACTTAAACAAATAGTCAAGGGATTCAGTCTATTAATTCATTTTCTACCACCTTAACCCTATATCTGTCTTACTGGTTTTACTTTATAGTTTTAACAGTAAGGTATTGTGACCATATAGGATTTTGTTTAATATTAAAAATGTAATCAAAAGGCTTAAATTGAATTTCCAAAAACCTTGAAGCTAAGTTTCTAACTGGAATGTTTTACTCGGAGGGAATAAGTGGTACACTTGGGTTTCAGAGCTCTTGACGAATATTGAGGTAAACTAGCAGCAACCCATTAAAGTCGAGGCAACCTGCCAAATCACCCTGCTGCGAAGTCAGTCCACTAAAACCGTGTCCCCGGGTTCAGATTTAATCCACCTCTAATGAACTGTATTATTTTCAAAATCCTTTGTCAGCAGGTGTCCGTAACTTGTACAGCATATTTTGGAAGCTAGTTAATTTTTTTAGGCGAACCACAATGTTGTTGGTAAGCTTATACGGATTACTTCAACGGCAAAGTGGTATCAGGGATTTCTTCAACTGAATGTGAAACAGAAGCACATTTAGGTATATGTGTCGCTGTTCCTTCTGGTATCTCTCCCTCTCAGTCTGTGGACCCCAAATCTAAAAGCACCATGAAAGGACCGATTGTTTTCTCAAGCCTTATGAGTTTCACTACAGGTGAGATGCAGGCTGAAGTGCTCTTGCTCTCTTATTCCAGGCTCTCGTCTTGTTGCTGCTTCACTAAATACAATCCATCTAAAGGTCTAAAACAAAGCCAGTCTTCTTTCATTCAGGGACTTGTTGATATCTATCAAGAAGAGAAAAACATTGTGGATTTAGCTAAGTGTTGCATTTAATCAAAAGAGTCTTGTTTTGCTGCAAAAATGATATTTTCCAGTTATTGTTGTGGCGATTTACTTATTGTCTTAACTGTGTTTTTTGTGATTTAAAAGAAAATGTTCCTCAGGGATCCTCAGAGACCAGTAAGAATACAGTGAATGGTTTTACAGTGGTTCATGCCCAGGATCTTATGTGGCCAGAGGGATCAAACATGTAGCATTTAAGAGCGTACCTTTGTTTGTCCTGGCAGTGTCTAACTGCATTAACTAAAGCCTGAGAATGTGTAATACTATGAGGGCTGTCCACAAGATTACTGTGGTACCTGAGTATGTCATCTTAAGGATAGATTGTATAGACTTTGCCAAAGGTTGAAAATCCTTCAAAGGCCTTTTCACAACTCGTCATTGTGAGAGGAGAAAAATTACAAGTTAGTGTGATTATGTGGAAAATTACAAGGCATGAAGGCCACGATCTTTGTATTTTTCTGAAAATGAAAAACTTTGTGTCACATCCAGATAATAAAAATGTTATTAAGCTACAAAAAGATTTCTGTTGTAGTGCGTTAGGCGATAAAAGGAATAGCTGTTGTAGCTCTGCTAAATCTGAGTGCTTTCTGTTTCTCTGTGCAGGTGGTAAAAACCATTGGCTTGCGTGAAATTTGGTACTTCGGGCTTCAGTATGTGGACGGCAAAGGTTACCACACTTGGCTAAAACTGGACAAAAAGGTAAAACCCAGCTTTAAAATATGTTTTTGTGAGTGTGTGTGTGTGTGTGTGTATTGATACTTAATTGTGAATGATTATTATTATTGATAATGCCAAACCTATTTATACTTTGATGGGCACTTTCCTTTTCATTACATGGTACCTGATTCCTGCATACTGTGCGTGTATGTCATGTCTGCTTGGCTCCTTTCACACCCTTCCCTTTTGATTAGTATGGAGTAATAGAGAAAGAATGCATTGTTCTGAGGGGGCGATGTATTCAAAGGTCTCTTGTTTGCCTTTCATTCAGTCAGTAGCTGCTATATTGCTATATTCGTAATATGACATGGCACCTGGTTTCTGTGTGCTGCGGTGGCTAAGGAGGGTGGAAGGGGTGGAGGGGGTCAGGGCTACATGTTATCAGCTGGAGGTGGATTATTTGACAAAGAGTATGAACTCTTTGTGAACCATAGCTGCCTCTGTTATGTTCTTCTCTTTCCCTGAGTAAACACACTTTACCTGGCCTCGGCTCAGTGTTGATCTGCATTATCAAACGGACAAAAACAGTCTTGTGAAAAGCACACATTTGCCTGATAAACAAAAGATCCCTGGTTCGATTCCGGGAGGGGACCCAGATCCTTTTTGGGGTTGCGTCAAGAGGGCATTAGGTTTTTAAAATTAAAATAAATCTGCCAGATCAAATGTAAAGCTTGTGAATAAGGGAGCAGCCTAAAGAAAATCAGCCAGGTGATAAAGTCATATGTCCATAGTCCACATGTTCAACTCTGCAGCTGATCCTGTCCTAATAATCTGATCTGACGATAATTGATTCCAAATTTGAACCACTAGTTGGGTGCTACTTCTGAATCTCAAACTGAAGCAGGGAGGGAGGCACCACGTTTTTACATGAAAGAAAAATGTGTGGGATAATTTTTGAAATGTACACCAGCCTCTTTTTCGGCTCCCATGAGGAGGGTTAAGCTCAGATTTTTAAAATAATGTTGAGTACACCGATCTTGTTTATCTCTAATAGCTTTGAAAAGAAAGGTTATGAGTAATACCTTTCTGAATGAAACAAATGCCAGAAACGATGCTAATCTGTCCTGTCAATTTATAATTTTTTTTCGAAGAGAGAGGGAAAGAGAGAGAGAGAAAGAGAGAGTTATACTTGCCTCAGTCAGCAGCAGCAAACTG
Source organism: Maylandia zebra (assembly GCF_041146795.1). Classification (NCBI taxonomy): domain Eukaryota; kingdom Metazoa; phylum Chordata; class Actinopteri; order Cichliformes; family Cichlidae; genus Maylandia; species Maylandia zebra. The sequence goes on from NC_135181.1 coordinate 14,803,089, forward strand.
TACACTGTCTGCTGACAGTGCAGCTCATCAGCACAATGCAATGATCAAACTGGAATATTCGTGGTCCCATTCTCTTCATCAAGACTGCCTGGTTCCTGTTTTGAAATGAGAGGAAGAGGTGTATTGTGTAAACACACACTGTAGCTGGGAGTTAATAAAGTTTATTTCGACTAAATGAAAGGGCAGATCCCCCTTTTTAGGTCATTACAGCGCAATGGGTTTCATACGGTTTAAAGTGTGGATCAAATCCATTATTTATACCACCGATTGTGATTGTTTTGTAGCCAATAATAGTAAATTTGTTAGAGAAACTGTTTTTAAAACATGCTTTTATAGCGTCATGATTCACAGGATGATTCTTGCTACAGAAAGTCTTGATTTACACTCTGACAGTTCTGGCATTTATACAGTCCAGTTTTACAATTTGAAACTGAAGTCACAGCTTGACAATCATTTTGAAAAGTTGAATGAAAATGAAAACCCGTCCATAAAATTACTTGGAATACTTTGAGATAGCAGTTGCTTTGATAAGATATCAGCCTCTTATCTAACCAACTTATCAAGGCAGTAAGTGAGTATGTTTATTGTATAATTTCTCTCCAGGTGTCATCTCAGGATGTGAAGAAGGAGAACCCCCTGCAGTTCAAGTTTCGTGGCAAGTTCTTCCCTGAGGACGTTTCTGAGGAGCTGATCCAGGAGATCACCCAGAAGCTCTTCTTTCTGCAGGTGAAGGAGAGCATCCTGAGCGACGAGGTCTACTGCCCACCAGAGACAGCCGTGCTGCTGGCCTCCTACTCTGTTCAGGCCAAGTTTGGAGACTACGATAAGGATGTCCACCGGCCTGGGTACCTAGTGTCTGAGCGCCTACTGCCACACAGGTGAGATGTGAGCTCAGAGCCACTAATTGAGACTTGCAGACTTGGCTTATTAATCTAAATCAGTTGTTTGTCCTTTTTTGCTTTTAATGGGGAAAATTTCTTTGAAAAAAGGAAGTAGCATGCTTAAAATCAGCAGCACTGGTTGAACCAGCTCCAAAGAAATAAGATAAGATAACCTTTATTAGTCCCACACGTGGGAAATTTGTTTTGTCACAGCAGGAAGTGGACAGTGCAAAAGTTATGAGGCAAAAATTAGAATACAAATTCATAGTGTCTCCACCCAAAGAAACAAAAGAGGAGATGGATTTTATTGAGGAAACATTGTTTCTAATTAACAATGAGTTAAGAGCAAATTATGCTTGTAATCTGTTTAGATTGGCTCTTGTTCCACCCTCACCTAGATATATGCAGTTACTCTTCATATATATATTTTACCACTCTTAGTAACCAGGAACAGGATTTTAAATGTGAGTGGGTATGTCAGGGATTGGCACTTTAAATGTCTGGGCGTAATGCTTTATGTGTCTGTCCCAAAGGTGTAGAGATTGTTGCAAAACTAAACAACAAAGTGCTGCCTTGTACTGATCTAAGCAAGAAATTTGAAATTCTTCTAGAAATCTACAACAACAAAAAAACCACGCCTGCAGCTCTAAGCCCCTCCAACCACACAGACATGAACATATATGCATTAGGATGGAGCGTGAAGTCTAAAGTAACTCAACAGCATTTTGTGCTTTTTACTATATCTTTGATGCAGGATAAGAGAACAAAATTCCCAGATCAGCCAGAGGGTTGCCACGTTATGCTATCCCATAGCATAAAGTTCCACTTTATACCACAGAAACTGCATGAAAATAGCATATTTCTACATTAATCCCATACATTTTTTTCTCTGTTTCTGTCTACAGAGTCATGGAACAGCACAAGTTATCCAAAGATCAGTGGGAGGAGAGGATCCAGGTGTGGCACGAGGAGCACCACGGGATGCTGAAGTGAGTTACTGTTTTTCTGCAGTTCTGTTAAGAATTATTTTTGTGTAATACTGCATTACTAAAAGGAATTGTGGTTTTCATGTCCTGATCTTTGCCTGTTCTTGCAGGGAGGATGCTATGCTGGAGTACCTGAAGATCGCCCAGGACCTTGAAATGTACGGAGTCAACTACTTCGACATCAAGAATAAGAAGGGAACAGAGCTGCGTCTGGGAGTGGACGCCTTGGGACTCAATATTTATGAGAAGGATGACAAGTAAGCTCCTTCAAGTACACGGCCTCTGTGTTGGTGTCTCTTCTTGTTGTTGGAGTAGCTGTGGCCCTGGGGTGGCTGTGGCTCAGGAGGTAGACCAGGCCATCTACTAATCAGATTGAACCATCACCAGCAATCTGTGGTGTGAGTGTTAGGTGTAGAAAAAGGGCTTGAGACATGCTGTATAAAGCGCTTTAAGTGCTCAAGTACAGTTGAAAAGTGGTGCATAAGAACCAGTCCATTTACCATTTGCACAACTAAACTGGCTGAGCCAGGTTCATGTCTGTGCTTAATCACTGTTCCTGTTCTACAGCAGGCAGTATGACAAGAATAACAATGAAGACACAGGAGATACAGATAGTTAGAAATTTAAAAAAAAAGTTTACTTTGAGTCAAAAGTCTGCTGTGCAGGTCAAATAATAGGTTCTTATTTGGAGTTCTTCTGGGTTTTGGACCACAAATTGGCACATAATGTGGTTTCATGACTTTAGTACTTATTTTTTGACTGCCTTGAGTGACTGTGACCTAATCTCTTTTAGAGATAAAGGTTATCAGTTGTTTGTAGAGGTTCACTTCATGCTCTACATAATTCTGAATGGGAAAAAAAATCTCCTGACCCATTTTTGGGCCATTTAAACATGCAGATGATATACAAAAGCTGCAGACATTTTGCCTCGCCTTTCATTCCATCTGATTCAGTTCTCGTTCTCACCTTTGGTAACACTGAGATAAACTTGCTTAACCAGGCTAAAGTGTACAGTCAATCTCTACCCATTTTTTCTGTTAAAAACAAACAAATAAAACAAAGTAAATGTTTGTATTTTTTCTATCCTTTGATCAGTTTGTGGTGCTGTGCTTGAAGGCAGACCTACTTTTTGAGAGATCCAACACACACCGGTGATTGGGTGTTTCCACATTGCTTTCTGGCATTGCTTGTGATTTTCCACTTTGTTTGTAGGCCAAGACACTTTGGGAGATAATCACCGTCTGGTTTGGTGAAATGACTTCTGAGATCCCCTGTGGCCTCCTTTGTGTGGTTACTGGAGTGAAGTACACTGTGTTAAAGGGGCACGCCATCCCAGATGACTTGCATTTCAGTCACTGACCCCGTGCTTGGAAAAGCTGCCAGCTTTGGCTTCGATTGTCACTCTTCACGTATTAAGTTTGTCCACTTTCCTGCCATGCAGTGCGGTCTGCTATGTCTGTGGAACAAATGAGCACAGCACAATGGTGACATTTTAAAGAGAAAGCTTGGCATCTCAGCTCCCTCATCAGGCCTCTAACTGAACATTTACAAGCTTGGTTTATTGTCCTCTCAAATCTAAATGATTTAATTACCCTTACTGCCATTGTGTTTGAGTCATTCCTGCACTTCATTTCACTTTAAGTCTAATTTAACAGCTTGAGGTATGAAACCTCCAAGAAGAGAGCAAATATATTGTTAGGAATCAGACCAGGTCTCGTGTGAGTGTCTCTTTGTGCGCTCGCTGGGATCAGCATAAAAATGCCTCTCCTCCATGGTGCCCTCTGCTGTAACCATGGCTACGCCGACTGGTTTTTCAAGCTGTGCAGCACTTAAGAATGCGAAGCAAACCTACAACACTCTCTCTCCAATGAGGGCAGCCGGCCCACAATGCAACAGTGCAGCCAAGGTTTCACCCAGGCTGGAGCTGGATTAACTCCTTCTGCTCCCGCTGCTGTAGCTCATTTTTAAAGGGCAGTTTTTGCTTTTTTTCAGCCAAAGCTTTGTCTTTAGCAGGCAAGTGCAGCCTCACACACTAAATTCACTTTTTAGCATTTAGGAGTTAAACGGGTGTAATAAATAGATTCTTAATTGGCCTTAACTGTGTAGCACTGAATAGTCCAAGCTTGAATGACACACTGGACCTGAAACAGTTATTCATATATATTTTTTATATCAATACAAGTTACTTTAATAAATTTTTTTGTTATAGAGCCTGACCAATATTGGGATTTTCGGTAGATTACTGATGCATATTTTAAAAGAGTAAAGATGCCGGCTGATAATTTTTGCCTTTTTGTTCATTGAGTAGCTGTTAATGCCACATATTACCACACGGTTGTTTCTTAATTAGTCACTCATTTAAGCTTTAGTTTAGACTTCTTTGTCAGTCGGTGAAAGTGATGATTTGTGACTCCTGTCCATCATCGTTGCAATCCCCAGGCCTAAAAACTGGTAACCAGTTGGGCCTAAGCATAATGAGATGGTTCTTTTTTGTAATCGAAGTCTTTATTTGTTTTTAACATTTCACAACACGAAAAAACAAACAAAACAACCAACAAAACAACAACAGGAAGGAAAAAAAAAAAAAACAATAAAGAAAAGAAAAGACAGCTTTCAATCCCATAGTTAATCCACCTTTATACTTCGGGTCCATTTTCAATACCTGTTAACTAACAGTACACCCGTAAAAAAATAAAAACAAAAAAAAAAAAGGACAGTTAACTCAAATCTTTAAGTCATTCCCTTACTGAGTGCCTACACAAACAAACAGTGCAGCAAGCGTACAACATAACTAAAGACAATTGCCCTGACCAAATAAGTTCCAACCATCTCAGCCAAAAACACGTCCCCACGATTTGTCAAAACCCTCCCTATCATCATTAATCCTAGCCAAGAGTTTTTCATACGACACCATTTTCAGCATAGTTTCTTTCCACCTATTATATTCTGGAGGAGATGGTTCCTTCCATACACTCAGAATAACTCGAGCCGCTGCGATCACCCCCACCTTTATAACCACAAAGTCATATTTTGAAACCCCAGGTAACACCGACCGATCCCCTAATAAGCACAGTCTTGGTGACAGGGGTATCATCAAACCAATCCACCTTCCTATTTTGTCCAACACTTTTTGCCAAAAGGGATAAACTTTCCCACATTCCCAAATAGCATGTATAAATGTCCCTGGATCTGAACTACATTTCCAGCATACATTACTGGGACTAATTCCCATTCTATAAAGTTTGGATGGAGTGAAGTACCACCTGTGTATTAATTTATACTGAGTAAATTTACCCCTGGCCTCCCTTATATACTTATCAGAGAATGACAAAATTCTGCGCCAGTCTTCTTTAGAAATTGCACAACCCAGATCCCTCTGCCATATAATCCTCAAGTTTTCACATATCTCTTTTTTTGGATTGTTAAACAGTTTGTAGAAAACAGCCGCCCTATGTGCTGTACTGGACAATTCTAAAAACTCCACCACCATATTCGAGCTTTGAGCAAATTTTCCTTTGAATGAGATGGTTCTTAAATTAATTGGTGGCACATTCAGATGTAAGTTAGTTCTGCTAGCTACTAAAGTCAGCAAATAATAAATGATATTATCAGCAGAATGAGTCTGGTGTCTCAAGGAGAATTGTGTCTGTTTGTGGAGGCATTTTACTACATAGAGTGAATGATTTTGGGTATGCAACCTGTACAGATGCACTTGTGTGCAGGGGATTTTGATGTAGGTTGGAATTTTAACTTTGCATAAGCAGACAGGGGGACCATGAAGAGGAAATATTGTTAATTAAAAAAAAAAGCTCCAAAAAGCAGCATGAAAGACATAAACAGCAGCTGCAGTGGACAGTTTTCATTGTTTTTAACAGCCATCATCTGTTTTCTGCTACTTGGCCGGCTCGTGGGGACAGCAGTCCACTCAGAGACGCCCAGTCATCTCTTTTCCTGGCCACCTCCTTCAGCTCTTCCATGGGGACACCAAGGTGTTTCCAAGCCAACTTAGAGACACAAACTCTTGATTGTGTCCTGGGTCTGCCACAGTGACTCCTTCCAGTAGGACATGCCGGAAACATTGCACCCAGGAGAGGTCTTTGTCAAATGCCTGAACCACTTCCTTTAGTGGCTCTACTCAGAGTCCCTATTGAATGACTGATCTCCTCTCCTTATCTCTGACACTGAGTACAGACTCCCTTTGAGGGAAGGTCCTTTTTGCCAGTTCTATCTCCAATATCATTCTTTTGGTCACTGCGTCCAGCTTGTAAATCTATAGCTTTGCCTTCTCTCCGATACAGTATCCCTGTCACCAAGATGCCACACCAGTCTGCCTTTCAGTTCCATTCTGATCCGGAGTGGGCATGCACTCTTTTCCAGCTGAGAATCAGTCTCGGAGGTGCAAAGTCTTTCGCAATGAGAGCTCAGCAAAAGGACACATAACAGCAGAAACTCAAACAAGAGTAGCCCACAGACCAGTTATTCCACACATTTTCTTGACACTGCCCCCTGGTGCCAGTAAACAGCTACAACATAGCTTTTTGTAGGACCAGTGTACAGCTTGAAGCAAAGACGGCTGCACCCATGCAGCTCTGTCTCAGAGTATCCCGAGTATGCAGCATTACTCTCTGTTATCTCTTCAGCTTTGTGCAGCTATCATTATCTGACCTTTTACTGTCAATTTACAACAAATTTTCATTTACAGACTGCAGCAGTACTTGAAGCTGGAGCACACCTTTTATTACTCATATATTTAGTTGTTCGAGCCATTGCAATCAAATGCTAATATTTCTTACACATGAATTCTTATACATTAGTGAATTAGTTAAAAGAGAGACTTGGTAGTAAAATCCATTTATTCATGGTTTCTCCTTTTCAAAGCAAAAATCGAAACAAGTTTTGAGCAAAGAGTTCTGTGCTACCAAAATGAGTTGATAAAGCACACCTCCGTAGACCACAGAAGTGTGATAGAAATACGCAGCAGATAACTTCCACATTGTTTTCTCAATTCCACAGGCATGTGTCAGGGTCAGCTGGAGCGAAATTCCAGTTCAGGGAGTATAGTTTCATAGTTTCATAGTTTCATAGTTTCGTTGGCAGGTGTGCGGCTGCTTTTTCAGATCATCACATTATGGGCCTCTCCATTGTGTCGAAAGACAGGCATTTGTTCCGTTTTTTTTTCTGGCACTACAAGTAGCCTGCCACACCCCAGATTCATTCCTCCTACTTCGTTACTGAAATCCATGCTAAGAGGATTATTCTGACTCAGAATGAATGAAATGAGATCCAAATGAGATTGTTCAGTGTATTTCTATAGCTTTATGATATGTAAACTGTCTGTATTCTTATAATAAATGGGGCTAGAATTGAGAGTCACAAATGTACTCCAAGCTGCCTTCAGTTTGGTTGTTTAGTCCAAAATAAAATAATGTGACATAAAAAGTGAGTTTTTTACATTTGAAAAACTATAAGTAGAGATTTTAGCATAAATTCGAGAAAAGTGAAACGATGACTTGCTTCTCAGTTGCTGATTACTTGTCTATTAATCTACTAACCGCTGGAGCTGAAGTATTAATAACAACTGATAAGAATGCACATTATTCCAAGGAAAGTGCTGGAAACATTACTTAAATTATATTAAAATAAATTTTATTGGAGTAATCACTCAAGCTACTTAAAAAGTCTAATTTTATTAAGATCTTTGTCATTGTAGGTCAGTATTTTGAGCTTGGAACAGAATGAAAGAGACACTTGTCTAAGGATGAAAGTGCTAAACCTTTCAATACCGTGTAAACCAGCAATAAAACCTCAGGACGAGACCTGAAACCAGTATGAAGACAATAAAAACTGGGTGTGATGTAGTATTTTATTTCGTCATCATGCTCTGTGCAAGTCCATTTTTTTTAAAGAGGCGGAGGTGTAAATACTGATGTTTTTTTAGGCCATCTAGATAACAAAACAGTTCATACAAGAGAAGACCAAGAGCAATCAGTTTTTTACAGTGTGAAAAAAGAAAGCTGTGGTTAATTATGTACAACATTTTTGGTGGAAAAATGCACTCGTACTTAGCAGACAATTCAGGTTTTTCTGTTTAAAACACTGTATTGGCACCATTATCTATCTCAGTGGAAACATGCAGGAAGGTCACACTATATCAGAAAATGATTATTATTATGTCCCAGTGGACATCCACATTATCCCATATATTTCACATTTATTTTCTTGTGCTTTCTCCTTCAGACTGACCCCTAAGATTGGCTTCCCCTGGAGTGAAATCAGAAACATTTCTTTCAATGATAAGAAATTCATCATCAAGCCTATTGACAAGAAATCTCCGGTGAGAAATCTCATCTAAGCAATCACATACAAACACACACCTCTTCTTTCAAAGGTCCTATTTTTCTATGTAATTTCCCTTACTTAAAGCATTCTTTGTCTTTAATATCAGGCTTTTCAGGGCGTATTGGGTTACAGTGTGTTTCTGTATTTAAGCTCGCTGCTTCCATTTTGCCTGTGGTATCATGTTTCTCTGCAGCGGAGGGGGAAACCATTAGGCATATCTCCCATTACAATCGAGCATAAAGAATAGCCAGAGCTGCTTTCTAGGCAGCACTGTTAGTGATTGACTGCAGACACACACAAAAAAGCAAGTGGTATAAACCTTATCTGTGCACTTCAGGCTGCTCTGCCTTTTACTACGAGTGGAGGTTGTTTTGTTTTTTTTAGCACCAGTATTCATTATTCAGCCCAGTGTCTGTTCTGTTTTCTCCTTATCGTTCTTATTGTTTGATTCTTTTCCCAAATTCAGGACTTTGTGTTTTACGCCCCGAGACTGCGCATAAACAAGCGCATCCTGCACCTGTGCATGGGCAACCACGAGCTGTACATGCGTCGCCGTAAACCCGACACAATTGAGGTGCAGCAGATGAAGGCCCAGGCCAAAGAGGAGAAACACCAGAAGCAGATGGAGAGGTACGCAGATTGTGGAGATGAGTGTAATTTAAGAAGTAGTTTCACACTTAAAAATTATTGTGTAACTGTTGTCTTAAGAACATAAGTAAGAACATAAACCCTCTAGACTATTATGGTTTTACCCTCGTGCCATTCACTGAGATTTTGATAAGAGCTGATGTGTTTTCACTGAGTCAGCTGTGAATAAAATGAGCAATCAACCACAACATTAGAACACGTCATTGCTGCAGCTGCTACTAACACCCCTTATCAGTTATTATTTTCACAGTAACTTGATTGATTTTTATTTAGAGGTCAGGGAGGAAAGAAAAGGGTGCACAGAAAATATTAGAGGTTTGATATAATAACTACAAAAAAGGTGAAGTGTAGGAAATGTACTTTCTGTGTTCACTGAGCTGAATGGATGTTGACCCTGATCTCAACAGCAGCTGTCAGCTCACTGTCTGTCCCACACAGCTGTTCAAACACAGACAACCATGAACAGACAACAACAGTGAATACCAGAGAGAGAGACATCAGATCACCAGTTCAGGCTCGCGCATAGTAGCCCGCAGTCTGTCCAGTAATCGGGTTGACTGGTGTTCAAACATAATTACCAGATGGTTTACGATGAGTCCCTTATGAAACTTTATTTAAAAGGGACGTGAAACGCTACACAAAGGCTAACTTAATTCAGTTATCCCTGCTCTCAAAAACTGACATAGATGTAACACTGTCTGTGAAACTGAATTTAAGAAATAAATGCTTAAAGTTTTAAAACCATGTTTAGCGCCATCTGTCTGTGCGGAGCGTGATGTCATGTGGTTGGTTGCGGTAATAGCTAACATAAACTAATGTAAGTCTATTTAGTGAGAATCAATAACTCAGTTGAAAATAATGACACTAAAACTAAATACCTTACTAAGTACTCATTTATAAAGTGCTTTACAAACCCAAATATTATGGCTAACAGCTGGATTTTCCTGTTTGAGTGCAGCTAGCCAAACAGCGAGCAGCCAATTACTGCTAAAGAGACAGACAGTGGAAATTGAAACTATTGGCTCAGTTTCTTAACATAGAACTCATTGTTCTATTTAGGGCAACACAACTGCGATCCCCTAGTTTTAGTGTCGTTATTTTCCTCGGTATTATCGATTCTATCATTAGTTAGCTAACAATAACTAATGTAAATCTATTGCAACCAGCCAATCACATGACGTCACGCTAAAAGAAAATGGCGCTAAACTTTAAGCACTTATTTCTTAAATCCAGCTTCACAGACAGTGTTACATCTATGCCAGTTTTTGAGAGCAGTGATCAATTGTGTATATTAGCTTTGATGTGTGTAGCATTTCATGTCCCGTTTAAACATTAACAAACCCAGAGAGATATCAGGTTTTTTTCTGCAGCAGGAGACATGAGCAGGATGCGAAGAGAGTCAAATGAAGTTTAACTAAGAATAGAGAATAGAGAGATGAATAACTTATCCCAAATTTGAGAAAATGAACCGTTCAGTTTTTTAGATTAAGGCAGATTGACATAAAGTTTTCTGAGAGACAAACAAAGTCCGGCTGTGGAGTATTTTAAAATTATAGTGGATTCCAAGAGTTTGTAAGAGACTAAAATTAATCATAACCCAGTATATAAAAGTTAATTGCTAAGTTACTAATGAATTATTTGGACATTTAGTGGACAAACAATTAGTTAAAAAATTAACTGAAGCCAATAATTTCATTGCTGTGAGTAAAATTCTTGGTTACTGAGGGCTCTGCTCACATCCTTCTATCAGCTGATTTCACGCCAGCTTTTTATAGCTCTCATAAACCCTGAAGTCATTCAGTTTGCCAAGTCTTTGTGAGTGTCATGCAACTTAAAATCACAAGACTTCACCTGTATAATATGACTGCGTGAAAAAAATCATATTTAAATGTCTTGTTGTTTTCACTAGCTCTTATAGAGCAGTTTTTGCAAACATGCACCAAATGCCACGTTTGTGTGTGTGCCTTTTGCAGTAACCATGTATCAACTACATCAGTTCTGTTTGTGTCCTCACGGCTGCTTTCTGTTATCTGCAGAGCCCAGCTGGAGAATGAGAAGAAGAAGAGAGAGGCCATTGAGAAAGAGAAGGAGCAGATGGAGCAAGAGAAGCAGGACCTGATGATGAGGCTCTACCAGTTTGAGGAGAAGACCAAGAAGGCAGAGAAAGGTGAGGCGAGGGGAAAGATGTATCTGAGTGTGTGTGTGAAAATATTTGGAATATGTGTGTATGTGTTGTTATGCAGGTTGGTAACAATAGGTCATTAGGATATGCATTCAGTTTACTTGTTGTGTAAATTAAATGATTAATCAAAGGCAACCCCCTGCCCGCAAAATAACACTAAAAGCAGCATGGCATGAAGCACAGTTATTAGTAGTCATTGTCTTTTTGATTACATATGGCTCTGTATTCAAAACAGAGGAACAAAAACTACATCTTGGAATGGACTCTCTGCTTTTTTGTCATAAACAAAAGACAAAACAATTTGATTGACTTACGGAAGCAGTCTGGTTGTAAATTAACTCTGATTTCCAGTGTTTGTTGTTAAATGATTTAAATTCCAGCTGATCAAACACCTGGAGCATTATAAATAAGAAAGCATTCACGCAGTCATGGTGCAGAGCTTTGTTGGTATTCAGGAAACATGTTTGACATCTGACAGGTTTACTTTTTATTGAACTTCCTTATTAAGAGACTGCTGTGAGGTGGTGGTCTCAGTTAATAGTAACAAATATACAGATATATACTGCTGCTCTGTTAGCTTATAAGATAATGAAAAAAATAACATATGAACATAAATATCTACACGTTTAGATAAAGTATTTGTGTCATATTATATTTTCTTTCCCCCTCTTTTTGCATGTTAGATTTGCAAGACCAGGTGCAGAGAGCCATGATGCTGGAGCAGGAGCGCAGGAGAGCAGAGGAGGAGGCAGCTCGTCTGGAGGCAGAGCGTCAGGCTGCCCTGCTGGCTAAAGAGGAGCTGGCCCGCCACTCTGAGCAACAGAAGAAGAGTCAGGAGCAGCTGGTCAGTGTTTTAAATCAGTCTTTTGTGATTTTTCCTTTATTTTCCTCTCATTTCAATACTGTTACATAGGTGGATGCTCATGATAAGCATCCAGACAAAAGCATTTTGTAGTGTCTAGCTGGTCCACACCGCTAACAGCCCCTCAGAACCACCTGCAAGACTGTGCTTCAGTTCAACTGTCCTGACACGAAAAGCTGTGGTTCCTACTCCACATTCAGGCACCAGACACAGTTTTATTAGACACCTGCTGTGACGCCCTCTTTACTTAAACCCCATTAAGGCATTTGTAATGGATTAAGTCCATGTGCAGCTTCCGCTCACAGAAGACGTGTGAGAGCATTGATACGAACTTGTTTGAACCCACGTATCTCATTAACGATAGTGTTTTCACTAACTTCATTTTCCAGTCGAGCACCTTTCACATAATTTCATGGCTTGCTGGAGGCAGCCTACACCCACTGAACAGCTAGAGAAGGCGTGCCGTTTAATGCTGAGCAGGGTATACTTCAGTGTGGTGAAAGACAAGCCGTTGACATTGTTGTAGTTGTGAGAAGGAATGTACCACAACACCCAGAGAGGCTACACGGTCTGGTTAGGTTTAATTAAGATGCCTCCTCACAGTGACAGCTGCTTCCTGTTTCATTATTTCTTTTTTTAATGATGCCGGCAGTTTGCAATAATCCAAAAATGAACTATTACAGTTTTTACACTGGTTTCCTATCATATTTTCTGAATTAGTAATCAAATGTAGTTTTAAATCTACCTGTTTTCTTTGTGACTCTTTAGAATTTTTTAATATATATATTTTATATTTTTGTAATGCATACTGAGGCTTAAAGCTAAAAATATCAAACAAGTGAAAGATCAGAGGAAGGTTTAAACTAACATTAAAATTAATTCTTACAGAAAATTTAAAATCTGATTAACAAAGTTTCTTTATTTTTGGGAGGAGAAGTAAAAACATAACAGGGAAAAAAGGTCATTTAATATGACACTTATAATAAATCAAGCTGCCTATATTTATTTTTGGAAACTCTTTGAAATGCTTTGAAACAATTGTGGTCTGTTAGGTTAGTTTCTCATTAGAAGGAGAAGGTTCTAGTCTCTTGAAGTGTAGGCATAGAAGTAGTATAGTGGTAGTATAAGACAACAGACATGAGCAAAATGAGATGTATTTTTTCTGGATGCTACAAAAGTCTTTATTTGCCATTCTGTATAAAATAATATGTTACTCTTATTTCTTGTTTTCTTTTGTGTGTGTGTGTGTGTGTGTGTGTGTGTGTGTGTGTGTGTGTGTGTGTGTGTGTGTGTGTGTGTGTCAGGCTGCTGAGCTGGCAGAGCACACAGCAAAGATCAGCCTGCTCGAGGAGGCTAAGAAACGCAAGGAGGAGGAGGCCAACTCATGGCAGCTCAGGGTGAGAGCTTTAATGTGACCACAGTGCCGTTTACTCAGGCTCACTCAGCTGTTTCTGTCTGAAACAAGGACTGAATTAAATTATTGCCTACCTTATATTTGCAGTTAGAAATTCTATAGCGTTGATTTTGAGCTGACTGACCTTCTCTGTCATCACCAGGCCCGTGAGGCCCAGGACGATCTGATTAAAACCAAGGAGGAGCTGAACAATGTGATGACGACGCCTCTGCCGCCACCACCTCCTCCCATGTACGACCACCTCATGGATGACAACAGTGACGACAACACCAGCATGCACAGCGCCGACCTGCACGTGGAAGGCATCAACGACCACCGCAACGAGGAGGATCGCCTGACTGAGGCCGAGAAGAACGAGCGCGTCCAGAAACAGCTGAAGGTGAAAACTAGCACCTCACACAGTCAGTCATTGGCGAGCGTGATGGCACATTAACACCTTTATCTGAGGTTATCAGCTGTGTTAAGAATAGAACACAAAAACAGTGCTGCGTGTGTGGTTCCTGCAATTCAGTTAAATAATCAGGAAGAATTACCTGCTTTCATGCTTATCTGTTACTGTGTTACCCAACATTAGGGTAGAAGATCTGTACAGACAGATTTAGAAATAGAACTTCCTCCTCAGGTAATCTTAGTCCGAATTAGCTGACAGCTTGAAACAAGTCTAGACAGAGAAGAGTTTAACTGGAACAAACAGTTTGGCTGTGAAAGCACAGAAGGGCCTGGTGTTATTGAATGCATCAGAGTTCTCATTGAAGCCTTGATCTAACTTAAACACTATTAACACCAAAGCAATTTTTGCAGTCCATAAGACTAGAATAGCACTACATTCTGTAAAAGCCAGTTCACAGCTGTAGTTTCTGTTAAAATTGAAAGATTACAAGTTTCACCGCATTCATCCTGTTATCACTTCTCTTTCGACCTTCACGTAGAACCAAAGCTGTTGAGCTCTGGCTCGATTATCTATACTAGACTATAACATCAGGAAGTTGAAATCAGCGGTACCTTTGAATGTTTGAACTTGATGTTGGAGACCAGCTCAGTCACCTGATCGCCCTGTATCCTATCTCAAAGCTGCGTTCAGAAATGAGGGGCGTTTATGCAGGAAGCGAACTGCTCATCACGCATCGCTTTGACAGTTGGTCGCTAGCAGACGATTTGGGCTCTGGTTGTCAAGGCATTTACCACGCCATACTATATAACAGTTAACAGCATCTTTTGTTTCACTCACATCAATATTAACTAAGTGCTCATCTAGAAGTTGCAAAAACTTCACATGGCCAGAGGTTATTTCACTCGTCATTGCTTCAAGTTGCTAGATATGTCATTGACTTTCTGTTATCGCCGATTGCCCAGTTGATTGTCGCTTCCTGTGTGGAGAGCAAAAACTTTACTGCTCACTACTTTATATAAAGTCAGCTCTCAGTTTCCTGCCACAGAAACTGCCGCAGACCAATATATATTTTCTGTTTCTAATAGTCATATTGTTTTTAATGGGAAAACTACAAGAGTTTGGAAGAAAATTTTGAATCTGCTGAGAAATTTTTCCAAATCTCTTGCAGATGCATGGAAATGTATTTGATTTTTGAGCCAAGTTTAACTTACAGGAGATAACGGTGTAAAATTCTCAGGGCTGAAGAATATATTCAAGCCCTTTTTTCATTTTTTTAATGGACCAATCTAGAAGTGATCAAGCAAACTGTAGTGATTTTACAGGAACGTCGTCACAGCCTGTTTTCAGCCATGAACTTCAGAAAGTGTCAGGAGAATCAGATCAGGACAAGCCGTCCTTTCTCACACGTGTCAAACAGCAGGAGACAGCTTGGACAAATGATCACTGCTGGAAACACTGTATGCAATTTAGGCTACATCGTCACATACACTGGTGTTTTTATAAAGAAAAGAAAAAAAAACAAAAAATGTTTATCGCTAAAGCAACACACATTGATAGAACTCTTGATAGAACTCTAATCATACAGAGATGTTGATGTCTCACGGCAAAAAAAAAGAGGGAAAAATGTTTGTCGTCCTCATCCACGTGTAAATGCAGAAACTGAGTTTCCAAACTACTGTTTTGTGTAGGAGGTGCCAAACATGATGTGCATTTGCTAGATGGAAGGTTAAAGACTGATTAACACATATGTCTTTGTGGGGTATAAAGTTCGAGGCTATAGTGAGCTAAAATGGACACGGTGACTCATTCATGGAACTGTATAAGAGGCGGCATTGTTGGTTTTTGCCCTCAGATCTCATTCTTCTTCCTTTCCTCCACCCTCAGGCCCTGACCTCAGAGCTGGCTCAGGCACGTGATGAATCCAAGAATACCGCCAACGACCTCCTCCACAGTGAGAACGTGCGAGCTGGCCGAGACAAATACAAGACTCTGCGACAGATCAGGCAGGGCAACACCAAGCAGAGGATCGATGAGTTCGAAGCCTTATAAGGAGCCCTCGGAAAACGTACCCTTTCTGAATGGTCACTACATATCTCACTCTTCGACTGCCAGATCAACACACAACCATACCCGGACATGTTTAACACACTGCTGCAGACTGAATTGAAGCAGTATAAGCAGAGCAGAAGCATCACTACAGAGAGCAAGAAACTCCTGTTATGTGTGCCCTGCTGGATGCAGGGCTTTGCAAACCCTCTGAAGAAATATTAGTGCCAAAAACTTTCCCTTTTGTCTCTACTTAGTGTTTCATTTCCCGTTTGTGTATTTAATTGTGTAATTTGAGCAATTCAGACCAAAAATAGTCATCTGTTTTTAGAGGTGGGATGGAGTGGGGGATTAGCCAAATTATTTTAGTATTTTATGATGCGCACAGAGAGAAAATAGTACAAGCTTTGCTTATTTTTGATGGAGGACCGTTTGTTGTTCATGGCGACCACTCAGAAAGGGGGAACGAGCAGAAAAATAGTTTTTATTTTCCATCATATTTGAACACTTCCATTTATGTTTAATATTGCTATTCTGTAGGTTAAAAAAATTAATCCCTAGTTGGATATTTATATATGGGACATTTAAAAAGGGTATTTCATTTTGGTTTGTATATTTTTGCTATCTTCTGATAACAAAACATTCAATATGTTTTAAAGATTTTATATATTGACCAAACAACAACGGTCTTATGTTCCATATGTTTTCCTTTAGATCAATAAATTAAAGAAATATTCATTGTAAATTATTATTTTTTACCGTAGGAAATATATTCAGCTGCATGCTATTAAAATCACGTCAGAAGATCTCTAGCTATCTAGGTACTTTTATCATTATCATTATTATTATTAATAACATTATTATTATTGTTTTTTTGCCATGCAGTTCACAGAACAGCGATGCATCTTTTTCTTGAGAGCAGGTTTAATATTTCTGTTTCTGCCTGTTCCGTGTCATGTCACTGAAGAGTGAGAAACGAACATTTTCACACTCTAAAGTGGCCTTTGGTCGCCCCTCTGCAGGGGTCAGTCCCAGACAGCCGCTCGACACGTCTCAGCCAAGGTGCTTAGTCACCCAAAAAACAAAAAACAACAACAATAAGATGCAATTCTGAAAACCTTTGGGGTTTTTTTTTTGTTTGTGTTACATCTCCAGAGTTTCATGGACTGACCCAGATTGAATAAAACCAAGTCTCATGTTCTCCTTTCTGGACATTTATTAGTATTTACTGACTCACAGCTCTGCTGGACTTTGTATATGAACAGGATTTTATATTGAGGTGTTTAAGAATTTGGCAATTAAAAAAAAAAGATTACATGTCTGTGTGTACTTTGTAAAATATATATTTCAAAGTAAGTAGACACTTCTGTCCTCATTCTTTCTGGACCGGGATGTTTTAATGGGTTTGCCTTATGCCTCTGAGTCTTAGCCTTGCTAGCCCATGTGGGTTTAACCATGTAAAGCCAAGTGTATCATATCTGATACAAATTAAAACTCATATATGCAAATTAATATAAATATATATATTTGTCAGGAGGTTCAATAAAATCAATTTTCAAAAAATATTAGAATTTTCTGGTCATTCTGTCATTGTTCTGGGTTTACAGTGTTAAAGACAGACCAGGATGACAGGATGGATTGCTTTGGAGGTTGTATCAATTTTCATGTTCTCCCAAACAACGACTGCTGGGCGCTGATGATAATAGCTTTGTCAGGCGTTGGCATTACAAAGCCAAACTGTATGAAAAGGTAGTCCAAAGACTTGGGACTGGTTCTGGCTTGGGATGTTGTGAGATTGATGTTTGTGTTTTTGAATAAAAGAAGTCACCAGATGTTCAATGAATTGAAAATGAAACGTGATGCAGAAATTTCCTTTCAAGATGAGCTCTAAAATGAAGTCAGACACGCTAAATGCTTCCCAAAAAGTAGAGCTTTATATTTATAATATCAGCATGTCAGGACTCCCTCACGTTGTTTTGATTCATATTCAGATACTTTTATTTTTACAAAAGCAATTCAGTGTGACAGAAAAATAAATAAAATGACAAAAAACGAAAACAGACATGCACGTGGAAGCTGATCGACTTATTATCTGACAGCTATACTACACATACACTGTAAATAGTTGAATGCTAAATGAGCGTCTTAAAGTGCTGGATGTAAACAAAAATAA
This sequence comes from Maylandia zebra, assembly GCF_041146795.1. NCBI lineage: Eukaryota > Metazoa > Chordata > Actinopteri > Cichliformes > Cichlidae > Maylandia > Maylandia zebra. The sequence goes on from NC_135181.1 coordinate 14,821,011, forward strand.
ATAAATAAATAAATAAATAAATACAATGAGTCTGTAAGCGGCCTGTGCCGCTGCTGGCTTCAATTTCTCCACCTGTTGACGCAGGCGAGCTGACGTCACGCTTAACCTGGTGAGCCTCCAGTTGCCATGGTGAGCCGGGAGAACGCGGAGTCAACAGAATTCCAGGTCAGTGACATCACTGCCCCCAGCACAGAAACCGCCTTATTCCTTCTCTTCTTCTGCTGCTGCTTTCACACGCCGCGTCCACAGAGACAAGAAACGTGTCTTTGTACTCGAAGAGCCGCTGTGTGGTGTGTCTGTGCGTGTGTGTCTGAAGCGACTCAAACTGCTTCCGCTCCACCGCCGGGTGTGGCTCCAGATTTCATTTGTCAGTAACGTTAGCTTAGCGTCTCTTCCACTAATTTTATTTGCATGGACGTTTTGTTGCTGCTCTCCTCTGACAGAAGAACATGGGCATTAACGAGGAAAATGGGTCTGAACGGATCGACGAATGTCAGCAGAGAGGCCTTGAACGGAAGTGGCATCACTTTAACTGTTTAACATTTATAAAGCAATAAAATTGTACGTGCTAGCCGTCTGCAACTATGAAGCATCCACAAGCAGTTAATAAACAAATATGTCGGTATGTTAGGTACAACCTCCATCAGGAAGCTGGCTTATCCAATCTTTCTTTAGCTTAAAACTGCAGCACAGGATATTATAAAGTAATTATTAAACAGACTTGGAGCCCATGGTTATAGACTGTAACTTGATTTTTTCAAGTTTCAAGGTGCTTAGCAGATGAAAAAAAAAAAGAAACAGAAAGCTAAATAAATATAACAAGCATAAATAATGTTTCTATAAAGCAATTGATTTTTTTTATAGTCTGTTCTATAATGCAAAAAAATATTAATTAATCACAACTGCTTTGCTTGAGGTGGTGTATACATTCATAACGATTGTAGATGCTTCACAGGCGGCATTAAAGTGTTTCCACAGAGGATGTTCAGAAGTGGATCTCTGCTGTTATTGTTCCATTCAAGTCCCCATTATGGTGCCTCAGAGAGGCAGGAGGTGCTTTGATCCCACAGAGTGACGTCCTGGACGAGCAGCAGTGGAGGACTTCAGTCTCCCTCTTTTTTTTTTGAAATGGGCGTCTTGTGGATGAGCTCTCTGCTGGCTCCCAGTCAGACGCCTAAATGAGACACGTACATACACAAACACACGAGTTATGTAAACACTCCCTCATGCTTGTTGAACAATGTTGAACAATTACACTTGCGTTCAAAAAGTCACACACCAGAACACACATAGCACACCTGAGGCCTGCTCACACAAGGAGACACACAGGGCCACAATGACGTGTATTTACACTCTGAGTCATGTTTACACTAATGGGAAGGTGTGAAGGACGGTTAGTGGATCATTGCTATGTGGCCCAGTTTGCCTTAAAGGACAACACAAGGTATCCAAAACAGATCCTCTCCTGACCCCTAGTGCCAAAATGAATGCACCTAAAAGGTTAAGGCTCTTGAAATGTGCCTTTAAAAATTATATTAAACTCAATTACAGCTCACTTAAATAAAAAAATAATTTTTTTTACTTATTTTATTTCATTTTTATTAGTAGACCCTGACCAGCCTTTTCTGAAAAGTGTTGATGACGTTCTCTTAAAATAGTGGTTTTCATAGCTCGCACCTCAGCCCACTTGATAACCACACCAGAAAACCACCTGGAGGATTTCGAACAACATGATATCACTAGCAAATAAAGTAACCTTTAGTCAGAAGAAAACTTTTATTTCAATATTAAATCATTTATATTTGACATATATTAAAATATTTGTTCTGGGGACACTGGCAGAGATGAGTGTAGGTGTAAGTGGGTTGCAAAGTGGTTTGCAGGCCAAAGCAGCTTTAATATTGCCCTATATGATTTAATTTGCCAATTTAAATGAATAAAAAGGTATCAGGTGACCCAGATCAGCTGATCTGATAGGTTTACGCTTGTGCTCGACTATGTGACCTCAAACTCACGTACATACACCTTGTAAATTACAGCTTTCAGAATCACTGTCCCACTTGTACTACACCACCTACTACATATGAACTAAAAAACACATGAACTACACAAGCCTGACGAAAACAAAGCGCTAGACAGACGTTTAAGCAAGCTACAAACTCACCATGACTCCGGCCAGCGGTTCTCCTCACTCCTGATCACCTCCGTTTTGTCTTTCAGGCTGAAGGACACAGGAAGGAGATTTTATAGAAAACCACTTCCATATCAGCCATACAGGCAAAAGTCTTCAGCAATAATAAACAAATCTTTTCTGCCGTGCTCCATTTTACCTTCGGACACAGTGGATACCAGTTAAAGCACTGGAATGCCTTGTCTTCAAATCTCCAGCCGTCCAGAGGGATGAGGACTTCACCAAGAAAAACTTTCCTTTTCAGGGTACCTGAATGCCACACAGTCGCCTGTAGCCTCTTTCCAATGAGCATGTTGCGCTGTATGCCATACTGTGAAAAACATTTAAATTTTAGTGAATGCTGTTTACGTTCACAACATTTATTTAAATGTTTTCTTTAAACACTGATTAAGCACATGAGTTTATGGTCTCAGGGCCTAGTTTTGAGTGTTATAGAGCAGCGGATGATATTATTTTTGTAAAATTGAATCAGAGTCAGAAAGGGAGTTAGCCGGGGTACCATGGAGTGTCCCCCAGTTTTAAGTTCTTGCTCTTTATTTCTGGCTTTAAAACACCCAGATGACTGTAGTGAAAAGGCTCAGCTCAAGTCTTCACAGCAGGACTTTACATCAATTACTGAGCGACGTCACAGTGGCTATATCCATCTTTTATATACAGACTATGATGGCATCTCAGAGTAGATCATATTTTTGATGCACCAGATAAAAAACTTTCAAAGGAAGAATTTACTGCCCATGAAATCAATAATTTTGTTTCTATAAGTCATGAGCATGCATATGTGCATGCTGCAAGTTTTATTAAACTGATGACACATAGAGACATCCAAAAATAGCTGAAGAGGTTCTTTGTTTTTACCTTCAAAACTTCATTGTAAACCGGATCAGTCGTGTTCTTCTTCACTGACGTCTTCAGTTTGCAGCTCTTGTCCGGCAGCACGTAGATTTTCACGTATCTGTGCAGCAGAATACAAAATAAAAAAATGCTGTTGAAGCTTTGATGGAAAATCACAGGAAATGCGCTCTGCCTCTTTGTGTTGCACAGAGTGACATCAAACGTGTCCTTACGGGTGACACTTCCTCTTCTTGCTGTCTCCGTAGGACAGGTTTCTGCAGGTGCCGACTGTGATCTCCAGACGGGAGGTGTTGGTGTTGAAGGCCAGAGCCAGCTCCAGTTCTCCGGTCACAGAAACGCTCTCAAAGCCCAACTCTGTGCTGGTGCTGCTGCAGCTGCCCTGAGGGAGCCAAATACAGGTTATAGCATCAATTTTACACTTCAGAGGAAAAGGATGAGAGAGGTGTGAGAGAGGATAATTATAAGAGGGGATTTTGTGATCAGGGCTGTTACTTTTGAATATTTTAACCACCGGATGTTGTTTGGGGATTTTATTCAATTTTTTTTTTTTTTAATGAAAATCAGCTGTGACTTACTCTCTTCCCTTCAGAGTACTCAGAACCGAATGAAGTCTCGTCCTCTGCCCCGGTGGAGGAGCCCTCCTGGTCGCTGTCTTTGCTTTTCTTGAACAGGTTTGGAAGACTTGGGACTTTGAAGAGCTGCACAAAGAAAGAAAGTCGTTTTCTTTACTCTGCTTTTGAACTTTTTTATATGATATAAAACTAGAAAACATCAAGGAGCAGTTTAGGCACAAAAAGCAAAAAGTCGCACTCTCTCTCAGATTTGAGGTTGCTGATGTTATTCCCTGTCATCACCAGCAGGTGCTGCTAAAGGCCCTGAATCAGTTCCCCGTTTTATCTGTGATTTCCCGCTTCCACTCTCAGGCCCAAATATGTGCTCTGCAAAAACACTTTCACTTGCAGCAGAAGCAGCGCTACCACCACAAACTCGACTTGAGTTCAGTGACTGATGCTTTCGACCTACCGTGCTCGATTTGTTTATGTCTGTGTCTGACAGGCTCTTTTGGGTGGAGTGGGTAAAGCTCGAGCCTCTCCATCTGTTGTCGACCTTCAGCAGATCTTCACGGACGTCGTTTTGAGAATTGGAAATCTCTGCAAAGGGAAATGTAAGAAAAGCACAACCCAGTAAATGCCTGTTTACTGGAAAACAAATTTAACGAAGAGGTGCATCCTGTGCTCGGACAAACAACGCTGCTCAAAGAGCTGTGCATGCGTGGTGGTGTTATCTCCTGCATCATCTAAAGCCTCTTTTGCTGATGCAGTAGGTGTCATGAGCTCACGAGGCTTTTTTTTTCTTCTAAATTATCTCTGGTGAATTTCCTTTGTGGTTATTACTGTGCGTATATTGAGCTCATGATCAGAGTGTGTTTGATAACATCCACAGGAAGTGATGCTACTAATTTCGAAGCAACAATTTCTCACAACTGCACACTGAGAGTATCTGTTGTGTGTTGCACTTTCTGTTATTAAGAAGTAAAGAATTACTGAGCCTGGCAATGCTGACCGCTGGGCCGAGGTTGAACAACGACTTACTTTTAATGTGACTCGTGAAGGAAACCATTAGATTTTCCACAGATTTGGTGAAAGGCTTTGAGTTTTTCCAATCCTGCAGATCAAAAAAAGTAATAATGATTAATCACTTTATACATGTTTCATTTTAACTTGTAAAAAAAATGGGAAAAGAAAATAATACTTTACCCCAGATCTGCTCAGGAAGTGATAATCCAAGTGAGGTGGAGGAGTGGGAGGCACAATGGATATATGACTGCGAAGATACACGAGTCAAAAAATGTAATTTTACAACCACATCGGGACAGAGACTTAACCTGATGTAGAAAAATAAACACTTAGAAGGTAAATAATACCTCAGCACATTGTAGGTCTTCAGTAGATTCTCCCCAACCGTCTCATATTTGTCTGAAAGGACATCAGGAAGGAACAGAAAACCATTTAAATATCCTTAATAGTTAAGTGTTATGATGCCTAGCCACACTATGAACTGAACACATAAAGCCAGCAACATAAAACAACTGCGTTCATTCATATTTTATGAGTCAGTGTAGCTGAACAAGCGTGCATTAATATTGAATAATGATTTATATTTAAAAAAGGAAAAGCAGCTGTGTATGCAGCATGCAAGCGATCCTCTATACTTATTTACAGCTGCTGCCAGTTTAATGTCTACAAGTTCAGAACATATGATAACCATGAGAATATTTTAATCTCTCCCTTTTTAAATTAATGTTCTCAGGATTGTAACTCAAGGAGGCGACCTGTGCTGTTTACTGAACATCAGAGCTGTGAGCTCTAACTTGTGATTGACGGTCATGTTAAACTCTATCTGGAGGGTTGCTGTCGGACGAGCAGACTCTATCTCTATCAGTTGCAAAGGCAGCAAGTGTACTCATAACTTCCTTAGTCTCTTAGGGATGTGAGACAGCAGTCCCAGTTCAGAATTGCAAGCCAACAAGTTGGAGTAAGAAGCTGCAGGTTGGGTCAGTGATCATTCCTGTGTTTGATACTCAATAATAATGTTATTAGGAGTTTTGGTGACTCCTCTGGGCCCTTTTTTATTTCTCTTTTATTTGGTTAGCTTTAGTTTTATGTTGAAACGACAGTGTTCTGGAGTGTAATGAAATAATGCCGAACAGTATCGTGGCATCTCTGCTGCTCTGACACTCAAACTGAATTTCGGATTTGATTGTTGTTTGCCCTGCACACTGTCTGAAGATGTAGCGCTAAAAATCAGAGATAAAAAAAATTCTTTAGCAGAGGATGTGCAGACCAGAGATGGGGGAAGTTACCCCCACACCCTGCAAATCACACCCTATGTGTATGCATGCAGTTTGGGTTTTGCATACAAACCTGTGGTGACTGGAAATTTCTTTGACTTTTCTTCTAGAAACCATTCTCCGGACTTGATTTTTACATCCCTGTGAAGAGGAAGAGCGCCGTGATGAGCAGGTAGAAATGACAAGACGGCCACAATCAATAAAACTACAACTGCAACATCTTCATTTCTCTTTTGAATTTAGCTTTAGTTTGACAAATGTATCTTCGTTCTTTCACAGATAATTAAAGTAGTAAAAGAACAGTTACATCCTTTTCTGAAAGACAAGGCGTAGGTTTCGGAGAAAAACATGCCCCCTCAGTATTCAGAACAAATCATCTATAAATGTGGACACATTTTTACACATGTAAAATACCCACACTGAAAATGAAGAGGCCAAAAATACGTGTAGGAAATACACCTAATCTAAATTTCACTTTTCAGAGATGCTATCTGCATATTTCAAATGTTTATGACAGAGTCCATATAGGGGAAGGGAAGGGGAAGTTTTAAAGAAGCGACAGGATGTGTTAAAATATCTCGTCCCATCTTAACAAGCTAATTAGCGTCACAGCTATTTTAAATAGGACTTGGGACACTTTAAAAGTTATTAGAATAGTTTGTGGTTGATTACCAAACAGCTGGAATGTTGATGATTAATTAAAACAGCGACACTTGACCTGAAACTCATGTTAAAGTTGTAGATTTAATGTAGGTATCAATCAGTCTGAGCGCAGACCTTATTATTATCGGTTTTCACTCATTATCATTTCCTTCATAAATCTGCTCAACAGAATAATTACCCACATTTTTATGGAGTTGGAGTTCATCTACTCTTGCTGTGGTTAGTCGGCTCTTGAGGGATTTATTTCAATCATGTTGCTTTAGTGTCCTTGACACAATTTCCTCTTTTTTTGTAGCAATCGGTGCCTTTTAAACTGCAAGTCAGTCTTTTCATCATGTTCCTGCAACTGAGGAGGGGGGTTTCAGTCTTTACGTGAAGCTGCTGACTGGAGAAACTGCAGTTTAACAGGGGTGTAGCTAAATCTAGGCTCTTAGTGGTTTGGTCCACTGTCCCCTATTCCCTAATGCCTTTACTTTGAAGGGGAATCTTATACTGTTACGGGGAACGTTTTATGGATGCGGGAAGTCCGTCCACAATTAAATTAGTGTTCTAAATCATTGAATTATCAAATAATTGGTCAGGTTTTTATTTCTAATGTCATTTTCTGATCTCCCACGGACTGTTTAACCATTTCATTGGATAGTTCAGCATGACGACGAGCTCTCTCAACAGTACACAAACAGAGTAAAAGTGAAAGTGTGAGATTTGAGCCTCAGTTACAGTAACCTTCAGTCAGTCACTGCTGGGCTTTACACACGCACAGTCATTCAGTGCTTGATTTGAGCCTCGCTGAGTCACACATTTCAACCCTCTGTACAGCAGGCTCGCTGGTGGCCTCCCTACCTGTATGCGTGGCAGACCGTGCACTTCCAGATCGCTGCTCCCACACGACACTTGTTGCAGATGCGGTGGCTGCAGCCGCGGCAGACTGCGCCAGAGTTCCAGAACTTTCCCAGCGGCCTCTGGCAGCGGGCGCAGGTCCGCTCGCCGTACTGCCGGGCATAGCTCTTTGCACCCTTCCTTCGGAGCTCCTGCAGGTCGTATTTCATCCTCCTGAGAATAGGGAGAACCACAGAGAGCTTTAACTGCGAGATTCACAGACATTTCTCTTCTGACAATAATGAACAGTTTTTAGAACATTTTAATATTTTAAACATCCTTCAGAAATGCATCACTCTGTTATAGATGCTCAACATAAAGCCAGCAGATAAAAAATTCTTCTGGATATAAAAACTGAAGAACAGCATGGTTTTTAAAAAGTATGCCCTTATATGGGGACAATGGGGACATATGAGGTTTCTTTGAGAGCGTAACACAAAGTTACCATAGTTAAACAAGGTTTTATAACACTATATTGAGCAGAATTAAGTGTCAGCTGCAAAAAAACAAAACAAAAAAACCCCAAAACCAACAAGATTTAAAGTCCCCGTGTGAGAAGAAGGTTCTTTCTTTATTTTACGGCACAGTATGAACTTCTGATATCACACTCATGTCTGTATGTTAAGTATGAAACTACTAACAGTTCAGATTTGTAACAGGTAACATCTCTGAAACAGGTTTTGTTTTCAGAAGAATCATATTTTCGCTTTCACGTAATCAATATAAGAGCAGTCGGCCCTGCCTCCTTCCAGCATCCCTAAAAATCTAATTTCATCCCAGCACCTATTAACACTGTTTGAAATGACCCACCTGATCCTGTCTTCTTCGATTGCTCGCATCTGTTTGTCTCTCCGAAGAACCTCCAGGATGCTCTCTCTCTCCATAACTTGAAGCAAACTTAAATCCATGTTTTTGAATTAAAAAAAAGAAAGAAATACTGGTTCAGGTCTTCTGTCACTGTCACAGGTCCTGCTCTCTCTGTCTCTCCTCTCTGCTTCACCGTTTTCTTTTTTCACTCCTGTCTCCTCCTCCTCTCCTCTTTAGTCCTCCCCCTCACTGGGCCCAACCCTCAGATCGTCTCTTTCGTCTTCTGGAACTGAAAGATTAAAATAAGGGAGATAGCAAGGTTATTTCGCGAGCAGCGGAGATTCCCCTTTCCACATCAGAAAGCTACTTGTAGTATTTCTACTTGAATGATTTAAAATAACCTTCTTATCTCCAAGAATACCCGGGATGACGTAAATAGTTGCTCGGCGGCACAGGATGTCATGAAAAAATGACATGTCCAGATCTGTGATGATCAGTTACCCCTCATTTCCCCTCATGCTGCTCATATCCTCACAGACCTCCGCTGTGTTAAACCACCGCTGCTTCCTCAGCTGCAGGAAGAGCAGCGATGCTTCACTGATGGCAGGGCAACAGCAAAACAAACCAAATGCCAACCCTGTGCATTATTGATGGCTGACGTGCACCCGTGGCCCAGTTTCTTTTTCTTTTTTGTTTTTATTATTAGATCAATAGCTCTGTTTCATGTTTTACTTCAAAAGAAGTCACTTGACAGTCCTTGGAAATAAGCTCATCCACTGGTTTGAGGTTTACAACAGAAGATCAGCTGTGTGTGTTTGTGAAGAAGCTAGAATATCTTGAACACATCTCATGTCTTGTATTTTCTTGGCTTACTGAAAATGTTCAGTTTGCATAACATTGCATGTAGAGTTGTGACTGTGTTACTTACCACAAACAGTCATCATGCAATTTAACAGATGTAGCTGTGAACTGGCTTGAAAGTGACACATGGACCTTATTTTTTGTTTTTTAATCCTTAGTTATTTTTAATCACTGCCTCTCTTCCACAGCTTGTCTCTTCTCCCTCCCCTCACCCCCAACTAGTCAAATGGTTGCCCCTCCTTGAACCTAGCTCTGCTTGAAGTGGAGCTTTTCCTTTCCACTGTCGCCAAGGGGTCAAAGGCGGTTGTTATTGTAGATTCTTTACACTACAATTTAAAGCACATTGAGACGACTGCTGTTGTGATTTGGCGCTGTGTAAACAAAACTGAACTGAATTGCTTGCATGCCTGACCCCACAGCTGGGTGTGTGGTCAGTTTATAAGGAGGGTCAATCAGCAACGTGGGAGGAAGTAAAGGAGAAAGCTGATTCTTTAATATCTCATTCATTTGGAAGACGTCATTCCCGAGCGCTTAACATCTCAATCTGGACTGAGACCATTTTCCTTCCCGGCAGCGCACAGGCGTGGGGAGCAGAGGGGAAATGGCCTGTCGAAGAGCTGGATGTCAACCTGTGTTAGCAGATAAGGCCCGTTGTTGTCACTAAACAGAGCTGCCAGGAGGCTGAAGATAACAGTCAGTGCTAGTAATAATTAGGCCTCACGGCTCAGAGAGGGGCACGGCTGTTATCTGTCCTCTGCTTACGTGCTCTGTGCCGCTCTTGAGCTCTAAATACCAGGCGAGGCAACAAGTTGCACACTTAAAAACTACTAGTAGCAGATTCCTCATTCGAAGAGTAGCTCAGTTTACAGATGATCGTCTTCGTTATCACAATAATGCAAGCACACTCATCTCAGACTCGCCTCTACGATGCAAAGGGGCCATAATGATTCAGGCTTTGCGTGGTTTAGTGGTTAGCGCTTTAACATCCGAGAAGAGAGCGAGGAGGATTGTATCAGGCCACCGCAGCAATGACAGTAAAAAGGGCACTTGACTAATTTCATTGAGACCTACATATAGCATATCGTGAGAAACCCCAAGGCGGTCACGTGGTCTCTGACACACTTCCCACCCAGATGAGGGGCTTCCAGGAAGGCTTCAGTGACAGCATGCAAACTCTGGCCTTAAAGCCAGAAGCGTCTGCAGCAAGTGAATTCCAAATAAAAACCTCACAGCTGCTTTTTCATGCTTGCAACCCACAGTGACTGACAATAGAAACTATGTCAGGTACACATTTTTAAAAATGACCCATCTAACAAAACTCACTCACGTCACAAAACCTTGCTGTGAGGTGACACAGACTCCCAAAATACTTTCCAGGAAATTATGTGCATGTTATCGAGCTGCGTGTATATTTAAACTAAACTTATCATCTTCATGCAGTTCATCACAGCAACTGAAAAAAAAAAAAGAAGCTCAGAAAAGCTGGCGTCATCTTTCTGCATTTCCTTTGCAAGAGACGTGCCCTCTGCTTCAGTTTGAGCCGGATTTGAAAACTTTCATAAAAGAGTTGAAATAAAGAAACTACTGACTCAAGGTACACTTGAAAATATGAATGCCAGATGAAGTAATAAAACATTTGAAGTCATACAGATTGATCATCATAAGAAGAGCATGCAGTAGACCTTATTCAGCCAGCTCAGCAATTCAACAACTGAATGGCGGACTTCACAGAAAGATTTTACACAACAAAAAATTTTTTTTTCTTTCTCAATGACTAAAGATGCAGTGAGACAACTTGTACCCTCTTCTTGCCAAACCATCAACCGACACTTGAGAAAAGCATTGTGACAACTGCACCAGCCTTGCAACAACCTCAAATGGAAAGTAGGCTCAGGTTTTCTGACATGAGAATTGGGTCACCTCAGAGTTTACGAGGTGCAGAGCTGAAAGCTGCAAGATCTTACCTTCTGGCTTCTTGCGCTGCCGGAGTGGTCAGCCTGAGGAAGTGGCAGACTTTAAGCACATAGGGTAACGTACTTCCTTCCTTTTCACATGTACATGTACAGCTTCAACCTGAAGGAGACTTGAAGAGCAACTGCTGCTTCCCTCGCTCTACATGACGCTGTAAATTCAATCGTGTGAAACGAAAGTGATTTGTGCACCTTGAATCTTGGCTGATAAAAGGTCATAAACAAAAGGAAACAAGTCACAAGCTCAATGTGGAAGTTTGTTTTTTATATGAAATTTTTCATGTGTGAAAAACTGCAGCAACCAATAGAAAAGGCTTGGTATACATGAAATCTATATGACTTCATATACGAGCAGTACGCGAAGATGAAAAATCAAAGACTGAATAATGATTTTGCTGATCCACACATTCAGATGCACACAGTCACGGACGGATTAATGAGCTGAGCTCAAACAGCTTCTCTTCATCTCCAACTAAACGCTGAAGTTTAGCGGCTGCCTGAAAATTCATCTTCCCAGGAAAAAGTCACCAAATGGCCGCGGAGGAACAAAATGACAACAGAGATGTAAAATCACTCCAATGAGGTTACAAAATGGAACGAAAGACACAAAACAACCAGAAAGAGTCCGAAAAAAGACAGAATAGAAACAAAATCTTAAATAATTCTCCAGATCTGAATTTTTCTTATCTGTGAAGAAGAAAAAACATCAGTAATTTCTGTTTACCACCAACACCGAGCATCAGAATAATAATAAAAAGCAGTTTACTCGAATGATCCTTAAACATTACAGCTTTCACCAGACTTGCTTTACCCCCGTGAGGTGTAAGTTACGCTCATGATCTTCAAGGACTTTTTTAGGAGATCAATTTTCTGAAGTCTTGATTGTTCAGGGTTACAGCTGCCTCACGTGATCAACAGTTATTACAGCTTCACATCTGCTGCTTCTAGAAGAAGGTACATCAGGCTGCTCTCTTATAAAAGCCTCGCCAGGGTGGATGGATCACCGTGTTGAATTTGGCAAAGATTTTATGCTGGATACCCTTTATCTGGGCTTGGGACCGGTGCTAGCTTGTGACTATGCGAATGTGTTAACCACAAGACCGCACACTACACAGTTCACATGACCTATGATATATTTAGCAGCTATTTTAGTATAAAACACCAGGGATCCTTGCTAAATGTAAACTTTGCTTTCAGTGTTCTTTGCAGTTGCTTTATGTCTCTCTGTGTTGGAGAAAGAAAAGGCTTTTACGTGTCTGAGCCCAGACTGGCTCAAACGTGTCTCATACAGTAATCCTTCCAAGCATACAGCATAGGCGCACATTTAAAAGCTGAATAATTCATTCATTTTACAAAAAATACCAATGGGTGTAAAAAGAAAAGAAACACATACAAAAAAGAAGGGCAAAACATATTCATGCTAGATGTTTTTCCAGCTGCTGCAGACAGCTCCCCTGATGTGTGGCAAGCTTCACTCAACATAAACAGTTCTTCCATCAATAAAAACTCTCTTTTCCCTTTAGTTTTATTCCAGTTTTCCAATCTGGAAATGGGAACCCGGAAATACTTTGGAATCATTTTATTAGATGGGATGGTGTCTTTAAGCTCCATTCATTATTTACTTTTTTTTTTTTTGTACACAATCAAAATCAATAAAAATTTATTTTAAAAATGTCACTTCAAATAATGGATGGAGCTTAAGAATGAGTTCAGTCTGAAATGAGGGAAGTCTATAAGTAAAGCATCTGTTAAACCCACAGTTATTGGGTTAACTGTTTGTCCATGTGGGCAGACATCTGCACACCAATATGGCTTCCTCTGCCAGTTAAAGCTTCACTCGATAAAGTCTGTGAGTTTAATAAGTGTGTAGAAATGTCTTCATCCGCAGTGTCTCTTCCACTGATAACCTGTCGTGGTAGAAGCTGAGTCCGGTAAGGAGCTCGATGTCTCGCACTCGAGCGGTGTGGAGCTTCAGCCAGTCTTCCACCCACGTCAAGTCTGTCCCATTCTGAAGAAAAGCAGAAAGTGGGGGAGGCGTATATTAAAATTATGCAGTATTAAGAAGGGTCTGACAGCAGGTTTCCACAGAGGCAGACTGAAATAGACAGTGCAGAAACATGTGGGACGAATGGTGTTACTCACAGCGCAGCTCTCTGTGTGGTCGGGCCTGTGGGGCATGATGAAGGACCTGGCCTGGAGTGGACCTGCACAGTTCAGAGGGCCAAAGGTCGAATCCCCGCAGCTGGTCAGGATCACAAAGAAATGTGTCGGGATGGGAGCCTCGTTCCTGCAGAGATGAGAGATCACACGTAATCAAAGTGCTGCAATGGAAAAATTGAATACCTCAGTTATAAAGCCTCAGGTTAAAAAATAACCATCGGGTGTATTTTAAGTCCGATTTCTCACATTTTACATCTGAATAGATTTTGGCATAAAAAACATGGAAGGATGGGTCCATCTTACTTCATTTCAAGAGTTCAGTGTCTTGGCGGTGTAATGATGAAGGGGATATTTTTTGGCACACTTTGAGTATCAACTGACAGAAGTTCTCACTCCCAAAGCATAACATTTTACGCTAGGTGACAAATCGTTGGTATATTATGCTTTCGGCCACCCAATGCGTCCTTATATTACGAGTTCGGAAATATTAGAAATAGGAGAACCGTTTGGAATGAATCTACACATGTACGTGTATTTGACTTTAATCTAACACGATTAAGGTGGTGGTGAACGTTAGGGATAAGGTTATGATTAGGGCTGGAATACACGGCTGGAACGTGTGTTACTGCGGGAGCGTTGTTCTATTCAGTTTCATCCACAATCCGGCGCGTAGCATAGGAATGCGGAAGGTCACCTTTCGCGTTCCCATGGAACGCCTCGGGACGTGACAATTCGTCAGTATATTACGCGTTGCGCAAAACGAGCTGCAACTGAGCAATGTTTAAACACCACAGCCTACCCGAGTATTGTTGCAGACCATAGCCATACTTTATGATCACAGTGTACTATCTTCTGTTGGCTGCTTCCAGCAGATCAACTCAAACTGGTTTCCTGATCATCACCTTGAGTTCACTATACTCAAATGGCCTCCACAGTCATCAGATTTCAATGCAGTAAAGCACCTTTATGATGTGGTGGAACGGGAGATTCACATCTCTGACCTTTTTAGGTTCTGAAGGACATTTCACCTTTTATTTGAAAACTGAAGGAATCTTTCTCAAGAAGCCTTTTTGGATGAACTGGCTTCAACTCAAGTGCTCAAGACTTCTTAAGAATTGTCTGCATGTTGTATAACAAACAGTCACAAAGCAACCCACCAAACGTCATTCAACTCTCATTGTTTCCAAATCTTGATCTGAGTATAGGAGTATATGACATCACATGTTCCAGCCAGCATGAAGTATTTAAGCAAAAACCGAGAGCTATTAAAGGGGAATAGCCAAATTTAGTTTGGTTGCAATGTGTGCTACTGCGTGAGCTATGAGTAACCCTCAATGTAACCCATGGGTTTCTCAAACACTTTCTCAAAGTCTTTTGAGTTTTTGGACAATTGTGCATGTGAAGGCTGCATCAATTCTTTAATTCAAACAAAAACGATGCAATGAGTTCATTTATGCACTTAAATTAACATCACTGGGGGGTTGGGTGGAGTGAGGGTGGGGTGTATTGAACCAGTGCACTAAGCTAATGTGCAAAATGAGCGCGTCAGCCTTTAGGCACATTAGGTATAATATGCATATACTGAGACATACAGATAAAATATATTATAAAAATTCAGTAACTTAAGCATATGGCCAACACAATGCATATACATATTTTGTTATATATATAAAAAACACAACTTTTAAGAGTCTACACTGTTTCTTCATTTTCTGAAACTCTACAACTATTTCTTAGTTTGGAAGAGAAAAAACTGGAGACGTTTGAAACCCACGTTTGCTTATCAGTCACTACATGTCCTCCTCCGAAATTATCATTCTCTTATCACAAACCCTTCTGCAGAAGAAAAAGGATACCTGATTAGTTTACCATTAAATAACAGCTCAGAGGGATTACTGACATTGTGTTCAATGCTAACAGCTAATGCACCATTACATGCAGGAGGCATTCCTGGTGTACACAAACAGTCATGCAATCTTCATTTTCAGATGCGTTCCAATGGACATATAAGCTAGGGTATTTTGTTTGGCCTTCCTTTGGACAGGAGGCAGGAAGGGCAGAGCTTGAGTTAAGCCATGTGCAAATGTTCTACCAAAACTACCAGGGATGTTTATGTAATACATTGCATTTTAACATCAAAAATTTAGTCTGGATAAAGCCTGAATGTAGTTTGTAAACCCTGGAAATTAATGTCTACAGCAGCACAGGTATTGCATCACTTTAGAATTCCCCATCAGATCTCATCTAATTGAGTGTGCTCAGCTGCCTGGACACTGATAATCAGTTTTACACATGAACTATGTGCTATGTTTCTTAGATTTTATCTGAGTACCGGTTTATCTTACGATGGCTTTCAGACATTTTATTTAATTATTTGTTAATACTTTTGCTGTGTGGATCCATATAAACATTAAATGTCTGGTGAATGTTCTCAGTTTGAGGACACAACAGTGAGACTCAGTTTGGTTTGGGAGAGGGAGCTGCCTCAGGCAGAAAACAGAATGACCATTTTTTAGTAGGAAGCTGGAAAATGACTAATTAGTGGTGTTGGGTGTAACTCATTCTAAAGTAGAGCACTAATCTGCAATTAATCTGTAATCAAATTACATTTTTCTGCTTTGTTTGCTTGCTTGTTCTTCATATGTCTGCATGACTGGTGAAAAAAGTAGAAAAAAACAAAACAGAAATAGGAAAAAAAGGCCAAAAACAAACCAAAGGTGTCCTTTTCCTGCACGTCAGCTACCTGAACCTGACCTAAATTGCTTGGAGGGTGAAGTAAAAATAAATAGTGGGCTCTCCAACTTCTGATTAGTGGTGATTAATTTAATTTTTATTATGCAGAAGGACAAGAACATGATGGTAAAGTGCAAACTGTGTCCAGAAGCATCCACAGTTAAATAACATAACACACTTTATGTGTGTGCCCTCATTAGAATATGGATTTGTAACACATTGCTCACATGCACCTCACTCAGGAAATACAAAAATCAAAATTGTTGTTCATGTGTGAAGATGAATATTGTACTAATGTTCTCACTATTAGAAATCCTTCTTGATTTGCTTCAGACCTGCTGTGTCTGCTAGAGGAATAAATGAAAATGTCTACATAAGCATTTTTGCAACACAGTTACTTTCTTAAGAACTAACTTCAAAACGAAACTGAAGTTGCAGTTTTCTTTGGAAATCTTTCTTCATTGGATTTACGTCAAGGCCAAATGGAGACTCTTAAAAGTGAGTCACCACTTAAGTCTTTTTTTTAATAACACCTAATAAGCAGTTGTAAAGCACAATAAATGAAAAAGGCTGAATTTAATCAGACCATTAAACTGTCAACATAAAAATATGCAGCTTCTGACAACCAAATGACTGAACTGCACAGTGTAGCAACAGTAAATGTTATTTTGCTTCTGTCTTACCCTGATATCTTTTTTAATTCATCGACGTGTCCATCATAGTCTTTATCGAATATTGGCCCGCTCATGACGTTGACTCCGTTCAGCTGCTGTGAATATTTTGGGAGGAAGACGTCATGGAAATGCGTCCAAACGGCTGGGAAAATACACACAAAAAAAGCTTTAAGTGCTCCACTGTGTTGTACAGAAACATCACTTTATTTTGCTTTTTTCCCCTGCATGCAACACATGCTAAAGTAGGGTTGCCAACTCCCTGAAAAATAAATAAGGGACACCTCGTGGCCAGGGCCGGGCGACCCAGTTGTCTTCACCCTTCCCAGTGTGGTGAATTTTCTAGCTCTTTTTTTGTGTGTGAAATTCTTTTTTTAACCATTTGACTTGAAGTTGATTTAAGTAGATGCATATTCTATTCTTTGTGATATGAACACATGTGAAACAAATGATCATTTAGCCATTTATTTTTAGCTCAAAATGACAACATTAACACAGTAAAACAGGTCTCTTTCTTAAACAGAAGCCTGTCATGCTTAACTTTTGAGAATATAAGTAAATCTTTCTTTAAAAGAACTCTGTCCTACTTAACTTAAAATAATAGAAAGCAATAGAAAGAAAAATATTCTTGTAACAGTGCACATTTAGTGCATTTAGTACAATTGGCTTCAGTTGAGGTATTATTTCAGCTTTTCTAATGCTAATCAGCTGCTCCCGTTTGAAAACCCGCTTGTTCCCATGATTACGCATCTTAACTCATCATCATTATTCATCTATGTATTACTTTTATGTATTAGTCATCAATTTGTTGTAATCATCTATCCTTGCAGTTGTTTATTACACAAAATAAATTATATTATCACACTTCTGGCCACATAGCGCTGATATTCACTGCACATGCCCATATTAACTTTTTCCAGCCAGGTGTTTTCCTTTTCCCATTCTTCCCTTTCTCTGAGGGGAACAAACATTGCTGCTCTAATGCTGGGCTCACACTGTGCGATTTTTGGCCCATTTTAAGACGATTTTTGAGTGATCGGACCGATTTTGGCCTTCATCGTGTGTCGTGTAGTATACGTGGGGTAACGAGAAGTGATTAACACCTCATGACCAGCTCCCGATCATCAATCGCTCGTGAGTGTGTCACCGCAGCCGCTCACACTGCTCACGCGCAAACACGTAAACGTCGGTGAAAAAGATGGAGCAGCACGGCTGTGCAGCGTGTGATCTGGACACAAGCGATGGAGGCACAACTTGTAGAACTTTGGAAAGCTCATCCGAGCCTTTTCCATGTGGCATCACAAAATTATCACGACCACAACAACTGTGAAAATAGCTGGATTTACACTGCTGCTCAATCACAGCTGCCTGATCATGTTTTTCATTAGCAATTTAGCAAAGTTGATGGTGGTGGTGTGTGTGTGTGAGTGAAAGACAGAGAGAGAGAGCGACAGATTTTCTGCTATAACCTTAATTTTATGGAGGCACAGTGTGAGCTCTCAGGTCGCATCAGAGCATCGGGCCGTATAGTGTGAGAGTACATCGTGACCTATGAACTTCTAACCCCTGCGAGTCAATCGTGCAGTTTGAGCAGGAGCTGAATAACGTGACTGAAAAAAATCGCACAGTGTCTGCCCAGCTTTAGGTTTACTGTCATCCGAGACTTGCACCGCAGTGTCGGCGTTTGTTTCCCTGTTGACCATGCTTCTTGTTTTGGTCATCTGTTGTCTTCCGGTATTTTCTCCGTAAGCGACCTTTCCTCGACCAATGAGATGAGCGGTAATCTGAATTGTCATACTCGAATTGTCATAAGTGTGCTGTCAGCTCATTGGTCACAAAGCAGGAGAGGGGCTGGGAATTATGTTTTCAAACAAAGTGTTAATTCCATAAACATTTATAGACTACGTTTGATTCTCACTGTATTACGGGACAAAGTGCGTCCCTTATTAGCTCAATACGGGACGTGTACTTTTGTTTCTAAATACGGGACGATTCCGTTTTTTAAGGGACGGTTGGCAACCCTATGCTAAAGTGTTTGTCTGGTCTTCCTTCGTGTTTTCCTCCCTTCTCACTCATGCAAAGCCACCAGGGGGCAGCATCTCCCAGCTGATAAACATTCTGCAGCTTGTTGTCAGGATAAAACTCAGTTCTGCAATATCTTAATCACCCAGCACAATCTACAGGTTTCAACAGTTCTGGGTTGGCTAACTAACCACAGAGTGGAATTACCAGACCACCATGGAGGTACATATTCTTTCACATATGACAGATGATTTTGTAATGCTGTAAAGTACACTGAGAGCAAGTTCAGGCTTCATAATCATGTAATCCAGCCCATTTAAGTCATCTCTACATAAAGGATGAAGTATGAAAAGCAGCAAGCACTGCTCCCACTAGGTTATATCTGGGACTCTCCACCATTTGTCCTTAGAACTGAAGAAGCTTCTCGGATGAGAGGTGAAACGTCTTCAAGCAACTTAAAGAAGTCCAGACGCTTTTCTTTGCAAGCTCCTTTGACTACGATGACCTGGATGACTGAGAACCTTCAAAGACATATGAGAGCAAACCTGCACAGATCCTTGACTGAAGAACCTACATGCGCTCCTTTGTGGAGCACAGTGTGGTGAGTCACTTTACAAACATACTGACTTTCTGCTGAATCCTGCTGTAAGGGAAACACACAGCATGCAAGCAGGGAAACTAACCCTGGAACTGTTCCACTAACTAAACCTTCGATTGCGTTTTACAGAACAAGCTCAAGTAAATTAGGGCGGCGAAGTCCCACATAATTACATCAGTTAGATCTCTGGACTTGGGATGGGATAAAGTATAGCTTGCTGTCAGCTTTCAAGCAACTCAGGATAATTTGAAGCAATGGAAACTGGCAAACCGCAATACCTGCTGTCTGAAAACTTGAGTGCTTGACCCATTTAACAAAATCGAGCCTGTCTCAAAGATCCAGAGAGCTGTTAAGCCGACTCATTCAGTTGTGACAGATCTTTTAAGAAATGTTGAACTTGTGAATCACTGCTGGTCTTTTTACCGGTCTGGGTGCAGCTGGAAAGTTAGAAACAAATAAGCAACTGACTCACCTTTAAATGCAGGGAACATCGGTGCCATGTTGCTCGTGATTAGAGAGTCTGAAACATTGGCACTCAGATCTATAGAGGAAATGAGAGGTTAGGACAAACTGAATTTGCTGGGCATGGAATTTGGCTATGGATTAAAACTTAGATTACATGTTGTGAAGACTGATGCGTCTACTGTGAAACTAAAGCATAGCGATTTACTGGCTGAGAAAAACATTTACAAATTAGTGGAGTTGAATGCAGGCAGATTTAGGGCTTCTTTATTACATCTCCTGTGACTTATTTTAATTTTAATAATCGCATTGATGTGGTGTCAGAAGAATCGGAAATTGTTTTTTCTCATGCTTGGAAAGCTGGCGTAAAAGTCGGCAGGAGCTTCCAGGATCGCTGACTCAGACACATGGCAATGAAAGTTGGTATTTGGTTAATTGTAGGATTTTAGCCCTGCGACAGACTGGTGACCTGTTCAGGGTGTACCATGGCAGCTATGATAGGCTCCAGCCCACCTACAAAGTAGGCCTGGGGGAAAGGATTAGCTAGGCTGGCTAAGCGTTCGACCTTGACCTTCATTGTTAGCATTCAAGGTCAAAGTTGAGCTTGGAAAATTTCTTAAAACTTTTCAAATTTTCCACTAATATTTCTTAAAATCTCAAGGTTTCAGACAATTCTGCTCCAATCATATGGCTACAGATAATAAAATACACAATTTTGGTTTGTAATGCTGCAAAGTCATAGTTGAAAGGTCCCACCCCTCCTCGTGAAAAACAACAAAATACAAAAAACCAAGAAGCAAAAAAACAGACTGATCACTCAGCATGTAAGAAGAACATCATAAAACATCAAAGTTTTGGTATAGCCCTTGCCCTTTGGGGGGAGCTGTACCCTCTTGTGTGCTCTTGTTTGTACTGGTATTGGTTTGCCCAGATTACAACAGAGCTAAAACAGATTGTGACTTGTTTAAGCACTGATCAGTAAAATACTACACGTCACCTTTCTAACATCCACATTGATTCCACATTCCAAACACTTAAACACACCACGAAGGGTCATGTAGGAGCTGCAAAAGGCAATAGCACCCTGAATGGTTACCAGCCTGTTACAGTGCTAATGCAGAAAGCGAGACAACCACACACTGACAAACATACAGCCAATTTAGAACCACCAATTAGCCTAATGAGCAGGTCTTTAGACTGTAGTGGAAAACTGGAGGACCAGGAGGTCTGAACTGTGGTGAGGCGACAGTGCTAATGACTGCGTCTTACCTCCAGAAAAAGTGAAAGTTGTTCACATTAAAAAGTTGCTACATTAATTCACTCAAGAGAAATTAATTGATTAATTAATCTGCTATCACTGCTATCGCTGTGCTCACTTTCTACCAGAACCAGAGGCAGATCAAAGGTTTCATGTTGGCCAGCTTTTTCTGTTAACCCTGGAAAATCTACCACAAACTTTGTGTATTCTTGTCTCTGAACATCCAAAAGACAGATATACAGAAACAGATAAATAAACATTCAATCCGCAGAGTGTCACTCAAGAGGAAGTGGATGCTTTTCTCTCACGCAGCTGTGAAGCATATGTTTGCTCTGTACGTGAAAATGTGCTCTGAAACATCTCGACCTGACTTCAACACAGGCTGAGAGGGATGAACTGTCTCCCTCAATACCACACACATGCAGGTTCACAAACACAAACACTCACTGGGGGGATGCAGCAGGCCATAGGCAAGATCAGAGTTGTCTTTGTAGCGCAGACACTGCTGGCTGTTGTTTGCTGGGATGCGTACGTCAGCACGGACACACGCCTCCAACTCTGGGCTCAGAGGTTGCACTCTGGTCTGAGAGAGAGAGTAAGAGGTAGAGAGAGCGAGGATCAGTCAGTGTTGACAGTATAAGTGGGAGTCCAGACTAAAACGCGAGTGTTGTGTAAGATGGTTTGGCTTGGGTTTTGCTCTCCATGTGTGTATAGGTCAGCAAGGGCATTGCTCTGATTCTGTGCGCACAGCTCCCAAAAAAACCCCCAAACCAATAAATCACTTCCATCCTCTGTCACAGAGGGAAAAAAAAAGACACATTTGTTTCCTCTTAAATTCTTGGTAGCACCAAGGGTTATATCATTTTGGAACCAGCTATGCAAAACATTTATATAATTTCAAAGAATAGAGTGCTAAATAGAAACAATGAAAGAAAGACATTTTTGGGTATTTCCATTTCCCAGAAAAAAGAGCAGCTTTAAAATATCCATCCTCTTCCACCTTTTCAATTCAGTGTCGCAGGTGACGACACGATTCACTCTGGACAGGTTGCCAGAGAGACAGTAAACCATTGGCACTCACATCTGCATGTCTTTGGACTGTGCGAGGAAGCTGGAACACCCGGAGAGAACCCACCAAGCATGGGAGATCATGCAAACTCCACACAAACTCGGCACCTTCTTGCTGTAAGGCAACAGCACTTTTGTGTTTTTAAACCGCATACAAAAAATCTGGGCAATCCCCCAAAGCGGTTTGGCCTCGCCCCAAAGACAAATCAGCACGAGTACAATGAAAAGATTTTCTATTTTCTTAAGAAGGCAGCCCATCTAAGATGTAAGAATTATTAGACATAAAACGGGCAATAAGTCAATCAAATCAAAGTGCCAAAAAGAACTAAACTGTGGAGATGTTTTAGACAGACGATGGTGTCGGGAAATTGTTAAAAGAAATCTGCAGTTTTTCACTGGTAAATTTTACAGTGGAGCCATAGTTTTACTCTTTACTGAGATTAAAGTAACACATAGTGTCAGCGCCTGTATGAACAGCTCGTGGGTTACAACATATACAATATACTTGTGGAAAAAGGGTTTTTTCCCCCAAGAGGCAGATGAAAGGAATTTTAAATGAGATCTTGCATTAAGCTAGAGGCCAGGGCCACAGATGTGAACTTGTGTAAGTATCTATAATAAATGAACGGCAAATTAATATTTAATTGCATGTAAAACCATTTTTTTTTACCCTTTACTTTTTTACTATTATTCCTCTTTGTCATAAAATACTAAACATTACGACTCTGTCCAGGAAACATCTTGGATGATATCTTAGTCACATTGTCCTTTTTTTTTTATAATAGGCAAACTAGCTCAAAACTAGCTTTTCATGGAAATGCTCAGCTTTGACAAGCTGCAAACTGAAGTTCTGTGTGGGTTTACAAGTGTGATGAAGATAATAGTGCTCAGTCACAAACAATCTGCAGTATGAGGGAAAAAATACAGATGGTACAATAAGATTCTCTGTTTTACTTCTATTGTTTAGATAGAGCTTCAATGGCTACTTCCTCTCTTGCACCATGATTCAGACAGTACAGTAATAGTCTCAAGTCTCCCGGGAATGCATCACTCTGCTTGAGGTCATAATTTACACTAGAGCTCAACCACATAGTGACAAAGACAAGAGAGACTTGAACCAACATGAGCAGAGAAGATGAGTAACAGCTGCTCAGAAAAGAAATTCAGATACTAAACAGCTCTGTGCAATCTGCTGCCAAACCATAACCACAGAAGAAATATAGCCGGAACGACTCAACTCTACAGGCTATGTTTAGAGATAAAAGCTCCAGCCAGCGGACTCACCAGAGGCTGAATGGTATAGGATACCCAGAGGGGCATGAGCCGGTCTTTGCTGTATCCGCTGAGGTAGTTTAAGTGGTGCAGCAGACAAAATGTGGCACCTGATTGGATGACTCGAGGGATGCCAAAAGGTTCGTGGAGGCGACGCAAGCTGGATTTCTCACCTGAAGAGAAGATGTGTAATGTGTATCAGACAGAAGCATCTCTAAAACCACCACATGTGCAAAGAAAAGTGAAATGATTCTCACTTGAGCTCAATGCCAAGAGATTTCTGTTCATTTGTTCCACCTGAAAAGAAATTCATCTTGTTAGCATGATTGTGTTAGAAATAGCTAACACAATTTAACCACGTATTCAGTATATAAAGCTCTGATGTCAATGCATTTTTTAAAGCTCATTTTTTGTACATATCCCAGCTTCTCTAGTTTGAGAGTAGGATAGTAGTACTTCTATTACTCCATGCACTTCACTATGTGTTAATGAACTTCATCAGAAGAGACCAAGTAGTAACCACTGCCACTAACTACGAATCAAAAACCATAAATCCGGCGTACACCAGAGGCCTGTATTATTGATCATGATATGGGGCTTAGTGAAGTAAATTCAAGGCTAACTCTGGGTTTTCCAGCCAACATCTACACACCAATCAATACACTGGAAAATAGTTTGTCCATTGCTGGAAAAGTCTAGTATTAGGAGGGCTAGATACTTTTTATTTCTCTGATGACCTTCAATCCAGCTTTTTTCAATTTTTCTGCAAGCAGGTTTAAAACAATTCTATTGCTCTAAAAGGTGTTATACAGCAATATAATCCAAACACAAGACTTCATTTAGCACAGTCAAAGATGAAAGAATAGGGGTTAAACACACCAAACAACATCATATGTTAGCTTCAGAACATGCAAATGCAGTTATAGTCAGATCCCCGAGCTCTGCTGTGTTCTCTCCTGGAGAATTCTCATTTTTCGCTGTGCACACAAAGAATGATTAAGTGAAGCACCAAATATAACCACCTAAAAGTCCACAGCAATGCCACTGTGGATAGAAACTAGTCCCAAAATAAGCCTGAATGTGTGTTACATGATCTTGTGATGTAGGAGTGATGAGCTGTTCTGTTTATTTACAAAACTCTTTGAAATTATGACTCTAGCAAAAGGCCCACATGTCCCAGTTATCTACCACCACAAAGCACTCATCAGCTGAAAAAACGGAGAAGAGTCTCAAATCTAACCAATGCATATGCATGTAACTGCACGCAACTACGATCTGTAAAAAGAGAACGCCTCTAATAGTTTTATATATACAGAAAGCTCTTGTATTTTATTAATGTGCCCATAAATAAACTTGCATTTGAGACACAACCTAATGTGCACATTTGTGGAGCTTAGTTGTCATGTATAACTGTGTAATACACATTTGTGACACTCAGACAAATATGCAGTGGGTATATATGTTGCTTTAAGCTAAAACCTAATGCTAGCATTAGCAATAAAATCCTTTAAAAACATAGATGTTTGGCAGATCTTTGTATAGTTTAATGGGAGTTTACTGACAGAAAGAATATTTCATATAAAAATAAGTTCTAGACTAATTTAAATGTTGGCCAGGCACTGGTCCATAGCTGTCTAGTCAAAGAAAATTTTGTGCCCATCCATCTAGTAGGTTGACAATAATCTTAGGGTCTTTAAACCTATTAGAAAACATTCAGTGGGTCCCATAAATGGCTTTAAAAAATTAACAACATTTCACTCTAGTTGTAAATATATTTCATTCTTGACATTTGCATCCAGAGGCCAAAAATAAATCTGGTTAGCACATACCATTTCTGTGGTTTGGGATTCACAAGTGCACTGCAGGTTGTCAGAGGGGAAGAGCACATTAGAGTTACAGAGGATGTCGTGGGAGAGCTGTGCTGGGAGAACTGGATTATGGACGGGGTGCTTCAGGAGGTGGTTCAGACTACCGTGGGTCCCGTTGTTTGGAGAAGGACGAATGCCAAGAAGATCTGTTTGATAAGAGAAGAAAATGATTAATTAAATGAATGAATAGGACACATCAAATAAGACAACATGTCAGTGTATTTGAAATTAAAAGAAGAGTCATGGTTTCAAGAACAACAAATCTTTACCAAAGTTATCACACAGTACAATTATAAGAGTTCAGCGACTTATACAAATTTGCTTTGTTTCAAAGAGAGTGAGCCTTAATAGTCAGTTTATTATGTATGTTAAAAAAATACACCAGCAAAGAGTAAATCTGCCTAAATTCTACTTTTTAAAAATTGATACTGCCTGAATTAATGGAAGATGAACACACACCTATTCTATTTTGACCTAAAGAGCCACTACTGTAGCCGGCATACACCGTATGGTTGTGTGTTCAGTTTGATTCTGACTTAGAGTACTGAAATATCCGGGTTACTCTATCTTGTCTTCAGTCTGGTAGATATGGTTTCCTTTTTCTAACACTTCTTTATTTTGGAAGTAAAACACAGACCTAAAACTCAGTGCAGACGAAGCATACCTGCTTCCTCTTCTCAAGTGTGTTAACTTATCTTTTAAAAATAAGCAGCTGTTTTTAGCAATTTGATGAATTATGGGGTTAGTAAACTATGTTAGGCAAAGTAATAAAAATGAAATCAGATGACTTCTTGTAGACTTGCTGACTTGACTGTGTCTTGTGGACATGATTCATATGATGAAGCGATGGAAACTAATTATGTCACTGCAGAAATAGTTACACGTTCAGCAAATGCCCCGAGCTCAAGCCATTGCTGCTAGTGTCACATTTATCTGCTAAATACGTAGCTGCAGCATGCTTACCTTAGACAGAAAGTCAGCCTATGAGCATGTTTAGAGCTCACTGATTGAAACATTATATCTCCTGCAGTTTAAGACTATGGCATCAATTTAGAAGGTTTGTGGGGTGGACTAGTTCTCGGCTTTGATCGGTAATTCTTGTAGTCTCCTCAGCTCGCCTGGCAACCTCAAAGGGCTAACAAAACTTCAGGGTACAAGAGTAAAATAGATGTTCTCATTTAGCTCTCAGCATGAAAGTCAATGAGCGAATATGTCTAACGAAAAAGAAACGATAAAAAAAAAATATTAGGCTTCGTTGCAGGACAGGAGAAGAATGTGCAGTGAGCAGTGTGAAGGAACAATATAACTTACCACACATGAGGTTATATAATTCAATGTTCTCAAAAGTTGGCACAACTGTGCTGTGTTTAAATGCTGGACCGTAGCCAATGAAGATTGCCTGATGGAGACAAGCAAACAAACAAAAAACCAGGTAAGACTTTCATTAATTTCTCTTCAACCTGTAAAATAAACAAGTGCGTATATTGAACTATATGATCTACAGTTTGACAGTTTATCAACTTAAAACCTTTAAATTGTTTTTGTACAACAAAAAGAAATCACTGAACACTTTAATTAGATAACGCATAAATATTTGAAAGGAACTAAAACAGTAAAATGACCTTACGTAACCTCAGAAGTGAAGGGCTTCAATTCTAGGAAAGCCTTGGATGGATTCACAGATATTTGCCTGTGATCTATTTCAAGGGCAGTTTGCAACTTTCCCTAGCTGTGTGCAGGCAGGCTGGCAACCGCTTACACAAAAGTTGACTTTTCTCGACCCTTTTTTTAGATCGGTCTGCAGTCTTGTAAGCTAATTATACTGAGTCAAATTCCAGTGTAAACCACGGCCGGAAGCATAGACAAAAATACCATAAAGACTGACATTAAGGTGGCAGACAGAAACACCTTTCTCAATTAAAACAAACTCAGTCAAAAGTTGATTGTGTAGGTGGAGAGAAATCCACACAAAATGTAATTACGGTACTTAGGTCCGGGTCTAGACATACCTAATGCATATGTTTCCTTTAGATTTGTTTCACTACAAGTACAAGCCTAATTCCAAAATCTGTGAGAAAACATGCTAGGGCAGGGCCGTGTTTACCGCTGTGTAGCATCTGCTCTTCTTTTAACAACAGTTCATAAACATCTGGAAACTGAGGACACCAGCTGTTGGACTTTGGGGAGAAAAACATTGTCCATTTCTTGACTGATATAGGATTCTAGCTGCTCAACAGTCGCGATTCTTCTTTGTCGTATATTTGTCTCACGATGTGCCCAAGTTTTTTTTAACCGGTGAAGTTCTGGACTACAGGCAGATCAGTTTAGCACCGAGAGTTTTTTTTAAAGCTCATCTATTAAGACATTACATCGTGCTTTATTCTGTAATAGCTGTGGTATGTAATTCAAAACCATCTTTCTGAAATATAGAAGCCCTTCCTTGAAAAAGATGTCATGGGAATGAGAGCAGATGTTGGTCTAAAACCTGTATATAACTTTCAGGACTGATGGTGCTTTTCCAGATGTACAAGCTTTGAAGCGAGCACACATAGCAAGCTGAATGGTCCATCTTCAAAGATGACAGTGCTTTAAACCTGCCTTCTGTTCAAAAATCCGTCTATATGCAGATTTAAAGCTCACTGATTAAAATAATATATCCTATTTTTTATTTCCATAAACAAACTACAGTATAAAGATCATGTTGGACTAATTCTTAGCTGTGATCAGTATATGTAGTCACCAAAGCTCGAACATTACTTAAAAAAGAAATCCAGAACAAATCTAATATTTTTGAGCAAACAGCAGAATATAACAAGATAGTTTCTTTTTCTACAATTGCAAACTCATAGCACGACTTGATTATCCAAACATGTGTGTCAAAACATTGTAAGATATGTGTGAGGTATTATGCGATGATTAAAATGGGAAAACCCACTGTTACAAGGACATCTCTGACACAACTCTTTCTGGGTATTGTGGCAAAGTGATCGTACAAAATGATCTGACTGGTGCTGTTACAGTTTTTTCTGAATGCTTAAACCCTAACTGTGATTCCTGTAGCACAATCTCTAAAACTATTCAGACTTATAGCAAAACCACTCACTGAGTTTGCAAAACTAAAAGCACAAAAACTGCTTTGCACTCAGTTTGCAATTTTGTAACACACACTTTGCAAAACTGTAGGCACAATTCACTGCACAACACTCAATTACCAAATTTCCAACACACTCCTAGCAAAAGTATACACATGTATGGCTATCATTAACACTAATTTGCCAACTGTCTGGCACACTTTCACATGTGAAAACTTTTTTAGATAATTAGTTCACTTTGCAATCAGCCTAAGCACTATAATACAGGTAAGCTGTGTGTGCGGAGTACAATGGAGGGAGCAGAAAGAGTGAGAAGTAGAGGAGGCCGAGGAAGAGGACGTGGAGGTGAAGAAGTAGGATGAAGAGGACAACAAGAACAAGGAGGAGCAAGAGGAAGACGAGGAGGGGGGAGAGGAAGATGAGGAGGGGGAAGAG
Source organism: Maylandia zebra (assembly GCF_041146795.1). Taxonomy (NCBI): domain Eukaryota; kingdom Metazoa; phylum Chordata; class Actinopteri; order Cichliformes; family Cichlidae; genus Maylandia; species Maylandia zebra. The sequence goes on from NC_135181.1 coordinate 14,849,724, forward strand.
GAAGGGTAGGAAGAGTAAGAAATAGAATTGCTGATGACATCAGAGCTACAATAGTGGACCATGTAATCAACCGTGGAATGACCCTGAGGGTAGCTGGCCAACGGGTCCAGCCTAACTCGAGCCGCTACACTGTAGCAAGTACCATAAGGACATCTTGAAATGAGAATCGGTTAGTACAGTCACTTCACACAAAGATTTGTAGCACTGCCATATGCCAATGAGAAACACACCAATACCATTGATGTAAAAATACGGAAATTGTTATTTTACAGAATTGCTAGATGACCAGATGCTGGGGGCAGAGGAAGCATGTTCACTGCAGACCAAGTAACCCATATAGTCATTATGGCGATTGCAAATAATCCTATACTTGGAAATAAACACTTGTGTTTGTTTTGATGTGTGTGAATAAACACCAGTACTTGAAGTTTGGATCCCTCTATGCTTATGGATCTATGACAGAAGTAGCTCAAACTGACATAGCCTACCTTGTGCACAGAGAAAGCAAAAGCCAGATGTGTTTTGTATTCATACCATCAGTGTGCAGTTGGCGCATTGTGTGCTTAGTAGATGATGGCTTGTGTGTACTGTTTGATACGGAAACACCATTTTTACGAAGGTGTGAAGAGTTAATCTAGCTGTGTTTGCTTTTGCAAGAGAACTACAATGTTTTGATTATTGGGTGACAGGTTTTCTTATTTGTGTGAAGAGTTTTGCAAAATTAGCCAATAGTTACAATAAATGTGCTTAAGCAATCAGAAAAAACTGTAACACTGATCTATCACAGACAAAACGTGTATCACACACACACACACACACACACACACACACACACACACACACACACACACCTTTAAATTAAATTCCCCTGACCTGCATGTTGGTGAAGAGGTTATCAGAGCCGTGGAATCCGCCAGTGCAATACTTGATATCGCTGCGTTTACTGAGGAGAGAAAATAAAATTTATCTGAGGGAAAAAACACAGAACAAAATAAACTCTGGAAGTCACTAAACATACTTCCCTTTTAGGTGTAACTGTATATTGTGTCTGCCAACATTTTTGGATGATTGCACAAATTACATTCAAGGAAGCATCAGCAAAAAATAAAAATAAAGATATATAATATATGTCAGCTTGTTTCTTAAAAAACAGCTCTGCTAAGCTAAAAAGGGAAACAATAAAAAACATTCTGTTTTATAAAACAATATAATAATAATAATACGAGTCAAAACATCACACCTACATATTGAGGCTGCATGTAAGCGAATATACACAAAGGTAGTCCAGAGATGTTTAGTAGAGACATGAACGTTGTAGTTACAGCTTAACATATATGCTTGTATTCTCAGACTCATCGACAGCAGAATGATCTAGATGCAGGTCAGCATGACGTGTTGCTTTACGACAGGAGGTTTACACGGCCATGAGATTTCTATGATTTAATTTTACATACAGTTTGTTGTTTAAGTTAAGTTGTTAAACCAAAATGCACAAATTACATGCCTGTAAACAAAAATGTTAACTTAATTAGGTTAGAATTTAGCACTAAACTAAGCCTTTAATAGGACTAATAAAAAGTTTTCATGCAGCCCGACCTGATGAACTAACACATTAAAAATTAAAGAGAGTATCACTAATTGTTTACTTACAGTGCTGCTTGCCAGCCTGACTTCATGTAGAGGTGACCCCTCTCTATGCGGATGTTTTTAGCGAAGTGCATTCTTTTGGGAAGGTTTTCTTTGAGGTACGGCCTCATTGGCTGGTCAACGGTCCTGCACTTCAAAATGGACACAGACAAGGGGAATCAACACACAACAGAGAGAGAATGGGACTGTTTGACTTTCCAAGCAAGCAGATAATTTTTCATTCTTCTTATGAATACAAGAGTCCGATCTGGAATATTTCGCATACCGACAAGTTCTTCACCAGGCCCTCATAGTCAACTGAAAAAAGAAACACAGTACCAAGTAAGGCATGCTAATCTCCTAAAAGTGGCACAGAGTAATGATATAAATCTGGGAACAAGGGAATTCTGGTGTTTTTAAACAGGAACTCACAGGAAGAGTAATCCTGTGGGAGGCGACTTGGTCTGATGCGAGCAGCTGGGCCTTGGATTACAGTGAAACCAGAGGTGTCTTTCTGGAAATCTGACACATATGATGCCCTTTCACATGAAGCACTCTCCATGCCTGTTGAAAAGAAGTCATTTCACTAGGTTGTCTTCAGCAGGGCAACAAATGACACAGAGAAAGGCACCAGAAGAAGTTCTTAAACAAAACCTTATAATGTTTAAGAACTGTTTAATGTTGTATAAAAGCTACAAAAGTTTGTAATTCCTCTGAAATACAAAGTTTAAAGCTTTCCTCAATAAAAGGGGAAGATTTGTGGCGTACTTTCCATTCATTTCTAGGGATTCACAGAGCTTAAGTTTGCATTGCATGCAGGACGTGACATTCAAAATGACAGTGTAACATGTGTTGGCAATGTCTTTGGGTGTGACATGAGCACTCCAGCTAATTGCTTGTTTCTTGCCTTGCCAAGCTAGGGACTACCAAATACTAAAGTTAAAATTAACATCTTCTCTTGTAAATGATATGAAGCTAAACCTTTAATGAAGAACAAAATCTGTTCATGGATTTTAGAAAATGTACTTCTTCTCTTGGAAGTAATGTCTTAGATGAGGATATCTGGGCATCGCCCTGAGCCACATCCACTCCAACACACTGATCTTGAGTGTGTAATTACAGGGCTAAACATCTGGTCTCCAGCCATCCAAAGAAACCTCTTTCTCTAATACTGAGAACATTTTATATAGTTAACATGCACATGACTTCTTTATTCAGTTCTTCAGTGGCAGCGGTCTCCATTCTTACCGACAGCAGGTACACTAACTGACAAACTGACATCAAGACTCAAAATAATTTCACTTTGAACTGCCAACAAATTAAAACAATTTCCAAGTCTCCTTATTAGGGTGTGTAACAGTAACATTTAATGTTTTAAGGTATCCAGTTTAAGGTTTCAGAGCTCTAATGTGCCTCATTCATCTTAGAAATGAACAGGAACACCGAGGATGCTCTCAGTGATAAAATAATTAACTGGAATCAAAATGTTTGACTATTTTGTGTTTCAAATCCTAAGATTTATGATTTCTTGCAGGATTAATTGCTTGTCAAATTGCAGAAGTGTTCCATTTCTGCTATATTTCGGTCTCCATGTTATCATCATCAGCTGAGGACGTCACTAACTGGAATAAGAAGCATGTGGAATGCCCCTTTATGTGAGCGAATGGAAAGAAAGCCTGGCTATTTTGAATTCCATTTGCAATATACTGCTCAGTTCCTCAAAAATGCTCAAAATATGTCCATTTGTATTTTAGTTAACACTTCAGTGAATCAGTCGTTTTCAGTATTTCCATCAGAAATTAAGCCACCTGCTAGCTTTCATAAGACAATGCTTCTTTTCTTTTAAAGTGTATTTCAGTTTAAACTGGTAATTTTCGGTCTCAGTCATCCCATGTAAACTGTATCCCAGCTGTGGAGAGTTGATATTTATCTCACCGTGGTCAGATGCGACTATTATGTTGACACAATTGTGCAGGTTTTTTGCTTTTAGGCCATCCATCAGCATGCCCAGAATCCTGTCCACCTTTTGCAAGGCCAGAACGATCTAAATGAATAACAGAAGTTCTAACAGAGTTAAAATGTTACCACGACTGGAACAACAACACTGAGAATCACTGTGCTTTTGCCATTCAAACGCCCTATCAACAATGTGCTTTAGATAAATATTTACCCAGCAAAATGAACTAACAGATTTGTTACCATAAGAGACGATCTTGACTATTTGAAGAGGTTGGACTTAATACTTTCAGTGGAATAAAATAACTATAAATAAATGAAAATAGAAAAACAGCATTACAGGTCCTTCGTTGTGCAGGCCGCAGTAAGCAGAGCTGAGTAGACCTCCCTTTCACCAACCACCACTTCCATCTCACCAGAGAGCTGCTAAAAAGGTTTTAATTCAGCTGAGAGACTCATAATCACTTCACAGCATCCTGATTTTATCCCAAGGGCCTACGTTCCAAAAACACCACACTTAAAAGGCATCAAGGAGTCATTCAGGACAGATGCCAGAATCAGGTGGTTGGTCAGCTAGCAACTTAGCTTCTCTTTAAACTGTTGAACAAGACAAGACATACAGTTCCAAAAAAAACAAAACCAAATGCAATCAGCACACTCACTAACACCCTTCTGCTCAAACAGTTTGCTATGGACAAACTCCCTTTAGTGCAGATGTCCTACCAAACAATCCATTGTTCACATCAGCGTCGAGTTCCCTCAGTTGAGGAACAGTTTTCAGTTGGTGCCCTAATCCTGAGCTTGGCCGGATTTCATGGATACAATGTGGTAAAATCTGTATATTTGTTCATCTGTATATCTGCCCGTCTGTATAGCAATATACAGCATCTGTATGCTATACAGATCATCTGTATATCTGTATACAACAGTACATTTGTCTGTAGTTCATCTGTATATTTGGTCTCTCTGTACATAGTCTGTTCATAACTATTCCACCATTTATACTACCCTTATCTGTATATATCAGTATATCCATACATTTAGTAGCCCTCTGCTTATCTGTATATAATTGCTCTTATTGCACTTACTACTCTTGCACTTAGATGCAAACTGTATTTTCTTATCCTGCATTTATACATGTGTAATGACCATAAAGTTGAATCCTAATCCTAAAATGTGTTTATCCTAGTTAAAGCAGTTAAACACATTTTTCTTCTTCATTTTGTGCTTAATTTTCAGCTCACCAGGACCAATTTACACTAGCAGGAGCATATTAACTGAAACCCCAGGCATACATTACACAACTGAGTGAACCTGTGATTGTAAGGCATGCTCAGTCAGCTGACGAACACTGTCAGCACACAAATTTTCCATACAGAGCTTTCCTCTAATGATGTTCCCTTCTTTTACCTAGTTATTCTTTTAGGTAATCAATAACCGGCTTATTAATACAGGCAAATAACTCACCTGCGTACTTTCTGGCCCATAGTAATGTCCTGTTGAATCAGGTTCATCCAGGTATAAAGTGTAGAAGTCAGGTCTAAAGACAGAAAGCCAACAGTTACGAGTGATATAGAGAGTTTCCTTATGGGAACTTACAACATCATCTTTGTTATCATAAAGATGAACATGAACCTTTCTCCCTCAGGTAAATTGAGCCAGTCAAGCAGTGTTGACACTCTCTTCTCAAATGTAACAGACCTGTGGGACAAATGTAATTTATGAAAGCATTGATACAGCACTGCATTGAGCTACATTTTACACTTCATTGGCATTGGATCAGAAGCTTGCATGGCATTGCTCTTACTTGTCATACATCTTGTAAAAACTTGGGAGGGTGCCATTGATGGCTACATCAGAGCCTGGCCAGAAGAAAGTTGCTGATTTCAGCTTCTGATAGATGGCCGTGAGCCAGACCTGACGAGAGAAGTTAGGTGAGATAGAGAAATGAAAAAATGTATGAAATTAATAGAAACGAGGAGGAGAAAAGAGTGCCATCTAGACTCTATTCTGAGTGAGTTGCAGTAGAAAATTGGATAATTAATTTTCAGTACATTGCGGCACCAGTGTTTAGTACATCAAGCTAAAAGCGTAATCCCTCACAGCCCTGTCAAGTCAGAAGGCAACCTAAGAGTAGGATTTTATTCTAAATGAATACCCATTAGATCTGCAGGTAGATGTATTAGTTATGCAGCTGTCTCCTAAACATTTGGCTGATGCACTTAGCTGTATTGGTTCAAAAGTCATTATGAAAGAATTCATTCCTACAGACTAAATTGCTTGACAGGGGTCATCCATCTCTTCTTCCCTCCTGAAAAGCCATATTGCAGCTGAATTGTGTAATTTCAAGAAGAGCACTTTGTCACACACTTGAGAAATGAGATTTAAGAGGCCTCTCATTTAAATGAAAACCACTAAGCATCTAAACAAGCACCACACGCAGCCCTCACAAGCTGTCACTTATTACGAGCTCAATCCATAATTATAATCAAGAAACTCCTTACAGGGAGAACCGATTCTCAACAATCAAACTTGCTGACTGACTTGTGTCGTTCATAGAAAGCAAATTACATTGTGATGAACACAGTATTTCTATTTCTAACACATGACTAGTGCGCTGACTTTTGCAGGACTATGAACAACACTGTCTAACTGGGATTCTCAGATGTGTGAAATAAACAGTATTCCCGAGAGCTACATTTTTGTGGCCATGTTCAACAGAACCTAAATTTCCTTAAAAGGATTTGTTATTAGCAGGTTTTACTTTTGGCCTCTATGAGCCTGAGCTTTGCTGTACTAATTTACCACCTTTCTACACAACAGATTCACTTACTGGTTCTCCTTGATACCACTGGGGGTTCAATTTCTCATCCGTTTTCAAGCTGAAGAAAGCATTTTGTTTCACATCGTACATCTTGTTGTCCACAATCCCATGAGACTCGGGATAAAGACCCTGCAGGAATAGAGATAAGATAAACCAAGTCACAATGAACTGCTTTGATTCTGTGGCTGCAGGGATTTAAAGGTGATTACCTCTTCTCTCACCATCTTTCAACCCCAAATATTACAAGTAACCACAGCAGTTTATCTTAATTGCAGTGTCTGATTTCAACCAATAAAGGTGGAGTCAACGTTATAAGCGTCTTGCTGGAGTTGTTCTCCGTACGAATGTAAGCCATTAGGTCTCAACCATTCCTACCATCCTGTGGAAGTGTCATTTTAGAAAAAGCAGGATGTTTACACTTCTTTACAAACAGATTTAGAGTTTGAGCTTCTCTTACTCTAAATGTCTGTTCTGTCTGTAACAATTGAAAATAAAATAAAATAGATACATAATAATAATAAAGGTCAATTAAATGGACCAATATGGCAAGGCCATGATGATGCACTTGGTAAAGTAAATCTGCTAGGCATCTTTCTTGGCCTTCAGACAATAATTCTGATGGCTAAAGATCCAAATGGGACAGGCAACCCTCCCCCCCCCCCCAAAACAAACAAGCAAACAAACAAAAAAAAATTTATGTTTTGCTACTTTATTCTCAGTCACATCTGCTAGCAACCAAACTAAACAGAGAGGGGGTGTCACTGACCGGTGTCCAGGCTTCTGTGAGTGGGGCCCTAAGTACTTGGCTTCAAGCACAACTGAAAAAAGTTTAATAACAATAACTACTTAGTCACGGTTTCCGCGTTCACAAACAAGTATAATCCTGGAATAAGTCTATTAACTAAACCAGTTATTTTTATAGCTTTCTTTCCTAACTTTAAAGTGGACATGAAACACTTCATTTATAAAGGCTAATTTACATCATTATCAATTTACATCATCATCTCAAAAACTGACACAGATGTAAAACTGTCTGTGAAGCAAGATTTAAGAAATCCTATTTTTAAGACATGTTTATAATCTTTCAGTACAGAGCGTAACGTCACCGGATTGGTTGGTTTCTTGTAGTCAATAGACTTACATTAGTTTATGTTAGCTAACTAGTTACAGAACCGATAACTCAATGGAAAGCAAGGTGACTAAAACTAAAAATCTGTTTCAAGTGATCACTTTTGTGCTGCCTCTGACTGCAACAAAGAGTTTTATGTTAAAACTAAATTTATACTTTTCACTTTCACTGCCTCTTTGTTGTTTGGCTAGCTGGACTCAAATGGGAAAATCCAGCTGTTAGCTGTAATGTTTGGGTTTGTAAAGCATTTTATGAATGAGCACTGTGTGGAGGAGAGCCTTCAGATCAATCAGCCGTATTTTATGCATTAAACTAGTCTGTCTTTTCCCAACACAGCCAGACATTTTCCAACATCACAGGTTTCTTAAATCCAGCTACACATACAGTGTTACATCTTTTCAGTTTTTGAGAGCAGGGGTAGTGTAAATTAACCTTTATACATCAAGTGTTTCATGCCCACTTTACATATATAGAGAATAATCCCTTTCAGTTCACTGACCACTGAAACCGAGGCATACTAAAGGCACATTCACACCTTTATTCAGGACTCTAAGGCTACGTTCACACTGCAGGTCGTAATGCTCAGATCCGATTTTTTGATCAAATCCGATTTTTTTTGTCTGCTTGTTCACACTACAAATAAAATGCGACAGCAAACGTGCTCTAGTGTGAACGCTCAAAGCGGCCCGCATGCGCAAAAGAAGACGTCACAAACAACGTGTTCCGTTTAGATCTAGACCAAACAGTATTGTTTGACTGATGGCCCTTAATATAAAGACTTCGGGCTTTACGTTTCCCAATTTTTGCTTTAAGTTATTTTGTTATTTACATAATAATGTAAATAACCTAATAATGATCCTTATTGCTCTTTTAGATAGGAGCGGTGCTTCAAAGGATAGTTGCAGATTTCTGTCAGAATCTGCAGATTATACAGTACAAATAAAATGTTTACGTTGTCTTCCCAACAGTTTCACTGACATCTACACTGGATGGCCAGGAAGCGTTCGCGTTGTCTTCTCGGGCGCTGATAATTGGCGTCTGTCTTGTGTCAGTGACGTAAAAGATGGATTTAATGCGACATGACCGTTCACAGCAGTCGCTTTCTAAAACATTGGATTCAGTACCACATACGAAAGTGACCCAGATCGGATTTGAAAATATCGGATTTGTGCCGTTCACACTGTCATACCATGATCGGATATGGGTCGCATAGGGTCAAAAAAATCAGATTTGATGCGCTTTTGCCTGCAGTGTGAACGTAGCCTAACTGTAACTACTAGGTGCTTTTCCTATCATGCTGACTTACATGCTGCTGGCTTTGGCTGTGTAGTTTTCTCTTAGTAAAATATGCCATCTGCTCCCAGTAGACTTGTCATATGCTACAAAAACCATGTCTTATATGACCATATACTGGGTTTCTTAATCACTGCTAGATTATTGGCAGATTAAGAAATCCTGGGAAATGAATAACCAGTAATGTCATGTGGGTATGTTGAACGTGCTTTGTAGTAAGTGCCCCAGGTAATTGGGTTGGTCAGATCACATTCAAACTGCACACAAAACTGCTCTAAAGTTCATTGGAACAGTTACAAATTACAAATACATCCTTACACAACATGAGTTATTCATCATCACTGACCAAACACTGTTGCCCAGCAAACCTGTTTGTATTTCTCAATGAACAAAAAACACTCACAGTCACAATGGTGTAGTGGTTGGGAAAGGTCTTTGTGGGATAAACAGGCCTCAGGTATGGTGTTGTAGTTCCATTATTTCCTGCAATGTAACAAAGTCACATTGTTACCTTGAGCTGTAAATCGTAAAGAACTGTGAGACAGGCGATGTTTTTGACTTACGTAACTTGCTGATAACAGGCATGTGACTCGCATGTTCTTTCAGATACGCTGCCCGGAAACCGTCCAAAGACACCAGGATGAGAGGAGGCTTTGAAAATCTGGACAGGAAAAACATCTGATAAATACATTCTCTAAGGGGACGCTGACCTGTGTTTATCATTAATAATCTGGAGTCATCTTTCCGCTCCTTCTAGTGCCAAGTTTTTCTATAAGCAAGTCTAATCACACAACAGCATCTTGAAATGGCTACAGTCAGTCATTTCGAAGCATTTTTTAAATCAACTTTCATATCATAGCTCACTGAAACATAAAAACTGAACCAAATTTAAGACAAATGAAAATTTAACTGACTTTACTTTTCCATCTGTGACATTTCAATCATCTTCTGTCCTCCTATCGGTTTCCTTTCAGTTCAGAAGTCTTTCAACATCATGTCCCTTTCTTAGAATGTCTGCCCTTTAACATTGCTTTGGTGTCAAGCCACTGAGAGCAAGAATTAGACCTGTGGCTGAATGCGCTGTACTATGTAGCAGCGCTGGCATTAAACCAAAACAAGCTAAAAGTTGTGAAACAGACCTGGAGAAGGAAGAGTTGGTTATGATTTTCTGTAGAGTTGCAAATATGAAAATGTCTTTCATTTTTTATTGTAAATGTAGAATAAAATCATCAATAGAATTCAGAAAATCATATAAAAATAGATACAATTAAAGCAGTTTATTGAGGGTTTTCATGTGACATCATGCGGACATAGTTTAAAATTTGTCTGCCTCTGATTTATAAAGCATGTTTCACAGATAAAAATCACAGAGTGCTTCACAATAAAGCCAGAAAACTCCCCTGAAAAACATAACACTGGCCAGTTTGTGTACTGGTCGTCTATTACTGGTATTAGCTGTGTAGTTGTAAAATGTGTAAAAGTGACGCTAAGTGGAAATAGGGAAGGTTCAACTTCAAAGTAAAATATGTGCTTTTTGAAACTGCAGCACTATGGTAGAACTTTTATGCTGAAGGCAAACTTTCTCCATTTCCGGTTTGCATGTCACTTTTAAAAGTTTTACAATAGCTCCGAGAGCAAGCCCATCACACCCATTCAAACTAGCAGCAATATGCTAGTAACCAAAATAATCATAAGAAAGATTTTGCCAACCTGTCAGGAAAGTAAAAGTGTGGTGTATCCATAGAAACAATAAAAAACAACACTCATATAAATAGACATTTGTGTGTCTTATTGTATTTTTCAAACTAAAATAGCTTCATCTGGAGCCGCAGGACCATTTTTCCACAGTCTGACGCGTCTGTCTGAGGTTACTCCCTCGCCAAGACAGAAACACAAACATGTGACCACGCTCTCGTGCAAACACACAGACACAACTCATCAACACATGCCTGATTACTCGGCCATTACCCCAGTTTCCATAGAGACAGTTACTTTTTCCCCAATAAAGCAACACCACTAGGAGAAAACAAGCCGTGATTCAGCTATTTACAAGATAAAAAATATGGACGTTAGCTGGGTAAGCAACCAGAGGGTGACAGAAAGGAAACTCTAGCCTGCTTTGTATGTTGATAATGTTTGCTAACAGTGAACAATGGTTTCTTCTCAGGGAAAATGTGGGTGATATGATTAAATAGTTCCACTTTCAGATCTGTGATATGTTACAACTTAGGATTCAGACAGAGGAGGACCAGAGCTGATGTAATCCAAAGGAGTCCAGGTGGAATTTGTGCATTCAATTTTATGAAAAGTAAATCTGTTTTCACATTGCTGAAGCCAAACAAAAGTATTATATTACCCAGAAGGACACTGTGGCTGACTGACTTCCTGAAAGGGCCCTTTCATCCAGACTTCCCCTCCTGTGAGAAAAGAACTGTGTTACTAAGGAAAATTGAGGTTTTCTATTTAATTTCAGCACACTTTTTGGGTTAAAGCAAATGTCAATAAATAATATATATTAACATGACACAGTGACCTTGGAAGGTAAGTTACTAGAACTGTTTTGACAACCACTTAGATCCTCAGTTTAAACTCTTACAGATTTTAAAACCTTTCATATAAATAACGGAATCTATGTTAAACCACAAAAGGACATCACCTGACAAGCTTTGAGGATATAATATGATCCCATTTGGTGGACAGCAACTAAAGCAATCTGTCAAGTTCACCCTTTAAATGGCACTGTTGAATAATTTGACTACCAGTGAAGAGGATGTGTAAGTGCAAAGTGACATTACTTTTTCATCCACATTTACAAGAAGACCGGAAGCATTTCGAGACAGAACACATGCTACGCTTTCATTTTGCCTCGGAGAAGATGAGATCACCATAGAAACAATCTTGGAAACAAAGAAGTGAAACATAACACATTGTAACCTGGGGAACTACATAACCTGTGAACACAACAGTACAGACTGCATTCAGTGCAACCTTTTTAGCCCTCAGCTGTTTCCTTACATAACAGGGCTTTCATGATATCACAGTTTCACTTCATGTCTGTCGTGTTGGATAATGACACCAGTCAGGAAAAAGACTCCAGGTTTGAATCTTGCTGTTGGCTGTTTAAGTGTTCTGCAGGAGCCTGCATGGGTTTCCACCAACTGATCGAAGTCATGCATGTTAATTTGATTTTAAATGGGCTGTAGGATGGGAATGTAAGACTGTTTTCCTCTCTGTGTTAGCCTTGTGACAGACTGGTGACGGCGTTTATCCCGTCTCGTTATCCTCAATTCATGGTTATTATGACACCCCAGAAGAAATGAGCCTCATTTTCATTAGAGCTCTTATTGTGCCTACTTGATGCATTTACTAATGAGAGGGTCTGTATCAAAGACACACAACTATTAGGTTATTCTTTTGATGGGTGGATTTGGGTTTTACATATTTTTACATGTTCCATTTGTTGCTGTTCTTTTAACTCTCTCAAGCCTAACCTGTCGCTGGCATCAGACAGGTGTTTTGTAACCCTCTTTTCAATATCTGCAACTCCCGTAACTCCTGAACCATTTGCTTGATTGAAATAATTGCAACGGTTCCTGAAAACAGCGACTCTGCGCTTTTCAGTGATATTAGGGTTATTACGGTAATCCCAGGCACGGTGTCTTAGCAGCTCCGTGAAGAGGAAGGTTGGTCCTCCCAAAACAACAAAAAACACAAAGGAAAAAAGCCGTCACTTGCTCTTTCTGCTGTGAGAGAGGCTAATACAATACTGTTGTTTATGCATCAGTAATATATGATTATCTAAGAGAGAGCTGCAAGAACAGCACTTCCTTCCTGTGTTATGTAGAGACATGTATAACAGAAAAAACCAAATATAAGTGCTGCTTCCTGGAGCTGTTAGAAAACAAAAGCAGCACTTAGTTTGGGAAAGACAATAGACAGTAAAACAATCATAACATTTATTCTAGTTGTTGTAATCAAATGCGAACTGAGAATACGCCCTCAAATGTTGTAACGGTCTGCACAGGTTGATAAGAAACCTTCCTTACTCAAGGACTTTCCCACAGGCAAGGCATCACCAAGCAGGATATTTTGGGTCACCTCTTTAACCTTTTAAACATCTGCCTTCCTTATGCATCCATCAAGTTTCCTGCTGTACTGACAGGGCATATGACAGAGGGAGCCTTAGCGCATGGGTGAAAAATCCTCTCCTCGCTGCGTCGGGGCCAGCTATGTGGTTTGGACTTAACACGGGGATGCTCTGTCTCAGGAGACGGCTTTCTATGGTGAGTAATCGACAAGTAATCGAAAGGTTTTATGTTAACTGAGGAGAAAATAGAGTGCAAGTTAAAGGGAAATGCCACAGGAGAGAGAGGACCCCACCCAGGCTGGGGACTGCTGCCCACAGTCATCGCCGCTGCCCCCTAAATTGGAGGAGCGTTTTGGCATGGTGGTTTTCAACAAAGAGCGTACTGACACTGCTGCCCACGTCTAACTGGGGCGAATCTATAGCTGCAGAAAACATTCCTCTGTCACTTAAGAGGGTATTTACGACTTGTTTTGCAACCATGGACAGAAAAAACTAGCCTGCACCACCCTGACAAAAACATACGCTCAACCTATGCGGCGTCTTGGGGGTTAACTTTCACCTCTCTGTCTCTCTTTTGCTGCCTGGTTGGTAACTTTATCCTTCTCTACTGCTCCTCTAAATACTTCAAGTCTCAAGTTTCTGGAGGATCTGCAGCGGGATGTTAGGTGCTATACACAAGAGTGTGGAGCCTTGATTGTTATTTTACCAAGTGACAACCGCACCAAATGAGTTCTCGCTGAATAAATGCCAGAAATGTAACCTGAGATAATCTGTCTCACGCTCTTGTAGCCAAAGCACTCTATTCACTGTCCATGAGGAGTGAAAACCATGACTTAGACAAAGCTCAGACAGAAAATGTATTAATGTGGTACTACACAGATTTACATGTGAGTGAAAGAAAAAGCAGGTCAGCACTTTGACAGCTGCATTTCGAAGGTCAACTCTGAGAATTCATTAGGAAAAGCAATTGAAATCCTCGTGAATACAGGGCGCTGAGGTCTGTATTGACATTCTTCACATTTCCAACACCAGCACTTCACAGACTATATATCTACTAAAGTAAAATTCAAAGATATCCTGCAGTAACAGACTTATGCGGATTGTTGTTTTGTTTCCTGCGCAGAAGGATGCACATGTGTGTTGCAGTGACACGAAGTCCCGCTAATATTTTCATCTTGTACCACTTATTGACAGCTGCAGCAGCAATATGTCTGGATATGCACCAACCAAAGGAAGAGGGACTGCAAGCAATCAAACGTGGCAGTGAAGAAATGTAGCTTTTCTTAAAACTGTTTTTGCTGTTTTGAGGAAGAAGATACACTTAACTTGTTTATTAAACCACAAGAACATGCATAAAGCTGTTTGATGAGAAACAGGGGTGTTAAATAAATAAATTCTATTAGTACTATGGAATATAGCCAGTCCCAGGCTCACTTGGCGCAATCCAAGGTGACCAGGCCAACATTATACCAGAGGCAAAACAGTTTCTTTAAAATTTAAATGTAATCCAAGCTGAATGAAAAATATGCTATAAATGAAGCACAAATCATGAAGGGGGAAGAGGGATGGGGGAGGGGGATTGGGGACTTTTCCAACAGCCATTGGGCAAGAATTATGAAAATGAGGAGGTGAAATGTACATTAATTTAATGCTGGTTAATTAAAACAGTCAATCTTACCTGATCCTTTCTCCTTTCTCAGAAAAATCACCACAGCCAGGATAACCACCAGTAAACACAGCAGCAGAACCTATAACCCAGAAGATAAAATGGCAAGATGTTTGTTAAAGCTGTTAGAGATAGCAGCCACTAATTTCACATTGTTTATTTTGAACTATTTGAACTTTGAGAAAAGAAAAAGGTTCAAGCACTACAAAATCTCGTCTCTCTCAAGAGAAGACACAAATTAACAAAACTAAATCACGTCCACACTCAAAGCTTCAGCTCTAGAGAGAGCAGTGTTGGCTGTTGTACAGCAAGTATTAGATGGGATCCTCTTCACCTAATGACTAAATCATGCTGTTATTTTGCCTCTTAGCATCACTAACACGAGGCTGACATTACAGGCTCTTAAAATAATATTAATGGACCGATCATGAATAAATTTGTTGTATCCACAGTTCGCAGAGGAACCCAGCTGACTCGCATGATCCTCTTAAATTTCCAAGTTTTCTTTTCAAAAAATGTGATGCAGCTGCAGATGCAGACTGAGAATCACAAAAACAGCCAAGCTACGAGACGGTCAAGAACAAACGGGCTCAGTGTTTCTCTGTACTTCACTGTCTTCAATTCCGTTTAAAAACTGTGTCTGGAAAAAATTATTTTATTGAATCGTTTATTTACACTTTACGCACCAGAGACAGCATGCTATTTTTCCCCAGATCCTCGTCCAACAGGGGGAAAACCCCTGATCGGATTACAACTCTGTGTGCATTGTTACTAAACTATAATCATGTAAAAAAAAGAAAAGAAAAAAAGAAAAAACATATAGAGTTTGACGTCTCCAAGTTAAAATAAAAATGTACATGTCTTATGCAACTTTGTTACTTTTTTACTGTTAAGAATTGGCATTTGGGACCTGTTGAATTACACTAGGGTGGCAAACACTACTCGATCACCATGCTATTGTTTTCTGTATACTTCTAATTATGCTTACATTAGCTTTTAGCTCAAAGCCCTACTCCATTACTGCAGCTGAAGAGGTTTAGATACGTTGCTTTATTCAGTTATCCTTCTACCGTCCACCGAGACTTCCATCTGTATCCTCACAGGCTCAACTGTTGATTTTAACAATTTCCACACCATCTCCATCTGTCTATATATTAGTCTCAGCTCTCTGCAGTTGGAAGTAGTGATCCAGAATTGTTTTTGTTTGTTTTTTTAAAAATCACAACCTTTCTGCCCCAGGACAGCAGCTCCCTGGGGGCGAGTGGTTTGTAATTAGATGGGTGTTTCAAAGATTACTTTACTTAGAAATGACAGTGTTTACCAGGGTTATCACGGATGCTGATTTTTGAACCGTCTGCAATGCCCCAAACCAGGCCAGTTACTCATTATGGCATTACAAATCTTCATTTTAAATGTGTCGCCAGATTTTAATATTTATTATTCTGGTAAAATTGTGCCTTGCAATCACAGTTTTTAAAGAGTATAATATGTAAGTGCGTTATGGCTCATCTCCTTTTATTCCTATGACCATCTTATCACCTCTCTGCTGGGAACGCAGCTGCAAATATTTCCTTAGCACAACACAAGTCATAGTTTAAAGCAAGTCTCTTGTTCTCTGGTGTCACTTTTTGCTGGCACAAAGAGTCTAATTTCCTCTCAGAACTGATACGTTTTTAATCTTTTCACACTGTTTCTGTAGTCTATTACTTTTAACTGAAAGGGGGAAAAAGCTAAACTAAAAAGTTCAAAAAAACAGGCTTAAAGTGGAAAAACATAAATTCTTCCTGGAGGAAAGATTTTACAGAGGATTTACAGTTTAAACAAACAAATCCTCAAGCCAAAACTAGTCCGATCCTCCCAAGCTAGAAAGCTACAGCAGTACAGCAGGAGTAATCTACTTAGTGTGATTCACAAGAGCTGGAATTCCTATACAGGTATGAAAACGCACTGCTGTATTTGGTGTCTGGGTACGTGCACTTATTTTCCCCAGCTATAGGTGAAAAAAACTGTAAACTTGGATGGGCTTCACAGAAATGCTTAAAGACGGGGTCTCTGTGGGTTGTGAAAGTAAACAGACTGTCTGGTGGAAACCTACTGGGCTGCCTGAAACACGCTTTAATATTTATTCAGACCCCCCACCATGACCACCACTCATTTTCCATTGTCTACAAGAGAATGATGTAAAGGTTCTGAAATTAAACTACAGATGAAAGTCATCTTCGAAGTGGACATCAAAAAAAGGCTATCCAAAGACACAAAAACTCTTTCTAGGGAAGTGTCATTCTAGTTCAGGGGTGGACTTAGACACAAAAGCTAAGGGCTACACATCAAACTGCCATCATGTGTGGCCTTATGACATGCACAAAGCTGAAAGATATGGTAGATATGACAAGCTGCTCTCGCATAAGCCTGGATCCTTGATCCAAAAAAAAAAAACAACAACTCTGCTACTTTTCTGTGTTAATCAGGTGCACAACTGCACAACTGAAGCAATCTAGCTTCTCAGGCAGCAGGGCAAAAGAGGAACTACCATAGAAAAAACAGTTTAAGGTGGGTGGAGTTTGAACAGATCTATCTGGTGAAGGAGTGGTAGACATTCACTTTATTATTCATTGTCATAAAGTGTTAGTGGGTACTCAAGATTGAGCTTTTACTTATTTTTGAGTTATTTTGGGGTTTTAAGACATTAGGGATGTATTGCAAAGTAGTTACTGCACCATTTTCTGGTAAACCCATTGAACTAAAGCTTACAATCTGCACTTAAAACACATCTTGATTGGTTTAATTTAAAATCCACTGTGGTAGTGTACAGAGGCGAAACTACAAAGTCATGCTATTGTCCGAATTGTCGTGGACCTTAAAAATGAGACCTTGTGTGTGTCTAATTGGTACAAAGCAGACAGCATCTGGTTATTGTGGTGTCGAGCTGAAGGTCGCAAGTGAATAGCTGAAAGGATGCGCACATTCTCAAATGACTTCTTTGACATGCAGTTTATGCCTCAGTGATGAAGGAGATCACGAACATTCCAGACATGTTTAACTTTCCACTTCCAACTTAAAAAAAATCACAATTTATTTCACTATATTACAGCAAGAAACATGTTTTTCTGATATGACTATGACCGCAGCAATATAAAACAAGTCCATAAAACATAACGGTATTTTTCTTTACAATTGCTTCAATTATATTTTTTTCTGTAAAGACTGAAACACACTCCAGATTTAGCCTCCACAAAGACTAAGTGTGGTTAGTTTCAATGCCCCGAGGAGCTGTGAACAATAAAAGCTGCTGTTGTTTTCTGAGACGTTCCTTCTGTGATAAAAATACTGTTCTGGGGAAAACAAAGAACAGACCCAGCAGATTAAAATGTCCATTCCTGCCAGTGATGGAGATAGCCAAGTATTGCGTCAAAGTTCGCACAGCCTGTCTTTTGGTCGACATATTTTTAAACCTTTAAGTTATTATTTTTCAGATTTAGACTAATAATTCAATATACATATTTACCAATGCTACATTATTACAGATTACACCTTAAAGCGCTACCAAAGTTTTGATCTACTGGCCCAGATGTGGGGATGTTACTGGACACTGAAGATTATTGATCAAGTCAGAATCTTAAAATTAACAATGTGTTTTGTAAGAGAGTCCAGGGTCAAGATGGGCCGGTTTAAATGAGTCTGTTCTTGATGGTAGCACAAGAAGAACAGGCCAAGCCGTGACAAACGTCCACATCCACCTTCTTTCACTGTTTAATTCAGGTTCTTGGGCGGGGTGCTGGAGCCTACCACACATTTCATAAAAGTTAGAGGTATGTTACACTTTGCACAGATAGCTAGTTTATCTCAGGAACTGCCAATCAACCCAACACACATCTTCATCAGTGCTGACTATCACAGCACTGTGCCTGTCTGTTTGTTGAACAGTCTTGCATTAGAGTAAAACAAATATTGCTCAATTATGTGAGAAACTAATTGCCCAATTAGTCAACGTTATAAATAATTATAGTTATAAACAACTTCAGCTACTACCTGTGCCTCTGCACGGTAACATCTAGAACCACTAAAACTACATCAAAACAAAGCGCTGGCAGGACGACTCATTTTCCAGCTGCCTGAATACACCCAGTATTTTGCTGAAACGACACTTTGGATCAGAGTCAACGTTGTGGGGTCAGAGCTCCACCCAGCCCTGCTTCACACTAACAACTGCAGGTCTTGTCCACCTGCAGAGAGCCTGCTGGCCCGTGTCTGTTTGCAGTGGAGTGAAAACATTTAGTTTCCACGTTCACGCTGGCAACACTGACAGTCTCGTCTGTGTGGCAGCTGTGAATTAATGACAGTGTGAGTAAACAGTGCAGAAATGCTGACCCGAGGATGTGGTTTTTGATCCCTGACGATGGTTCTCTTCCCCTAGTTAAACATCACACAGTGCCAGTTGGGTTAACTGTCTAATGTTTGACAAAAATTATACATTAAAAAAAAAAAAAAAGGACTACTCAACAGGGCCCAAAATGACGCCTTCAAATGTTTTTTAAACCCCAGAATCCAGTTTGCAATTATGAGACAAAAGAAAAAAGATGGACATCTCTTCATTTCAAACAGGGACAGATGATTTTTTCCCCCCAGTATTTCTTCTAGAGGACAAAAGACAGCAGCTACTTATTAATCAATAATATCATCTATAATAATAGTGTCCCTGACACTTTAAGGGCTTCCCAATTTAAAAGTCACATTTAAGACCATGCAGTAATATGAGTGGCAGGAGCTCAGACAAATACATTAACTATAATGTGTGACTTTCACACAGCGAAGTCAATCGCTCAAAGTTGCCCTCCA
The DNA here is from genome assembly GCF_041146795.1 of Maylandia zebra. Lineage (NCBI taxonomy): Eukaryota > Metazoa > Chordata > Actinopteri > Cichliformes > Cichlidae > Maylandia > Maylandia zebra. Next base: position 14,869,141 of record NC_135181.1, read on the forward strand.
TGCTGCCAAAGTGCAACTGAACATACCCCAATAATGATTTTACGGCGGGTACTCCTTTTATTCTCATTCATGCTCCTCTGACTCTCCACCTCTCGTGTCCCAAATAAAGACGCTGCCTGTTCCGCCGACCCGTCCTCTCCTTTGGTCACTTCCATGCTGCTAAGCGCAAAAAAACAAAAACAAAAAAAGGACGCCTGCCAGTGCTTTCCAGGTTGAACTGAGTAGCAGGATGGGATGCAGCTCTGAGGAATATATAGAGGGGAAATGCCCGCCTTTCTGACGTCTTCAAGTTTTTGCAAAGTGGCTACATGTGTTAGATCTAAGGGAGGAGGAGGATCCAAGACTAATAAAAGCAGAGCAGAAAGCAGAAACTCCCCCTTATTCTGACTTATTTTCCTCTAATGTGGCGATGAAATAGTACTTTACCCACTTTAAAGCCAATCAGAGTCACTTTAAAAGAAAATAAAACCCAGACACATTCAGAATACGCATGCCTCAGACGTATTATCACGTCTAATTTCTTTGATTTAGGACATTGACTCGAAATAAAAAGCAAACACAGATACAGTAATTACGGACTTTCTATGAAAATCCATTATAAGGTCGTGGAGCTGCCACCATCTTGTGGCCAGACTTAAGTGGTGCATTAGGTTCCAGTTCGAGGGTTGCGTCCCATGCAAATATTTAAATTAATTTTTTTAAAAACCCAGTTCAACACATTTTCCTTTCCTTAAATAAGAATCTAAGGCTTTTGGCTTGACTATAGTCTTATTTAATTTCACTTACCGTTGGCAAATTTGAGCTTGGCGTTAGTGACTGCTTGCTAAAAATTATCCACTGAAGGAGAAATAATCCACTAGAGGGCGCTGCTCCACCTCTTCTATTCTTTCTTCTATTCAAAAATAATTTGGTCAACAAAAAGAAATAACAGCCGATTACAAAAGATATTCGGCCTCATATGAAAACATAAATAAAATTTGTATTTTAATAAATTGTAGTCCTGCTAGAAAAAGGTTTGCATGTAGCATAACAGCATTAAACTCCTTTAATATAAACCTCAGGCAACCAGAGCTATTTTCAGAGTTCCTTCCATGAGCTCTGTAAGCTCTACTTGGCTGGTTTAGAAGCGATGTATGGTAAATGGCCTGTATTTGTATAGCGCTTTACGTAGTCCCTATGGACCCCAAAGCGCTTTACACTACATTCAGTCATTCACCCATTTGGACACACATTCACACACTGGTGATGACAAGCTACGTTGTAGCCACAGCTGCCCTGGGGCGCACTGACAGAGGCGAGGCGACCTGTCTCTGAAAGGTACCTGGTGTTCATCCGCCCCATATGCCCACCCCTATGAAAAAATTCTGGAGACACCATTGCATGCAGATCAGTCTTATGAAGTATTTGGGTTTTTCTGGCAAAAAGTATTTGCCAGAAAAAAATATTACAATGGAAAATATTACAATGGAAAATATTACAATGTAGTAATTAGACATGGAAAATTGTAATAAAAGTAATAAAATAGTGACAATTTCAGAGTTTTTCCAGCCTTTCCTGTTGAAAATTTCATACATAACACTGTGTGACCTGGACTTTACCTATACAATATTTACAATAACATCTTTAAGAGCAGTTGTCACATTGGGCAAATACTGATATTAGTCAGTGAATGACACTTAACATTCATAAATAGTGCTGCTTTTCGCTTCCTATCTTGCCAGAGAGAGTCATAATAATGCACACCCTCTTATGTGTGCATTAAAGCTATCTTAGCTTCACACATTCTTCTTGTTCTTCTTCAAAAATATACTAAGGTCTTCTTTTCAAGTGCCTCTTAAGCCGAGCTGTTTTGCAGCTTGGACTTATCGGCCATCTTTGGTGCTTAATGGTGTTTATTAAATAAGCTAATCCTGCCAGAAGTTTTGTAGATCCCATCAAAACATTTCATACCAGCAATTAGCAGAGGCTGTTAAAAGTAAAGCATATACAACTGGTCAAAGTGTGAGTGCAGCCTTTGGAAAATCCAAATAAAACTTTGTATATTATGTTGCTGTATCACACACTAACTTTTGACCATTCTGACCTAATGAAAATTTAATTTGGATCACCCCATTGCCCATTTAAAGTGTCAGGTGCAGTATTAACTGATGTCGATTCTTAGTATCCTCACTGCGATTTGCTTCTACTCTAACTAAATACAATTTAAATGATTTAACAGTAACACAAAAGCATGTTTTTGTTTGCAGGAAGCACTTAAATTCACATTCTCTAACTTTGAATCGATTGTTATGGGCACTTGCAGTTTATGCATATATATCCAAGCACACTACTCTGTGGTATTAAAGCATCCACTATATGGTGCTGTTGCAACACTTTCACAGTTATAATACATTTGGTGTTTGGTGGTAGAGCTGTTTTCCTGTCACTATATGCAGTCATATAATATGGTTTCTTTCACATCCAGCTGTGTCCAGTTGTATGATCATTTTTTATCACATGTGGCTGGTGCCCCTGACCTCTGACCCCTGTGCTGTCTTGTACTCATAAACAGCCCAGGGCTACATGTTCTCACTGTCTGTTTAGTTTTGTCTCCCAGTGTGTGTTTGCATGTGTGTGTGTGCGTTAGCTCCATAAGCCTGAGTTTGTTTTTCATTGTAAGCTATAGGGCTGTGCATGCATGCCCGAATGTGTGTTTCATGTTGTTGTTACAGTGACTGTTTCTGTGTGTGTGTTCTGCTCAGTGAGCTGCGTGTCTCTCAGCTGTGTCTCCCTACAGCTGCCCCTGACTCAGCTGGATATTACAACATGACCTTTAATACTGACCTACACATTTGGCACTTAATGTCTACACGATTCTGGCCTAATGCTCAGACTGACAAAATAATCCAAGTAAACCCTTTTGTTGTGCACTTTGAGCTGCAAAGTATTTGTCATGGTAATCATGGCAGCAACCCAGAACATTTAGACATGTAGACATGATCAAAACTGAACTCAAATGGCTTCCACAAAGATCTGAATCCAATAGAGCACCTTTGGGATGTGGTGGAAGAAGAGATTCCCATCACGGATGTGCAGCTAACAAATCTGCAGCAGCTGTGTGACGCTATCATGTCAGTGGGGACAAAAACCTCTGGAATGTTCCCAACACCTTGGTGAGTCCATGCCATGAAGACTTAAAGTAGTTGGAGAGGCCGCAGAGTGCACAAGGAACTTTGTCTTTAATGAAAGAAGGAAACAATAGTGTATGAAAGTTTAAAGATGTAAACCTTTTTAAGGGAACCTCTTGAAAGCAAAAGGATGCTTGGCTAGCCATCATCAAAAGGAATTTTGTAATAAAACAAGAAGAGTTTGACTTATGTTTTGCTTTTCAGTTGGTGGAACCCAGAGACCAAATAGTGGGCCTGGGCACTTAAAAGGTTGCAGAAAAACTTTGTAAAGGTGTTCAATAATGACCAATAATGACATCCATCCATCCATCTTCTTCCACTTATCTGAGGCTGGGTGTCGGGGGCAGCAACCTAAGCAGAGAAGCCCAGACCTCCCTCTTCCCAGCCACCTCCTCCAGCTTCTCTGGGGGAACACCAAGGCGTTTCCAGGCCAGCCGAGAGATATAATCTCTCCAGTGTGTCCTGGGTCTGCCCTGGAGCCTCCTCCCCGTGGGACATGCCCAGAACACCTCACCCAGGAGGCGGCCAAGGAGCATCGTTGTCAGATGCCTGAACCACCTCAACTGGCTCCTTTCAATGTGGAGGAGCAGCGGCTCTACTCTGAGCCCCTCCTGGATGGCTGAACTTCTCACCCTGTCTCTAAGGTAGAGGCGTTAGCTTACAACGCCAACTGTCTGCCATCTATAATCCAGTTTTGAGATCCCTTTCCAGACGCCTTAACGTCCACTCACATCCTGGGCCATTTGACCTCAATAAATCACATCATAGGGTGGGGCTAGGTTTCACTGTGGGTTCACCTGAAACCTTGGCTGATTGTGACCCACACCCATTTTCTTTGCTTTCCAAGCTCCCTAGACTACGATGACCTGGATGACTGAGAACCTTCACAGACAGTTAGCAGAGTGCTTTGACAGATAAGCAAGCGGCAGATACACAGTGGGTGAATTAACATAGGAAGCAAAACATCAAGTATAGAAGTAAAGAAGACACTCAAAGAAACAATAAAAAGACAGTAAAGACTTTCCTGTTAACAATTCTTTTGCTATTTAAACATACTATATGTACATTCAGAAAATTAAACCTTTCATTCATGTGCAACAGATTGCAGCAACAACTATTTTTGCAATCACATCGCTGAAGCAATCTGCAGCACTGAGAGCAGAGAGGAGAAGCAGAGAGGAGATGAACCCAGATAAAGCCTCGATTTATAAATAAAACACTGTGAAAGCAGCAGTTGGTGCAGTAGGTTAAAGAATTCATCAGCTGACAGTTATAAGCACATCTCCCGCCCTGAGATTTACTGCACTTGATTTATTCCTTCAACTTTGCACAATCCTCAACCAATATTGAAGTCTTCTGTCTTCACAGGCATGTGTGTCACCAACTACCTGTCAGCATTCACAGCGGAGCGCCTATGCTTTCAGTCTGAGGCCTGCTTTTGTTGATGCCCTGAAATAATGAGCACCTTTCAGAAACGTTGATATACACTTACCCACAACTGGAACACGTTGCCCACCTGGAACATGTTGACATATTTTTGGTTTTAACTGAGTTGTGATGTAAGGACAGACAGCATGTGACACTACAACATAAAACATGAGGTTGAACATTAGCAGTTTGCTTTAGCTTCACCATGTTTGTAAGATTAGAACAAATCTGAGTTATATAAGCACACTTTATTGAGTTACTGGGATCAGAAAAGGGCGAGAATAAGGTTATACACACCTACTGCACATCAGTCTGCATTATGAACATGGTGGAGGTGTGAAAGCTGGTGCAAACAGGTTTTAGTTGGATAGCTTTAACTTTTTTGAGTTTCACTTTTTCCAAATGATGCTACAAATCTGCTGAGGTTGGATGTGACACTTTAAAAAGCTTTGAAGTTGCTGTCATATTTGCTCAAGTTTTTTTTAATGTGACTAAAAGAAAAGCAGATTTTTTTTTCTTAAATCAGCACTAATGGTAGTGCTGATTTGTTCCAAGGCTCTGAAAGCTTATGTAGAGCTGCTAACATTGCTCTTGATCTTGTTATTCTTCCATGTTTCAGTTTTATGCATTAAAAATCCATCCATCAATCTGTGAAATGCTCATCCAGTTACAGTACATAGTACATAGTTAGAGTACCCTGCTTAGACCCTGGACTCTGCCTAACCTGCAATAGAAGTGCCACTTACATTCAAACCAGCAGACAGTTTAGAATCACCAACGAACCCAACGTGTATTTTTAGACTGTGGGAGGAAGTGGGAGCACCCAGAGAGAACTCATGGTAGCACACGGAGAATATGTAAACTTAGCACAAATAGACCCATGGCTGGCCCGAGGATTCAAACCAAGGACTTTCTTGCTGTGCATTAGTAAAGTTTACTTTTGTAGTTCTGCATCAAAAACTACAAATAACAGTGAAGCACAGAGGGTAGAATAAGCACAAATACTGCCCATGAGAAGGGACGTCCCCCAAGTTTAAGGCACACATGGGAACAACACACATAATCTGCACATTTCCTCGGGGTTAAACAAGAATGCTTTCCCTGTGGAAGACCAGCGCTAGTACAAGATGTTCTGTGTTCGTCTTACGTAGCTTTGTGTTTCAAAATGTGTGCATTTTCACAGGTGCGTCTCTGATTGTTTGAGACAGCGTAAAACCAGAAAAAGACATCTTCCAGTGAGGAAAAAATCTCATGAGGTTAATGTCAGATGAGCTTTCTGTCATAGACTGAATATATTTTGGGAAATGAACCCCTGCACAGAGAGAACAGCGGGGAAAGAAATGTACTCTGCACAAAGTGACAGTTTGGGACATATATTAGCAGACCGTGGTGTGCATATGTCTCTCCACATATAAATGTGTCTGTGGAGGTATTATGGTCAAGAGCTGCAGCTGCAGCCCTTTTTTGCCCAGGATGAAATTCTATCATGTGGCCTGCCAACTCTACTCAAAGGTAACATGTAATCTTTTTTTTCTTTCTTTTTTTTTACACTTTCTGCAAGCAATAGTCAGTGTTCTTGTCTTTTGATCTTGGGTAAAGTTTTTTCCAATCCAGTCCATTAGATGGCTTTGGAAAATGTGAATGAAGACATAAATTTCTGACTTTTGACTGCAATTTAACAGGTTTTAGAGCTTTTACTACTGATAAAAATCTCCCCCATGGCCATTCACAGTACAAAGTATTTAAATGATAAATTTCTTTAATTTTTACACACATGGTACAGTTTAAGATCAAAGAGTCCTACTGACAAGTTTCTTTTGTTTATTAGAGAACCCTTTTTTTTTTATCATGTAGAAAAACTAAGATTTACTGTTGACTTTGTGCTTTTTGTCTTATATTAAGATATTTCATTGATTAAATGTGTAGTTAAACCTTCTTACACTGACAGAAATTTGAGTTTTACCAGTCCAGCCTACATAAGATCAAAGTCAACAATAAGTAATATGCAAGTAATCCACGTAGTTCAAGAATTCAAGTTTGAGGCTCCGTTTAAGGCAGTTTTTCCTGGGAGAGTAATATCCAAGCACATGACTTCTGGGGCAGCCAATCAGACCAAAGGCTAGAAGATGAAGTCAGTGAAGCTAATACTGCTGGTTTCAGATAGAGGATGACCTGGGGGCTGCACCAAAGCCAAGTATAAGATAAATACAGATGCATTTGTACTGTGAATCATGCAAAGCTACTGGGGTATAGTTCAAAATGATGAATATAGAGTATGTAATGTACACAAGAGGTTAACTTTAACATGTATGTGTGTTCAAAACACTGAGGGGTAAAATAATGGGAAAGGAATTGTCCTAGAAAGCTCCTTCTGCTCATTGGCTGGATTTCAGTGGGAGAAATCGTTCATTACTCCTCCAAGCCATCCTCAGCTTCATGATCATTAATATTAACGATCATGAAATGAATGATGCTGACGTAAGTAATGCTATTATTGTTATTAAACATGGAGTAAACTGAGTCTGAAGAAGTCAGATGGGTGAATATTGAATCTTTTCTCCAAAGGGAAATCAACTTTCTGGGATTTGCTTTTCTGGATTATTGAGGATTCATCAGGACATGTTGGAATGATGTACCATAAGGGACAACTGAACTAAAGTGCAATTAGTTGCACACAGCAGAGAGCCACTAAGTGTTACTTGGACCCACAGTCCCATCGACATGTTATTAGGTACAACAGAAGCACTGACATTTTTTTTTTCTGTTAATAAGATACAGTAACAACTGCTAGTCATACAAATATTTCTCTGTTTCTCTCATTTTTTGACATTAGATTCACTATGAGTAAAAGTAGAGGAGGCTGTTATCATTGTGCAAGACTGGTTATAGCAAAAAACAATCATAAACAAACAACATAAAAGGGAAAATGTACATATGTGATAACAGTAAGTCAGACACTTACTGTTAAGACACTAGGCCCAGGATCCTCCAACAACCACTAGGCCCAGGCTCTTGCAGCAGCCACTAGGCCCAGGACCCTCCTGCAGCCACCAGGCCCAGGCTCTTCCAGCAGCCACTAGGCCCAGGACCCTCCTGCAGCCACTAGGCCCAGGATCCTCCAGCAGCCACTAGGCCCAGGCTCTTCCAGCAGCCACTAGGCCCAGGACCCTCCTGCAGCCACTAGGCCCAGGATCCTCCAACAACCACTAGGCCCAGGCTCTTCCAGCAGCCACTAGGCCCAGGACCCTCCTGCAGCCACTAGGCCCAGGATCCTCCAGCAGCCACTAGGCCCAGGCTCTTCCAGCAGCCACTAGGCCCAGGATCCTCCAACAACCACTGGGCCCAGGCTCCTCTAGCAAGGCACCAACAAGTAAATCGACAGTGACTTCAATGGGCCATCACAAGGTAACACCAATCTCACCCTTTTCAAAATGCCGCCTAAAAAAGCAAACCCAGGAGTTGAAGAGGAGTTGGAGGAGATTAGGAAAACGCTTAATTTCATGTCTGAGCAAAGTGGCTAAACAACAAGGTATGTTACATGACCTAATGGATGAAATAAAACAACTAAAAAACTTGATAAAGGAGAAGGACAAGAAAATAGACGACTTGGAACGGCGAATCGAGGACCTTGAACAATACACAAGAATGGATGATTTAGTCATAAATCAACACCGAACCTACGCCAGAGTAACAGCTGGCGGAGGTAAAGACGGTGAAGATGCCCCGGTAGAGGAGCTGCAAACACTTGAACAGCAAGTGATAAAATTCCTTCAAACGAAGAATGTAAGTATTCAGAGCCATCATATCGCAGCATGCCACACGCTCCGATATTGAAGAGGAAAACTTTGATTATGAAAAGGACTGTCAAGGAGGTTATTTTGTCACACACGCTGAGAAAACAAACTTCAAAATGTTTAACTATGCAGAGCACAACATGCATGACCCTGAAAGTAACATTGACCCAGATAACCACTTCTACAATAACAACAATAATACTTGTGAGTACTATACAGACGACCAATTCAATATGAATATTAAAATGGCAAATGCATTGTCGGTCATACATTTCAATAGTAGAAGCCCGTATAAATTTTTTTTCTAAAATTACAGAATGTTTAAGTAAGTTAAAAAAGTTTAATATAATTGCAATATCAGAAACATGGCTCGATAATGAGAAAGTTAGTGAAATGGGACTGGAAGGATACGAATTATTTACAATGAACAGGGTGAATAAAAAAAGGAGGCGGCGCTGCTTTATATGTAGATAAAGTTTTGAAATGTAGTCTGATTGAATGTATGTCAAGCACCATAGATAACGTATTGGAATGTGTCACTATTGAAATCCATGTTGAAAAAGCTAACAATATAATTACAAGTTGCATCTATAGGACACCAGGATCATGCCTTGAGACATTCAATGAAAAACTTGCTGCTATGTTTAGCAACCTAAATGATAAAAAAGTGCAAATAATTTGTGGTGATTTTAATATAGATTTGCTAAACCCAAATGGACATCAGAAAACAACAGATTTCATCAATACAATGTATAGTAACTCCCCTTTCCCTGTAATTATAAAACCAAGTAGAATAACAATTGATGCAGCTACATTGATAGATAATATATTCACAAATAAAATTGACTATGAAATAGTAGGTGGACTTCTTATAACTGATATAAGCGATCATCTTCCTGTTTTTGCAATTTTTCAAAATTATTTTGGGATTAAAACTAAACAAAAGAAGCAAACATTTGATATGATACAACATAGAACAACAAGAGCCATTGCTGCCCTCCAGGTGGACTTAAAGGAACACAATTGGAATGAGGTTTTTGCAAATGAAGATTCAAATAGTGCGTATGATGCATTCTTATCAACTGTAATTTCACTATATGAAAAACATTGTCCTTTAATGAAAATCACTAGAAAGCATCACAGATCAATAATTTAATTTAGCAAAAGAAATTCCAGAGTCAAGAAATAATAAATAAATAAATAAACGTATTACTCAGAATGTGTCCTGTAACTCATAGAGAAATAATTAACATTGTGAAGACATTTAAAAATAAAAAGTCCACTGACTGTTTTGGTATTGACATGATATTAGTTAAAAGTATTATAGAATATATAGTGCAACCTTTCGCATACATTTGTAACCTGTCCTTTCGAACTGGTGTGTTTCCCTCACAAATGAAAATAGCAAAAGTTATTCCAATCCATAAAAACGGAGAGAGATGTCAGTTTACCAATTATAGGCCAATATCACTACTCCCACAAAATTTTAGAAAAGTTATTTGTTAATAGACTTGATAAATATATTGAGAAGCATAATCTCCTAAGTGATAACCAATATGGTTTTAGAGTGAAAAGGTCCACTTCGATGGCAGTGATGGAACTTGTAGAAGGGATATCTAATGCAATAGACAATAAGGAATATACTGTTGGTGTTTTTATAGACTTAAAAAAGGCGTTTGATACAACTGATCATTCTATATTAATGAATAAACTAGAGAGATATGGCATAAGAGGGATAGCATGCAAGTGGATGAAAGGTTACCTGGATGACAGATGTCAATATATCGAAATCAACAATGTAAAATCTAAGCAGTTGAAGGTAACTTGTGGTGTTCCTCAGGGCTCTGTGCTGGGCCCTAAATTATTCATATTATATATAAATGACATATCTAGTGTTTCCAAACTCTTAAAATGTGTATTGTTTGCTGATGATACCACTCTGTATTGCTCAGGTAAAAACCTAGAACAGCTTCTGACTACAGCGGAAAAGGACTTAAATATATTAAAAAACTGGTTTGATATAAATAAGTTATCATGAAATATAAAGAAAACAAAATTGATTATTTTTGGCACTAGACAAATGAAAAATGTATCTAAAATCAGGGTTAATGGAATTGAAATTGAAAGAGTACAAAAATAAATTTCTTGGAGTGATAATTGATGATAATCTGAGTTTGAAGTCTCATATAAACCATGTGAAAACAAAAATGTCAAAAACCATTGCTATTCTCTATAACACAAAGCATGTCCTGAACAAGAAATACTTATACACACTTTATTGCACTCTGTTGCTTCCATATATGACTTATTGTCTAGAGATATGGGGTAATGCATATAAAACGAACACTCTTCCTATTTTCAAGTTACAAAAAAGAGCTATAAGAATTATAAGTCAATCAAATTGTATAGAACCAAGTAACATTTTGTTTATTTATCTGAATAACCTGAAATTTTGTGATTTAGTTGAATATAAAATGGCACAGATAATGTATAAAGCACAAAATAACTTGCTTTGCCTCAGTACTCAGAAGCTGTTTAAAGTTAGGGAGAGTCAATATGACTTAAGGAGAACAGATTTCTTTAAAAAAAACCAAGATATAAAGCAGAGATGTGTTTCTATTAGAGGAGTTAACCTGTGGAATAGTTATGACAGTGATTTAAAAAGGTGTAGTTCATTTTACTTGTTTAAAAACAGGTTTAAAAATAGAGTATTAGAAAATATATAAATCAAGAATGAAAAGAGCAAAAATAATAATACTGAAACTCTTGTTTTGCTTTGATGTAGTTACTTATCTAAGGTGGAAAGTTTTTTTGTTTTGTTTTTGTTTTTGTTTTGTTTTTGTTTGTTTGTTTGTTTGTTTGTCTTTGCTTTGTTTTATTCTTTGCTTCGAGCCCTGTGTACAGGAGCTGCATGCAAAAATATCTTTTGTTAAAAGGGTTGGCGTAATAAGCAAATGCTTCAGCCAATACCTTTTGGCTCATATACTGGCTCAGAGAAATCCTTGTAGTTCTATGATATTAAAGAGAGGTATTGGAGATTCACTGAAATTATGAAATATGGTTTCTCATCCAATTAAATGGTTTATGCTCATTGATGTCTCAAATTACTGATGACTGCAACAGTTAAAATGGGGAAGGTTAATATGTGAAACCTTGGGATACAAGTATAAAAACCACTATAATACCTACATATTCATCTATGTTTTTCCCCCCACAATAAAGATGAATTACAAGTTAAAAAAAATTTATGAAATAATTTTATTCATATATGTCACTGAAAAACATCAATGCGGGTACTTGCCTGTATCTTGTGATATTAAATTTATGCAGTTTTCTTATGGATGAGATCTGAGGCATCAGGGTTAACGATGCCTGCTAAAAAATATTTCTGTACGGGGCTAAAATTATCAATTGAGAATGGAAAGTGAGTGGGGAAAAAATCTTTTAAATTGGAGGGTGTCTATCTTTTTAAGTACAGTCATTGATGAAGGAGGATGTCTTTAATTACTTCAATTTGAGCTGAATCAATCTCTCAGAGTCAATGTATGACTTTTCTCACTTGAGGCTGATGTAATGAGGGTCAGGCCCTTTCCTTCTCAGGTCTATGAGAAGGAAAGCTGGTGTCAGGGCGAGTGCGCTCCACACTGGAATATTCATACAGTGTAGAGCGACACGTGTTACGTAATAACGCAACAGACATGTGACAGGGTTGATTAGAGTGTGTGGTGCTGATGTAGGCAGCAGGGATGACTTGTGATGAAGGACAAAGGCTGAGGCAGACAGGAGCATGGCGGGTCACTGATGATGTAAGCGTAGTTGTAACTGTATTTAACACAAGTGTTATCTTAGCTGAGGAGGAGAGGACAGGGAATGCTGATAGAGAATTAATCACCGGCTATTTTTGTAATCAGATTTCTGTTGTCAAATAATCTGCACTTTATGTAGCTCAGCTCTATCACTATACTGTTTGTCCTTTTTTAATAAGAAATCAATTATGTCAAGTTCTTTGATCAATTTTTATTTAAAGAAATGTGTCATCTTGTGCTGTGTGAGGTTGTGAGGGATTTTATTTGTATATGTGATTTTTTTTTTTTTTTACATTTATAACCAAATCCCTCCCAAGCTAACAAACCCAATCCTTTTCCAGATATTGATTAAACTCTTAAAACTCATGTCTTCGTGTCAAGAGCTTAGACGTAAATTAAACTCTACACAGATCTATAAATATGCTGATTTGTCCCCACCTCCTGTGAGCTATTTGCATGTAGCCTGGCCTGAGTCCCTCTGAGGGGCTCACTCAGGGGATGAAGTGAGACACGACTGTGTTTTGATTGCAAGACTTTTGCTTCTTGGTGGCTTTGGTTCACCTCTGCGAGCTGGTTTCTTTGTTCTTTTTAGATTGCTTCTTTTGTTTTATCTTCATGTCACTGTGCTCATCTTTATTCCAGCAGAAGATTATTTGAGTGTCTCGTTTTCATTTTCTGAGTTTTTGTTCAGACTTTCTATACTTGTCTTTGCAGTTTTATTCCTGCTTTTTTCCATAATTTTTTTTTGTGACCTTATCAAGTCTAGTTTCTCAGTAGATTTTTCCAGGGATTCTTTTTATTTCTCATGTTCTTTGTATCAACATCCCGTCTGTCTTGTTCTGTTTATTTATTTATTATTTTAGCTTGGTTCCTTTTTATTTCCATGTCTCGTGCTTTGTTGTCAGGAGTTTGTATTTAGGTTAGGATTAGTATCCTTTGGTTATTTCCTGTTTTACTTTGAAGTTTTGTTTCCCGTTCCCAGCTTACAGTTTCTTCTTCTTCTTCTTCTTCTTCTTCTTCTTCTTCTTCTTCTACTACTAAATTTATTTACAAATCACCTATCAGTGTGTATAACTAGTCCTAACACTCCTTGCTCAGTGTTGCTATTATGTACAATGGATATCTGTGTGTTTTTTTGATTATTTTCATGTTGGTTTAAGATAAAATATCTCCCTCTGCTGTTACTAAGACTTCTGCTGGCATGCCTATTTCACGTTTTGCAGAGGCAAAGTGTGAAAGTTGAAGAACATTTACTATCAGGTGAAGAACATTTACTATCTTGCCACAATACAAAGTTCTACTTCAGGCTCCATTCTGCAGGAAAAAGTGGCATCGTTACAGAAATGGGACTTTCTAAGGAGCACAAGAAAGAGTTTTGACCAAATCTGATTAAGAACCTACACCCTGTTGGGGATCAATAAATTATTATGCAGGTGGTTTTAATCTTGTGGTTTATTGCTATATACTGCCTGCCAATAGAGGTCATTCTTGGTAAATAAAGTATACTTGCAGTATTTCTGTGTTTGGAATCCTAATTTGGGGTCAGTAAATTGCCCAATTAAGGAGAAAAATGTTGGAGAAAACAATCAATTTCAGAATTAATTGTTTATAATCTAACAAAAAGCAAAACCGAAATAACACACTTCGTTCATAGCGAGATTACCTTTGACCCATATGTCATGGTGGTACAGCCCAATCAGAACAAACTTTCCAAATGTCCAGAGGTCACAGATGAAAACCAGTGAACCAAAGTCTCCTGACCAAAATATTCACATTAATGTGCAATGTGACATTCCTTCATCCTGCAGAGCCGAACAGGTGTGTCTCAGTCACTGGGGTGTGAAGGCTAATAAACAGATTCTTCTCTAATTGAAGGGGTATTTGGAATAATTACAAAATGACAGCAGGGGCAGTGGCAGAGTCACGGAGGCAGAGCAAATGATGGGAAAATGAGAGACTCTAATTGAACATCACTGGGAAGCTGAAGGCCATGTTAAACCCTTAAATGTAATGGGATGGAGGCAGCTGAAGGGAGCCACTCCCAGGTTGCTTTAAGGCTGGGAAGAAGGTGGGGGTTGAACACTCGGGGCGGGATGGCTGCTGTCTCCCTTGCATTGCCCTAATGATGTCCTCGTATCATGGCATTATGTAACGTGTTCTCCAGTAAAGTTTAGTCAGCCGAGTTGTGTGTGTCCAGGACTTGTGCATGTAGATGTACACTGGCAACACAGCTGGAGTTAACTGCTCATCGAAATATGACATCAATTAGCTCAGGCCACTGAAAGCACAGATAACGAATACAACCTGGCAATAAATAAGTAAATAAATAAAGATTTTTAACAGAAAACAAAAATAGTAAAGCTCTTCTATTATTGTCAGTACTGTTTACTTCAAGGATCGGCCAGTAGAGGGTGACTCCTCTGGTGTTAAAGAAAGAGTAGATTGACATCTTTGCAGTAGCCCGCAGTATGAAATTTTTGCGACTGCTGAAAAAAAAAACACAAAACGAAACAAAACATTTTCTGCCATTCTTAAGTCATAAATCAGGTTTTTATTTACTTATGAGCTATTGCTTCTTAAATTTACACAGCCTCCTGCAGCTTGTTGCACACCTTCCTGACTGAAGAATTATAAAGTATCATTATGTATAGTTATGTTTTTCTCTAAGTTTTTTTCTAATTTTTTATAACCATTACTTTAGTATAAGTAGCAATAAAACACCTCATCTTACTAACATGAAACTGTAGATTATCAAAAACAAAAGTAATTACTCTGCATAGAAATGTTCCCTATTGGTATGATATAGATCAACATTATAATTGCAGATTTAAAGAAGTAAAAACATTTTTAAAATAAATCACAGCTGAATTTAAAGTCTTTGAGCCTTGTGATATGGGTAATTGTCAATATCTACAGGAGAACTGATATGGATTCCAATGTAAACACAGTGAAGCAGACTTAATTCTACTTCCAGAGACCGTAGCCAGATGCGGCCACAAGATGGCAGTGATTTAAAGAATGGATGCCAACAAGAAACTCTGTGCGTTCCATCTGAAATTGGAAATCAGAAGCTGTGTCCCAATTCCGAGGCTGCATTTGAAGGCCGATTACGTCACAGTCAGGCTGTCCAAATTCGAAGGCTGCTTTAAATGTAGCCAACAAATGTGTCCTTCATTTCCCCGGATTTGAAGGATGGGTCGGGTGTATCCTTCGTGGGCAAACCTATCCCAGAATTCAAAGCGTAGCTCAGCCAATTCCAGTTTCTAACAATGGCGTCAGCTACTTAGTTTTAATATTGTCTTTCTGCATCAAAAACTAAACTTTTAAGATATTTTCAGGCGAGAATGTAGCTGTGTAAACCTCAAACATCTGCTCAATTTATCAAGACATCACATATTTGCAAAAGTGCTCAGACGTTTTCAGAGAAGTCTGTTACCCACCAACTCGATAGCTTACTGGGAGGTCAAGGCTCACTAGAGCCGGAGAGGACAGCGAACTCCCGGCACATCGTTTTCAGACCCCCACCCTGCGGTCTTTCGCTACTCAGATTAAACATGATATGTAAGTCACTCAGATAACTTAAAAATGTTATTGTTTGACTTTTTTCAGTGTTTTATTTGTTCTTGAGTAAATTGGTTTGGCTGAGATTATAGTTTCCACAAAGCTGAATAAACGTCAAACAGAAAATTGATTAAACAGAAGTGTGAGATGGTAGAGAATTTACTCCAGTCTCCTGTTATATTTTATGGAGCAAGGAGCAGAAGGCTGAGTTTATTAAACTCCACCGAGACAGTTGGTGACGCAAATCTGTGGGCTAGACCGTCCCATTTCACAGCCTCGCACTTCCGGCCTTCTCAGTCTTCGGAGGACCCGACCCTAATAGACTGCGAAGGCCTGGTCCTTTGAAGGATGTAGCCTAGGAATTAGGACACAGCTAGAATTTCACATTCCTAGTTGCCTTCACAATCCAAGATGGCAGTAGTGCACTCCAACCTTTTGTACCCCACCTTTTAATCTGTGCAGCCATTGTTGTGCAACTGGAGTCCTGTGCGACAAGAGAATGCGAATCTACCTCAAGGCGAAAGTCTACAAGTCAATCGTGCGCTCAGTGGCGCTGCACGGGTCAGAGTGCTGGCCAGCGATGAGCAAGCACGAGCAAGTTCTTCACACCATGGAGATGAAGATGCTGAGGTGGCCCCTGGGTCTCACACGACTCGACCGAGTGATGAATGAAGATGTCAGGAAACTTTATGAACCGCTAGGAAAGAAGAAGTCATTGTTGTGTATTTGTGACTCATTAAATAAACCATACACAGAGAAATGACCAGTCACTGTCTGTGAATGGGATGCAGTGATGCTTTGAAGCACAAAAAAACAACAAGAAAACCCCAAGCATTACGCTGTATTACCAGTGATATAATGGCTCTATCTTGCTAAGGAGCAAAAATCCTGTCAAAGTCAAGATGAGGTTTGCCAACTTTTTTAGAAGGTCATGGCACTTCTTCCTGTTCAGATGGAGTCACGCACAGCTGCCTGCTTACCTACCTACATCTATTGTTTCTCCTACTTAACTTTGAGTGAGTGCTCTAAGATCATCAGAGTGCCTGTGCACATCACAGAGGACACATTTCAGAGAGGTTCTCCTCTAACTGAAGACCTGTTTGAGTGAGAGGGGATGACTCACAGGTAAATCAGTTTAAAGATGCACAGCAAATATGGTGTGACTCATTATATCTGGTGTTTTCCCCTCTGTCTCCTTGACTTACTAAGTTGTGCAATTAGTAAATAGCATTTTGCAGTATAACATCATTCACTGTGCGCAGTCGGGAGATTCCGTTTAAAGCTGAGTCATTAAAAAGTGTTTACAATTTAGACATTGGTATTAAAGACCCAGAGCCTAGAATAAATAAAACAGCTGTGAATCCATGTCTAATGACCTTTAAATCTGTTTTTCTTGGTTGATATTTGCCATTAGGAGCTAAAGCAGTGTGGTTTTTAACATTTCTGAAAATCCATGATGTTCAAAGTACATCAAAGCTCTGACTTCTGTGTGGAGCCTCTTCAAGATCACAGTAATGAGGGTTCAGTTTCGATGCCCTGCTTAAACTGCCGCAGGTCAAATCCTAACACGGGAAAACTTTTTATGACGGGCCCATAGCTGCAGGAAGTACTCAGACTCATGAAGATGTATTGGTGATTAAACAGCGGAGGGCGAAAAAAACCCTGATCAGCCTGCAGCAGGTCTGCAGGACTTTGCAGCTGAGGCCAGT
Organism: Maylandia zebra; assembly: GCF_041146795.1. NCBI lineage: Eukaryota > Metazoa > Chordata > Actinopteri > Cichliformes > Cichlidae > Maylandia > Maylandia zebra. Next base: position 14,886,606 of record NC_135181.1, read on the forward strand.
TCTCAGCTTAAACATAATAAAATACAAAATAAAGAACACCAACCAAACAAGCCTCACATTAAAACTGTTAGTGTTCTTAATGAATTGTCAAATCTGATTACGTCCATAATTTATTTCTTTAGAAAACCCTCAAACCTAGTAGGTTTTATTTTAACTCTATTGTTAGATGTTCATGTTTCTAATATTTTAAAGCATTAAATTAATGTATAGCTAAAATCAGTTTAGTAGTAGAGGGAAAGAAAAAAGTTCATATTATATGTCAGTGTGATATTTAATAGTACAAGACTATAGCATCTGTGTGTTTTTATAGAATATTTTATTATTTAACCCTGAAATAGATAAGTGGAAGAAAAAGGATGCATTTAGCAAAAGTTATTATGTAGACCCAAAATGCCGGACACCCTAGAGGCACATCGACAAAGCATAAATAAAAGAGGAAAAGGGCATTAGATAGAGAGCAACAAATCTCCAAAAGACAATGAATTGCACAGAAGACCTTGGTAAGAGCATAAGGTAAAATGCACAGGAGGGTGAAAAGAAGTTTGTGTATGGTGTTTGTTTATTTGCTCATTTGCAGAAATTCTAAAAAGGTTTAAAAACAATGTGAAAAGACAATCGGACAAAGAGAAAGGCAGTGGGTACAGTTAAAGTGTCAGTTGTGCTTATGAAGATTCCTGAGTGATAACACCAAGAAGTATCTGCATGGCAGCCATAATAAACTATTCAAATTCTCTCCGCTCTTGGAAAATCTTACCTGCAAACCATCATCTGTAGCAACAAGCCAGCATTTAAGGGCGAACCCAAGCCTACTCCTTGCCAGATTTTCTGCTACCTTATCCTGGTGAGTCAGGGCCCAAGCACTGTTAGACCTGTCTAAATTTCTCCTCGTGTTAACGTAGTCTCTCTCCTTGTTTCCCCAGTATCCACACCCTGGTTCAGCATTGGACCCCCACCCCCCGAACACACACACACCACCACCACCACCACCTTTTATTGCGTTTACATTATTTTAATTATCTTGCATTCTTTATCGAACAGGTGTCTCCATAGTGTAGTGGTTAACAGATTTACTTGGTCACAAATATCCTCTGGTGTTGTATCAGGATGAAGAATAGTTGAAAGTAGACGACTGGTCTTTTTTGTCCATGTTCTAAATACTGACTATAATAGGCTACATTAATATAAAATATAATCCTTTCAACTATTACTTTCCCAAACCCATCAGTTTGTAACATTTATTTTGCAATTAAAGATTTTGAGAGGGATAGAAACCCTGTTACAAGATTTTACATTGTGTTAATCATTCTTCTTGTGTACACATGATTAAAATATTATAATACAATAATATAAAGCATTGCTATTCACAAAAAAATATATATATTTACTTATTCTGTTAAAGTGCAGGTACTTTTAATCAGGTAATGAGTCTCTACCTTTCAAAGAGCATTATTTAAAATAAAAAGTCACAGGTTTGATCAAAGTGTCATCGATTAATTGACGTATTGATCGGCTGAGGCAGCACTTCGGTTTGTGAAGGGAGGATTTATTCAGGCTCAGTCACGGTTGACTTGACTGACCTGTTTATTGAAGCCAGAGCTATTTTTAGCCTGGCTCACGGTGTGGAACTTAAGATTGGCCAGAATCTATCAGTCAGTAATCGAGGCAGCGACGTGCAGTACAGATGTCATGGTCTGTCACAGGCTGGCAGAGATAAAGTTAGAGATACAGAAAGGTCCTCGAGTTCCTGACATGCTGTGTGTTATTTCTCAGAAATGGCTCACTGGGGAGTTAACAACTAGTCTCACATTCACACAGAAATAGGCTTTATATAGCTAAAAATCAGAAGAAATACAACCACTTTGTTCCCTGAGAAAAAAAAGCTATTCCTCTTGCTCGGTATGTCTGTGTTCCTGTGTTAAAACATTTATTTGAGGCAGCGACGTGCAGTACAGTAATTTGTAAGTAAAAATGAGCATTATCAAGATTGCTCGATATCCCTAAACAGTGGCTGCATCTCCCGCTGACGTACAACCTGTCAGAGAACCATTTACTGGAAACCAGTGACTCTGGAGGTCATCAAGTTTGGCCCAAGTGGACTTTTCACTTGACATTTTGTCCGTTTGTGTTTGCGTTATTGCCGTCATGATTTCTGTCTCAGCTTAAACATTATTTACTTCTCGCACACCTCTTGCGGCTAAATTACCCCTCAGTCTAAACATGGAATATTTCAGTAATGCTGAAAACTCTGAGGAGCAGCTTCTGGTTTTGCCTTGGCGAGCTGGGAAAAGCTGGGGTCAAAGAGCAGACTTTTGAGTCTTTATTGGAGCCGAAGAAACAGCTGGATACTGTGGAAATGTTCTGGTGAGTCATGTTGAAAGCATCGGTTATAGATGGACATGAATCCTTGATGCAATAAAACCATCTCACAGCTCCCAGCAGTGAATGTGAATGAAAAAGTTTGTTTGTTTTTTTTAAACCCCCAGCTGCTCTGCTGAAGTAGGTCAGTAGTCACCAAAAGCAGCTGTAGTCTGTCAGGAATTCACCTGATTCCATCTTAAAAGAAAATGGGCTGCACTATGTTTCTATGTCCGATGTCTTTTTTCTGGAATTGAAGTTTTTTTTTCAAATTGTAGTTTGAGCGTGGAACTTCATTATATGGCTAAACTAACAATTATTGTCCATTATTAATGAACCTGATCATTACTGCCTGTATAATTCAGGTAATAGACGATACAATTGTGATACGTGTTCATCAAAGCTGAAAACTGAACAAAAAAAAAAAGTTTGGTGAAGAAAACAGCTTGGATTTTTTTTAATGCTCTCCATGGTTCCCCCTTTTTAAATCTTGCCGGCTTAAAATTTAAGTTTCTACACAACTTTAATATCCCCCCCCCTTTAAAAAATGTAGTGGAGTAGTTTTACATACAATATTTTAAGCCAGGCCTCTGCAGCAGCCTTCAGGTATGTGGGTCCAGTGAGATATACCATTTCTTGGTTACTTTAGAGTGACATAATTAGCAAGGAGACAGGCAAAAAGATGTTGGCACTGAAGTACTGCTTTTATAATCTGTATTTTTTCCATGAATAGTTAGTGTAGCTATGAAACCTGGAAGCAGAGTACTTGCAAGATTACAAAAACAGAGAGAGAGGCGATACGTTGCAATGAGTGCACAGCATGCTGCTACAAGTGCACGAGATATAATTAGTTCTTTATTGTTTTATGCAATAAAGATAACTTCCCTTTTACTTTTGGCCTAAACCAGCCAAGCAGAGGTTTTAAAAATAAAAACAATAAAATAAAACGACACTCTTTTTGTTCATGTTCAGAGGATATTATGACTTGTATCCTAAAAGTTTTGCAGGGGTAAGGGGTTGCTTTAGGTAACAAAACCCACATTGTTTAAAGATCATTATATGGTACTTTCAGCTTCTCTGGTATTTCCCAATTGGTTGCGCCAGTGGATGGATCAGCATGTTTATTTTTGATCAGGACTTGGAACTGGCACAAGGAGTACACTAGCTTGTGGCTCCTGAGGCTGTGTTTGCGTATTCCTCTCTGTCACATTTAAGGTGAAAGTGCAAATAAACAAACTCATCTCAAGCCAATGCAGAGCTTTTCAGTATTCATCACAAATTCACTGGCTGACGTTTTAAATCCTTCATATATGCTTTTGTGGTTAGATTTCAGCATGTACAGAGAGATTTTCAGATTTATAGTAAATCAGGTAATAGATCATACTATACATTTCTTCTTTTAGCTGCTCTCTTTAGAAGTTGCCTGAGTTATTCATTCACCCTATCCCAAACATCCTCTGTCCAGCCAATGCTCTGCATGTCCTCCTTTACTACACCCATGAACCTTCTCTGTGGTTTTCCTCTTTTCCTCCTTTTTTTGCAGCTTCATCTTAAACACCCTTTGTCCAATATTTCCATCATCCCTCAACTGTGCATGACCAAGCCACCTTAGGCCTGCCTCTCTAACTTCGTCTCTAATCCGTTTGACCTGAGCTGTCCCCCTGGTGTGTTCATTTCTAATCTTGTCATTCCTAGTCACTCCCACCTAAAATCTTAGTATCTTCAGCGCTGCCTCCTGTCTTTGTGTCGGTGCCACTACTTCCAAACTACACATCATAGCAGGTCTCACGTCCATCTTGTAAACCTTTCCTTTCACTCTCGCTGCTGTCCTTCTGTCACAGATCCCCCCCTAACACTCGTCTCCTCTGACTCCACAAGGCAAACAGATAATTCTGTAAATATTTCCAAACTGTTATTGATTGTTAAGTAGCATTTTTTTTTTACATTTCATTTGTATCTCATTAAAAATTATTTTCTATAAGAGGTTTTTCTTTACTGAGAAGTAAACTCTTCACCTCTCTACTAGTGCCTGTAAATCCTGTAAAAACATTTTGCATGTGGATGTCTTGGGTTATTTATATTTTTTTATGATAAACAAAGTAAAAGGAAAAATTAAATAGTCAAAATCAAGTTTTTTTTCGTTTTTCCTTTTTTCTTGGTTCGCATGTAACGTTTTTTTTCTTGTAACTTAAATACCTGAAAGGTTTTTTTTTTAAAGTGAGATTATTTATCCTCCATTTCTTTTTCCCTAATGTGGGCATACATTTTTTCGCTGTGCTTCATTAAAGGCTGACCTTTTTTTTTTGTAGCATTGGGGCACAGTGTTCTCAGTTTCTCAGTGAGTCCACAGTATTTCATAAGGAGAATTAAAATGGGATTCATGCAGTCGGAGAGAGAGTGTGTGTGAGAGAGAGGTGGGATGGATGCGTGGAGGGGGGTGGGTTGGTGGGTGAGGGAGGCGTGGTGCTGAATGAACAGCTCCTCGGCTCATAAAGTAATCAGAGAGCTCCTCTGCTCCGTCAGAGCAGCACAGCCATGAGCCAGCCGAGTTCCCCGTCCTCAAGACCCGCTCTGACACTCCGCCTGTCCCCCTAACACACACCACACCACCATGAAGAGGCAAAACGTGAGGACCCTCGCCCTCATCATCTGCACCTTCACCTACCTGCTCGTGGGAGCCGCGATCTTCGACGCCCTGGAATCTCAGGAGGAGACGACCCAGAGGATGGAGCTGCACCTGAAGAAAGGGGAGCTGCTCCAGACATTCAACTTGTCCTCGGAGGACTTTGACGAGCTGGAAAAAGTGGTGCTGCAGCTGAAGCCGCACAAAGCCGGCATGCAGTGGAAATTCGCCGGCTCCTTTTACTTCGCCATCACTGTGATCACGACAATAGGTAAGAGAGCAACTTCTTAGATACTCTGCGGAAACTCGGACTTTAGTTTGACTCTCGGTTATTGCACAAAACGAAGAAAATTCGTCTCGACTATCAAATAAACCTGTGGAGCAGTTTTAGATTATTGGGAGTATAAAGACAAAACGCGATTGAATATGAGGGAGGAGGTACCCCGATTTAAGTAATTCTTGTCCAACACTGCTGATCACATTAAAATATGATCACTGCACAATGTCCTGGTCTAATCAGTGACAGCACAGATGAAAGAAACAGAGCATAAAATATCATGTTATTTAAAAACATATCAATGCAACAGGTTTATAATAAAATAGATACAGCCAAATCTGCCAGGAGACATGAAAACCGAGTATTTTAAGAGTATATGAAGGTAGCATGTGTGTGTGTGTGTGGGGTGGGGGGGGGGGGGGGGGGGGGGGGGGGTGTCTTTAACCATAAGGGTTTAAATAATTTATATTTGTTTTATTCATAGTTAGGGAAATATACTTAATGTGATTGCTACATTTCTGGAAGACTACTGAGGGGCAGGCTCATCCGAGAGTTGTGCCTCAATATCACCAGTCCTTATGAATACGTGTGTGAGGAAGGTGGGAGAACATTTGGAAAACTTCTGCTGTCAGGAAATACCAAAGGTTACGTAGGAGTGCTGTGCCTGAATCAAAAAAACAAAAACAAAAAAGTAACCAAAAAGTCAGGTTAGAGCTCACTGGGAAAGCAAGCTTTGGATGTTACATCAGCTGGAAGTGGCCACATTTATTTTGAGTTCCAGCATTATAGAGGATCATTTAAAAGTCAGATTTGAAGCCAATGAGTGCGTAAACGTTAAGTGCAAACTTCTCGCCAAAGAATTCTTTTGCTCACAACTTTGTCATTAGACATGAGCTTCAAAAATCTGAAAATCTCTCTGTACATGTTGAGACACAATATGAAGGATTTAAAACTTCAGCCAGTGAATTTGTGATGAAAACTGAAAAGCTCTGCATTATTGGGACCTTCATTTGCATCTTCATTTGTGCTCAAACGCATTTCTCCTGTTCCGAAGGGTCCAAGGACAACACCACAAGACTGGCAGCTCTTTACTCAATTTTTATCAGGCTTGAAAATTAGCCTGTTTGCTTTAGTGGTTTCACTGGAGGTCAGCTTTACTCATTTTCCTCCATAGCACTCTCCGTGCTTTACTCAGTCTGACATCATATCAGAAAAATGGAACTAAAAAAAAACAACTTTAATTACTGTAATGAATCAAATTGTCTTGTGATCTGAGGCCAGGTTTACATCAGCTCATTTTGCTTTTAAAAGAGTTATAACCATTTGTTTTATCATTATGCTCAAAATAGCCATGAGAAAGTGCATCAGAGTGAAAGGAGGGGTGGTATTGATGCAAATACAGAGAATTATCACCAAATTTGCAGCTCCCTGCAGCTTTAGCACATCCTTCACTGTAAATCTGTCTATACAGTAGATTACGGCTGCAACAGGTAGCTCTACTCAGTGTAGGTTCTTTAAAATGCAATTATACCCATTGAGAATGATTGAATTCCCATTGAGATCACAATGACATCTTTTACAGGAGAGAAAAGTCGAGGTGGAAGTTGCATACAATCACAATCACTCTACAAAGTCTGGATTTCCAGGTTGTCAGTTCAGACAAAATATCCTCTGTACAAGGGGGAAAGTGAGAAAATGCTGGTTTCCCCACATAATTCACGCCATAAAACACACAGTTAGTAACTTGTGGATGACTATGGTAGGTCATTTAGCAGCTGATGAGTCACATACTTCCCCAGTGATTTGGTAGAGACATAAAACAATGATAAAAAGCAGCGAATGTTAAATAAGTTAAATATTTAGAAAAGTTAAAGCACTGTGCAACAAATTGTTGATCTTTTTTGATATTGCCTGAATTTTCAAAGAGTCTTTAAACAGTCCACTGTTCACAGACTTAATGCTTTTCCCTGACATACTGAAATAGCAGAAGTAATGGAGCAATTGATTAGCTTCTGTGTGAACCATGCGTGCACTTAAAGGCTGTTTTAAAACTGCACATTTTGCAATTAAGAAAAACAATTGTACTACCATAGTAAAAAATGGTTTGCACATTAATATATACCAATAAAATGTTTCATTAGATACTAATAATTCAAAAACCATATCCAATATAAGTCATAAACCATAGTTCTTAAACAGATAAGCTACCTCTGTTACTAGACAGCGAAAGTGGCAAATTCAGATTGTTTGCTCATAAAGTCATATTTTTATAGATTACACCACCTCATTTATTTCTATACATTTTTTAAAAAGGCTTCACTGTCTCCCTACATCACATTGTCCTTATCTGTCAGAAGCTGTTCTTATCTTCATCTCCTATCTGAGTCTTCCTCCTGTATTTAGTGGCCGGGGCAGCAATGACTATTGATCTGTGACTTGTAACCCTATCAGATGCAGGCAACTAATTGCACACTACCCCAGCCCCCGGGTGGCTGTAACTGCATTCTGTAATTGCGAGCCTCGAGGCTGCTACAAATACAGTGATTGGCGTTTCAGTCTGCCATTAAGTATTAATGACAACACCAGAGCCTCGCTGTTCCACTGGACTCCTGGCACATGAAATCAACAGTACGGACACTGTACTCTACACATAATATCACGCAGCCGTGGCTTATAGCAAAGTCCAAATATTGCTTCAGGATATGAGAGTGGAACGCCTAATTTGTTAAGCTGAAGCGTAAAAATAGACAAGAACCTCTTAATTCCTCGCTTATTCTTTGAATCTATAATTAAAGTCATTTTCAGAATGAGGCCTCAGGACTTTCCACTCCAACGCAGGACACCCCCAAGGACCAGAGAGCTCAGTATGATGTGCAAACAGCTCAGTATCAAGAATAAAATGGGGAATTTTCCATGTCAACTGCCAGCTAGCACATGACAGAATCAGTCCCTGCAAGCCATAATGATAATTTAAGATAAATCAATGAGCCACAATATTAAAATCACTGAAAGGAGAAGGTAATAACAGGGATCATCTTGATACAATGTAATGTTGTGCTAAATACCCCAAATGACTTAAAAACATTTCAAAGACTTTGAGTAATTGACTCGTCTGTGAGATACACCTTTAAAAGCCCAGTACATTAAGTTCCCACCCTGACCTTCAGGAAAAAAAGGCCCTACAGTCAGAACACTCTTCAAGGTCCTACATCCAAGCCATGATTTAGCATCACAAGGGGAAATTGCACAGTATTAGACAGGTGGTTTTAATGTTTTGGCCGATCCATGTAACTGACAAAGGCAGGAGAAGCTACAGCCAGTAAGCACACATCGTTTTCTAAAAGAGAAAAGGGAAGGAAGAGGTTGGGGTGTATATTTACTAACCCAACTGTGGGAGTAATATGGAATCAATGTGGGATACACCTCTAAGGAAAAAAATAAATGAGCTTTGGGCAAGAAAATGCTCTCTAAATGCCACCTGGGGAGCGCCTCTGCACGATTTCGAACTGAGTATTATAAAATGTGGGGGTTCGCGGGGATCTGAAACAGAGTCATCTTCCCTGTATCCTCACCCCAGGGGTGAACTTCTTATCACTGCCACACCACAGGGCAAACCTTGAACTCTACCAGGCAGAGGACTGTTACATAACAGAAAGAAGGACAGGGGCATACAATTGGAGGTCATGAGAAGCAGTCGTGGGCAGATGGCCATCATATAATATGTTGACTTACACTATAGAAGTCTTTGTGTAACAAGCAATATGATATCACTGTATGATTACACAAGCCAAATTAAACGGTTGGTTCCCCGGAATTACGCTCACACATTCACTGAATTGACTTTCACTGAATCCAGACAGAATTCTGCAGAAAGAAAACAAATGATATTTATTGTTCTCACAAGTTTGAAAAACACATTTAAAAAGCAAAAATAAAAAACTAAGAATTTTTCTATTAGTGTTGTATGGAAGGCCATTTCCGCCACAAAAATAAAAGTATCCATAACTCGAAATTTTGACTTACTAATTAAAAATTTTGAGAAAAGTAACTAGAAATTTCGAGTTAGCTCTGCCAATCAGTAATCTACGTGAATGACGTCATTTTCCTGTAACCCGGCAGGGTATGGTGCAGAGGAATGCACACTCAAAACCAGATCGCAACAAGTTGGCCCTTTCAAGAGTACATTTGCTGATAGTAACACCATGTGATTCAGCTAATAACACAAGGATTTCATTATTTGTGAAAATACTCAGCAACTTGTGCATTCATGACTGGCTATAATACTGGTAGCTTAGCTGTAGCATTTGTAGCTGAGGGCTTCAGCTTCCAGGTACCAAGGAAATGACATCATTCACGTAGATTACTGATTGGCAGCGCTGAATCGAAATTTCAAGTAACTTTTCTCAACATTGATGTTTTTGGATGTTTGATAGAAATCACATTTGGTGTCACATATACAGTGAAAGCTGCTCACATCGCAGATGCACAAGATGTTCTTCAACACTGGTCCTGTGATGCACAGCAACAGACAGAGACCAATTTCTGCAAACTACAATCTTTTAATCAGCCTAATCAGGATGTTGTAGTGTCTAAATGGAACAGAAATGAAATCATCTGGCACCGAACCACAACAGCAGTCGCATCAAGGCACTTCATTCTGTAAGATAGTTCTCCTACAATAATAGAGAGAAAACCCAACAATCAGACAACCCACTTTGAGCAAACACCAGGCGACAGTGGGAATGAAAAAATACCTTTTAACAGAAAGAAATCTCCAGCAAAACCAGGTCCAGGTAGGTACTTTGCTGTGACTGGTCGTGGTAAAAAAGACAGCAAAAGTAAACAAAAAATCAACTGACCACACAGCTGAACAGACAGAGCTGTGAGTAAAACAGGACGCATCTGACCCATCACTAGGTTCAGATTTTGTGACATCACTGGCACCTCACCCCTACTTATATGGTCTTTGAAACACCGTAATAAACTTTATAATAACTTCCCAAATAATGTTTATAGGTGCACAAAATACCATTAAGCTGCAATTTTTTTAAGTTTTAGAAGATTTTGTTTTTGTAAATTTGTAGCTTTACAAAGATCTAATATTTTCATGCAAACTAAATATTAACCAACTGATCAACATTATTTACCACAATTCCTTTTTAACACTATAAAACAAGCTGGTGCATTTTAATTTAATGCAGTTCTGAGTGTCAAGACAAACCTACAATTGAAATGAGACTTTTTTCCCCTTTGTTTTAACAACCCTAACACTAGCAACACCTTGGTGACATCACAGCCTGGAAACGCATCAGGCCCAGCTTTAAGGGCTTTCATTGCAGGAAGTAGTCATGCTGCTCTTTGCACCAGTCAGTGTTTATAAATCCAGACAGCTTCACAAAAGCTAACGCAAAGCTGGATAGCATAGTGGCGTGGACTGGGTTTAACTGGGGCCTTTCTGTGTGGAGTTTGCCCCATGACAGCTGGGATAGACCCTGATAAGGATAAGTGGAAGAGAATGAATGGATAATACAAGGCTAAATTGTAATTAGATTACATCCAAGATGTATTACAAAACTGCATTTTTTCACCTTCTTGTTCAGTTACATCCACCTAAAGCCTGCATAAAAGTGACTGGTCAGTGGAAGTGGAGCTACAGGCAAACTGCAAGGCTTCTTTTACCTCTACTTCCTGTCCTTTAAAATCTTGTCTCCTACCTACATATTCACGTGCATGACTTTATAGAGATTAACGGTATTGTTAATTCACCAATAACAATAACTTTTCTCTAGCCACTCTTTAACTACATACTGAAAAGAAAAATGTTGTTTTATATGTTCATAAAATAATTATTACAAGATATTTAGATTAGCTGTCTTAAACACTTGGACCACCTAAAAGAAAAAGAAACAAGCCCTTTCTAAAACATGTCCTATAATGGTGTGCCGTCTCTGACCCAATGACAGCTTGGACAAGCTCAAGCCTTCTCATAAGCCTGAATTTAATCAGCAATCAGTGGAAGAAATCTTTCTTTGCAGTTGCTGCTTCCTCTCTCCAACACCATCATATAAATAACTACAATTTTCTGAGGTGATATAATCATGCAAAAAGTCTCATAAAAGACGGAAAATTCAACAGGAACATGTCCCAGTAACTCTGAATAAACCGCAGACCTCACTGTGAGTTATGGAGCTGGTTCTTACAGATGGAATACTCTCATTAAAAGCACACTCTTCAGTAGATCACTCACTAGAATGAGGAAAACATAACTGGAAAGAGAAGAAAAAAATATGCAGGACAGAAGAAAAATGCATGAACGAGCTAATTGAAAATGAATAAATAAAAACCATTTCAACTTCAAATTCTTGTTGATTGAAGTTTTTTTCCTCCCACATGTGTAATATCATATCATGTACCTCAAAAAAATAAAATAAAATAAAAAACCAAAACCTTGGTTGTACTGCTATGACTCACTTGGTCAAGCAGGCAACCCATACACCGTAAGGCTAGGTTTGAATCTCCACTGTCCTATCTCAAAAATAGTTAAAAAGACCCCCCAAAATCAACATCTGTATTTTCTTTTCATGTCTTTCATTGGGCTATGTCCACTTCGGTCTGCAAACTATTTTCTGCAACTGTATTATTTAGGTGAATGATGCAAAAAGTTAGTTTTTATTTTGCATTTTCAGCAGAAAATTCAATATTTCAAAAGAGGAAAAAAACTAATAAAAAAATAAGCATCTCTTTTCCTCAGGATCATCTAATATCTAATCCCTGATGTCATTAACCTTCGCTTTGGGCTCATAAAAACATTTTTCTTTTGAATAGGATCTAAACCCACATGTTTATAGTTAGAAAACCATTACTTCAAAAAAAAAGAGCATGTTTTGCTTGGACTTTTATGACAGTGAATCACCTCTTGTTAAATAGTTCTTGTATAAAGATCATTTGGCTGTTTGCCTATTGTTGATTCAGTAGACGTGAGCTCATTGTCTCAATAGAGACACATCATCATCTGTATTCTTTAAATCTTTAATCTTCTGAGGAGAAAGAAACTGAATCCAAATGTGTGCGGGACATGCTGTCTCTACTAGTCATTATAATCCCAAGATAAAGCCTTGGAGTGTTAAGGAGAATCCCCTAGTTTGTTTGCAGGACATACTCTGCCATCACATTAAAAGTGGCTTGGATCACAGTGCTGAAAGCCCTTCCAGCGCTGGTTTAGTTACTCTGTCACCAGCAGTACATCAGTTCTTGATGTGCTGGGCAGTTACCAAGTGCGTAAGCACATTAGTGTATGCATGTGACGTATGCTGCTGCTTAAAATGAGCAGGCGTGCTCAGCAAATCCTCGCTGGGTCAATGACTCTAATGTTTCTATATGTGGGCTGGAACTGAATAAAATATCGGATCATTTCTCTATCTCCATTGCTGGCAGCAGTTTGATTTGGCAGCAGGCACGAACCCGTCTTTTAGCTGTTGCATAATTACGCATGAGGGCACGTGTTGAATTATTAATGCAATTAATTACTTACATTAGAATCACCATTATTATTCAGTCAGCTTAAGAGGTTAGTGCAGTAAGTGGTTGAGTGCACAAAGAACGTAACTCTCAGTGGATGTTCCTCGTGGGCGCACCGAGACGAATACTTCAGCTCTTCTCAGAGGAGAGCGGAGAAAGTGTCGGCTCTGGGAAGATAAAAGAAGGTGAAGAGACAAGTGAAAAGACATCAGCAAAGATAAAAACAATTATTTATGTATTTATTTATTTATTTTTGTTTGACAAATAGTAAACTTTAAAACAAATTTTTTTGTTAATTTTGAATTTTACTCCACGTTTCAGTCCAGAGGTGTTACCAAGAAATCATTTTCCACCTGTTTTCTTCCGGTTTTCTTATTCAGTGACAGTGGCTGGAGCCTGCCTACATGAGGCGCACAAATACCTACAACTTAAAAAAAATGATTGTACCATCTGCAAGGCTAATGACTCAAAAAGTCATTGGTGTTATGGCCGATGTGATCCCATCTTAGTGTTTGACATGTGCAGTTCCCACTCATTTTGTAGTGAAAGTTTTAACTGAATTCCTAAAACATCAATATGAGAATAGAAAACTGGATGCATATCTCCGTCCACTAGTGTTATGCAAGCTCCTTAAGGTCCAAACTCTCTGTGGGTGCCACTCATGGATGAATTAAGGAGAACTGGATACTAAAAATGGTGTCTGCTTGCTTGAATGAAAATTGTTCGCCTGGAGCCCAAAAAGTTTCCAGCTTTGAGGTTTGCTTGTGCAGCAAACTGCACATATGCATTAGTGTTTTCCCTCAGTGGCCCTGAGTGTGGGTTTCTGCTTCCTCTGCTGGCTTTACGTTATGACGCACTAGCATTTATATAGTGCTTTTGTAGTCTTACTGCCCACTAAAAGTGCTTTAGAATACAGGCCACATTTAGTCATACATTTCATTCATACTTTATTCTATAGTCATTAATGACTTCATCTACCTCACGTACTTAATGAAGTTAGTATGTGAGCTAATGATATCATGAAAGAAACAACGTTTATGGGGGGAGAAAAAGAAGAGTAAAGATGCATACTGTATGAGTGTGAGGGAGGCTATACGGTAGTTGCCACATTACACCCTTCTGGTGTTTTCACTGGCCACAATTTTTACCCATGTCAACTAAACCAAGTCATAGAAATTCCTGGCCTGCATCTGCACATACCTGCAGACTTAGACATAGACAAAATTCAGGCAGTCCTGCTGCAGCAGATGTACAGTATAACATCCAACACCATGCAGGCTTTCTTTATGAACATTTGTGAAAGAAACGCTCATTCTAAACAACAACTAACTTCCAGTGTAGTACTGTAATAGGATGCCACCAGTGCAACAAGTCAGTTTGTGAAATTTCTTCCATATCAGACATGAGTTTCCGACCTCCTTTGGCATTAACATCAGCACAAAAACTGTGCATCAGGAGCTTCATGGCATGGGCCGAGCAGCTGCTGTAGATGGCAACCATAGAAAATGGTTTGCGCAATTAAAAATAGGATGAATTATGAGTAATAACTTAATGACAAATATGCACAAGATGAGTATCCGCTATGCTTTTCTAGCACATGTGCATGTCGCACCAATTCAAATTCAAATTCAAATTCAAATTTTATTTGTCACGTACACAGTCATACACAGTACGATATGCAGTGAAATGCTTAGACAACTGCTCGTGACCTAACGAAAAAAAAAGGAAAAGGTTATGAATAAGATAGGAAATAAATATGAAAAATTAAAAAGGGTAAATTTAACTAGGAAGGAATAAAATATAAAAAATTAAGGTTAAAAATGAAATAACTGTACAACACAAATTAGAATGAAGGGTAAATTTAACTGGGAAAGAATAAGATAAAATATATAAGTTGAAAATAAAATAACTGTACAACAAAATACACAATACACAGTATAGAACTATATAAGAATGTATGATTTACCAATTTACCAGATGCCCATGACAAACTAACAAAATAACTCAATGACAAAATAAAGAATTTATTTTAAGTGTCAAAATTTATGCAAAATTCATTTTCATATGGATTTATATGCACAAACTGAATGCTTGACAAAAACACAATAAACATGTAGAGCACACAGTCTTCTGTGACAAGTCACGTGTCTAATCAGATTCAAGAAATCCTTTTTTAATCACATTAAAAAGGGAACAAGCTTTATTTTGGTTTGCAGCCTTTTTCATCCTTCAGGTCGCTTTGCACTTTATTAATAACTAATCAAGATCATGTGTTTTCTCTAAATTAAGGGGAAGAAGACACGTAAGATGACAGCTGTATTCCATATTAACACTTGAATTATTTTTAATGCTGTTGATACATAAATGATTTTTAATGAATCGTTGTTTTTTTTATTATTTCAAAATATCAACGTTGCTCTTATAATGAGAACTCCCGAAACACAGTTTTCAAATGAAAAATAGTCAAATATTATAAAACTCATTTACAGCAAATAAAGAAAGAATAGTTATAATCAACCAGAGTGGTTTTAGTTTACAGTTTAATTGAATTAGCGGTGAACTGATCCCGATGCTGCTGGGGAACAGCTGCTATCTTTTCGGGGATAAGGTAACTTTAACTCTTCTGTGCTTCTACAGAAGGTCCCCCAAACAGAACAAATTACCTTACATAACCCAGTGTTGCACTCTGAATGTTGGGCTCTGCCCTCCAAACCTATCATGCAGACACACTTGGATGTAATGTGACATACACCTTGAAAAAAAAAGACAACCCTTTCCACTTCTCATTTTTACAGGAGTGACATAATACCAGTGTGTTTCCATAGCACATACCAGTTCCAAGCCATAAAGATCACAGCAAAAAGTGTGTATATGCATGTTAGTAATAAAACAAATGATTAGACTGAGAGTCAGTCAGACAGTGTGTTCACAGGGTCGTCTTTGAAAGCCTGAAGAGTTGAACGGATGACTAAGCTTTCTTTGTTTTATTCGTCCAGCTCTGTGTCACTGAGGTTACAAGCAGATCACAAATCTGGAAAGGAAGACAGCTGAATAAGGCACACTGGTTAATGCAGATGATGGGGTCACTGAGGGAGACATCATCAAAAAAGGAGAAATATTACATAGAAGCCTCTGTGTAGGTTTTCAAATTGATATAATGTCAACTTTTGAGTCCTCCCACCTGATGCGTCTTTGTTTTCCAGTTTGTTTCAAGCAAAATCAGTTAAATAATCTCTATTATCTTAATTGGCCATGTTCTGATGCCTCCGTAAAGTCCCAATCACTGTGAACAGTGAGTTTAGCTGAAAAATACATTTTACTCTCACTTCCAGTCAAGCAAAGTTATGTAATATACTCCCAGACTCATACTTCCAGTAGTCTTAGTATGAACATATGATTAGAAACTGTAGTATCTCATTGAGCGGATGTGGCTCACTAATGCCGAGCTCATGTGACATACTGCAATGCACATAAAAATCCCACTGAAAGAGAGATAGCTCCTTTTAAATCCCCTCGTCTCCTTGTGGTGATGCTAAATATTGTTGTATTGATCTATAATGGACTTATGGTAATGATCGATGTTTTTCCTCAGGAAGCCGCAAACAATTGTGAGCTATAATAACATAAAGCTTGACTTCACTTTGTGGTCGCTGCTAATTATCTGCAATTACACGGTTATAAGTAAAGGGGTAGCTTCCCAAACAGGTTTTCTAAATAGAGATGAATGTAATGTTTTCCCTTTTGTCATGTGCTGGTGGAAGTGATGAATTGTCTGAACTCCCACAGAGTTGGTGTTCTTTTGGTTTACATCTGATGCCACCCATTGTTTGGATGGAAAGCTTTTAGAAGCCAGAGTGGCGGGCTGGTATTTATAATTCCGTTTCAATGATTTCATGTTGTTCTTTGCGTTACCATGTGACTTTTCCCCAAAATTCGCCCTGTAATTTATGATAGTGTATTTTGCATCCATGTTTAAAGCAAATCTGTCCTAACATTCTGCAGATTAAAGTGCACACTTTCTACTCATTTTCAGTTCCATGTTTTTTATTTGTGGACTCTACTGGAGTACAGTCAAGCGCTGTTCAGCATCTGTTTGTAACAAACTGTTTAACCTGTTCTCATTCTAAGCCAACCTTCTTCTGATTTGTCACCCTTTCAAACAAAACATTTAAGCAGGATGTGGGTGGGGCTTCTGTGCTTACAGAAAGGACTGTGTTCCTCAGCCATGTGCCTGAAATCCATAATAGGAATACATACATATATATTATATATAATATAATATATGCGTTTTAGAGGAGCCTGAAGCCTGAGCCCTTTGGCTCACAGGGGCTTCTTGCACATATGTGTTTTGACCCACTCTTCTTCACAAGACTGCTTCAGCTCATTGAGGTTTGTGGCTAGTTTTTTATGCACAGTGCTCTTAAGGTCACACTACAGAATTTCAGTCAGGTCGAATTCTTTGACTTGGGCTAATGATATTGCAAAATCTATTGCTTCTTTTCTGTTTTTAGCCATTCTCTTGTACATTTGCTGTTGTGTTCGGGATCATTCTGATTTTCCATGACTCACTACTGGCTAAGTTTTGGCTGCGCGAAAGATGGCCTTTTTGACTCTTGAATACTTTGGTATACAGAGGAGTTTGTGGTTCCTTCAATGACTGCAAGGTGCCCTGGTCCTGTGGCTGCTATGCTATGTTTGGTTTTCCCAACATGTGATGCTGTGCATTATGGCCAACTATCTCCACTTTGGCTTGGTCTGTCTAAAGGACCTTTTTCCAGAAGTACTGTGATTTGTTTAGATGAGACTTTGGAAACTTAAGATGTGTTGCCATGTTCTTTTCAGAGAGGCAATCCTTCCAAACAAGCCGTACTTGTTGAGTCTTTTTCTAATTGTGCTGTTATGAACTTAAACATTTAAAATGCTAACTGCCCGTGGAGTCTGAGATGTAGCTTGTGGAGTTGTTGAAGAGTCTCTGAGCTTTGTAAAGTAAGACCTTGGGGTGAATTTACAGCAGTCCACTCCTGGGAAGAGTGGACTGCTGATACCAGCAAAGTCCGCAAAACTTCTGCCTTTATAAAGGTTATTAACTGCATCTGATTCGCAGCACCTGTCTGCTACTTGCCCACTTAATTCCTGTGGTCACAGTAAGTTTTCACTCGGCTCTATATACTCTCTTCTGTTTCATATGACTGTAGGTCTGTTTGACTGTTAGCTGACTTCTTTACTATTAAAGGTAAACCAACAATCAGTTGTCAGTCAAAGATCTCTTTTCTGCCTTCGCGATATTATTGGCTCATGTAACTTTAAATTAAATACGAAATATTCAGAAATTTTAGTCAAAGTGTTTGAAAGTTGGCCAAACTTTCTCTGTTATGAATTGGGTTAAGCAAGTAACCAGCTTTTTAATTATGATGGCAGCACGCCACATAAACGAACTTTTACAAGACATTTTGCATCTAAATTTCAATGTTTCAAATTAAAAATACAGCACTGTATGTTCTTTGCATTAGTAATGAAGATGCAAACCTTTACACTCAACCACAGGCACAAACTAAGTGCATAAATACTGAAAGATGCGCAGCTGTTACTGGCTGAGGCAGGTTGTTGCTGGTTTGGATCTGAAGGAGTTAGGTCTGAGAAAGTTGATAGAAGTCACTCTCATTGCTGTTGCTGCTGCTTCGTTCACATGACCAGCCAATGTTTACCTATTGTGCGTCTGCTTTATGCTCCACTGCCTCTATGGAAAGTTGAGTACTTGCCTGACTCTCTAAACAAAACATGACATTGTATTTTTTAGACTTTATATCCCAGCAGGAGCTGGCTGGAGTTTAACCAAATAAAATAGTACACAGTAGTGAGATCTCCCACTGATTCTGTTCCAGAGTATAAATATACAGGATACAGCATGAAATCTTTTCTATATTGGGGTAAACTGGCTGTGTTATGGTTTATTTGATCAGAAATATGAACTCTTTCCTGTGTTTTTTCTCCAAATGTAAGAATGCCTATAATCTCATATCCTGCAATATTGAATTATGAGCCTCTTTCACAACCCAGAGCTTTTAGTGAGTGCTGGGCACTGCTGCTCGATTAATGTCCTAATCCTTCCATTGGAAATTTGAGATTAACTGAGATGTGTCCTAGCTTCATCAGACACTAAATATGTATTACAACTCAACACTGTAACAATGTAAAGAAATATTTCAGGGTGCATTGGAAAGAATTTGTGGGATTATACTGTTTGTCTGTGACAGTTTTTAAAATAAATTCTAAATGTAAAATATTGTTGTTAGATTTGCTAATTAACTCTGTTGGGAATGTGATTTATTTTAGTTTGTCTGTTTTTTTGTTTCTTAAAGTCAGGGACATGAGAAAAGCCTAACTCAGACCTTTGTGGGGAAATCTACATTATAACTTAGGATGTCACCGGAAAACCCTCCAACCTTATGCTTTAATCTTCCACGTAGTCAGATCTGTACCTTCTCAGAACTCTAACTATACATCGGGTCCACGCAAGCTACAATGACTAAATGGCATGGAAGGTAACAGCGTAGGGTTAAAAAGTGTTTCGACTTATGTTGTAAAATATAATATGGATTTCCTGCAGAAGTCTAAATCAGGCTAAATGCCTGGAGTCAGTCTTGATCCAGATTTGCTCTGAATTCAGGGTCAGATTCTTTACCATTGCGGGATAGAGCAAAAGTGGGCATGTGTATGTACCATATATCTTCAAATACACATGAAATTAAAATGAGAACTATAAGCAGAAATTTGTGTTTAATTAGTTTAAATCAAACTGTGATTTATCAGAGCCTCCATGTGGTTCTGAACGTAATAATCGGGTGAGGATCAAAACAACTGCACCAAGACTATTTTGAGATTCCAGAGACACTCCAAAGCAGTTTGTTTATGGTAAGAATGCCATCTGACCTCAGTCAAACCCAACTACTAGCTGTACGCAGGAAGTTTGAGCTAAACACCTTCCCATAGCCAGGTGTGCTTAGCACGTGTGCTGCCTCCTCTGCACTTCACTGTCTTAGACTCAGTGTATCACAGTTTCTTAAATTTCATATCAAATTCATTGTCCACAACACATCACCTGGTTTCTAGGCTTTCATTAAGCTGAAGGACACAACAGCACTTTAGTCTTTGTCAGATTTTTTATCCCAACCTCTGGTCAGGCCCATGGCGCATCTGTTTATTGAAAACATATATCTGTGTTCCTGCGAGTCAGCTGTCTTCAAAAAGTGATGCATTTGTGTTATAATATTTCCTCTGAATGTCTTAAATATACCCCTGACAAATACTCTCCATATTAGAATAATTAAGGAAAGGAAAGCTAACGGTGAAATCAATAAAAACTAGAACGAAACGAAATCATTTCAAACCACAGAAACTAAACTGAACTAAAAACAAAACTGAAAGTCAAAACAACATAAGAATAAAAAGTAATTAGGAACTATAAAACTATAATAACTCTGGTTTTGCCAATGTTTGAATTCAATTACAGACCATAATGACTTCTAGGAACAAGATACATCAGGCTTTGAATACACAGTCTGTGTTTGTCAGCTGGACCAATTCATTTTTTTGTCTTTTGGTCTTTCATGTTACTTAATGACAGTATTAAGAACTTGTCTTTTTTTCGTTATAAAAGACAGGGCTGCTGTTGGAAGATGAGATGTGTGAATCTCTGCACAGAGCAGACTGACTGCTTGTTAAAACTGTCACTGGGCTGCGTTCGCCGTGTTTCTCTTCTCGTGACCTGAAAAGGAAAGGTATTGGGAACTTGTGCAGACAGTTGGGTCGTAACTCCAGGTGCAATGCTGGCAATAATGCTGTGAATATTACACCTCTTTGTTTTTCTGACTGGGTATGCAATGTACAGTAGAGGCAAAATGTGTGTATTACAGTGTGCCCCCCACCCACCCAGCTGGGCTGGTTTTATTTGACCGATTGATTTGGTTTTAGGTTGTAGCACAATGTGATAAGATGCCTCTGCTTCTCTAACTTCTGTAACTGAATGCAATCATTTCAGCCAAGAAGACATCTCTGTGGTTTACTTTCTATACAACAGACAGCTGTTTATACATTTTTACTTTTGGGACATCTCAGCCTGTCTCAACTTTGTCTGTTCTGTTCATCGAAGTTTGTGGATTTTTTGTTTTCGTAATCACTGATGTCCGAAAGCCATTAAAACGTTCAGTCACATATTTCCAGGTGGTATAACAGACATGTCTGAGCTAGCTGCAACCACACTCACTCATCGCTTCTGCCAGAACATGATAACGGTCCTTACATGACAT
Source organism: Maylandia zebra (assembly GCF_041146795.1). Classification (NCBI taxonomy): domain Eukaryota; kingdom Metazoa; phylum Chordata; class Actinopteri; order Cichliformes; family Cichlidae; genus Maylandia; species Maylandia zebra. Next base: position 14,907,685 of record NC_135181.1, read on the forward strand.
AGAGATGGATGCACACTGCATACTGTTGAAAGAATCTGCATTTCTAGGTATCTGTGCAGTTATATAGACTTCATAAAAATTACTTGTAGGACAAATCTGCTATGTTCTGGTAGCATAATTTGTGCCATTTGGGCAGTTTAAACTTCAGATTTTTTTATTTGCTCTGCTACCCTTCTCTTAATGATTCTATAAGTGAGATTTAAAATTTTAATATGGCAGCACAGATCTATTGGGTATTAAAAAATAAAGCGGGGTAATGGGGTCTTTAGCAGAGAATGAATTCGTACTCCCTTTGTGTTTATAGTTATCCACAACATCATGCCAGGTTTATTCACATAAGTCTCTCAGTTTGAGCCTGTTTATAAAAAGTGTGAACATAAAACTGAACGCTTGATGAAAGGCTCCAGCCAAGAGAGTTTAGATTGCAATATAAAAAAAGAACAAAAACAGTATTTTATTCGTGTCATTTACCTCATTTATATGAAATCTTTTCATGTAGCTCTGTCTCTGCAGCTGTTCCACTGCCTTTTGTTTCTCCATCCGAGCTACTAAAAGCTATAAGCGAAGGGCAAAATATGGAGATTGTAGAAGACTTATAAGAAAAACAAATGTATTTAAGAACAAAAGAAATGAGATACATAATCAGCAAATCGGTGATGCAGTTAGTTTGTAGACTTACGTATGCTGTATAAGTAAACCAAGAAATAGAGTTCAAACAAAAAGTACATGGGACAGAGAGAGTAGTTGAATGCTTAGGACAGGATGTACTGGCGGTAAACCAGTGACAAAATTTACTCTCAACCAGGGGTGGGGCAACTCCAGACCTCAAGGGCTGGTGTCCTGCAGGTTTTAGATGTGTACTTGATCCAACACAGCTGATTTAAATGGCTAAATGACCTCATCAACATGTCTTGAAGTTCTTCAGAGGCCTGCTAATCATTTGATTCAGGTGTGTTGACCCAGGGTGAGATCTAAAACCTGCAGGACACCGGCCCTTGATGCCTGGAGTTCCCCAGCCCTGCTCTAATCCATCCACTCCCCTCATCTAGCCACAAAACTTAGGTTAATCTAGAGGCCTGGGAGCCATGCACAGTTAAACAAAGAGCAGAGGAGCGCAGCAAAACAGCCGTAAATACATATGATGATGGTTTGCTCAAGAATTAAATTTTAACCTTGCAACCTGAAAGTAATGATAAGCAGGGAGCTGGTAGAAGAGAATCTGGAGAGGTGGAGGTATGATCTGGAGAGAAGATTGAAAGTTAGTAGAAATAAACGCATATATGTGAATGAGAGGGATACGGGCATAACAGTCACAAGGAGTAGAGGTAGTGAAAATAGATAAGTTTAAAATACACTATATTGCCAAAAGTATTTGGGTGTACTTGAGTAACGTCCATCCATCCATCCATCCATCCATCGTTTTCCGCTCTATCCGGGGCCGGGTTGCGGGGGCAGCAGCCTAAGCAGTCTAAGCAGAGAAGCCCAGACCTCCCTCTCCCCAGCCACCTCCTCTAGCTTATCCGGGGGAACACCTCGGCATTCCCAGGCCATCCGAGAGATATAATCTCTCCAGCGTGTCCTGGGTCTGCCCCGGGGTCTCCTCCAGGTGGGACATGTCCGGAACACCTCACCCAGGAGGCGCCAAGGAGGCATCCTTGTCAGATGCCCGAACCACCTCAACTGGCTCCTTTCGATGTGGAGCAGCAGCGGCTCTACTCCGAGCCCCTCCCGGATGGCTGAACTTCTCACCCTATCTCTAAGGGAGAGGCCAGCTACCCTTCGGAGGAAACTCATTTCCGCCGCTTCTATCCGCGATCTCGTTCTTTTGGTCACTACCCACAGCTCGTGGCCATAGGTGAGGTTAGGGACGTAGATCGACCGGTAAATTGAGAGCTTCGCTTTTGCGCTCAGCTCCCTCTTCACCACGACGGGTTGGTGCAGTGTCCGCATCACTGCGGCCGCAGCAACAATCCGTCTGTTGATCTCCGGCTCCCTTCTCCCATCACTCACGAACAAGACCCTGAGATACTTGAACTCCTCCACTTGGGGCAGGAACTCATCCCCGACCCGGAGTGGGCGCTCCACCCTTTCCCATTCTTAATCCATAAGGTTTAATACGATGTTGGCCCAGCCTTTACAGCTACATCAGCTTCAACTTTTGTGGGAAAGTTTTCCACAAGGTTTAGCAGTGTGTTTATGGGAATTTTTGAACATTCTTTCAAAAGCACATTTGTGAGATGAGGTCAGATACTGATGTTGAACAAGAAAGTCTCTGCTCTAATTCATCCCAAAAGTGTTCTATTTGGTTAAAGTCAGAACGTTATTTCTTGACTGGACTTGTTGTGCAGGTGGCATCCTGTCACGGTACCACGCTGGAATTTATTGAGCTCCAGAGAGCAACCCAAGCACCGCTCCATTTTTTTAATCTGCCGCATCGCATTGAAGACACAAGTGTATGATTGTGTTGGTTTTTTAACACCATTTTAATTATATTCCAGCACAAACTTGACAAAGTCTTGGCTTCCGATTTTGACGACTTCTCTTCCTGTGTCAGCGCTTATGCGGCAATATTGTCTGAGTGGCGATACCTATTGTTCAGGAGAATACCGCAGCAGCGGGTATAAATACAAGTGACTGTGAGATCGAGGTTGCAGTGGTGAGCGAAGCGAACATTTGTGAGTATATTGGCACCTTAATAAGAAGACAGGACAAGACTTGAAATGAGCACATCAGAGGAACAGCTCAGGTTGAGCAGTCAGGAGAAAAAGGTCAGTGAGGCAAGATAGTAGGTTCATGGATGTAGTGAAGGAGGACATGTGGAGGGTATGTGTAACAGAGGATGTTGCTCGGGTTAGGGTGAGATGTAGGCAGATGATCTGCTGTGGAGATCTATGATGGAAGCAGCTGAAAGAAGACGATGATGGGAAAGTGGTGGCAAAAGCTGAGCTGATGTTATTGTCTTCAATTAATATAACCTTTCTAGCTGTTAATGAAATACAAAGGGAGGGAAAGATGCAGCTTGTTTGGTTTGAAATGCCAGAACTCTGTGGTGGCTGCTCTCTGCACCTTTAAATCTACTGTCATGTCGCTCAAAAGGGACACTCATTCATAAATTATGTAATGGGCACACAGAAAAAAATGGATGGATGTTATGTTTATTGTCTCTGTCACATGGTTAAATTCAAGGACAAAAATTATCTGATGCAATTGTAACCATAGATTTGGATTAAAAATGCATCGCAAAGAGCATGTCTGCCAACTCTCAAGCACATTACAAGCAAATGTTCCCTTTTCATTCCCACATCTGTCACGTAAAAACAAGCCTGGATACACACATCTGCAAGATGGTTTTTACAAAATCAGATATTAGCTCTACGGCATATTTTCAACCAAGCTGCACGTTCATTATTTTAAGGGACCTTAAAAATAAAGATTTGTTGTTGTTGACTATTTTTAATTGGTGAGTTCTAGCAGGAGTCCCCACAGGCTACAAATTCAATTCAACAATACTGTATATCTTACAAAAGATTTGACCTCTCAGAAATTTGAATGCGGATGACGTCCAAGCTTTTGCAGTTCATAGGTTATGAGCATTAATTTCAGAAATCCATGCAAAGCATTTCACATGAGTTGTCTGATAGGACTTGCATTGTGTTTATTAAATTTTGCAGAAATGTGATGTCATGGTCCTGGGCCATGTGGGCCCAGTATTCTTAGTTCCTTGTATTTTTGTATTTCGTTCCTTATTTAGGCCATGTTTTCTGAGTTGCCCTGTTGTGTTGTTCCCTAAGTGTTTTCCCTTCATGGCTTTTACCCCCTGTGTGCCCTCTATGTATTTATGAGCCCTCGTCTCCCTTTGTGGTTGTTTCATGTTTCCCCAGCCCGTTATGTCTGTGTTTCCCCGTGCTCTCTCTCCTCCTGTCTGAACCTCTGTGCCTGTACATGTCATGTTCAGTTCACCCCGCCCTGTCTCGTTATGATTATCAGTGTCACCTGTGTTCCCCGTGTGTGCCCACTTTCCTCGTTTACCCTCTGTGTATTTCTGTCTGAGTCTCCCTCTGTTCGGCGTCGCGTTCTCCCTCATGTTGTGTGTAATTCTCCCCGTGGTTCGGTTCCTTGTACAGTTCATGCTTTAGTTTTCCCAGTTTTAGTTTATTTTGTATTGCTTCCCGTGGCCAGCAATAAAGCTGTGTTTTTTGAGTTTATCCCCGTGTCTGTGAATCTGCATCTTGGGTCCTTCCCCTGCCTGCCACACAACGTATCATGACATGTGATGGATAGCACTGACAAAACGTTTGGACAGACACTTTCTCTCAACCATGCAGAAGAAGCAAAATATTACAGCTCGCGTTCGGCTGCAAATTGCCTGTTTATTTAGGACAGAAATGACTAAAATGCTGATGAGAAAATTTCATCCCATAGCTCATAATGGCCACTCTGGTATGAGTGTGCTGCGCGTGAACCCTCTATAACCCATTCCATAAACATTACTGTACAGAGCCATAGCTAGATGTAGGATATGATGCATGCAAAGCTAATTCAATCAAGAAATCAGGAGCAAAACAACATCAGAAAACCAGAAATGATCTACATCTAAACAAATATTTCACCATATCATTTGTAATTACCCTCTATAGCTCTAAAAGGTCTACATCACTATCACACGACCGCACTATAAATCTCCCAGAGAAACACAGTGCCATAAAATGCACCCCTCACACAGATTTCTCTGTGTAATGGTGGGAGTGTTCATGCCAGCTGAGCCCTGATTGTGTGCCCAAAGCAGTGAGCTGTCTCTCCCGGCACCCAGCGATGGTGGAGCCCAAGTAGCCTTAGCTATTTTTTCCCCCCTGGCCTCAGAACATACATGTGGCAAAAAAAGAAAGCTCTGTCCATATCACACATAGTAGGCTTCTCGGCTGTGCGCAGTGCGTCCAAACACTGATGTGAGCGCTGAGAAGTTAATACTGCATGTTTATGGTTCACACTAAAAATGAGAGCCGTCCACGCCGTTCTTATCATAACAACCTGAAGTGATTTTTCTCACAATTCACTGGCTCCTGACGGCTCCAACTTCTCTGCATCCAGAGAGGGGGATTGTGTTGAACGCTTTGGTAACCCGGGTGTTGTATTAGTTTTACGCTACTCCAACTGGCTTTGAGCGCTGGAACGATTCAGTCCGACAGAGCCGAGCGACTGGAGCTCGCCTGGCTTATATACCGTCTCCCAGGGGAATTTGTTTTCCAATTTGTTTCCAGCATCTGTTTAATCTCTCAACAAGCCAACCTGGATGAAGTGGACTGTCACACACCGGGGCATAATGATAATAACAATAACAGTGATAGGTGAGTCATGTTTACCCCCGAGGGCTGCGAATGAAACATGAGAATATGAGTACACATTTAATTTCCATTCAAACAAAAAAAACCAATGAGAAAAGAAAAAAATAACCCACAAAAGAAAACAAGTGTCCTGTGAGAACCGTGGGCTAAAACAACAGACTGCTATTTTCTCTGGACTAATCCTAATATCACAGCTGTCAGAGTGTTTGCTCCTTATCTACATGCTGGTTTGTGCTGGTGGAAAATGGTGCCAGGGCATTTACACCTTTGAACTATCAAGTTACCTGATTGGTGGACGACATGCACACTGACAACAGCGACATTCATACCAGCTTCTTAGCAGGTTGCTGTTCACCTGTCACAGTTTTCAGGCATTTTCACACCTATAGTTTGATAGCTCTGGTCTGGATCAGTTGATGAATTTCTAAAGCTTTTCCTATGGTTTGGTTTGTTTTCACACGGAGAAACAGCCAAGTGAAGTCCCTTCAAACCAATATGTCGCTAAAAAACCACATGAGAATAATCTGTCCGCTTATTGACCAAAGCGTGTCTGGAGCAGGAGCAACAAAAGTAAACACAATAAGAAGGTGCTGTGTTCTGGACTATTGGAGAACATGGAGAATTTACATTCATTTCAATGCTAGTTGTTATAACTTCTGCTCTTCTATTCTACTTCTGTCAGTGCGCCCCAGGGCAGCTGTGGCTACAATGTAGCTTGCCATCCCCAGTGTGTGAATGGGTGGATGACTGAAAGTGTAAAGCGCTTTGGGTTCCTTAGGGACCAAGTAAAGCGCTATACAAATACAGGCCCTTTACCATATATAGTCTGGGATACCTTGCTGCATCCCAGAATACAAAGCAAAGTTGTTTTTGTTTAGCTCAAACCCCTGACAGTTGGTCTGGACTGCAGTCAGACCACAAATGAAACACTCTGCAGTTTATTTGAAACCACACTTAAAGCACCTCCTCCAAAGAGCCTCTGTGTGGTCGTCTTGGTATGCGCCCAATCAAATATGGTGTTCACATCTGCGCAAACGAATCACACCAAGGGGGAAAATGAGCCAGAGTTTGGGTTAAATGGACTAAACACATCCTTAGACTGTTTTTGAGTCATCGCTTGTAGAATAACAAACACGAAAAAGTTTCAAATAAAGAATAAATAAATAAAATATAATAAATTGTTATTTAAAAAATGCATTTTGGCAGCACAGTTCTTCTGTTAAAAACAGTTTCAGAAGTATATCAAATAAGTGAAAATTCCTACACGTAATCCTAATCCTTGATAACTGTCTATATTATAATATTAATACAATATATTATAATATAGACAGTACAAACAGGGACGTTTTTTTTTCATTTGCTGCTGAATTAGTTTTTTTTTGCAGTCTATTTTGCAATCATGTCTACAGGGTTTGGTTTTTGTATTTCTTTTTGAGCCTCTGCTTTAGTTTTATTACTTGGGTATTTCTTATCAGTTGTGATCACCTTTAGGTTGTTCCAGTGTTTCCTGTGTATTACATTGGGGTTTCTTTGCCTCTGTGTTTAGGGGCTTCCCTTTTATTTCCTGTTTTATTTTGATAGTCTGTCATGCTTGAGGTTTACTTCTTCATTGTGATTGTCCTGATTAGGTTCAGCTGTGTCTTGTTTCCCTTCTGTTTCCAATTGCCAATGAGGCATCAGTAATGCCCATTCCCCTTTGTCTTTGTAATAGTGTCTCTTTAGCCACCCCAGTGAAAGCTTTTTTCCTCCTCCAGCTGAAAAAAACTAAACATTTTTTGCAGTCAATAAGTGAAAATGTTGGGTTATATTTTTTAAAGTCTTAGATGAACCCTAACCATAACCCTCCTAAGGCAATATTTCAAGATAACTCTCTAACCAATTTTGAGACAATAACCTGAAATTTTGACTTATGGACAGCAAAAAAATAAAAGATTTTAGTGGTGTTAACAGCTTCCATATTCGCCTATATGCTACCTGTTCATTTCTGGAGTTTTGGTTTTCAATTAACTTGCATTATGGCTTTCAGTGATGTGGACTTTGCAGTCAGTCTAAGTAAAGTTCAGTTTTGTGTGACCAGTCTGTCTTTAAATTTGCAAACTCTGACAGCTTCTTTATTTTTGTTTCAGTATTGGACATGACTGCATTCTCAGTTTCTCATGGCTGCAGGGCACAGAAAAGTTGATAACAAATATTTTGTCATATTGTGTGGCGCAAATCAAAAACAGAAGCTGCTGTGTAGGTGCAGCGCTCACTGATCTTTTGTTCTAATAGAGAAGAAGCACGATAGACACATACCTGGGAGTTTATCACTACATTCAAAACAACAGTCTACTACAAAGCAAGTTTAACATTGTCAGAGTTTCTTTGTGTTAGCTTGCTTGACAGAATCCCAGTCAGAGATAACAGGTATCAAGTTGGTGGTTATCAACTTTCTTTGTTAACCCAGGTTTCCTGCTCGGGCTCTGTGTGTCCTCACATAAAATGACGCATTCTCCTTTTAAGCAAAATGCCAGAGGTGACAAAATTACAGACATTCTGTGCTTAAGTAGAAGTACAGATACCAGTGTTGAAAAATACTCCAGTGAAAGTTGAAGTGCTGATTCAAATTTTTTACTAAAGTAAACGTGAAAAAGTACAAGTTCTGAAATGTACTCACAGCAAGAAAGTAAAAAGTAGCTCTTTGGAGGATGTTTCTAACAGCTATTTTTGTGCAAAGCTTGCTGAACCTTGTTCTATGTTAATGTAATAATTAAATAATATCAGTAGAAGGGCATAAAGAATTTGAATACATTTGCTTAGCTTGAATTATTTATGTTGAACATGAGCAGAGAAAAAGAAGGAGAGTAAAAAAGCTGTATTTTCTTTGCCCCTAAACAGGAAAACAAGTACAGTCAGGAGTTAGAGTGGAATTCAGGGAGTGGGGGAACCCTAAAAACAGTTTTAATGGCTCAGCGTGGGGGAAGGAAGCACAGCTCACAATAATTTCTATTGAGAGCTCCAGTAGATTTTCTTAAGGTACAGACCTGCTGCCCTTTGCAGATTTAAACACCTGAATTCAACCAGATGTAAACAGATGTTTCATGAGTTGTCCTGGCTGGTTTCCATTCTCAATGCCGACAGTACACTGTTTATGCTGTCTTTATACTAGATGGCCACTGTGCACCAGTCACACACTGGCCTTTACTTTAAATCCATCTCAGTACTGCAATCTGTTTATCCTTCACTAACCTGCAGAGGATTTTTATGCATCCTTATAATAACACAGTTAGTCTACCTCAATTTGTTTTGCAGCACATTTCACAATATGAAAAAGACATGTCACATGTTTACACCCAAGATCTGATTTAAAAACCTCAAGCTTTAAATTTCCAGTTTATCAAATACGAGTCCTCACCACCTCTTCTTCCTTTACTGCCCTGTCTTTCTTATCTTTCTCCATCTCTGAATGAATTTAGCTGTTTCTTTTCTCTCCCTGTGAAATACAGCTAGCAACACACTGTGCGACAATCTTCACACAAGCAGTTTGTGTGTTTGCTGATGTTTGTTAAACTGGTAGAAACGTTGCATTTGGAATTACCTGCCAGTTAAAAAATATTACTCCCTTTATCTTTGCAGCTCCTTTTTCTTGCAAGATACTGAAGTACCTGAAACATAACTTAAAGACATTTGCCGTTTTTCTGCTGTGGTGCCAAATAAATAAAAGGAAAGAAAGCGGGTCTAATGGTAATTAATTAATATTAATAATTTTAATTTGATTAAATTTGATCATCACTGCTAAGTGGTGAAATAAACATATTTACACAAGGCAGTAAAACATATGAATGCATTTATATGATCGCTCAGTGCAGTCTGTTTATTTCTAAACTCTAAACTGCATACACATTGACATTAAAAATTACTCAGTGTTCAGCTCTTTTGCTATTGGATGGATAGCTATTCTTGGTGATAAATAACAAAGACTTGGGAGTAAATTATGATTAAACATAAAAAATGTATCCATTTTCTGCATCACCATCTGAATGCAAATTCCAGTAACAGTACAAAGCACAGTTTGCACTGCTGTAACTTTACGTCTGTGCTTCATTTGGTGGTCGCTTTCAACTGATAAACTACACTCTGAACATAGCCTGCTTATGTGTTTTTAAAGTGCTATATAAATAATCTATGATGATGATGATGCTTAGGATCAGGTTGTTCAGCATAAATTATCCTGGTGATTTTACCACGTAAAACGACACTCAGCTTGTGACAATAAAATGTAGAATTTAGGCTCAACGTACCTCCCTAATGCTTTAATCTCACTTTGTTGACACACTTCTTCTGGATGGTCTGCTTAGACCTGGTAGGGTCTAGGCTCGTAATACACTCTTTTGCATTCGTATTAGATAACAGCGATGCATGACTTTGTCGCACTAATGATTAACAAAGTCGGCCTTGCAACAAAAAATATAGCTGTTTTAAACATGGATGGTGCTGTGAGATGAAATTCAGCCCAACAAGACTGATTTCACTATCTAGTGACATGAAGAAGTATTCAGATTTAGTTGAATATTGCTATCTTTCAACACCAATACAACTCAGGATGACAGAAATATTTTCTGTTCTCTTCAAAACATTTACAAATCCGTGCTGAAAATCTAAACATAAGACTATGGTATGACTAAGTATTGGTAACTTTTAGCATAAACTTGTTAGAGATCAAAAAGATCATCATAAAATGACTGAAGGACTTTATTAAGGTGAAAAATCATAGTTTGTGGCACAGTGAATACTCTCTTACAGTTTTAGATGCTGTGCTGTCATCGTTGGATAAAACAGTTATAGTTGCGTAGCAGATCAAACTAATTTTCTGTGATGGATTGAAATAGGAAAGAGGAACTGTTCTCGTGTGTGTAATGTTTAAATAATTCATTCATCAGCACTGGCTGTTTACTTTTTAATTCATTTTGTTCACATAATATATGCCCATTCTTGCTGTATCAGCCAAATATTTTATCAGCTGGACAGTTTGATTCTAATAAATATAAAGTGTAAACTGGAGTGAAAACTGGTTTTTGTTTAACGCACTGAGTTTGTTACATTATAAGAATATAAGTCAAGACAGGATTTAAACCAAAAGTGGTGTTTTCTTCAAACTAGGATTCACGATAAGTAGTATTGACTGCCTGATGTATGGTATCAGGCAAAACATATTAAATGAAACACATGAAGTCTGGAGTCCAGCTCTCCAAGTAGGTTATCATGAATGCCACGGAGCGATTTGCAGATATTATGTGATCCAGCAGATTGAGAGGGGGTGGGGCACCCTGTCTCTTTGCTCCAGCCATATGGGCTGCCCGAGGCAGCAGTTACCTCACCAAGGTGACAAAGAGACCTGACAGTGAAAACTGGATAGTCATTCTGTAGCAGTTTTCCAAAGTTACTACACTTGCAGGATTTGATTAGGAACATTTATTGACATGTGATGCATTAGTGTACATTTTGCAAAGGCAGGTCAGTTCAAAGGGCTGAACACCCTTCTTGTTATAAGACCAGAAAACCTGGACGAGCAGGGACACTCGAGTGTATAAAATGATTGAATAATAAAGAAAAAACAACCAGAGCTGCCCCATTAGCACACTGTCAGCCTGACTTGACTTGATATTGAAAACCTGTGATATTAAAAGGTACACCTAACCTCTAACACACACATTATATTTGCCTGTCATCTTTAACTTAACAAGAACAAGTATAAAGAAATGCAGTACAAGCTCAGAAAATCCAATAAACATGCTGCACTTGAAAAAGACATTTGTTGCTGATAAAGACTTTTGTGCTCCCACAATTTTTATTGTTTGGCTTTTCCAGCCATTTCAATCGAGGTATTGAATCCCTGCTGCGAATGACAGCATGACTCTCTTATGAAAAACCATTAAGCCAAATGCTTTTTGCTCTTTTGTTCAGATTTATCTGTCAGTTTTGCACAAGAAATATAAAATAATCACAAGATAAACAGAACAACATACTGTCTTTGCAGAGGCACACAAGGAATAGTTAATTCTTTTTAGGGTTCATATAACACCTTAATAAGATCCATTACATGATTTAATTGCCTCTGGTCATTAAGTCAGGTGCCAGCATTAGTCTTGTGCATCACATGACACGACATATGATAGTTTTACAATGTGGCAATGAGCCTGGTCGACGGCTCAGCCAGGATGTTGATGGGCAATTGTGTCTCCAGCCGTTGTCTGACGACCACACATGCTCCTATCTCTGCGAGAGTGCTGTGATGCACCCACACATTCTCTCATGTGGGCTTGTGTTTGGAAATGTCTTTATCAAATTCCATTTTAAAAATGCCTCTTGAACTGCTGAGATCATCAGAGGACAGCAAATGGAAACCTGCTTACCTCTGACAAGTTAGTTTAACACAGGAGTCCTTTTCTCAAACTGCACCTTGTAAGTCACAAGAATGAAAAGTCAGACTCTTTTGCCATTGAACTGTACTGAAAATTAAAATAAAACGCAGCTAATGTTTGTTCTGGTGCGTGCTTAATAAGGAAATCCTATAAGGTTGAGTCTGTTCAGCTGGATGTATGCTTTTCACTTGAATGAAAGATTTTTCTCCCAGTATAAACGCATCAGATGAACAGGATCAACTTTCTGGTAATTAAACTTTCTTTCCATCTGATATCGCTATTTATGTATATAGAGCGGCTTCTGAGTTGCACACATCATTGGGTGCCATTAAATTCTTGCAGAAGAAGTAAAGTTAACGACATGATGTGACTGTAGGGGCACCGGTTCTGTCTTAATCAATAAATCAAGCGTGTGGCATGGATATGTGTTTGGCATTTTTTCCTTGTGCCTATTAATCCTGTATCAAGCCCCCACACTACTGTTCTGGTCTTGGCTACTCGCATAAACTAAAAAAAAACCCCCAAAAAGCACATTTTGAGACTTGACTAATCAATAGTTATAAACAGTGTATGGTTTAGGCATTAAAACTACTTGGGAAAGCCCACTGTGCAGGGTGGACCCCGACTCTCACTCTGTGGTAGCTGGGATAGGCTCAAGCCACCCTGCATATGGATAACTGGAAGAGAATGGATGGAACTAGCTTCTGTTCAGTATTCTTGTAAATCATAATAATGGTTCTGGAAAGACGACAGAGAGGTGGCCTACATAACCAAAAAAGGTTCACAATCCTTTAAAAAAGCCACAGGTCGGGACTGGGTCCGATGAACATGGGCACAGTTTAAGTTGTTTACGTAGCGAGACACGTGTCATTGCACCTCCTCGTGTTTCTATGGCCTCTTATTTAGTTCTGAGTTTTTCCATATTATCTTTTTGCTTTGAGTAAATTGATCTTTCTGTGTTATGTTCCAGACCGCCCCCCTCTCCGTCTGTCAGTTTAGGACAGCATCTGCTCCCTTTGAACAACTGAACCAGTTGAACATGAGCCAGAGCGAGCACGCGTATATCACTGGAATCAGGTGACAGAGGCAGGTACAGGCTGTAAAGACAGAGCAAATACAAGACTGAATTAACAGCTGAGGGGTCAGAATAAATAGATACAGAAGAGGATAAAGGAAAGTCATAAATGCAGAGTAAATAAATGTGAAAGGGTAAGCAATAGTCATGGAAACATGATCGCAAGACAAACAGCAGCTATTTTCTAACAGGGCATTCAGCTGAATAAAATAATACTGCTGTTCAAATAAACATAAATCGAAAGAAAAGTCAAATCATAGCAGTCTTGTTATGTATTTTGTTTAACACGCTGGACTAGACAAAGCCCCTCCAGTGTGTCAGGATCAACAACCATACAGTGTTGCTCAGGTTCTGCAGTACATCTGCTGCTTTAGCTGTCATCGCACGTGACAAACACAAAACACTTTTGGAGTCCAAATGGATCAAAAGGCATTTCATAGTGTGTGGATTATAGCAGTCATCTCCTCATTCACACTTGACCTAGTTCCTAGCCTAGATGTAAGTGTGTCTGTGCTTTTTATATATTCCACAGAAAATTGTCCTCGTCATCCTCGCCATCGACACCTGTGAGTAAATGTACCAAACCTGTGATTCCCAACCTTATTTGCATGTCAGGACAGTATATTGAACTAAAGTTTGTATTTCTGACCTGATGCGACCGCTTTAGAGGGGGATTTGATTATTTCAAAATATTATACCTCAACTGTTTGTGCATTATTGGTAGGTGTACTAGCGAATCCAGCTCAACCATTGCAGGGGATGGTCTTTCTTAATTAATACTGTATGAGCTATACTTAATGGCTTATGCCAAAGATCCAGTTACACAGGTCTAAAGACCAATCAGTGCCTGCAGTTTGTATGGAAGATCCTGACATGTTTGCATACAGTTACCAACTACTTTGCAACCAGTTTTACTGAAGCGGCAGCCAGAAACCTCCAGCAACCAGCCGGGGGATACTAATTGTTTTCCTATTAAACGGTGGCTCCACTGGAGTTTCTAAAACCCTGTTCTTACCTAAAATTGTGCCTCCTTGTGTTTTTTGCTGTCCTTTTATTAAATCTTATTTAGTTAAATTACATATTTGTTTATTTCACTAAAGCATTCAAAAAGGTTATAATCACATATTACTCTTTTTAAACATTACTAATTCATTATTCATTACTTTTATCTTTCCGGCTAGCCAATTATCCACTGCTCTTACTGCCCACTGAAAGTCACACTCTTAATTGCTACATATAAATCTACTTTCCAAGCCTTGAATAAAGCCTAGTCCTAGACTGAAGAAAACTGATGAAGACTGCCATTGAGCTCTAGGATTCGGCTAAATCTATGCCCGGGAAACTGAGCCATAACACTGAGGCATACCTCTCAATGTAAAGCTATTTTTACAGTTCTAATTGATATTTTATCAAATGGGTCGAGCTTTTCGACATTCTTCACTTCCTGGCTATGACTCGGCCCAGACTCATTCAGCAGTCAGATCGTGTCATTATTGTGTAAATCTCTGCTTGTTTTGGCTTAATGCGTCATTATTACCGGCATCGATGCTTTGCACGACCCAGAGAATTTGTATCTATTCCCAAAAGAAACTCTTTGAAATTCCCGTATCATATTACACAACATATTCTCCCTTTCTCCTGATTTTTTCACTCTCCCTGCCCACACAGGCACACTTTTAAAGCAGATAGCCCAAGTGGAGCACTTGAAACAGATGCGTCTGTTATTTGAGTTGACCTCCTAAAAGCGTAGAAAAGAAATCCCAACTCGAGCTCCTACATTAGCCACGACTACAAATTAGAGACTTCCTCCCACCTAAATTAAGACTTGAATGCGTCTGTACTTCTTTAATAGCCCTTTTTAAATTCACAACAATGCTTCAGAGGACACGATACAGGATAAAGTCATAATCTGTCTTACTTTTAAGTGATATTTCTTAACCTTGAATTTCTTCACTTCCCGTCATATTTCATCCCTACTGTCCTCTTCTGTCCTCCTCTCCGCTCTTACCTCCGTGTTGTGTACAGTGTTAGTGTATGTGAACCCATTTAAATACAGCTGTGTTGTGAGATTTAAACAAGTCCATATCCACTGTGTATCAGGTACATAAATCACATGATTTTTTTAATTAGCTAAGCCTCCCAGAGATCTCACACTCTGCTTGGAATGCCTTGCTTACTGACCTCATGGAAAACTGTGGCCTGCCAAGGTTTCCTCTCATATCCCCTAAAAAGGAACCTAAGGAGTACGTTTGGAAATAGACGCTGATAGGGGTTTTTTTTTCACAGTGAAAGCAAAACATATGACTTGGATGTTTGGACACACACAGACACAGCCACAGTGCTTTCTATTGTGGACAAAGGCGATTTGGCAGATAGCGGATGCTGCGGCTGTATGGCATGATAGTGAAAGGGTTTTACTACGAGACAGGTATATTTGGGGCACTGGCAGCCGAGTCGCAGCTCTCACATCTGACGCCTGGTCGCTTTGGTCTGAACGCTTGTGTTTGGGCCTCAGCTGTGTGCTGGATGAAAGCACATGCTCCCAGGCCCACACAGGGGTAACCAAGTTAAAGTGAACCCAGACAGACGCTCTGCCAATGCGCTGTCTCCTCTGGCGTTACATCAGATTGCCTGTGATGAATACATCCCGCATCACCCACTTTTTCTCGCTCGCTCTCAGCGGCTGGACAGGCTCCTTGTTCACTGTTGAAGCATGTAATGACAGCCTGATTGAAGAGATTATTCTCACTATTTCACAGTCAGCTGACAGCATCATCTGAATAATGTAGAAGCTGACAAATCTGACATCATTATCAGTATGTCAAAGTACAGCCTTGCAAAGAAATCTCAGTTAAAAGGCCAGTTCATTATGTTGTTGGGTGTTCTGAGATCTGACGCTACTACCAGTCAAAAAAGGCTATGATTTTTACAGCAATGGGGAACTATCGTCACCCGGGCAGGCGGGTGAGCATTAACTCAAGAACAAGGTGACATAGGAATTTCAAGTTGATGCCATAGGTGCACCAACAAGTAATCTTGGATGTTTTCAAATCTCAGTGACCCTGACTTCAAGATCAGAGGTCCAGTATTCTGAAAATCTTGACTTGAGGCCAGGGCAACGTAGGATTTTGAAACTGATACCATAAGTGTGTCTGCTAGGAAGCTGAGGGGTTCCAGTGGCTATCGCCAGTATTTTAATTTATTAGCTAGAGAAATACACTTGTTCATTCACACACTGACGGCAGTGATTTACACGACTAGTCATGTGTTGTACTGTACAAAGGAGCCAGGGACTCTATAGCTGCCAGTCAAAACTGTTATTTCCTGCTCTGCCTCTCCCATTTGCAGGATAGTGTTGGCTTTTTTTTTTGTTTTGTTTTTATAGGCACCTTTTTAAGCTCTCTTCATTGAGCATGTCCAGACAAATAACACCTGTTGATATGTTTTGGCTTGAGTTAAGGTTTATTTAAGGTTTAATGGGAACCCATCTATCGTCTGATGATTTTGCCTTGAGATGACAAACAGTGTTTTGGGGCTGTGGCCAGCAGATATCAGGGCCAAGACTTCATGTTCTCAGTTTACAAATTTTAAAAAGCTAATTAAAAACAAACAAACATTGAATTACTTTATTATTATTAATTAATTTTTTTAAACCAAGATTTCATTAATACAATTTTTAAACCAATAAATAAAGTGAAAAATGAAAATGTTGCATTTTTAGTTCTATAATTTCTTAAATACAAATGAAAAAGAAAAGTATAATTACCAAAAAAATAACAAACGTTAGTACAGATTTAAATTATACAGTTGTTCATGATGTCGATTTGAGCTCAAAAATGTCTCTTTTTATAGTAAAATTTAGCGACCCCTAATTTAAGCTAACTAGTATTGAAAGCAAAGGAAATGTTTGTGGTCATTGGTAAAAAGAAACATTGAAAGAAATGATGTCACCACCCAATTCTCGTTGGGTTCTCATTGGCTCTGCTTTGCGAGTGACCATGATTGCTAAGCGGCATATCAAAGACTACGTTTGCGCAAATTAATTTCATGTTGTGTGGTCAAATGTTTTTCCCCTTTTTTGTTGTGGTCAGTGCAGTACTCCTGACATTACTTTGATTTTTTCTTTAATATGACCTAAAATACACTGCCTCGTAATTATCATTGAACAATAAAAAACTTTAGACCACACATCAGCACAAATCCCTGTCCTAATGAGGACACACATACACATCTTTCTCTTAGTATTTAGGTATGAACACAAAGCTGACAACACAAGGCAAAGATGAAAACCAAGAGAGAGATACTTTAAAGTGATTGCCTAAGGGAGTCTACTTTAGGAACATGAACAAATAGAAATGGAGGATGCAGCCAGACTTCTCATCACTGACTTTGTTACCTGTTGAAGTTCAAGGTCTGGCTCCCGGGCTGGGGTCGGTATTCACTCAGCTTTAATATCACTCCAGGTTCTTGGCTAGCCTACAGCCAGCATGCTGTGCAGGTGCTTGCAAAGAGCTGAAGTTGTGTTAGCAGCATAAAGCAGTTGTTTCTGCCCTGGATGCAGTTTGCACTTTACCATCATGCTCTCTTCCTTTTGTGCAATAAATTAAAAGCATTGTCCATATCCACGTTGTAGACCGAACCACTATCCAGTTCCCAGTTCCCGTCTCTTGCGACTCCTGACTTAACACTGCGTGCATTAAATCAATATTGTTTGTGTGGAATACTACTTTTAAGTACTTGAGTTCAGCATTTAACTGTTGCTGTCATTATCTTTGGACAAGAGGGTTGAGATAATCAGCTGAAGCCAGTGCTAAAACCCTAGGTTGGTTAGCAAGATGGGTCTCTCATATAAATTGGGATGCTTTTTGGTCAAGATAAAGCACCCTAAAAAGCAAATATAGCCTTTTTGGAAAGACTGAACAGGTGATTTGGTTGACAATTAGTCCAATTATTAAATGCTTGACAAGTGAGAGATGTATGTGTCTGAGACGCCAATTTCACTGCAATTGTAACCCAACGCTCAGAATATCTGCTCCATTGTCTGTTTTACCAACACTCTCACTTGCAATTTGTCACATAAGGATGCCTGGTCAGAAACTCTTTTTTGTCACCCTTTAAAACTTGACCCATGAAATTGCAAGAGAATTCCCTTTAACAAACAAACAAACAAACAAACCAATCATCAGGCATTTTTGTTTTTCAGGAAAAGTAAGTCCCACTGATAATGTAGAGGTCAAAAATCTAAGACATATGACACATGTGACACATTCACAATAACACTACTCGAAGCATTAATATCTGACAGCTATGGCTGCTGATCAAAGATTGGTATGTGAAACAATAATTTGCTAAATTAACATCAAGAAGTTTTTCAGAGGGTTTGAAGCAAATGATTAACACCATAAACCCATCAGGAGTTCATGAATCTTACTTGATTCATGATCTCAGTAAACATTTTCCTTCTGGACTCTTTATCATCAGAGGAGCCACCACTGAAGGCTATTAATACAATTAATGCAGGTTTTCTTCAGACCTTCTCTAAAGTCACTAGTCACTTTATTAGGTGCTCAACTGCTTGATAACATGAATATTCAATCAGCTGAACACATGGCAGCAAATGAATGCATTTATGTATGTTCAAATAGATCATCAAAGGTGATAAGGAGACTGTAATATGGCATAGTTGTTGGTGCCAGATGAATGGTCTGAGTATTTCTATTGGGATTTTCCCCACACAACCCTATTTTCTCCTAACTGTCTAAAAAGGAGAAAATATCCAGTGAGGAGCAGTTCTCTGGGTGAAAATGCCTTGTTGATGTCAGATGACAGAGGCTGATAACCAGACTGGTTCAAGCTGTTAGGAAGAAGATGGTAATTGGAATAACTACTTATTAAACCAAAGTATGCAGAAGAGCATGTCTGAATGTACCTGTTTAACCCTGAAGTTGCTGTTGTCTACTAAAAACAGGTAACTGAGGCTACGACTCAAACCGGCTCATCAAAATTGGACAACAGAAGACAGAAAAAAACATTCTGAAAACATTTCTGCTTTGACATTTGGATGGTAGGGTAAAAATTTGGTGTAAACAACATGAAAGCACAGTTCAGGCTGCTGCTGGTGGTATAATGATGTCAAGGATATTTTCTTGCCACACTTTGTACCATAGTACCAGCCAAACATCATTTTAACAGAATATTAGTCTTGTTGGTGACCATGTCCTTCCCGTGACCATGGCCACAGTGTACTCATCTTCTGGAATAAGGCACCATGTCACAAACACATTAGGTGAACATGACATTGAGTTCACTGTACTCAAATTGCCTTTATGGTCACCAGATCTCAATCCAATGGAGCACTTTTGGGATATGGAATGGGGTTAGGATTGGGACGATCAGGAAACGAATCTGTGTAATGCTATCGTGTCGTCCTTCTTGAGTCTGTGCTACAAAGAATTAAGACAGTTCTGACAGCAAAAGGCGGTTCAACTCAGTAATAGCAAGGTGTACATGATGTGTATAGCGTATATAATTTACTGTATGGGAGGAACAAATGGAATCTTAGAAACTGCGTCCACTTCACATCTTTATCTTGGCAATCAGGTTGGAGCTTAGAGGTGAATTTCTCCTCATTTTGTATAAAATTAAACATTTTCAGCATATGAAAACTCTAATTTTTCAGGTCACTGGAGTTACTTGAAGTCATCAACATGCCTGAATGTATTTCTTTGAAATCCATAACTCATTTCAAATAAATCAAGCAAGCGTGTTTCTGTTTTCCCAGTTCGTGATTACACTCACTCACTCACTGTAAATATTCCACTAAAACTGGTCTTAGAATTCCTGCCTTTCACACACACACGGACATTACGCAGCAGCTGTCAGCAAGGCCTTGTGGGTCAAAAGCCAAACGGAGTACTGGAGGGAGGTGGGAGGACCAGTGCTGAGCTGGAGTGCTTGTACTGTATAAACAATCATGAGGTCGTCTGGAGTTTGAAGTGTCTGTGAATGACAATTAATGGGGGGGCTTTAGGTCCACATTTTAGATAAGAGTGGAATTGTATTTGTGGGAAATACAATGTCATAATGGCCTTTTAATGTGCCATCTTTAGGTGTTATTCTTCGAAAAGTTTGATGCTTACAAGTGGAGAAGACTTACAGTTTGTTGGGTCATACAATGATGTCTTTGGCCAGAGTCAACGAGAGATGAAAGCGGGCTGCGGGGAAGGCAAGCAGATTGGGCTGCTGCTCAAATACAGTCTGTACCAAGAGGATGACATGATGATGATGTGTTTATTTGCACACTTGTACAGAACATTCCCCAATCTGCTC
This sequence comes from Maylandia zebra, assembly GCF_041146795.1. NCBI lineage: Eukaryota > Metazoa > Chordata > Actinopteri > Cichliformes > Cichlidae > Maylandia > Maylandia zebra. The sequence goes on from NC_135181.1 coordinate 14,927,832, forward strand.
AGCATTTCAGGGATGGTGTAAACGCAGATAAGGGTGACGTCACGCTGGGATGCCTCCTCTGGCCACCTGTACATTGAAGAACTAGGATGGCCATATACGGCTGAATATTGTGATTGTGTCCAACACCTCAGAGCACACTTCAGCTTTGCAGAAGGAATTTGTTTACAGATCACGTCCGCATTACACACTGACAGCCATTCCCTCTCAGCGCAAATTATTACAACTCTTCTAGGTATGCTGCTTCAGTAGGTCTATAGAAACAGGTGGTTTTTGTATGCACATCCAAAGCTTTTTGCAGTTTTTTCCACTCATTCACTTTTGGGTAGTTCAACACATAGCTAGATAAGAGGCACTTCCTCCCCCCAGGACTCATGGGCTGGGTGTCAAACTACTCAGCCTTTTATGGTGCAACATGACACACGAGATAGGCGGGGCTAGAGTAATGCAAGGCATGTCAGGATATCATACTTGTAGCTAGCCCTCTGAGCATCTGCTGTGTTTAGCATGTTAGTCTATATATTTACAGCATGTTTCAAACTCCTTCCAAAATGCGCATCTTGTATAAATACTGTAAGGCTTTGGTGTTACACTGTAAGTGTTTCCTCTCAGCCTCTTGTTCCCCCAAAAAATTAATTAAAAAAATATTTAATTTTGACTACAGTTATATAACCACACCTCATCTTTAAGAAGTAATTTTGGAAACCCTAGTAATCATTTTTCTTTTGGGAGGTGAAACAGAACCGAGATGACAGAAGACGATCTTAAAAGGGATCGTGTTGGCAGAATCTGACCGATCACAAACATGGGCGGGTCTGTTGGTAGCAGAGCAGCTAAATTTCACAAATGATTTTAAATTAGAGAAATATAATAGTAAAAAATATGAAAAAGTTAAACATACATACCGCTGCTGCAGCCAGATCAGCAGTTTTTATTATTTTACCTGCAGCCGCGCTAGAGTTTCATAACCTGAGAGTAATGAATAAATATAAAAGACAGAATTAAACTTTAGGCTTAAGGTAAATGCAAATTCAATACAAGGCTCAAAAGCACAAATCGCTGCTTTAGGATCATGTGTTTATACTTGTACAACACAACAAATTGTTGTAAAACTGTTTGGAACCAACAAGAAAAAAACAACAACAATAATAAAGTTGCTTCTAATAACTTATATTTATTACTGAACCTGTTCTGGGAAGCACAAAGACTTTTAGATGCCCTTGATGGGTCTTTCAGGATCAGTGATGCCATTTTCCAGAGACCTGATTGCTCAGTAGGCAGTGATTTCATACCTGCTGATTTCTAATCGAGAGGGTGACCGCATCTAGAGCAGATTAGGTCTGCAGCATAAGTTACTATGACAATATACCCTGGCAGGAATTGAACTGCTGTTGTAATACTAAAAATTGGATAGACAGAAATCATGCATCGTAGCGCGGGCCTCTGTGTACTCACAGTCTGTGAATGACATCGTCTTTTACATGACAGACATTAATGTTTTATTTTGGTTTCTGACCTTTGTTTATTTATTGTTACATATTTTACTAAATAGTTGTTTTAAATTTTATTTAAGTAAGATTTTTCTAACTTTTTAGATAACAATCTTTTATGCCACACAGTAAATAGGATAATATGCTAATTTTGTCAAAATATTAGCTTAAAATCTGAAATAATTCTCATCACACTTATTAAATAGACCATTCAAATGCTGCACATGCCTCTAGAACACCTTAACATGCTACCCAGCAAACAGCATCGTTTCCTCACACTGAGAGCTTCTAATTTATTCAGTAATACAAAGAAAAGAAAACCAAACCCTCCAATCATTTCACCTTTGTCCCTCAGTCTTGTGTGAAACCATACACACACATACACAGAGAGAGACTGATGAGTGCACTACCAAGTTTGGTGCTGCCTGGGCTTCAGGATGCAGAGATGTTTAAGGACGTTATCAGTTGCCTACCCTAGAGAGTGTAGTGCTGCCACCAGCATCTAAGTTACAGACTCCATATCCTGAGATTTTGGATCTTTTTACATATATGGTCGCATATTGTGAATACACGTTACCTCTGTGGTGTATGCTGTGGATTAGTTGCATGCAGCCTATCCTTACAAATTACTGACAAAGAGCCCCTGATAAATGCACCACCTCTTTGAGAATCCCTTCCCATTAGGTGAGCTGATGAATAGGTTGTGCTCCTCGTCTTGCTGGCGAGAACAAATTGTGCCTGGTAATCAATGAAAATTTAATTGAGTGACAGAGAACTGGAGCCCTGGGAGCTGCATTTATGCCATTCTTTGATGTATTTTCAAAGCCCGTTTTGCCCCTGCCTAATTAATCAGCGTAATGAAGACTTTAGATGCAGTTGGGAAAGCGGTTAATGTTTTGTTTAAGGAGCAGGAAGGAACTGTATACACTGAATTGTTATCTGTAAAGGCAAACTAGAGTCATAAATGAGATATGACAACCAGCACCAGTTTTGTATTTGCATTGCTACAGATGAGCAGTGTTGGAAGGTATCAAACATTTAATTTGGAAAATCTGATCGAGGGTTAATATGGCACAGCACTGAATAAAGCTCTGCTCCCATCTGCTAAAGTGAATACGGATTAAAAACTGTGAAATGAATTACAGGGTAAAAAAAAGCCCAAAAGTATTACAGGCCAGGATTGAAATCTTGAAATGAAACCTCCAAATTACAAAATGTTGGCAAGGCTATCACAGGGGAATATTTCTCTCTGCAGAATGATTTGTTTTGCAGCACTTAAATTAGCACTATCCTGTTGCTAGAGGCATTAGCTTAAGCGACTGGCTGTAAATCCTGATTCTGCAATCAGAGGCAGCAGCGAGGAGGGTCTGAGTGTATGGTGCACCTGTGTTCTGCTGAAATTCATTAGCCTCCCATGCCAAATAAGTATTTAGAAAACTCTTATCTCCTTCCACAGTTATGCAATTTTCAGATTTTCTTTCACATGATAATTACAGGAATTGGGTTACGAGACAATCAGCCTCGGGATACGGCAAAAACCTTCAGTGCTGGTTTTCTATCATGCAACAATCCCAACACAAATTGAGAATCTGAGATAATTTTAGCGGGGGATTAGTGTCCCACCTCCCCCATGATCAATCCATCAAATATGCATAAACATTTGTGGCAATATCTTCATGACGACACTGCCAATTTGGTAAATGGCCTGTATTTGTATAGCGCTTTACTATCCCTAAGGACCCCAAAGCGCTTTACACATTCTGTCATCCACCCATTCACACACACATTCACACACTGGTGATGGCAAGCTACATTGTAGCCACAGCTGCCCTGGGGCGCACTGACAGAGGCGAATATGAAACTAGATCTTTTCTGGATTAATACTTCAGTTTCAGACAGTCAGGGGTTGTTCAAACAAAACCTCTTTATCTTCTATTGTTTTGTGACGGATGAGGCTGCACCTTTCCTCTGCCAGTCACTATAATCCATGCAAACAGAGCGAACAGCCCTGCTGCCTTCCCCTGCATGCCAGCACAAGCCGTGGAGACATCCTGTCTCATGATAACTTTGTCACTGTTTGGGGGCCTTTTCGAAGATGATTTTGTCATGTGCGACTCTTCACTCTCTCACATGGTGATAGGACTGCTGGCGTTGTTGCCTCCAGCTCCCGTGTGCGCCGGTGACGAGTGCCACTGTCACTCTGGTCATCCTCCTGTCTCGACAGGCCACATGCTCTTTGTGACAGCTCCAAACAGGCCTACAGCTCAACTTCTGTGCTCACCTGAGCATACACTGCCCTGCTTACTCCATGATGAATGATTAATCAGTGCATTTATTTATTTTTACTTACAGGTAAAAATCTTAAAAATCTTTCCCAATTTAAATTTGGCCATTCCTTTCACCGTCATCTCCCTAATGAGTTCTGCAGCATGTTCCAGTACTCCTATTTTTAGATCCCATCTTTTGGGAGTCCCAAATGTGACTGCTGCACGTGCATATTTGCGATATGTACGTCTATTATGTCAAAACAACAACCCTTCAACTGAAATTATATTTTGAGGAAAAAGAAAGAAGTCACATGGAGCCAAATGTTGTGAGCTAGTTGGATGGTGAGAAACCTACCCTACTCAGAATGCAGAAGTCAAGGAAGAATTTTAAGTGTAGAATATTTAAAATAACAAAAACTAAAAGCACGCAATGCTAACTGCCAGTCTACAGTAATAACATGTCCACAGGCATCACCGTCTTAAACGAAATGCTCAAGAAGCCATCGTAACAATGACTTTCTTGTCACTTTCCGCACTATTATTGCCTTTAACTGGATTTCCCAGTCCATTTTGCCACTTCCTCCTTGTTCCATTGGGGCCCCACCCTGGTGAGTCTCTGTGATGTATCGATCCCACTGTGCCAACTGCTACGCTGGACTCCTTTTATATTGGGTGACTGAGCAGGTGTAGGTCATTCGTTGAATTATGGAGATGCAGGTTGGAAGTAGTACAATTTCTTTTAATAAAAGCATGCAAATAAAAGAATAAGATAACCTTTATTCGTTCCACATGTGGGAAATTTGTTGTGTCGCAGCAGAAAGTGGACAGTGCAAAGACACAGTAGCAAAAATTAAGAAAAACACTGGAATAGGATAAGATAATAAGAATAAACAGAACAGAATAAAATACAACATTGTCAGAAAAAGACAACTGCGCTTAGGTTTTACTGCACATGTGTGGATGCGTGTATACAAAATATAAATAATCAAAATCAATATTAACGAAACCCACAACATAACATCACAGACAAGATAAAATATTAAAGTTCCTTCCACACTATGACAACACTCCTGACTTTTTCAGTGTGCTGTGAGTGACCACATAGTGACACGATGGCACAAGGCACAGCTAAGGTCATTCACAGCATATGGATGATACAAAACGCACATTCACAGTCTCACCTACAGGGATGCATTTTACCCTGCACAACCCTATCAATGTAAAAACAACAAACACGCTCCTGGTCAAAGCTGTGACCTGATGGCGCCTTCGCCAGGCTTGGACATTCCAGACTTTTCCACTGAAGACTGATGGTTGGTTAGTTTGTTGAAATCACATATGCACATGTGCTATACTGCAGCACCTCAAAGAGGCTAGTGGCCACATTTAAATCAGGAATTATTTTTTATTTTTATGGGGAGAGCCACAAAACCCTGTGTGTCGCTAACACTTTAGAGAAAGAAACACACTCAGGGATTTCACCCCAACATCTTTTCTTGCACTGTGACTAATTATGTTAACTTTCAATGACTTCTTCTTCTTTTCTTCTCTACTAGCAGTGTGCGGGGCCTGAGGGGACAGTAATAAATAATTTCAAATGCAGAAGTAAGTTTGAGCTGCACCTTCTGAAATGAAAGTAATAATGAAAAATTTCCTTAGAAGGTTATGACTTTAATATATATGCATAAAAAGTAACACTGAGATGGAAGTTCGGAGGGATGGACTGACCATATGCATTTCTGATTAGCAGCATTTGTTGGAGAAAAAGCAAGTCAGTAGTCAGTTATTATAATAATGACAAATGCACATGACTGATTACAAAACTGTACAAACGTCTCATTTCATTACATTTTGATAGGAAGATGAGCCCGGGGATCGAACCGGCGACCTTCCGGTTACAGATACGCTTCCCAACCCCCTGAGCCACGGTCGCCCCTTTGTCAAAATTATCCCATACTACTTCAATAATGTTGAGGTCTGTGCTTTGGGGAGGCCAATCCATGACTGATAGTGTTACGTTGTGTGTGTTTTTTGTCCAGGGATCCTTTCACGGCACTGGCAGTGTGTTTGGGTTCATTACCATTTGACAAATGAAGCCATTACCAATCAGATGTTTTCCACACAGTGCTGCATGGTGGATCAAAATCTGACAGTACTTTTCCGTGTTCATAATTTCAGAAATTTTCACATATGTCCAACACCACCAGCTGAAATGCAGCCAAAAATCCAAGACAAACTTCCACCGTATTTTAAAGATGGCTGTGGACCCTCACTGTTGTATCCTCCTTCATTGTTAACTAGAACTTTCACATTTCGTTTCATCACTACATAAGAAATGTTGCCACAGATTTTCAGTCCAGTTCTCTTGTATTTTGTCGGGTCTCTGCTGGACTTTTTCCTATTTATTCATAAGGTCCTAATTTTTAGATACTGTTCATCTGTTGTCAATAGTTTTTTGGGCCTCCCACTTTCACTGCCACGTCACTTTTCCAGTTTCCTCTGATTTCTAAGGACCAAGTGTGCCAAGTTTAGCTAGAAGCTCCCCAGCTCTTTGGGAATCACCCAAGGGGATTCCCAAAGAGCCGGGGAATCAGCTGGGTTATTGTTGTCATTTTTCATAGATTCAGCTAAAGCAATGGGAACAAATTGTGTTTTTACAGGTACAAAGATTGGGCTGAAAATGTAAAAAAAGAAAAAAAAGGAGCCAGTGTGCAAAGAAAAACTTTGAAAGACTTGACAGGAAAGCCTGGCTTCATGGAAGCAAAGTGTAAAGAAATTAAAGCTGACTCAAGACTTTTGAACAGTATATTGTAAGAACTGAATACAGCATGCAGGACGAGGTATAGCAGTAAGGTTGAAACATGTTAGTGAAAAGAAAGATTTAAATATCCTCAAAGGAATGGAGCGTGACTGGAACAGAGAGTTAACAACTTACGTTGTGTCCTTTAAATGGTTAATAAAACAGCAACCAGTTTGCTTAGTTAGCTCTGTAATCGCTTACAGAAAGCAAGAGAAAAATGGTTCTAATAGGTAACATTACAAACTTAGTTTTTAAAAGATTAACATTATAGACGGCTGAAATAGAGAGCTAAATGTACTGAATAAATAGCTGGCCAGATAACATGGATAAACAGCTAAAAGTGCTGATTAAATGTTTAAAATGGTTAATTCAAATTATTAAACTGTTTAAGCAGTTTGCTAGAAGTAATGGCTGAAAGCAAATAACAGTCACGGAGAACAGCTGGAAAAATTATTGCAGGCCTAATGGATAAACTGTTGAAAGACCTAAAAGTAAATTATTTAACCATCCCAACCAATAAGTGATGGAATAATAGTACGTGTGCTGCACCAGGAATGCTAATTTTATTCAAGTTTAAAAGCACTCCCGTGCAGATATTAAGCTCAACCTAAGGTCATCATTTGTCCTGAGACTCAGTCTCTTACTTAGAAAAGACTGCAGTCAGAGGTAATTTCTCTGTCTTTGGAAAATGTGATAAATGTCTTTGTGGGGATGAGATTAAAAATAGGCAAAGCCACAAAGAAGCAAGATGTCCTCGCACTCGGAGAACAGGTCAGGTTTTTCCTTCTACTGAGAGATCCATCAGTCGTAATGACTCTCATTTTGGCGGCACAACTGGGAAAGCTTTAAACATATTTGGCACCAGACAGACAGATGGTTCAAACGCACGGATCAGCACGGCAAAAGAACCAGAGCCAGAAGAATTAAATCAACCCAGGAGTAATTACATTCAACTATTGGTCAGCCCGTTCCACTTCCCCAGCCTGTTGTTATCGGGGACGTCATCTTTCCGTCCCGGCGCGCAACAGGTCCTCGTATTGGGAACATATTTCACGCTGTAATGATGTTGCTTGCGAGGGAGTCATATCCTGCTGGGCAATAATAATGAGAAGATGATGTTATGACACAAAAGGCTGACAATTAACCTGAAAATACATCCTGAAATTTGGGAGCTCCATGCTCTGTATCTTTACAAAATCTCTGAGTCAGGCCATAAAGTAGGAGGTAGTGTGTGCTTGCAGGTCATTTCAGTGAGTACACATCTCCCTGACAGTATGTTTTTACAGTAAGTGGTTTATCAGCTGCTCTCTGTTTTATGGGGGATAAATTACAGGAAAATTTTCTCCCACTTTTTGATATATTTTGTGCCATAGATACTTTTTTGGGGGGCTTTGACTGTTAACGGCCACAATGCTAACGAGTTTCTATACCATGTGGGGCAAAAAGTGGTGTTATAGAAACAAACAAAAAGACCGGTATGTTCACACTACCCTACGGTGTCCTGTTTATTTGATCTGGAAAATGTTGAGTCCTAATTAGGTGCAAATGTACTCATTAGTTGAAGCCACTCTGCGGACACCGATTGTCAATGAATTATTCAAGCTCTCTCTCTCTCCTGTACACGACATCAATACTCGGCTCTTCCCGCCACACCGCTGTGCATTCTCATCTCCAATTGCATACTGCCGCTGTGAAATGAAGGGTTTTTGAATTCATCAGAAGAGCTGCTCAGAGAATACAAATCATTCATATCTTTCCTGCCTCCAGCCTTCTCTTCTCAGACCCCTGTCCTCTGCACTGCAGATTTAATTAGTTCTGCCCCAGTAACCCTGCTTCTTTCTCCCTTCTTCCCTCAGGTTATGGCCATGCAGCCCCGAGCACAGATGGAGGGAAGATGTTCTGCATGCTTTACGCCCTCCTGGGCATCCCTCTCACCTTGGTCATGTTCCAGAGCGTGGGTGAGCGGATCAACACCTTTGTCAGGTACCTGCTCCACCGCCTGAAGAAGTGCCTTGGAATGAGGCGCACTGAGGTCTCCATGGTCAACATGGTGACCATCGGTTTCATATCCTGCATGAGCACGTTATGTGTGGGCGCAGTGGCATTCTCCCACTTTGAGGGGTGGAGTTTCTTTCACGCCTTCTACTACTGCTTCATCACGCTCACTACCATCGGCTTTGGGGACTATGTGGCGCTGCAAAATGAGCACGCTCTGCAGAAGAAGCCGCAGTACGTGGCCTTCAGCTTCATCTACATCTTGACAGGTCTGGCCGTGATTGGAGCGTTCCTCAACTTAGCAGTGCTGCGCTTCATGACCATGAACGCCGAGGACGAGAAGAGGGATGCTGAACAGAGGGCTCTACTGGCACATAACGGTCAGGCAGGCGGACACATCAACTGCTCCGTAGATCCGGCCTCTCCTTCTTCCACGCATTCTGGGTTTGTCGGCGGAGGGAGTGCGATCGGAGGAAGCGGGGGAGGCGGAGCGGCAAGCCGGGGTCTGCGTAACGTTTACGCTGAGGTGCTTCATTTCCAGTCCATGTGCTCCTGTCTTTGGTACAAAAGTAGAGAGAAGCTGCAGTACTCCATACCTATGATCATCCCCCGCGACCTCTCCACTTCAGACACCTACATGGAGCAGGGAGAGGCTTTTTCCAATCCCCTTCACTCTAACGGCTGTGTATGCTGTCTGCAGCGCCACTCGGGCATCAGCTCAGTGTCCACGGGGTTGCACAGCATCAACACCTACAGAAGACTCAATAAACGCAGATGTTCCATCTAGAAACCCAGAGGACTTTGTGCATTTAGATGAAGTCCCACTTGAAGTGAGGGAGAGCCCTCCTACTGTGGTGCGAGATTAGTTGTGGACACCAAGGGAACTCTATTTGCATCCTGAAGAGATGTTGGACTCTAGACGTTTGCCTCTTTCTGGCACTGAAGAGGATGCATCCTTCAGACTCCAGCCATGTATTTAACTTCCATTAATTAAGCACAAACCATTTAGCGCTAACATTGTTACTGATGTTACAGAGAAATGACGCTAATGGTTGTTTTAGAAGCATTCGTTACACAACTATTGCTGTTAGAAGACAGGGGGAAAAAACCACGTGCATCTCTCTGCACCTCTGAATATCGAGTATCTTAATATTGAACTCAGTATTTTCTGTGCTCATGAGGCGGAACTTTGTTTGAATATGAAAAGGGACAAAATACACTGTGAGACACACTTAAGTAGGGTGTACTAACTGTATAAAATCCCTGCCAAGATATATTTTATTGAAACAAAAAACAACTTAAATCCACATTTTCCAAAATAAATCTTTGGTTGTAAGGAGTATGGTCACTTCAGTGAAATTAAAGCTTGTATATATTTGGACACTAGTAGGTGTTATTGAGCGAAAACCTATTTTTTCAGTGAACGTTTAAAAGATAATTGATCTCAGTGTCTCCTGTGTGTCTACAGTTCAAGTTTAAACCAAACTTTCTGCTCTGCTAACTACTTTATTTTCTCCATCCATGAGATTAAACCACCGTGTAGGTGCTTAAATGACTGAGAATGATTGAGCAGGTTTGCTGAAGAACATTTTGGGGATCAAACCTGCGACAGTGTCTTCAACCACTAAGGCCTCCCTGACAGCCCATTCAGACTTCACTGCAAAGCGCTGTGAATTTCTTTTGCAAAGTTTCTTCGTGTGCATCAAACTATCTTATGTACATGTTGCTTGTCATATGTTTTCATATAGAACAACTGTATTCCCATAGTCTAAATCAGAGCATGCAAGCTCACTTACGTGTAGTGGAAAGGCATTACTCAGTGCTGCACCTTAGAGGACTGTCGTACACGCTTTCATACACAGAAATGTTGAATTCAGTACCGATGGCTGAGAATATCAGGCGTCCACCTCACTTACTGATGGCCTCACAGTTTGCACCTCATGCACTTATGGAGTCTTTGCTCCAGCCCCGTCTAAACGCACTTGGCTCAGCTAGCTGAGGCCTTTATGCAGTGCTCACTTTTGCTTCAGTCCTCTCTGAAAGAGTTTTCTTACATAATCTTTAGCTTATCATATTTTAGTTTAGTAGTTTTACTTTACAGAGTGTCACATTTCATCCTTTTTTTGTACTGGAATGTTCTCATTAACTGCAATATGCCTGTTAACATTGTTCAGCATCTCTTTTGAACCGAGTGATGAACAGTCAGCTTTGTGTGTTACTATACATTAACATTATGTTTTTTCTTTAACTATAATAAAACATGATTTAATTAACATGGCTCTCATTTATTACTCTTGGACAGTGTCTTAAATTTGATCTTGATGCTTTTGGTGTATTATTTTAATTTTTAATCATGATATTGGTGTCGATCCAATACCAAGTAAATACAGATAGTAGTGTTGATACCAGTACTGATACCTTTAACCTATAAAGGCAGCTTATATATGGGAGAGCAGTGTCTCGTGATTTTTGAGATGAATCATCATCACTTGAAAATTCTGCTAACACATTTCAATTACCAATAAATCCACACAACAAAACATACTTTCCAGCTTTACATTTATTTTGAAAATACATGTAACGCAATTTTTTTGTGTACAGCAGTAGAGGTATATTTTTTCATTGTATGGACTACACAGTCGCATCATCTCCATTCACTCCAATGAACCTTTTTCTATTTTTTGTTGCAGTAATGGCGGATCATGGAGCCTCATAATAGTTCAAATCAATGCATTCTATTCAAGAGCTCTGGTTAAGTGTCCAGACAAATCCTCACATATTTTACTGTATGTATACATATTGATGTAATCACATATACAGTTGTATCTGGTATGGTAATATAATAAATCAATATAGTTATAGATTTATAATTATCAAAATTTGACAGTTTGTTGTTTGCTGTTAAATACTGCCGTGACAAACCCAATTCTGAACGCTCGCTGACACAAGTGACTTACTCAGTGGCTCTGGGTGTAGCACCATATACCATTCTGACACCAAATTCACCATGTAACTGCCAGTGGCATCATTCAACAACCAATCACAACCAATTGGGGAATATATATTTGGTCACACCAGTGTCTAGGTTTGCGTTACTTTGGCCGAATAAAATGTAGTAGTTGAATATATTTATGTTGAAAAATATACCTTCATGAAAGGAAACAGAAAACTACATGAAAAATCAAGAAAGAGCAAGTTAGCAACAATGCTTTTATTCTAAATGACACCCATAGGATGGAAACGCGCTTAGAAAGACGTAAAAAAAAATTGTTTAGCAGTTAAACATAAATGTAAACAACGTGGGATTTTAAATATTTAAAAATATGTAAATATTTTATAAGTGAGGAAACACATTCAGCATATTATTTTACAATTAAAGGATGGCGGTCTGTGTAAACATAATCTTTGTTTGTTTACAGGAAATCTCCCGCGATAATGTTAAATAATTTACCAGTTCAGATGATTTGTCTAAATGAAAACATAACCAAACCCTTTCCACCCTCTGAAGACAGATGTTACGTGTTGCTTTTCTTTGCTTTTGTATCAAGTTTTATAAAGTTGCTTAGAAATGTGCCCCTAACAATGCCACATAGTGACTTTTTTTTTGTTTTAAACATGACAAGCTGTCTTTTATTTTGAAAAATTAAAGCACTTTACCCAAAAAATATTACCCAATTTTTCTGCAATAAAAAAAAATTCTACACCCGTCTGTGTGCATATGGTTAAATGTAACTCATAGCAAATGCTCAAATCATCCAGCATTAGAGCAACAAGAGACTCTGCTACACATACTCTGGTACAGCCTCCTGGGCAGCTACTGTATGCATGTTTTTCTACATTTATTCAGTATTCAGTGTGTTATAGATTGCAGGGGAAGTCAACACTCATTGTTCTTTGTACCTTCCAGGGATTTAATAATGAATGAAATGCCCTCAACAGTCACAGTGCAGATATTCATTGAGCTGAAAATTCCTAACAGCACAACAGCCGTTTTTTCTAAACCCAAAGAGAAAATATTTTACATATTAAAGTTGCTTCAATGCAGAATGGCTTTAATAAAATATGTATTTAATGCATCATAAACAAAATGCATTAGCTTCAGGGAAAAAAAAGGCCTTTAGTTCCTGTTTAAGTTAAAGAAATTATCTTTTTCTATCTTAATTTGTTTTCTAGTATTTTTGGTTGTCAAAGATTTTCCTACTTTTGTTTCTACTTTGTGTTTTATCTCAATTTTGGCTTTATGGGTATTCAGAAAATAAGAGTACATCCAGATTTTTTTAAACACCCTATGTAGACAAAGCCTCAAATTTTTAGACAAATCCATTATGTTTAATGAATAATAAATCTATGTGACCCATGTTGCAAAAACTCCCTGAATCTGTATTTGACTGCCACCAGTCCTTTCATCACGACTAACTTTTCAGCCGTGCAGGCTTCAGTGACATGTTACATAACCAAAGTTAGGATGGGGTGACTTGCAGTGTATTCATCCGTTTTGAAAATTATTATATAACTGTCACAGTCACACCTTCACAGCTGCAAACCGTAAACTCTTCCGCTCCACTTCCAAGGAGAAAGTGCACAGATGATCAGCCGAGATCTTCTTGTTGTTCGTTACTTTCCATCCTTTAACCCTGCAAGTACTGACCTGCAGCACTGCACTCAGCACCACTCTGCAGTTCAGCAGTTTCTCTATACCTTGTCTTTATGTTCACATCACAGCATAAAAACACAATCAAGAAGCTGCAGCTAATTTAGAGATGTAGAGGTTTTCTTTTCCTTGTTACATTCTTTTAAGATAATCTAAAGGGTATATAAAGGGGTTAACGTTTACTAAGCTGCTTTTAAGTCTCAATTTCTGGGTTCTTCCCTTCCCTCCACCTTCCATGTCACTGGTTGTGGTTCAAGTCCTGCAGGCAATGGATGCCTTCCAGGGCCTACATACATTGGCTCTCCATCCAGTATTATGTTACTGTCCTCACCCATAGACCACTTTGAGAATGCAACATTCTTTAAGACATAAGTAATACATTCAGATTATAGATACAGTACATTATGTAATTTTACAAAAAGCTTGCAAAAAGAAACAATTTAAATAATAATTAATCCTGAGAATGTGTTAATGGTTCTCTTTCTTTTGGCTTCTCCCTTGAGGGGTCGCCACAGCAGATCATCTTCCTCCATCTCACCCTATTATTAGCATCCTCCTCTGTTACACCAACCCTCTGCATGCCCTCCTTCACTAGACCCATGGAAGTCCCGTTTCCTCCTGGCTGGCACCTCCATATTTACTATCCTTTGCCCATTACATCCACCATTCCTCCTCTCCGCATGTTCAAACCATCTCATCCTTGCCTACTTAAGTTTGTCTCCAAACTGCGTCATTGTGGACCCTTTTAAATTTGGGCAGATAACTGAATTTATGCCACGCTGACTCATACAACTCTTGGGGAAACGTGGATGTGGAAAGCATGAATTGGGAATAAAGTGAGAGCTTTTTCAACACCTTTTTTTGTGTATGTGTTTTCATTGTGTATTTGAGGCTCTTCATGAGATCATGGAACCATACTTGCTGGTCCTAGGTGTTCTCCACTCTTTGGGTGTAATTTATTTGTTTATCCAAGTGTTACGTCTCCTTGAGGGCAGGAGGTGATAACACAACAACTCTGGAAACCCGGTACAGGTGTTATAAAAAGTTTAATAGCAGTGCTCTCACAAAATAAGTAACCCAAATTCAAACAACAAATGTGGGGGAGAAAGGGACACCAAAAAGACAAAAACAAAACTTAGCTGAGGTATTATCCTACAAAAACAAAAACAGGGGGGAAAGACCCTAAACCTCAACTCAAAACCAGCTCAAAATTACATGGGTGGCACCAACCTACTTACCTAGTGTTTCTAACAAAAAGACTCTACGTGAGTAAGTGTATGGGGTCCCCAAACTTAGTCCACTTTACTCCCACCACAACTATCAAACAAAAGAAATACAGCCGAGGCACTTTACACATGTGCCAAACAATTCGAAGGAGGGAAGAGAGCCACGCCCAGCCACAGGTGAGTCTCCTTATCAAGGTGTGCCCTCCTGGTTTGTCCAATCAGGGTCTCCCTCATCTAATTAGTTGGAGATCCCCAAATTGACATCAGCCTGCAGTCTGCGTACCTAAGGGAATGGCAAACAAAAGGAGAGGAAAAGAAAACATGCAGCCTGCAGACACGTAACACCAAGCAAACAAAAAATATACATAATAAGGATTTAGATGTTTGTTTTTTTTAAATTACACCGATGATGTCTAGGTCTCAAAAACTCATGTAGGAGATATGATAGACTTGGCACAAACTGTGTTCTCTTAATAGGTGTGCAGGGATTTAATTACAATTGAGTTGACTGGCTGTACCAGAAACTGTACTGTACAGCCACTAAACTTTAACTGTGTTGTTTATTATAGACTGTACTTTCCGTCCATCATGTTTTATGGCTCAGCCCCACCAAGATAAGGTGGTTGCCAAGTGATTGCATTTAACTTTTTTGCTTTTAGCACCAATTACAAATAGTTGTGGTGACCAGCTGGTCACTCGGAGTCTGGGTGTGCAACAACCTTATCTTCTGTGAATTCAGCACAGATAATCACTGTATTATTACAAACTGATTGGGCATATTCATCAACTTGACTGATAGTGGACTGAGTCCACCTTATTGGAGTTTTATCGCTGTTTGACACACCAAAGTAGGTTTGAAGATGGCAGATAACTCAAAGGGATTGCAGCCCTGGTCCTCGTGTTTGAATCAAATATTTCAAGGGTAACAAGATCACAATTTCACTGCACACAGTTGCATTAATTTTATTTGTGTTGTTGGTCTCCAACCACTGTTTCCTGCTGTGACTGTAGCATTAATAATGAGCTCAGCTGGCCTTTCATAATTGCTTCATTTATTTCTCACAGTGCTGTGGTTGGGTCCATCATTGCTTCTTGAAGAATAAACAAGCAAAAATGTGCTACTGACGAGACAGTTTCTTAGCCTATCGTTTTCCATTTCCTCGTGTTTATCGTCCTCTATCATTCTTTATTGGCAACTGCTGCCTGACTGATTCATCTGAGAGAAGTCCAGCCCTCTTTATTTTTCCCCGAAAGTAATCATTTGTATTAATGATAAGATCCTATTACATATACAATTTGGAACGATGTGTCCTCCTTTTCGATTGAACTGTAAAATTTTCTTTTTCCCCCACACTGCTTCATAGGAATGTTTCTGGTTTGAAATCATTGTTAAAAAAGAAAGTCTAGCATAGGTTTACAAAATCTGCATGTAATGTTTGTGGTAATTTCCAAATTAACAAAAGAAATACTGACATTATGTCATTATGTTTTTGCTATGTATTTAATCATTGATGCATTTAACTAATTTATTTCTGCACTATTTGGTGAAATGGACCAACACAATTCGGAGACAAATTTATGAACAAAACCCAATGAGTATTTTTGGGACTGTGGACACAATCAAAGAAAACTACAGAATATGACAGGAAGCGTCCACAGAGTTATGAGCTTTTCGAGGACACAAATACCATCTGACAGGCTGCAGTTCTTCATGGTTGGACGGCCAAGCTTCACAAAAAGAGCACAAGAAGACTTCAATCTGAGGTGATGCTAACATCAAGCCATTACTTACTTTCCATTACTTACGTTCATACTTTTGTGTTACATGAACATAACAAAAGGACGTATCCTTCTCACCTCAGATAACATTAACATTGTTAGAAATGAGCAGCATGTTAAGACAATACAGGTGGACTAAATATGTTACAGTGTAATTAGACAGTAGGTACAGAACAGTAATGGCCTTCTCTGCAAGGCTGCTCTACGCTGCACTCAAGAATATAATCGGCATGCTGTGAAATCCAGGCGCTGATTTTTGAAAGGAGCTGTCAGCAGAGAAAAAAACCATCAAACTGAAGCCATTTCTCAAAACATCTGAAGGCATTTGTACCTGAAAATTGGTCACTTTTTATATATTTTGTTGTCCAGCATTTATAAAAACGCTATTCCACATTATCACCTCCTTCCTTGTTCTCCCGCATTTGCTGTCACTATTGTCTCCTGAGATTGGCAACTTGTAGAATAAACTAAAATTATTCCAAAGAATAGCATCTGGATGAGTCCTTTTCAGGCATGGCAGAGCATATTCAAAGAAATAAATAAAAATGAAGAGGGCGTACGTTCACCACTAAATGTCTAGCATTCAGTTCCTCTCACATCTCAGTCGCATTGCATTGCACGAGGCCAACTCATTTTCACAGGAAGCTGAAAATACAGCTGTCTGCCAGGACCCTTATCTCACAAGTGGAAAATGCCATTAATGTCCTACTCCGCTCCCTGCTGTTAATCACATAGAGAGGAAATGTCTTCTTATGTGCAGAAAACCATCTCCTTTGACAAAAGCAGTAAGCTGTTGTGCATTACTGAATGACATGTCAACATTACAAATTACAGACACTTTCCTGTCCTTTTTAAATTTCTTGTCAGCCAGCGTGTGGTATTTAATGTTTTAAACACTTACAACTTTGGTGTCAGCTACCAAACAAGTTGACGGCTATATAGTACATGCATGGCATATGTTCAAGAGGACAGTGGGTGGTTAAAAGGATTTCAAGCTGAACCTGTTGGTGATAGTTTTTGTGCTCAAGCTGTTTATTTATTTAACAGTTGTTCATTTAATGGTCTAATTAGTATGTTGACGTGACATTTGACTTTTGATTGCCTCTTCTTTAAGAGGATGCAACCAGCTGCAAGGTGGCTTAGCTCAGTTTGGCATAAAAAACTGTCAGCAAAAGGAGAAACAGCCTGCCTGGCTCTGTGCACAGGCAACAACATCTGTCAAACCAACACCAAACTCACTCACTGACTGTGTTGAAGCCTTCCATAAACCAAAGGACAAAAAAGGATTTGTAGCATGTTAGCTTAGGTGAGGTGGGTTTTAACTGAATTCCTAGTTCCTTAATGGTTAAACAAACAAGTTATAACTACAGACAGCATTGGAGATTTATTGTGTGATGTCATGCCACATTGCTTGAGAGTTATCCACCATATTGGAAGTGGTAAAAACAACAGCTGCTTGCAAGGGATTCCCCAACTGACTAGTTGCTGGAGACTTCTGGTTCTTGCTTGGTGTAAAGATGGTGGTACACCACAAAGCTATCTTACAAAACAAAACAAATCTTGCTTTTACTCACTTTTCTGGAACACGCTACATTTGACATGCGAGTTCCTGGAACGCAGCATTATTCACTTGGGTTTAGATTGTCACCATGACTGTTAGATGCCCACAAATGATTGACAAGTTGATGTCATGTGGTTAATTGTCACATGGCTGCAAAAGGTCTGTAAATGACGAACGTATCTACTGTGACGTTACCAGTTGGCTTCTGAAGTCCAATTTGGAAGCCTCAAGATGGGCCAAGAGTACATCCCATAGAAATCCATAATCCTCTCTGAAATAAGGACAAAAAAACACATAAACTGGACTTAACATTTTAATAAAGTTGATCTGCCCTTAAACTCATCAGGAATGTGTTAGCCAACCGGGGGCCATTGAACAAAAGTTTAAAGGGGAGTCCACATAGGAAGCAGTTTGCTCGTCAGCATTGCTTTATTGCTGATGGTTGGATCCAGGCTCTGCCTGTTTAAGTAATGTATTTGCTACCCTGTCATTTGTCAGTCAGCAGTATCCTTTGCTCTCACTAGTAGTCACTTGTCTCAAAGTTGTGAAGGTTTACTTTTGAGTCGCCCACACTTATTCCACCTGTTAATTCTTGATGTCTTTTAATGTCATTGACTTTCTGTGGTCTTCAATTGATATAATAAGTGAACTGAATGAAAAATTCTGCATTGTTTATTCATAACAGAAGGGTTACCTTAATTGCCTTGTCTCTCTTCAGGCTGTTTGTTGTTACCAGTTTATTGATTGCTGACAGCAGCTGTGACAGTTAACCAATGATGACACTGCTAACATCATTAGTTTAAACAGACTGATGTTTAATTCAATACAACACTGGCTCTCGTTAATACTAAATATTATTCAGTAAATCAAAGAAGATTTTATATCAGTTGAAATTTCAAAGCTTTTTTAAAAAAATTTTTTTTTTCAAATGTAAAACTTTGCTGAAAAGGTCAAAGTTGGAGGGGATTTTTTAATAATGAGACTAAAACAAGGGAAAATTTACAAGCTCATTTTCAGTGGGAGTCATTTAAAGGTCAAGATTGCACAAAGACTGACAGCGTTTTCATTCCTCCCACCAACACCTGGAGCTTTTCTGTGTATTTCAGCACATGAAATAATGACATGCTCGTCATTGTCGTGAGTAAACAAGATAACTCTGGCTTGCTATTTCTCTTTCCTC
This sequence comes from Maylandia zebra, assembly GCF_041146795.1. Taxonomy (NCBI): domain Eukaryota; kingdom Metazoa; phylum Chordata; class Actinopteri; order Cichliformes; family Cichlidae; genus Maylandia; species Maylandia zebra. The sequence continues at coordinate 14,946,778 of NC_135181.1, forward strand.
CTTTCCTGACGAATCGTTGTTTCTTGGCAAATAAATAATTCTAAGAATCCATGTACAGATGTGCATGTGTGACCTATCTGTCAAAATCAGTCACGAGTAAGTGCCTCAAAAATCGCAGACAGAATTTAATGCTACACATTTTCAAAAAAGAAGAAAAAAAAAGAACTTTCTCTTTGAAGTCAAAACACATTGGCCAGTTTCATGCTCATTTTACACCTGAATCAGCAGGACAGCAGGGCTGGTTTGAAGCGGCTGTGATGTGATTTTTAGGTAAAGGGAAAATGGCATTCAGCTACAGGGATGCTAGGGAGGGTCACATCTTATGTGAAGGTCTGACATTAGTGCTGTTATATAACTATGACCCCTGGCTCTGCCACTGCTGAGTCTGGTACAGTCAACCCCCAACCTTCCTATCTTTGCAGAAATCATTCTGCTTGCACGACTTCTGTCATGAGCCCAGCTTTCTGTCCAGTCAAGCTCTTGGCACTATCTGGGATGTTCTTCTGATCGGTTGAAGCTGCAACTGAAACGGGAACAAGCAGGAGAATGGGGCAGAGCTTTCAGAGCAATATTACTGATTTCACTGCAGTGAAACCATAAAAGCTGCATGAACTATGATGCCTAGTCTGCACCCAGCATGGAGTGGTTACACTTTATGTAGGCTTGTTTAAGCGATTATGCCTAAAAGGATTACTTTTTGGAAAAATATTGCAAGGAAAAATATCCATCACAAACAAAAATACAACATACATTATAAATAAGTTCAGTTTGCTCATACAACATATGTGGTTGCCTGCACAATTCATTTTCTGGTCAGATTTCCTTGCATTACGTGTTAAGTTATTTTGTCTAATGTATCAACTTCCTTGTATGGACGCCAAAATTTGGATTTTCATCTTTGTTTTTGTCCAAAATATTCTGAGTGACAGCTATCGAACTTCCTGCTAACTAACCACTTAAATCCTCTTTTCTGTCGAACCCTGGATGGTACTCTTGATTGCATCACCTGGGAGAACAGCTATACTGATCACTTTATTAGAGTTAAACGAAGCTGGACTCGAGGTGCCTCTGCGGTTGTTTGCTTTTGGGAGCTGAAGGAGCATTTAGATCCGTGCTTGGCTAATTATATCATTCTTAACAAGCAGACAAGCCTATGTGTGTAGTCACAAATGAGACTTTTGCTGATTAAAGTATCTGGTGTCAGTGGCTCTGTGTGAAGTCAGACATAATATATGACTAATGAGGAGGTTTGCCAGAATGATTTGATAGAAGAGCTCTGCAGCAGCACGATCAAAAGAGACATTCACAGCCATGAAACATCAAAAACCATGCATCCGAGGAGACAGAAGGCTTTGCAATTAATAATATACCCTTATACCTGAAGCTAATAACTCAATGTCTCAATTCAAGACTGTGGCAGCAGGAAGAATTTTAAATCGGTTTTAGAGCATCTCATGTTTGTATGTTCTTCTCTAATTCGTTTTTGCAGGAGTCTGTGATTGGGACAGGTAGCGCCGGTTTCACTACTAATATTGTTAGAATTAATATCCAGCTTAATTTAAATTGGTCTTGATGTATGTTTTGTTCTCCTTACCTATTCTAATCTTTCTCCAGTGTCACAGTGCATTGAGATCAAAACTGAAAAAGCAACACCAGCTTTTACAACAGTGGACAACAGAGCTGCAGGGAATCTCTGTCATATGTCAACCTTGGAAACTCAACTCCACTTTGACAGCCAAAAATAAATAAATAAAAAGTTTGTGTATGTGTGTTTAACATCCTTGCCACATTTGATCACAGTTCTAATTTACACATTTTTGAATTAGGAGATAACTTCTGGTGTGGAAACCGAGAGAGTGCCAAGTAGGGACTTAACATCTAGCACATTCTTCAAGGTCAACAAAATCTGACATTCAGTGACAAGCGGAGCACCACATGCTAGAGCAACAGGGAAAACCTGCATGCAAACAAGCTGCTCTCAGCTCTGCCCTCAGGGAGATTGGTATAAATTCAGTCTTTTTTCCACTTTTGCTCTTTTTCACTTTTACCGTATGTAAATGGGTGAAATGGGTGTCATATCACAGCCTTCATAACATCATTTCAGTTGCGCCCTTTTCTCTAGAAAGCTCCACTGAGAGCCTTGGAAATGTTTCTGACTTCAGGATGGATTAAGATCAAATTTGCAGTGCTGCTCTTGTGTCACTTGTGATTAGGTGTCCTCCAAGAAGATCTGCAGGAAAATTGGCCAGGCCCTTCTGTACACTGAACAGCCCAGCCATGTTGTGAAGCACCTCATTGGTTAGATAATCAGTCCAGATATGAGCTGATGTGACTGAAATCCATACGCAGTGCTGATTTAATATCAGGAACAAAGAAAATATAACCTATTTCTAGGCAGTGAATAATGATGTACTAACTGCAATCACACATAATCCTGTTTTACAGCACTGTTAAGGATTACGAATAAAAACATCAAACCCATATGACACAATCATATTTTTATTACTTCATCAAAATGTCACAGTGTTAAATGGACACTCTGAGCCTTCAGCGTTTTTTATAAGGATTCAGATTTTGATGAAGCTTCCTATGACCATAGATATGAAACTTTTGCATTCAAAAAAGAGGATCTAAGCATCACCCTTTCAGCCACTGAAAACTCCCCCCCCCCCCCCCCCCCCAAAAAAAAAACCAAACAAACAGAAAAACAAAAACAATCAGCAATATTAAAACTACTGAGAGGCATTGCACCCTAATCCCCGATAAGCCCCCACCAGTCACAAACCGATCATGACAAACAGGGGAGGCAACTTCATATTAAATTTTAAAAAAGAAGTGTGAGTTTATGAGTTTGAAATTGGTGAAATCGTGCAAAATCACAATCCAAATATCAAACAAAATACCATGGCTGCCAAGCACCAGAAACTGGGCTCTTTTACTTTACTTTACTTTACTTTACTTTACTTTACTTTACTTTACTTTACTTTAAAATAATCGCCCAAGTGTTGCTGAAGTATGAAGTAGTCATATTTACTTTAAAATGCACAAACAGCAGACAGACAGGGAGGAAGTTAGTAATTGAATTTTCTAATTTCCCACTGCAGATCAGAGAGGACTGTCAAGTGTTCTCATAAGAAGAGCCAATTAAAATCAAATAATGGATTCATAATACATGATTAGCCCAAAACAGCACCACACCTCTGAGTTCTTAATGTGAAGTGGATCTGATGCAAAATAAAGGCGAATAATACAAATCCAATCCCTCACGTGGAAACCAAAGGGTGGATTTTCTTCAAGTACTATTTGCTCAAGGGCCTCTTCAGGTCACTCAGGGACTTGAGAGAGCCCCGGTTCTGGCTACTAGAACAATGAGTACTGCTGGAGAGAGATTGCATAACCAGTGACATCTCTCAGTGGCTGATACATAATCACGACAACTGTCCTGCTGTGCTGCTGATACAACAGATATTAGAGAAGACGAGTGGACAGGCGAGACAGAGGGTCGCAGGTCAGGACTGTCTGTGTCAGAGATTTGGGGGTTTTTATTGTTATTTTAAAATATGCAGCATTTTATTAAAAAATGGCAAATGGCATTTTTTGCCATTAAAAATGTGCAAACCAAACAGTAAATTTGCTGTGAGAGAGGAAATGACACAACCTTTAGTTTGTGTGCCATTACAAAAACCATGAAATTACGCAAAGATTTTACTTCTAATTTGCATTGAACACACTTTAATGTAATCTGTCAGAACAGATAATATTAAAGCCTGTCCTCTATGATTTAGTCCTGGTTATGAAAGTGGCCAACTCAGATTATCGCAACTCGCCTTCAGACAAAGAATCTGTACCCACGGCCAAATATGGACGAATTTCTGATCTCACATGTGTTGCTGTTAGCCCTGCTCTAACATGCAAAAGCAGTGAATAATGCTTCAGACATTTAAGTAGGTTTAAATAGGCTTCCTAGAGTTCCAAAGTGGAAACTTAACCTTTGTTCTTGAATTAACTTCTGTGTTTATTTGACCTTTCACTCACTCATAAGATTTCTCATATGGAAAGAATGATATTTAAAAGCATGGCTCTGTCTGGAAGTCTTCTTCTGCACAATTCGAGGTATCTGTTGTATTTTCCATTCTTAGTATTCAACGCTCATGCAATAAATTTCAGTCCAATAAACTGATGTTTAAACAATGTCAGACTCTACAACACAACTAAAGCACAAGCCTAAACCCTTTTTTAGCGCAACTAACTACACTCAATAATAAGGAAAATGACACTGACATTTTTCTGAAAATAACTTAAATATGTTGAATTTAATTGGCCCAATCAGAATCATATATCATTTGTGGAAAACACCGAGTGAAACTTTGATGCTGATGTGCAGTCTTGTGCCTCCGTACAGATGGTACTTCATGAAAAGAGGAACCAACTGCATCAAATACAGTATCAAATACAAAAGTGGAAAAGTATTTTAGACCCACTACTAAAGAATAAACTCCATTGAAGTAGAAGTAGAAACACTGGCATGGTCTTTAGCTATTTAACCTAAAGTGAAAGTATGACTTTTACTAAGTAACTGAATCATAATTATTTATCACTGCTGGGAAGAGGATTTATTCTGGAAAACCTACTTTCAGTCTTTTTAAAATTGTACTTGAACTTTAGCATTTAACTGAGGCCTGTGAACATTGCACAGCCTGACCTTGATGTGAATTTGCTGGAAAGATTGTTCCATCATGTTAACGTGCACCTAAATCCAGACCAGACTGCCAAAACTTCTGCTTTCATAGAGGTGCTCACACTTCCTGATTATCAGTTTTTCAAGTGGAATTGATTAACATGGCGGCGAGATGGTATGGCGTGGACATTCTAAAACTGCCACAGCGTCTACAAAAAAGCATCGACTGAAATGGTGATTATGTAGAAAAATAAATAATTCTTCAACCTTTTAAATTATGTAAGTATTATAGAAAATAAATGTTTTTTTGAATTTCTAAATAAAAAATAGGAGACTTTACTTTTGGGATTGTCCCCGTAGTTTGTCACAAGGCTTTGTAGAGCAAAAACACAATACCTCAGTAAATTTATATTTTATTATCTTCAATTCTAGGTCCAGTACATCTCAACAACTGACTCAAGGCACTTTATATTGTAAACACCCTACAATGGCAAGAAAAAAACTCCAAACATCAGACAATCTCTAATGAGCAAGGACTGGGCAACAGGGGGAGGAAGAGCTCCCTTTTAGGAAGGAGAAGAGGAGAAGACACCTCCTGCAGAAAACTGCAAAAAGAAGAAGAAGAAAGAAATAAGTTGCTGAAGTTTTAAAGCTATTAGCAGAAAGTGGAGCAGAAGTAGAAAGCAGAACGATGTAGAAATAGTTAAAGTATCAATACATTCACATTACTTGAGTAAATGAAGTGAGAAGTGATGGACAAACAATAAAGTTTCATTATTGAAAAGTTAAAAAAATACTAAAGTAGTTTACCAAGTGAATGTAGAGATGGTCTGAGTGGTAGTAATACTAATAATAAGAGAGGCATCCACTTTAACAGATCAAGTGATATTAAAAAAAAACACTAGCAGTTTCTATTTAATCTAAAAGTTTTAAAAGTATGTGTCAGGGTACCACTGCTCAGTAATTAAAAACAACAACTTGCAGTTCAGTCCACAATGACACATTTTTGCCTCATTTACATGTTTTAAACTGTGAAAGAGATGAAGAGGTCTGTCCTTTACATCAAGCGTCATACAAAAGGCTCTTCATGATTAAAGCTGAGTTAGTACTGTATGTCAGCAGCACACGAGTCGTGATGGTTTCCAGCTGATGTTCTTTCCAGTTCCACCTTACACTGAAAAAAAGGCCATGTTGGATTTACTTGATTCAATAGTGGACATTGGTTGCACACAAATGTTTTGCTTTGGCAGAAACTTAAACAACTGAGTTAAGTCAACACAACTTTTTCATATTCAGTAAACCTGTGCATTTTGTGTTCATAAAACGCGATTGAAACATGTTCAGATGAAGTAAGTTGAGCTCTTGGAATATTTTAATCCTTCACAATTATGTCATTTTATTTCAACACTATTCAATAACTTTTACCCCAATACTACTTGGTCACTTAAATACTACATGCTGTCTTCATATTACATAATGTTCAACAAAGTCTAAATCCTGGTTACCATAAAAATTGAATGGGTCTTCAACAACTACCATCCTTCTATCTTTATCCTGGTTGCAGGAGGGCTGGGAAATAACCCTGAAGTGATGGGTTACAAGGCAGGGTACACCATGGACAGCTGACCAGTCTATCACATAGAAACAAACAACCATTTACACTTACATTTACAGGTAATTTAGAATCACCAGTTAACCCTAACTCTAATAACTGCGGGAGGAAACCAGAATAGCCAGAGAGAAACCTGCAAACTAGCCAGAATGTGGATTTGAACACAGAACCTTCTTACTGTGAAGCAACAGCACTAACCACCATGCCAACAATCTAGGAAATGTAGGAAAGCTATGATTTCCTGTATTTGATGCAGAATTTTTTTGTTTTTGTAATAATACACAATAAATAGCAATAGCATGCGCGTGGTGTGTGTGTAGTTGCCTGCCTCTTATAACTCCAGTGATTTTCCTGCAGTTTGAAATCTTGTGCGATCTTGTGAATTTCATGAGTTTAGCAACTAACCACTCTTCCTAGATTGTATCATGTCGTCTCAACAAGAACAAATTAAGTTGTTGAATTTCGTACAGATTCTTCATGATTTAATTACGTTCATAGAAACATGAAATTATTGTGTTCAAATTACAAGTTAGACTTTTTTAATGTAACAACCACCCAATTTACTTTTTTTTGGTATACTAAAAAAAGTAGAGGTGGCTGCTCGACTTGACTGAGATGGATGCCTTCCTGAAACCACGATCTAAAGAGCGCGAGTCTGAAACCCGTGCAGTGTCGCGGGATTTAACATTGATATATTATTGACTTACTTCACTTCAACATGATATGAACAATTTAATCTAGCCTCTCTGCATATCATGTAGTTTCTACACTATGTAGTTACACTTAACTTTAAAGCATGAGGCAATTGTGTTAAATACACGCAAGATGCTTACGTAAATCCAAGTGCTGGCCAATCCCTTTTTTTCAGTGTAACAAACCGTTCATCCCAGACAGCGAGAGGACCCTGTGGGAATATCTCTGTCTGTGTTGGGAATAGCAGTTATTGTTGTTTTTAATGATTCACAATGATTCCTGGCCTGTTCCACGAAGGTCGAGAAAGAGCTGTCTAAGCCATTATGTTCAGCCGCACAGAAAGCAGTGCACATGCAGGGTTGTGTTTACACTTCATTCATCCAGGTGAGCTTTGTTTGAGGACTGTAAATGGATTCCAAGAGAGGCTGCGTAGATCCACTTCACCTGAGCCCACTGCATGTGAAGGAAGGCTCAAAGTTTAAACTACTTTCACCTGGGGAGGGCTCAGTCATTGCTTTATTTTTCCTGTTATAATTATTGGATTAGGTAACAGACAATAAAAACGATTGATACTGTCCCAGTAGACAAAATGACCTGGAGATAAATATAGCGTTTAATCTTTCTATTTCTGGTTTATTTCTGTCTCTTAAATGAGGTCACAGCCTGCATCACAACATATTCCTATAGCTCCATAAAGTAATGAGACCACTTATATATTCTGTCGGGCCCCTGATCAAACTAGTTCATTAGTCTACTTATTGACTGTGGCAAAATTGGTATGGATTTCCACAAGGTGATAGGGTTAAGGGATTGATTAAGTGATAGTGCTGAAAGAAAATGAAAACACAGACAAAAGCAAATAAATTCATTCATTCTGTTTCTGTATTGGATAATACACAAACAGTGGTACTGCTGATCCAATCTGTTGATTCAGTTAATTTAATCAATATGGCTCCAGCAGTCAATCTTTACAGTGTAAGTGCAGATACAATGCAAGTTGTTTTTTTCTGTGTTTTACATAAAAAATTAAGACTTTTCTGTCCTTAAAAGAACTGAAAAAGACACATTAGGCAGAAGATTACGCCTCCAGTCGCTTATTTTAAACAGCCAGCCCTTATCGTGTGCTAGGCCTTTTTCTTTTCCCGTTACAGTTCACAAAGACTTCAAAGAAACAGATTTTGCTGCCCTAAACTGTACATAGGAAACACCATAAACCAGCAGTGGGCGACGTTTTTCCTCAGAGGCCTGTACTTACTAAGATAAGGTAAGTGAAGGCCCAAGCTTTAAAACAACTTAAGTGAAACGTGATGCACATAGTGCTGAATTATGCTGAACTCCATGAATTTTGGCAGGTATAGCAGGTAAACCTGGGTCTTGGGGTTCTGTTTTCATTAGAGATACAGCTATATGCTTTTAGTGATATGCTTATTAATACATGAATAAATATATTCAAATATTACCCACTGGGCAGTTTTACTTAAATCTAGTTTAAGTTCTTGTTACAGTTTTTTTTAGCATCACTTTAAAACTAATGTGTTTAAGTGGGAAGTAGATTTTGTTTCTGCTGCAGATATGTTGTCCAGAGAGGATATACCTCACCATGGCAACCAAGAAAAAAGTTTAGAAGAATGTGGAAAAGTGATTTTTCTGAACCCGAGTAGTTTTTATTGCCGAACCCTGACCAGGTAGCTGGGAGGTAGTATGATCATTGCTAACCCCATCTGCCTCCAAATACAGAACTTTTTACCCCCTTAAACGTAAAATGTATTAATTTCATGTGCATTGGCACAGATTAGTACATTATAGTCCATTCACATGAGAAACTATGTCCAAGGACATGAAAATTTTTTTATATTCATTCCCAGAACGATGAAAGAGTAGAGTAAAAGTCATGAAACTGCCATATCAGTTTGTGGTTTGAACCCTGCCATAAGCAGCTTCTTTGGTTTGTTTGTATTCAAGAAGTTTCCGTATTTGGATAACAGAGCGGAGTGGTGAATTCTCTCTAGCTTGGTTATCAAAGTGCATTCACAGAGTGTGGGTGTCACACAGTGACGCAGATTTCTCTGCTTTGAGTCCAGTTCAGAGAGTTGAACTTCTGAGATGTAGCAAAGACCTAGCGGGTACAGTCAGCTGTGTCTGCACCAACCTGTTGCCATCCTTATAGAAGCTACACCCTTAATCATTCATAATTTTAAGCCTTCATAGAATTTAAACAGGTGAATGACTTAAAGCTCATTCCCTGTAAAGTTGTTATGAAGATGTAATTTAGTTTTTTAGTTTATGTCTTGTACTACACTGTAAATACTGTAAATTTAGTTAAATTAAGTTTAGAACCAGCCTCAAGTGGTGAATCTAGGAAATTAAGTTTTTAGTGAGCTTCATCTTCAACCCTGCAGATTATTATTTTCAAGGTCAAGTTAGATTTTGTGACCTTTTGCAGTCAGGTATAGTGAGCAGTAAAACAGAGCACAGCCTAATTAATGGTTTGAAGATGTTAACATATTCTATGTTATAAAAAAGAAAGCCAAAAAGTTACAAAGAAAAGCAGCCGAACACCCAGGAAAAAGCAGGCAGATGAGAGATTACAGATCTTCCTTACTGAACTTTTGCGTAAGATTTCTAACAGAAATCAAAGTAAACACTGAACAGAAACAAATAACAATTACAGGCTGGAAAAACTCAAACATGTCCAGCATGGCATAATTTAATAACAGCATGGTGTAGGTTAAAGTAATTGCTTATATGTTTATTCATTTACTGTTAATTAATTTATGGCTGCCGAGTGCAAACAGCTGCAAACTTGGACTCTGAAAGAGAGACACTTGTAGGACTTTTCGACCAGGCCACAGTAAGTTTTGAAAAATCAGCTACAACTCTAATACATTTGACGTAATAGAAATAAAGCAGTACAAATGCTATGCTCACGCATCGGGGCATGACAAAGCTCCATCACTACAGCACGTGCCCCATTCAGTAAGCTTCTCAAAATAGCATCAGATTGGATTTTATTACCTGATCCAGCTACAGCGACCTCCAGGGTAGAAGAGGTTTAAGGGCAGGGACAGTTGTGACAGCCAATTTTGATTGCCTTGTTAACGAAGTGATGTTTTATGGTTAGTTATTTAGAAGGAAATACAATATCTGCTTCCATTGCTCCATTCATCGCTTTGCTACAATCAATGTGATGTTTTCAAATAAGGCATTAACAATGAAAAGCATCTGTGAGGTTTGCCACAGCTAGTACAGGAAGAGTATAAAACAACAGAGCCAGCCTCGCAAAGCATCAATTGAGTGTTTACATACAGTACATTAGGTGAACAACCAAGGTTGATACTGATTGATTTGTATCAAGACTTTTTTAAGTCAATAAATATTTCAGATAATTTAATGTAATTTAATATTAAGTTTGTTAGTAAGTATAAAGACTTTTTGGGTGATTTAAGTGATTCTAAACAGAGGTTAAAGTGACTTTCATGCTGTTTCCAAATTACAAGAATAATTTTATTACTTATTTTTGATTGCAAGATTAAAAGTCATCTTGTCACATAAAGCCTTATTATCATGCAACATAATTTTTTTAAGTAAAAGGAAGACACATTGTCAACCTTGGACTCATCACAAACCTCATTAAAGAGGTTTATTACTTATTATGCTTCTTGAGATTCATACAAGTAATTATGGTTTCACTATATTAAATATCACATACACATCACAAAGCAAAGAAACCAACAATGTAATAAAATTATTGAAACGAAGGAGAAGAAAAGAGCCGAACAAGAGTGAAACTAAAACCAGTCACATCCTAATGATGGCAAGCCAGAGAAAAGATCAGGAAGTAAAGCTGAAGCAGGACACATGAGAAAGTTATCCTTCAAAGTAAAACAGGAAGTGACCAAAGTCAAAAACGCTAACAGTGAGACATGAAGACTAACACTGAATATGATGACAGAGAGAAGAAAACACAGAAGCTGTCAGAAGTTTTATTCATTTGAAAAAGTGATTTAAAATGAAATTTTGATATTTTATTTTATTTTTTATTTAAAATAATGCAAACTTTTTTCTTTTTTCTTTTTTTTTTTTTTTTTTACAGTTTTTTTGTTTTGGCTTCAAATTCATTTTTTTTATTATTATTTTTTATATCTAATTTGCCATTTCACTATATTGACAGGTGAACATTGGTAATATACTGATATACATTAAGGTTAAAGCTCTATTAAGGTGCAATGGCATTTTAAGGTAGGGGATCCCATTTCAATAGAATATACAGTAATGACTGGGCGATTCTTAGATTTCTTTACAGAGTTCAGAGATCTTGCTGCTTTGCGAACTACCATCCAATCAGATAACACTCTTCGCTGTTGGTGGGGTAATTTTTCCCCCACCTTAGTGTATATCAATATGTTACAAACTTATTTGTTCTATAGTCCATCATGGGGTAATCAGAAACCATCTTTCTTAACTGTTGGTGCTAGCTCCTTCACGGGATCGGTGGCCATCTTCAAACAAAATGCTGATTTTTAACTTGTAACGAACGTGACACAGGAGCTGTCAATAATTAGTCTACACCCCTCCCCCTTGATGTACACCCACAGCACAAAGTTAGGGTCAAAAGACTGAAACTGAAAAAAAGGACCTGAAAATGTAACAAAGAGTTTGAACCCCCCCCCCCCCCCCCCCCCCCCAATACTGAAACTAAAAAAAAAAAAAGAAAAGAAAGAAAGATAAATAATTTATTATGAAATACTTCATTTGAATAACATTTTTAGATGTTTTATTTTTAAATATCAAAACGCTGAATTTCACTTGCAAAAAACTTTTTCAAATTAAGAAAACTTGACGCTGATTATTTCCATTCTTGGGTGCTTCCCTTCTGTTGGGTCCTCAAGTTTCCACCTTTCATGTCATTGGCTGAGATCTAAGTCCTGCAGCTAATAGATGCCCTCCAGGGCCTATATAAGTGTCGTGTGTTTTGAAAGTGAGCTGTTAGCCTTTTGCTTTGTTTGTTTGTTAAGGTTCATGTTCCCGATTACCTTGCTTTTACTCATCACACTTGATCAGTTTGCCCTTTGTTCCTCTGTCTTCTGTTACATTGACCAAAGGACGCTTGTAGGAGAGCTGCCAATCATTTTTCTCCTGTATTTTACTGGTTTCTTAGGGATTTGAGGTATATGTTTGTAGCTTTTCTTTTGCCTCAGTTAATCATTTGATGGTGTTGTATTTCAAGTTGGGTCTGTTTATGTATGTGTGCGTTGGCCTTGGCTCTCCTTGAAGCTAACTTGTACTTCATTGATAACATCCTGGCAATAAATCTTTTCAGACTCAAACAACCTCCTCATGTTTCTCCATCTAATACTATGCTACTCCCCTTATCCCTAGATCAATTTGTGGATGTAACACTCAGATTGACTTATTAATTAAATAAGAGTAATCAAATCAACAAATCAAACTGACAAATGAGGGCCTCTTTGACTCAGAGTTGATTTCCAATTAATGGACAACGGGGTTATTCGTTAATTGGGAGATTGAATGTTCGATCCCCAGCTCCTCCAGTTTGCACTGCAGTGCCCTGGGAACGATACTGAACCCCGGGCTGCCCTCATTTGCATTGCATAAATGTTAGATTCTTTTTAAAGTGCTAGGGTGAATGAGGCACATAGTGGAAAGTGCTCTGAGTGTTCAAATACAGCAGAAGCTCTGTATACAGTGGTGTGAAAAACTGTTTTCCCTGTTCCTTTATTACAGGTATGTTCTCATTGCCCAAGCAGTATAAAGAACTCTTTATTTTTTTCATTCACGGCAGCACTTGAGCAAATTTACGATAACTAAATGTTAAGTGGTAAGAGCCAAGAGGTTTTACTGCTGTCTGCAGAGAGAGGAGAGATGAGACACTTCACAGGGAGTCACTGAGGCGATGACTCCTTGTTCTCATCAGCTGTCTGGGAAGTCACCAAGAATTCTGTTTAGCACCCTTTAACACCGGAGGAGTGAAAGTATACCGAAAATATCCCTGCAGCAAATAGAAGCTGTGAAAGCTTGATTTTCTCAGGCTTTTGGTGTGAGTCATTCCAGTGAGGATTGTCCAAGTAACATTAAAAATGTGAATCTAGAGCCTCAAATGCTTAACTTTACTGTACCGGTAAGTTTTTTTTTTTTATTAAATGACACTGATCTTTTATTCAGAGGTTTAGAAAAGCCATAGATTGACCTAATATGGGACAGCATCCTCATGGAAAGTGGAATGCCTGTTCTAATTTTAATCAATGTGAGGCCACAAAGGGGGGGACACACTCTGGTCCCAGTTTGAGTTCTTAGATGGTCTGTCTGGTCTTTGACTCCACCTGCTGGTTATCCATGGTGCCTGCTCTGCTATGTTTAGGGACCCTAGAAAGCATTTGCCTTAAGTGCATTAGCTGGAAAGCAATGATGAATCAGATATGGTAACATGAGTGAAAAGAGGGGTTTTAGTTCAAATGATATGCTGCTTCACCACTATGTGATAAAGCTGCAGATATCAAGGACACTAGACTAGTATTTAACTCAAATATAGTATACTGGATGTGTTTAATGACTCAGCAGGATACTGTCTTTATAATAAATTGAGTTACCTTATACAGTTCCTCAAACTTTACACACAGTGCACTAAAATCTAGGAATGCACCACATGTTCTTATTTTTTTATTGGTTTATTCTGGCTTTAGCAACAGGGAAACAGCAAAAACACTATGAAAAAAATGAGAAAAATGTTTTAAAGGTCACATTATATGCCTGTTAACAATCAGAGTGACAGACCAGATAAACACTGGTCACAGTTTTCAGTAAATGCCATATGAGTAGAAGTTAGTAACTGACAACAGTGAAAAGCTAATGTGTCAGTCCAGACTTGAGCCTAGAGATATGAAAATTCAATCATCTATATATCTTCCATAGCTCACCCTTCTAATCTGATCAAAGTCAAAGGTTGAGAGTATAACTGTTTTTTACTGTACTGTGTGCTTAGAGCCACCCCTAATTTCTGTATATTTTACTAGGAAAATGGCAAATACTGTAGGTGCAGTGATTTATTGAACTATGTGCAAACATACATGGAAGAATAAACAGTACATACAGCACAAACAGAGTTTGTACAATTTTAACAACCGTGAAAGTGAAATTACGACCACTTTTTTCTTTCTTTCTTTTTTCTCAACCTAGCTCGAGCTCTTTTAAGAAACTTTCATCTAATTTCTTCAGTAGTCTTCAGGAATAGTTCTCCATGTTTCTTGAAGGAAATTCAAAGCTCTTTTTTGGATGCTGGCTGCTTTTTGTTTCATTCTCTGTCAAGATGATCCCACAGTGCTCTGAGGAGGCCAGTTCACGACTGATACAATGTTGCGCTGTGTGTTTTTCTATCAAGGCATGCTTCTACTGCACTGGCAGTGTTTTGGGGACCACTGTCAGGCTGAAAAATGAAGCTGTGGCCAATCAGATGTTTTTCAGATGTTGCATGGTGGATCAAACCCTGACAGTCATTTTCTGTGTACATAATTGACAATATCTCCAACACCACTAGCTGAAATGCAGCCCAAGCCATGACGCAGCCCCCACTGTGTTTAAGAGATGGCTGTAGATGTTTACTGTTACACATCTTTCCTGATCTACTCTGTACATATTGACAACAAGTTGAACAAAAAAAATCTAATTTGGATTCATCACTCCATTAGGCCAGTTGCCACTGATTTTCACTTAAGTTCTTGTTTAATTTGGCATACCTCAGCCTTTTCTCAAGGTTTAATGGCTTAATGACAGCCATCCTTCCACTGAAACCACGAATCAACTGATGGTCCAGATACATGTCTCAGATCCTGTGTCACGTCTTTCCTGGAGAATTTTCCTCCTTTCTTAACGTTATGACTTTCAGATTCTGTTTTGTGTTTTGGGCCTGCCAATTCTTTTGTCCTCCCCTTGTCCAGTTGCCTTTAAAGGGACATGAAACGCTACACATATAAAGGTTAATTTACACCATTGAACCCTGCTCTCAAAAACTGACATAGAGTTAACACTCTCTGTGAAGCCAGATTTAAGAAATAAGTGCTTAACGTTTCAAAAAAACATGTTTAGCGCCATCTTCTGTCTGTAGGGAACGTGACGTCATGTCGTTGGTTGGTTGTGGCTGACTTACTTAATTTATATTAGATAACTAGGGACAGAATTGATTATTCAGAGGAAAATAACAATACTAAAACTAAAAATCTGTTTAAGGGGATCCCATTTGTGCTTCATTTATACATCCACTGAACCATCTCAAACTCTTAAAGTAGGCCTTTTCACTTTCATTTTTCATCATCAAAAGAAATGGGTTGCGTAATTTCCGACGAGTCCTGAAGGTAACACAGCTATAACTCTCGGCGGTCAGCTGACGATGAGCTGTCATGTGACGTTCATAGAGCGTGGCTGGGCAGAGTAGATCAAGCGGAGCGGGTAAACAACAGCGGTGTATTTCACCAAAACACAGCTCGGTGGTGTCCGTTTCCTGCTCGTCCCGGTCCATCCATCGTCCATCATGGCTTGGACAAAATACCAGCTGTTCCTCGCGGGACTAATGCTTACAACCGGCTCCATCAACACGCTGTCGGCCAAGTGAGTAGATTTAATTATGTTTTTCCCTACCGTGTCGTGTGTCTACAGTTACTGTAGCTGGAGCTTGGACCCAGGAACCGACCTGAACTACAGATTTAACATAAAATTTGAAGGGTGGTGGTGCCCAGTTAATTGTTTAGAGAAGTTAATAAATGTAGTTCGTTTATTGCATTTTCTTACAGATTGTTAACGTAGAGCTACCCCGTTAGCTAGTAACAATAGCGTCTCGTTTCCTTGTTAGCTTGTAAGCGGCTAACATTAACATATTTATCAAGCTGTGAGTTTGAATTATAACTAGACTTTCCTGTTTTCATGTGAAACTAAACTGTGGGGGGACGGTGAGATCACTTATTTCCTTTCCAAGTAAAGGTCGGGCTTCTGTCTGCTTCAAAAAGGGGAATAAAAAGCAGTTCAACTCATTTAATTCATCGAGACATAAAAATAACGTCGTCACATAAAAATAACTTTGGTCTATTATGTCTTTGATTTACACGTGTTTCTTGCATTTGGTTCATGTTGTTTCAGCAGAAACTGCATGATACATATGATACACAGAAAACCTGCTGAGCAGCTGCACTCTCTGGTGTTTATTTAATTGTATTTTCCCTTGGGTGGTATGTAGTCTCTTTTGTATGTCTGTGAAGGTTCTCAGTCATCCAGGTCATCGTAGTCTAAGGAGCTTGGAAAGAAAACCGTCTGGACTTCTTTAAGTTGCTTGAAGCAACTTCAAGAACCTCAACCTCAAGCAACTTAAAGAAGTCCAGACACTTTTCTTTCCAAGCTCCTTAGAGTAGTCTCTTTTGGTTCCTGCTGATGAAGTAAATAATTCATGATTCATTTGAAATACAGAGTATTAACATTACATTTGTTTTAAATAATACTAGATATCAGTACATTAACATTACAGTCAACTCTTGTAGAAAAACTTTTAGATGTGAGGTATCAGTATTTCACTTGCTTATCATCAGACAGACAGTGTTTATCACATGACAAAACCCGAAAGCATTTGAAAACAATGCAAATGCTTTATCTGCCACTGTAACCAAGGAGCACTGCAGCTGTGGCTTTATCACTAAATGTAGTTAAAACTAGACTATCATATATTTATATTTGCAACCTGTTATTGTTTTTGATCCTAGCTGGTTTTTAAAATATCAGAAAACAATAAAAAATGCTTCTTAAATATTTTAAAACTGCAAGATCTTTTAGTCTGTAGCCACATCAGCAAATGCCCAGCAACCCCCACCAAAAATAAATGTTTTTTAATATGTTATATGTTCATCCAGATGAAGCCCACAATCTGAAATCCACTGGTTTAGCGGGAAAGTTGTATATGTAAGTGTGGCTAGAGTTTTGACCTCCATACTGTGGAAGTGGTATAGAATGGAAAATTGTCCAGAAACCATAATTCTGCGTATTTTAGCTAAACATTTAGCAGCTGCTGTCTGCACTCTTGTTGTTGGTCTGATTTCCATCATTCAGCAGTCCATACGCTTTTCTATATTTAAAAAGAAAAACTGAATGCTGGATGATGGAAATCAATTTTCCTAATTTGATAATCAAAGTTGGGTTAATAAAGGTTTTATGTGACTTGAGAAGCTTTGTAAAAAATATCTACTACTGCTACTGAAAAGCAGCTCTCGACAGGATGCAAAGATTTATCTAAGAAATGCAACTGCATGACATTATTTGCTTTTGACTGTTTAGAGATCACTCTTCATTTTTAGATAACGTGTCCTCCTTGTCTGCTTAAACATTAAAACGTATACAGGAGATAAAAGTAATATGTCCACAGATTCAATTCAGCTTGTTTCAATTTTATTCATATAGCTCTAATCCACAACAACTCGAGATGTTGTCGTGATATTGTAAGGTACAGTTGATAAAATATTATAAAGAAACCCCAAAAATCAGACAACCCCCTATGATCAAGCACTTGGAAAATATGGGAAGTAAAAACTCCCTTTTAATAGGGAGAAAACTCGTAGTTCTTGGCTTGGGAGGGGAGCCATCTACCAGTTGAGTGAGAGGGGAATGATGTAAAGAAAGCACAAGTGGGCCTGAAATCAAACCCTGTGGGACTCCACGTGCCACTGAGGACAAAGAGAACATTTGCTGAAACAGAAAACCTCGACTCTTTCAAATAAATCAACTTAATGTTGCAGTCTTTTTATCAGGACTGCCACAACCTGCTGAGTCACCCACTGGCTGCTAAATAATTAAATCACCAGATATATTTTTTGTCCAGTAAAGACAATTAACCAATTTATAGATGTCTTTAAATTGACCTTTTTGCTCAAAATCCAATCATAATTAACCATGTTTATCCCGAAACACTGAATAATTGCTGTAAAATTCTGTTTTATTTTAACAAATTAAAAAATAAATATTCATTTTTATAATTTTTGCTACATCCGGCATTTTTGTGTATTTTATTAATGGTGCTCGCAGTAGTATACTGTTTGTGTATGTCAATTTATTAGGGGGAAAAAAATCACACTGAAGATGTTGGAAGTCATCATCAAAAACAGGTGTATCAAATATAACATACTTGGCGTCACAGGGTGAAATAAAAACGTGCACGTTTCAGAATCAGTGATTGTTGGTAATTTAGCTTAGGTGACTAGATTATCATAATGAGTGCTGACTGCATTTAGGATCTCTTTTGCTGTCATGATAGGAAGAGGTTTGTCATCTCAGTGAAACAAAAGATTCAGCTTTTTCAACTTCTCCAATATTCTGGGACATCAGCTCTCTGCTTCCTGACACGCACTTCTTTGTCCTTTTGTGGGTTTTGTCAGCTGAACACATCTCAGTTCTGCTGCTAATTGCAGTTTGTGTCAAACAAAACGGGTCATGTAGTGTTACTTAAGAGACAACTCGACAACTACCTGGTCAAATTTCACAACATTCACCTGAAACCAGCAGCATCTCTGTGCTGCCTTAAAAGCCCCACAACTCGGATCAGTTACAGCTCGGAGGATGATAGTTTTCGTGCAACTTCCATCTACCCACCATGTAAAGATATTTAATCCAAAGCACACCAACCTTAAATAACAGGAAAAGCAAGAGCAGATTTAGATGAGCAGACAGATCCACTCAAGTTTCCTTTGCGTATTGATGAGCTCAGAGTTTTCAAGAAAGTGCTGTGTCGTCACTTTTAAAGACCACAGTCCTGCTTCGCGCTGTCACCGGGACGCTCACATGCCAGTCATGCTGTCAGACAGTAAAAAAATAAAGGTTTATGCAGACTTAAGCACTCATTAACTTCACGAGTGAAAAGACACGTCATTCAATCATTCTGTCGCCGTTCTTCATGTCAGCAGGCAGTGAAACAAGTGACCTGTAGGTGAAGTGGAATTATTTCATCACCACATGTTCAAACCAAAACCTGGCGTAATGTGAAGGAATACTAAACAAGAAAATGTATTTTTAATTTTCTCTTAAAAAACCCCTCTGTTTCTTATGTGTTATTTCTGACTATATATTTTATTGTTTTAAAAATCTATAATTAAGCTGTAATAATCATGTTTGGGGTTGTTGTTTTTTTTCTGTGGCAGATGGGCTGATATGTTCAATGCGAAGGGTTGCCAGGAGGAACCAGAGCGTCCATTCTCTCACCCATTTCTACAGGTATGGTAATAAACTCTTAGTGACAGCTGAGCTCAGCACTTTGATCTCAGTTAAAGTTTTTTCATAATGTCTTGGTTCTTATTTTAAATTAAAGAAAATCTTTCCAATTTGTATTTATTATAATAATAATAATAATAATAATAATGGATTGAATTTATATAGCGCTTTTCTAGGCACCCAAAGCGCTTTACAATGCCACTATTCATTCACTCTCACATTCACACACTGGTGGAGGCAGCTACAGTTGTAGCCACAGCTGCCCTGGGGCAGACTGACAGAAGCGAGGCTGCCATATCGCGTCATCGGCCCCTCTGGCCAACACCAGTAGACGGTAGGGTAAAGTGTCTTGCCCAAGGACACAACGACCAGGACAGAGAGAGCAGGGGGATCGAACCGGCAACCTTCCGGTTACAGATGAGCTTCCCAATCCCCTGAGCCACGGTCGCCCCCATATTAACATATTTATTTCATATATGCAGAGAAATTAAACATTTTAAATTGTTTTTTTTTTTGTCTGTCAAGTGAAAAAGCTTCACCTACATGTCACAGCTGTATCTTTAAACTCAAAACCTCTTTGTGATTATGTAAGTCTCTAACAGTTTGCATGGAAGATGCCGACTTGTCTGCACACATTTGCAAACTGCGGTAGCGACACTATGAAAAGCATGATGCAAACTAAAAATGGACACTGCATCCTGAAATGCATCGGTTGCAGTGATAACGTCTAAGTTTCTGGTTTGCATAGTAATTTTTCTGGTGTTAGTACAGCTCAGGCAAGTGTTTGCAGATGAGTTGTCTTCCATTCAAATGAAAGGCAACCGCTGTTTTTGGTGTAACATTCTCCTTCAGCTTCCAGAATCTGCTAACCAAGCACTTGGGGAATGTTGCAGACAGGTCTCTAGAGCTGTGCAACTGAGGCCTGACTTCATTTCACTGAACTTTTTACATTTTTGGTGGTTTTTCTTTGATAAAGAAACATGTCCATTCTTTTTGAGTGAATGAAGTGTAAACTAAGCGAACTGTTGCTATTTTTTTGCTTGTTTTTTAAATCTAATGAAGAGGATTTACATTTTTATTCTTGTTTCGGTTCTGCTAAAACTCCAAAAGTAGGTGCCAGAAATGATCTCCATACAGAAAAACCCAGGTGTATGTTTTGGGAGGTCAAGCAAGTGAAAACTGCTGCAAACCTTTTAAGATTCATCAGAAAACTTTTGAAAACAGAAAGATACATCTGGATTAATACAGTAACTCGTGAGTGTCTTTAGTTTTCTTTGCGGAATAACTGGAATAATTCATTCTGTCTGTCTCTCTCACTGTCCAGGCGGTGGGGATGTTTCTGGGCGAGTTCTGCTGTCTCGCAGCTTTCTACATCTTAATTTGCCACGACAAACGTCGACCAGAACCCAGGGTAAATCGTGGCCAGAGCTTCAACCCCTTCCTCTTCTTCCCTCCTGCCATGTGCGACATGATGGCCACCTCCATCATGTATGTTGGTAAGTGTCCACAGAATCTTTTTACAGGTCACCAGACCCTTCTCTTCCGTCTTGTTAAAACAGTTTTGTTTCACAGCTCTCAACATGACGAGCGCCTCAAGTTTCCAGATGCTCCGTGGAGCTGTCATCATCTTCACCGGTCTACTTTCTGTGGCATTTTTGGGGCGTCGCCTGGCACCTAATCAGTGGATCGGCATTTTTATCACCATTCTGGGGCTGGTGATAGTGGGCCTGGCTGACTTCATCAGCGGAAACAAAGACAGCTCACACAAACTCAGTGATGTGATCACTGGTAAGATGTTTTGTTTTCTTTGGGGTCTTTTTTTTTTTTTTTTTTTTTTTTTTTTAAACTCTTGATATGGATCTGATTTGTTTATTTGTTTGTTTGATATGATTGGATCGCAAAGTGTTTCAGTAAAAAAACCCTCACAGTTTTGCTTTGTTTTTGTTTTTTGTCTGACTGCAGGAGATCTTCTGATCATCATGGCTCAGATCATTGTGTCAGTGCAGATGGTCCTCGAGGAAAAGTTTGTCTACACACATGACGTTCATCCCCTCCGAGCTGTTGGAACTGAAGGTACGACAGTTATAAGGAGCTTTGTCCAGCTTACAACATCAGATCTCTACTGCTGGAGATGAACTTTTTTAGAGTGGATGTGTATCCTCTCAAACCACAAACCTACAAAAACGATTACATTCCTGAATTCTCAGTATTTACTGAATGTCAATAATGAGATGGGCAAAGGTCTTATACCTCATACAAACATCTAGAATAGACCTATGTTGTCAGATGAAGGCAGTGTCAAAAGTAGGTCTGTGGTGTGCTGTTGCTGGTTTGTCAGACGTGGAGAAGGGCGATGTTATAACATACAAAGAGCTGAAGTGAAACTGAGTGCTAAAAACAATCAAGTGTCTGTGCTGTTCATGCTGGGTTTTTTTCTGTTGTTTTGTGGTTCTTCCGTTCCCGGTGAACTCTGCATTCAGCAGATCCATACGTCATCTGCACAGTTGGGATTTTGGAGGACTGCACAGGAGTACCTGTGTCGTGGGTTTAAAAAAAAAAAAAAAAAAAAAAAAGTCTTCGCTCACTGTCCTGACAGAGACGTGCACACAGACCTAACCTTTGTGGGACCGTAACTTATATTTCAGAAACTCAGCTACACAACAGGCAGTGTGGCCTAACCTAGCATTTATACTGCTGTGTAATGTATCATTTGTTACAATTTAGCACAAGTGCTGCATCAGATTTGAGACCACAAAGTTGTTTTAATATTTTTAAGCTTTCACCTGTTAAAAATTACAAGGAAAGGTTCTTTTTGCAATCTTGTTACACATGTAACAGTGCATTATGTATTTTTTAACAGACCCTTTTTAAGAGTGTAGAGGGCACAAACTTCATACATGGTTACACAGCAGCATTAATCAATATTTTTACATAAATAGTGGATAACAATATATTTCTTCTACTGTGAATTGTTTCAGGCACAGTATGAAAAGCAGTTTATCACCAGATCCTGCTTTTCTCAGATTGGCGCACGTTAGCGTGTTTAAACTCATTGTTTTGGCTTTACACTTACATTTCTTTTTCAAAATATTTGTTTCCAGGTTTCTTTGGCTTCTTTGTCCTGTCGCTGCTGCTCATCCCCATGTACTTCATCCCTGTTGGAAACTTCGCCAACAACCCTCGGCACGTCCTGGAGGACGCGCTGGATGCCTTCTGTCAGATCGGCCACCAGCCTCTCATCTTGCTGGCTCTGCTCGGCAACACAGTCAGCATCGCCTTTTTCAACTTTGCGGGGATCAGCGTAACTAAAGAGATCAGCGCCACCACCCGTATGGTGCTGGACAGCCTGCGTACGCTGGTCATCTGGGTGGTGAGCTTGGCATTGGGCTGGGAGCACTTTCACGGACTGCAGGTTTTGGGCTTCTTGGTGCTGCTGGTGGGTACCGCGCTCTACAACGGACTGCACCGCCCCCTGCTGGCCAGAATACCGTGCTGCGCTAGGTTCGCGAACGAAGAGGAGGGCGGCTCTGGAGAAAGAGAGAGACTGCTGAATGACGGCCAGGTGCAGACTGGTGACAACAGCTAAAACTTGGGGACACACTCGGCACAGACAGAGTCCCGGTTTAGTGGACGGTCTGCCAGAGACACTGGTGTCAGTTTACTTTAAAAAAATCAGGTGTTCACATCTCAGATTTAAACTGGTACACAATGCTGTAACAGGTGAGAGTGTGAAAAGCATATTAAAAATAAAAATGTTGACATTTTGTAGAAAAATATGCTTGTTTCTTTTCAAGATTAAGCTGAGATGATTAATACTTCTAGAACAGGAGGAAACGCTGGTTCTGTCCAATCCCAACTTCCAAGCTGAGAAACTGTCTTGTATATAACTTCCATAGTTACACAACATCATGACATCTGCTTCTGTCTTATTAATCTCCTCATCTAACATTCTGTAAGACACTGAACATGTTTATTTTACAAAGTGTGCAATTTTTCAATCAACGCGGCCAGTGCTTAGGAAGAGTGGCCTGAGATAGATTTTAAGGGATTATTTTAATTTTTTTATAACTGTTATATAAAAACAATTAAAAGCCAATGTCAGCATTTTTTCCCGACCCTTTTAAATATGTTTGTCTTTGAAAATGGAACTTTCAGTGCCAAAACGCTAAGCCACATCTTCATCCAAAATATACTGTCAGCATCACTTTTACTTTTTTGAAGAATGACGGACCACGCTCATGTGTCTCATTTCTTTTTTTGCCACTCATAGTGTTTTATAATTTTGCTGACTGCGCAGTTTGATTGCGACAAAATGATTCACACCCTTGTGACGACACTACAGAGGCATTAGTTTAACATATCCTTCGTAATCAAACTGCATGCCCGTTCTCCTCACCTCACTTTAGTTCTTTTCTGAATTTTGAATTTAAAAGAAGTGTCTTTATGTTCCTCTCTTAGTTTTATTTGTACTGATGGAGACGTCAAGACTGTACAATCGATTTGTATTCTGTATTGTAAATCCACTTCTCTGTTTAGTTATCCAAGGTGCTGACTGTAATGTTCAGTAAAAGAAAAAGGGAACTATTATCAATTCATGCTTTTATTCACAGGCAGCCGCCTTTCTGATGTGAAGGTTCGCTACTTTTCTTTTAATCAGTTGAAGTCAGACTGTGGGCTTGAGGCACAGACTCTTATGTCCAACATGGATGTTAATAAAATCACCGCGTGAAGCCTCAAACTGAGTGTTTTGGGTGTCGCTATGTCGATGTTGTGAAAGTGGATGTGATGAGCGGGAAGTGAATCCAACTGAGGGGGGGGGGGAAAAGAAGCTAATAATAAACTTTTTTTTTACTGTGGGATTCAGGATTTTAGAGATAAACTGAAAGTTAGAAATGAGCCTGAAGTTATCAAGGTTGTTGGACCAGGTTTTTTTTTTTTTTTTTTTTTTAAAGAACATGGGTGAAAGAGGCCGTTTTGATGGGTAAAGGGACAGTAGCGGTGTTGAGGGAAGAGTTACTTGCCTCTCTTGGCTACAGACAGTGCAGGAAGGTAGGAGAAGGGCATCCATTGAGCAGGTGGCTAGGTCATTGCAAACTGAACATCACCATATATTGAATAAAGCTTTAAACTAGGGACTGAGCCCATAAACTTACCAGGAATCTTTTTCCTGAAGTCATAGATTCGACAGATGACTATAAACTGGACTTGTTTCTAGAATCAGAGGAGTTGCCCAAATTTAAGCCTATTCCTTCTGAGTTTTTCAGACCCAGAAGCTAATTCCAGATTTTTTTCCCGTTTCAATCATAAATTTGCTATTAGAGAAAACGGCACTAATGATCATGTACAATAAACAATAAAACACCAGTTTTTTACTGACCCATAACAAGCAGCTGAGTAACTCCTGTTTAAGATAATATAGTGAAAGAGTATAGGGAATACTGTTCAAAATCTAACCCTCAAGTTTAGAAAAATGCATCATTAAAAAGCTTTAATCACACCAACACCAGCAGCTGACACCTGCTTTCACTTCCTGAGTCAAGTCAACAGCCCTTCTACGAGAGGTCAGAGGTTAAACTGAAAACCCCCCCAGAGATCTTTGTATGTGTAGCGGAACAGGAAGAAGGAAAATGTGTTAACAGACCACATGCACATTGACACGTGGTAATTATCCATGTGAACACACGAAGAACAAGATAATGTTATTGTAGGTTTTGTTTAATAGACGACAGGTGTTCATTTTTGAAAAATATAAAATGATTGATTACTTTGATTTATTTAAGTAAATTTTATTTTTCTGTTTTTTATTTGTTGTAACCAAAATAACATAAAAATTTAGAGAAACTTTAAAACAAAAACAACTTTATACATGCTCGCTTTTTTTAAAGGAGTATCTAGCTTCAATCATGCGATTAACCAAAGTTTCCTGAAAAGTTTTCATGACATAAAAAGTAGTCCAGTGGACAACAGTGCCCTCCACAGTCAGCAGCTCTGAATCCAGAACTGAGCTGACAAATCAGGAGAACGGAGGTGATCACGATCGTTCCAACGAGGAGCAGAATCTAACATCATGTGGAGCGAAACCAAGAAACTGGGCTCATTAAAAGAGCAAAGAGAGGCTCTATTCATTGTTAAATGAAGGTGCATTCATGTAACAAAACAGGTAGAAATAGATCTTTGACTTTGAGAATTTTTTAATTATATTCTATTATATTCATTCTAGTCCAAAAGCTCAAGAGCACAATTTTAAGTATAAAACCCCATCATTTGAATGTAGAAGCGATAATATACACTCAATGGCTACTTTGTTAGGTGCACCTGTTTAATTGTTTGTTAATGCAAATATCTCATCAGCCAATCACATCAGAGCAACTCATGCAAGCAAGCAGACAAAGTAAGGCAACCTGCTGAAGTTTAAACCGAACAGTAGAACTGGGAAGAAAATAAAGAAGATAAAGAGTATTTCAGAAAATGCTCATCAACGGCAACTTTCCTGTGTAACTAAAGCTAGATTTACAGAGAAAAGGTCAGAAAAAGAGAAAATATCCAGCTAGTTTCGCATGTCAATCCAATAGAGCACCTTTGACATGTGGTTGAACAGGAGAGTCACATCAAGTTCAGATTTCTTTAAGTTGTATTCTTCCTCTGAAGCAGTGTTCATCATACTCAAATGGATTTTATCAATCATGAAAGGCTTGTTTAAGTAAATCACTTTGAATTGTTGTTTTTGTATAAATAGGGCTTTATGGTTGCCTGATGGGATAATGGGAAACATGGCATCAGTACTAAGTTCATAAAGTGGCTTTCATGCTCTCCAGTGAAGACTAAACTGGAGGTTTTTAAGGAGGCGGTGTAAGGCAGGCTACTCTTTTACACTTTGTGGAAACTGGATTGGCTAAATCCACAATCAGGCAGGCCAAATATGACTACAGTACAGACCACACCACTAGATAATCAAACCATCAAATTCTGTTTATTCATGGAAAATTAACTTCATCTCAGATACAAAATATGCTAAATAATGAACACAAGCCTCTAGTCAGCAAAGGTCCTGTCCAAAGAATGCTGCTTTTTAGTGGTCTCAGACGGCAAGTACAGTCTCAAGGCCAAACACTCATGGCAGGCTGAGACATACCAGCATTTCACAGTAGACGATGGAAAAAAGACCCATTTACAGATGATGTGAAGTCTGAGATTTGTGGATGTAACAGAGGGGTGTATGTAAGGAGACTAACAGCAGAGAGAATGTTACCCACGGTGTATCAAACCCACAGTGAAATATGGTGGTGGGAACAGTCAAGTGTGGAGGTGTTCGCTCCGCTGGAGTTGGAAACAGGCACTAAAATGTGAATGGACTCCACCCTGACCAAAGAGAAGTGACTCCCAGTATTACAGATGTGATCCACGCTCTGGTTTACTATTTGTGAGAAATATTAAATTTAAGACTTTTGGAATACTTTTCACTTTGGCTTAAATTATTTTCCTAAAACTCTAACAAAGACCTGCTTTCTGTTCTTAAAAAATGGGGGCATGCAGCATGAGGAATACAGGCACACACACATGCGAACACATTCACTGCAGACCGGCAGTCTGTCTCAGCAAAGAAGAAACTGGCCGCTAGATGGCAGCATTTTGCTGAAAATAGAAGGCCGCTCTTCAACGTGTGTGGCTGCTTTCTGTCATTGCCTCCGACCCTGTCATTGCCTGCGTTATACTGTCTGCAGTACTGCGATACTCACATTCTAAAATAAATAACTGTAGTGTAATAGATATAGCTCCAACTATAAGAATTACAGCGACGGGTAACATCAGTAACCCTGAAAAATAAGCAGCCTACAATGAAACCTGTTAAATGTGTCGAGAAATCATTTAAAGGTAATCGATTAAGTTTAATTTATGTGAGGTTTTATTTCCTTGTAGGGGGGATAAACTAAAAGTCTGGACATGTTTTTATTTTCAGTAAGAGTAAATGAATTAGTTCGGAGCATTTTCTTTATTTTCTTTACAATACGCGAAACCAAATTTATATGAGAGAAACATGTTTACAGCTCGAACAGCTGGATAAAGACGTAGAAAAATACACTCCTGGGACAGCGTGGAAAATGATTTCCAGTAGCTGCTATTGTGGACTGACTTTTCCCAGTGTGATCTGTGTGTCCTCCCCAGAGACAAACCGAGCTACAAGTATAACAAAAGTAACAGATAGATAGATAGATAGATAGATAGATAGATAGATAGATAGATAGATAGATAGATAGATAGATAGATAGATAGATAGATAGATAGATAGATAGATAGATAGATAGATAGATAGATAGATAGATAGATAGATAGATAGATAGATAGATAGATAGATAGATAGATAGATAGATAGATAGATAGATAGATAGATAGACCTGCAACCTTATAATTAGTGCCTGTCATTTTAATCCAATTCACTTTAACTTTACTGACGCGGAAGCTGTTATTATCATATCTGAAGCAGACCAAACCTTTTCAGTCAACCAGCGTTAGAGAGCAGCGGGTTTGCCTGTATGAACTATTAAAAGCTCCAGGCTGAGCTGCTCTGCATCAAACCTTGTGCCCTCGGTGCATCTGCAGAAAGATCTCTATACAGTGTGTGACTTTTTAGGAACTTATTTTGCGCATTTTTCCCCCACTTAATTGGAAAATGACATTTTTAAGCAGATCTGACTGCAATGGCCTGCTGGTTCATGCTCCTCGTGGCACCCCTCTGGAGAGCCAGCGAGCCTAATGGTTTGTTATTATGACCTTTTGTGTTTCTATTAGTAGGCTCCTCTCCTGCAGCCTTCAGCCCGCAGCTGCTTACAGTACGCGGGGTTTATACGTGTGTACATTTGCACACTGGGGCTGCAGAGGGCCCCGAATCTCTGTACAAGAAGCGACTTTAATCTGTTTTAATGTAAACAGACGGCTTTGCTCAAAGGCACAGAGTCACCATCTTATTTTAAAAGCCTCCATTAAAGCGTGGCCCTTAGGTTGTTTACAGCAGAGGCCGGACTGTGGTGAGTGTGATTAGTCTGCCACTCCAATGTCCAGCTAATGATCACTTAATGTGTCCAACTATGACTGCGCAGAGCAGAGAGTGAAAACCCAGATACCACAAAAGGAAACACGGTGCTGTAATGGGATTTACTCTCACAGGATCTCAGCATAACGGATTCATTTTCGGTACCTGCCATAATCCGTCTTTTTCTTCAGATAGTTATAAAAACACGTGGGCGATCAGCAGGTTATTGGACAAAAAAAGCTGCAGATTTCATGATTTCTAAAACTGACGTTTTAATTCAAAGCAGATGCGGCCAACTCTAGACTTTCACCGACAGCCAGAAAACCCCTAAAAAGTTTACCTTTTCCCATAATATGTATAAGGTATTTTCTGATTTTTTTTAATTTATTCTATTTTATTTATGTATCTTGCATTCATGTGGCAATGTGGCAACCATAATTCCTTGCTTTCTCGTCCTCACTCATATCAACATTGCAATAAATGGGGTATTAAAACGTGCAATAAAATTGACGTTTTCATGTAAAGTGGGTGAAGTGGATTGAAGTATTATACATAACAGACATGGGATGCACATAAAAAACAGCAGCTACATGTGAGTTTGTCCTGTAATATTAAAAATGTTACTCACACGAGTAAAAATAGTTTATTCTCAGTTTATTCTCACTAAAAGCCTTTGTGACCTTTTAAATTTTGAGTGCTATATACTTAAATCCTGACAAATACCATATGTTTGGATTACTGGTACTATTGTAGCAGTAGTACCAGTACTGAACACTTTTCTTTCTTATTTGGTGTGTTTTTCTTTTGTTTTGCTAGTATAATAGGAATACTGGCAGCAAAAAACTAATTTTCCTCTAGCCATGGAAATGTAAAAATAATCTTAAATTCCGACTTTTTCTCCTAGCTTTTTGAAATTTGCTGTAAATGTTAAGTACAGAAACCAAACAGCAATTTTGAACAGAAAACAGTTTTAAAAAACTCTTTAAACACTCTTTAAATTAGTACAAAACACTTTATTGAGCAGAATAAAGTTTAAGGTGCAGAAAATCCAAAAATGCAGTATCCCAATATGAGAACGCTTGCTCTCAGGAGGCTCAAATAAGCAACAAAAATCATAAAACTATTTTTGTGACTGATTTGTTTTTTCATTTATTCTACAAAACTACACAGTGTCCTAATGTAAAACAACAACAGTGGCATCTTTAAGTGTTTTCTTTCTTCCCTTTTTCAAGCCAGCTGCAAATACTCGTCTGTTTATTCAAATACAGGGTTAGGTGTCTATCTGAGTGGAAGGTTTTATTTAAAGGACCGCAAAACATGAACAGCAATGAAAATCCTTTGTGTGTTAGTCTGTGGAGTGAAAAGTTTCAGCAGAACAGCATCAGTGTTCAAACATTTTTCCGTCTTAAAAATACTTTAAAAAAAAAAATCAAAAGTATATAAAACGTGTGTGGAATGTTTTCATCAGTGTACCAAATGGTATGTGTGGTGCACTGATATATGTGAATGATTGTGTACATGTGTATGTATTCATAACTGAAAACGCATATAAGCATGAATACATATATATTACAGTATAAGAAGGATTATTTATTTAATACAGGATAAATATGCATGATGTACTGTCAGTAAGTGTCTGTGTGTATGAATGATTCTATGTACAGATAAGTAGGTGTTGGTAAATTGTATACACACATGTGTATATGGGACATGAACCGGTTAATTGAAAAAAAAAAAGAATATTGTAATTACTGTAAAGAGACGAAGGGATGGGATTAACATAAGTTTATCCTTCTTTCCATTCCTTTTCAAACAATCGGCTTCTTTATATACAAGAGATTAACGTGTAGAGTAATGCTTTATTTTTGAACGTGCAATTTATTGTTTCATTTAAAAATGTAAATAAATAAAAACAAAATGCACTTTGTTCTTTTGAATGCTTGGAATAAGCAAATTTACCACCTTAAAAAAATTAGCACGGCGCAATAACAGAGAGAGCGGTTTTTCATTGCTGTCACTGGGGGGAGCTACTCGACATACCTTCGTATGTCATTAATATTCCACATGTTGTCTGTGTAAATAATCACTATTTAACCCATAACCTGCTGATCACAGAGCGTGTAAAATTGTAAAAGGGTTTCATTTAATTACATAAATATTTATGATTAATGAATTTAATGATTAGTAATAACAATGGATATTTATATAAATTGCTTATTCGGAGTCAGAAATGAAAAAGGGCCTAAGTACATTTGCACGTGTTTATGTTTTTTTCTTTATTATATCTTACTTTATATTCCTTCTGCTAAATTATCTCATATCTAATGTCCTGTATCGGCATGAAATAAAACACACTGATATAACTTAAGCATTAAAACGGAGCTTACCCACGATTTATTCATGAGTAAAAATGATATGATGTGTTATAGAAATAAGCCACTTTGTGCCTAAAGAACGATTTAGTTTTTGTTCTCTTCTAAATGCGCTGTGGCACTTTTACTTTTGCTAGGTTAAAACCATCCTCAATACTGTTATCCATATATCCATAACCATGTTTACTATATGATCAAAAGTAGTCGTAATTGGACGAACAATCATCCGTGTTTCATTCAGTCAGTCATTCAAAAAGAAAAAAGAAAAAAAAAGCAGACTATGGTTGCTGTCACTTTGACATTTAACCTCCTGCGTGTAAATTAGAGACCATTCATTTCAACCTCGGACAGAGTTCAGCGTCTGAAATACACGGGATGTGTTCAGGGTCACACAAACGGGACGGGCTTGTTTTGAACTGACTTTAAACATATCCCTAAGTTCTTTTTTCTCTCTGTGGAAATGGTGGCAGTGTGCCATACAGAAGGCTGTGTACAATGGCCCAGGTCCCATTAAATCTGCGAAAGTTCCTTCCTGAGGCAAACATTGCCAGAAATAGTAATCTTGGCCTGAACTGGAGCCTTACGAGAGGGGAGCAATAATTCTCGGTGTAATAATGGAAATCGTTTAATTCTGTCCAGCAGCATGTGATCCTGCAGGGCTACGGTGCGAGGTGCTCATTCAGTTTTCCTCCGCCTGATAAGACTTCCTGAAAAACACACAGCGAGCAATCAGGCGACAACAATAGGCTCCGTCGGACGCTTTAAACTTCAGGTAGTCAACAGCGCAAGATTGCACGGCTTTGTTTTCCCCCCATAGCTAGCATGTGACTCATGAACGCTTTGAGATTTGGGTTTCATGTTGTTTGTTTGAGCTCTGATTGCACTCTGCAGTTGATTGTTCAGCTAA
This sequence comes from Maylandia zebra, assembly GCF_041146795.1. Taxonomy (NCBI): domain Eukaryota; kingdom Metazoa; phylum Chordata; class Actinopteri; order Cichliformes; family Cichlidae; genus Maylandia; species Maylandia zebra. The sequence continues at coordinate 14,978,317 of NC_135181.1, forward strand.
ACCCTCATTAGCGTTTTAATCTTCTAACATATTTTATTGGTCTTTTAATGGGCGGTGAGACCTCAGTCACGGGGGGGGGGGGGGGGGGGGGGGTGTCCTCAATTTTCTTGGACTTTTTAAAATAAACTCAAAGGTTGGAGAGATTTTAGCCTGATGGAAGAAGTCTTCGAAACCTGTGATGTAGGAAAATCAAGAAATAGACACAATAATTTTGAAAAACCCTCCAATTACGAGTAAATGAACTCTGTGTTTATGAGCACAGAAGTATTACTAGCAGAACAGTAAAAAAGATTCATACTTTTTGGATATCTTCTACAGAAAAGCAACCCTTAAACTACCATATAATATGTTATGTAAAAACTGGTTATCTGTCAGAGTCCTGAAATCTAACAACAGCCACAAAAAGTACAGGTAAAATGACCGGCTGTACTTCAAAACTGGTACACTTTAAAATGGGGTCGGGGGGAGGGGGGGCGAAGCTATGACGCCCGAGGGATGCCTCCGCACCAGTTCTGCAGCCGAAAAATGCGCACACCACCCTTAGAAGGATGAGAACACACCAAACCCAGTGCATGCACAGTGAAGTCAGTTCTAAAACCTTCACAGTAGGTGAGACCCAACGTGATTCCCCCAGCCCAGATTTCACTCAACCTCCCCCTACACTCACCCTCACTTGTTCTCTTCTGCCCCATAAAACCAAATGCACTACAAATATGATTTTTTAAAAGATACTAAAATTGCACGAACACGGTCACATTACAGTTATTTTTTACAGTTATTTTTGCATGTAATACACACGTATAGTGTATATGCAGGCACTGTAAATGTTTTGAGATCTATTTTTCCTGTATTTGTTTTTTTTATTATTAGAAAGTTCAAGTCAGAAAGGTTAGTTAGGTATTAAATATTACGATTATCATTTTTCATATCAATTCTAAGCCTGCAAAGAAGGCCAAACTCTAACTGTACAATAAAATAAAAATATCTCTGTCTCATACAGAAGGTTTGGAGTACAGTGCGTAACTGGGAAGGTGCACTAATCGTGGAATAAGCAGTCTTTACTTCCATTAAGGGCTTGACTAAAAGGTGACACACACGATATTTGGATGACATATTCTGTGTTCAGACTCCTTCAGAAAACCCCAGTCACACTCATTCAAGTCTCATGCACTTACAGTCCCTTAACCAGAGCCAGGCACAATCGCTGGCTCTGTACCACCTGCCATCATTTATTCAGCCTCACCGAGGAAAGGAGCGATAAAGGTGAAGAATTAGTTCCACAAATCATCAGTAAAATCTGTGAAATCAGCATTTTTTTTCCTTCCAAAGATTTTTTTTCTTTTGGGGGTACCCTCGAAAGGTGAACACCGGTACTGTCACTTTAAGAACTTTAAAAATTGCTTAAATGAAAAGCTGTTTGGCACGAAAAGCCCTATGACCTGATGTCTTTAAAATCGTTAAAAACGTTGTTCTCTCCGTGCCTCCTTTTGCGTTGTATGCGCCGAATTCTTACTCTCATACTCACTTTCTGCAGTTTCTTACATTTTCCAGATTGGCTCATAAATGTGCGCCAGAACTTATATTTTCAAAGCAGGAGTGCTCTCCCGAGCTATGAAACTTGACTGGGCTAAAATGGGTTTGGTAGTTTCCACTCTCTCCCTGCCATTCACAGTTTGTGCAGTGACAAGCTGTGCGTAAAGGCCGATCTGAGGCCCTGTTTTCTTATAAACTTCCCACCGAAAAAGCTAATCAGCTGCACCTGAAATAACTCGAGGCGTGCTGCGTCTGCTACATCCTCTTCCCTGGATTGTTTTGACTGCACGGTGGAGGGCAAACGTTAAATGTCATTTCTAAATTTAACCCGGAAAAGTGTCACTCGAAAACATCATGATAGCGGGCAGTCAGGGTCATCGGCCCTTCCGCCCGCATGAATCAAGACTAAATGAATGCGAACTTCAGAAGCCATTGTTTCAACACATGCAAGAGAAACATGCAATCGGAGTCTTTGAGGAAGGAGGAGGGGGACCCGAAAACAGAATCAAGACAAGACAGTATCAGAGGAGAAGAAAGTGAAGGGCAGTTCATTTAAACTCAAAATGCAGACAGCGCAGACAGTCACACTTAGAAACACAGTATTATCAGATCAGAGATGCTAAAAATCGGTTTGTTTGTTTGTTGTTGTTGTTTGTTTGTTTGGGTTGGGGGTTTTTTTTGGGGGGGGGGGGGGGGGGGGGGGGACCAAGCCAGGCTGCAGGATCATTTCTAAGCAAAGTCCCTGATTATAAAATCTTATTGGCCGGTGCCCAGCGTGTGTGCATCTTGAGGGGCCTTGCGGATGAAGTATCGCCTCTGAAGTTAATTGTGTTTTCGTTTTAGAGGGGAATAGATTTCCTCTGTTTATTATGAGCATGGGGACGGATTTGCGTCACCGTGCAACTTGCAGGTCGAGATAAAGTTGCACAAATATTGAAAAAGGGAAGTTCTAACAGTCATTATAAAGTTTCCCCCCCTCAGCTCCGGAAGAAATAAGGATTTCTGCTGTATCCTAAAATACTAAAACATGTTCTATTTTGGGGGCAAATCTAGCAGGCATATCCGCTCATTTAACACGAATCACAGCCCATCAAAAACAGGATGAGATGGAGCTAATAGAGACTCTCCTGGGCCCGGGGTTTTAACAGTTGACAGTTCATTATTAAATAGTGATTTTCGCATCACTGCGTGTTGCCCGTCTTTCGTTTTCATTGCAAACTTGTTTTGTTAAAAAAAAGAAGACAAAAAACAGACCTATATTTAAAGTCCGCGTCAATTTCCACGAAGAAGAATCGAAATTAACGTGACAGTCCCTGTGCGTAATGACTGTTTTTGTATGTGGTGATATGAGTGAGGAGGAGGTTCTCTTTAAGTGATCAATCCATCATCTCAGGATCAAAATTGCTCCAACGAGCCCCGGTCGTGTGTGTGTGTGTGTGTGTGTGTGTGTGTGTGTGTGTGTGTGTGTGTGTGTGTGTGTGTGTGTGTGTGTGTGTGTGTGTGTGTGTGTGTGAAAGAGAGAGAGACTATGTTACACATCATCCTCATTTACAAGGGCGTGATGTGAGCAAATGCAAAACATCCATTGGCTCCGACAGCGACCAATCAGTGTCAGCGGAGAAACTTCAGAGTGGAACTGCAGGGTTAGGATTTCAGAGTTGAGAGAGCGATTTGGCACTTACACAAAGAGCACGATCATCTGTCCTCCTAAAACGCTACCCGTGCTTTTTTACATGCCTGTCCTTTTATACCCACTTCTGAGCAACAGCGCGACGCATTAGAAGCTCCGGGATGTACACGGCCGGGCTCAATCCGTTTTATGCATCAAACTTCAGCCTCTGGTCCGCGTACTGCGCGGGGGGCTTCGCTGTGGATACCATGAAGAAACCCTCGTTTTGCATCGCAGACATTTTGCAGGCTGGAGATGCGGAGAACATCTCGGGATCGTCGGCCCTCATGGTGCACATGGGACACCACCACCATCGCGCACAACAGGGGCACTCGGGCAACTCTCCGCTGCGCCCTTCTCCCGTTGCGCCGGAGCCGTACGGTGCCAGGGTGAATCCGGCGTCACCCTACCACAGACACGGACTACAACTAACATCAGTACCCAGAACGGCATTTAACTCCCAACAAGTCCCCCCGCCTTCAAGCAAAGACCTCAAATTTGGAATTGATCGGATACTGTCAACAGACTTTGATCCAAAATACAAAGAAAAGTCGTCACTAAGAGGTGAGCGGAGAGGTTTTTATCCCACTCAAGTTACATTTTAGAGGCGGTTAAACAACAAAACAGGGGTGTGTTTATTACCTTAAATATTTCTATCATACCACATAGCTGTACAAGAAGACAACACAAAATCACATCCAAAGCTTAGAAACTGAAACCAGAAGCAACCTGCTCCACTTTATAGCACTGACAGATTGGTGACAGAGTCCGGGCGCACATAGTCTCGCATTAACGAGTCCTGTGGGGAAATCTCCTCTCTTGCCCCCCCTAACAAGAGGTCAGAGGTCAGGATCAGCTTCAAACTTCAACAACGCAGCTGGAAGATTGTTACGCAGTACTTTAACCAAATCAAATCCGGGCTATAAAGTCAGAAAGGTCCCCCCCATCCCCCCAAACTTTATTTTAAACTTGACAATGTTTGCCCCCAGCAGAAAAGAGCAGAGGTGTAAGTGTGTGTCTCTGCGATAATTGTGTGCTGACTGAAGCCCCTCATCTCTCGCTCTCTATAACAGATCTCGCATCCATCGTTAGCTCGAACCGTCAGTCAGGCATCCACGTCCCCGTTCAGCCTTCAGCCAGCCAGTTCTTCTCCTCCATAGACCACGGGATGAGCGACGCGTCCTCCATGATGAGTTCACTAGGCAGCAGCAGCAGCAGACAATCAGGCCAGCATCAGTTTCAGGACACCTTCCCAGGTAGACATCACACTATAGGACTGTAGCAGACGGAAAAAAATCTAATATCTTTTTTAATGTGTGACACACCTGCTGAGAATGTCCACTATGACTGTTGGAGTCTATTTTTTTTAACCTCATCGTGTTTTCTTTTCTTTTGTCCTTTTCTTTCTTTTTTCTCCATTTAGGTCCATACGCTGTCCTCACAAAAGACACGATGCCTCAGACGTACAAGAGGAAAAGGTCATGGTCCAGAGCAGTGTTTTCAAACCTGCAGAGGAAAGGACTGGAGAAAAGATTTGAAATACAGAAGTACGTCACCAAGCCAGACAGAAAGCAGCTGGCTGCCATGCTGGGACTGACAGACGCTCAGGTAAGATGCAGTGTTTACTCAGGAGGATGGGGCCTGCACTGGCCTGTTTTTGTCATTCTTCTTCTTCTTCTTCTTCTTCTTCTTCTTCTTCTTATTATTATTATTATTATTATTATTATTATTATTATTATTATTATTATTATTATTATTATTATTATTATTATCTCAGAGACAGATTTTGCAGATTAGTAATTTATTTTATTTATTTTATCAACAGCTCACGTAAACCCGCTTTCATATATTTATTTTACGTAACCTAAGGTATCTTTTAAAGTAGAGAAGTCAAGGCAACAAGACATGAGGCATTTTAAATACACTCGAGTTATGAACCCATTTACCCCCATAAAATTGCCCAGTCAAAGTTTATGTTTAGCCTAATTCCCCTGCTCTAAAAGCTGACCTCTCTGCCCTCTAAATCATTGCACACACTGTAAAATACCCACAGTGTGCTTGTTTCTCATACTTCACTGTAGGCTAGTTAACCCAGCTGTTGCCAAACTCAGCGTCCTCACTTGCAGCCAGTGAAGAGGTCAGATGATTTTTGTGCCTCCCCACATTTGTAATTCTCCAAAAAGGTTGTTTTCAATCTTTTTTCTTCTTCATTTTTCTGTCTTTTTTTGGGCTCGTTTATATAAAGAACAAAGAAAAAAAAGGAAATGAGTAACAAAGCTGAAATCCTAACAGGCTTTTACCTCCACCTCAGGCAGCATTGTGACTGTATGGTGCAATGTGATTGGCTAAGAGGCCTTCTGCCATGTGCCAGATCTCACCCTATATTGGGCAACCTTTCGCCACGTTTCTTTTGTGTTTGCATTTCTTCACTTAGCGTCATTTAATCTCACCAAGCAACATTAATGCTAATGACTAAAATAGAAACAGATTCTCATATTTAATTAATCATATATTTTTATTATGTCACATTTGAGGATATATTTTATATGAGGGTTCCAACTTCTTGTCATCTGCAGAGGTTTTATAGCTTTTGCTTTTGCATTTGCATTTGTGGTGTTTATTGCTTTTGGACTGCTCCTTTGTACCAGTGGGATTCACCTGGTAAAGTGAAATGTTCCTGGGCAGTGGTTTGCCTTGAATTGTGTCGACTATTTTTCATTTTTAACAAGAGAGGAAAGAAAGAAAATATTGGGATTTTTTTTTCCTTGAACAAAAACTGTTTAACCCTTGAAATGCTGCTCCAGTTTGTGTGAAGGTTTAGGGGTTGTTTAGGGGAAGGGGAGTACAAGAATTTAACGCTTCCTGACTTAAATGTTTGCTTTCAGGTGAAGGTTTGGTTTCAGAACAGACGCATGAAGTGGAGACACTCCAAAGAAGCGCAGGCCCAGAAGGACAAGGAGAAGGACGAGAAGGGCGAGAAGAGTCTGTCTGAGTCCGGCGGCAGGGAGCCCAAAGAGCCGCTGGAGTCTGAGTGTGAGAGCGAAGGCGGGAGCGATTGTGAATCCGACGAGGCCGGGGAGGAAAGCGCTGATGGACACTTGGACATTTCTGAGCACAATAAGCCCAGCGTGATCATGAGCGGGAGCGCGCCGGCGAGCAGCACAGAGACGGTGGCCACAGTCACAGACACAGCGGCATCACAGGTGCTAATATGAGGACGTATTTAGGTCACGAACAATCATTAGAAGAATGAGAATTTATAAAAAAAAAAAAAAAAAAATCTGACAGAAGAACGACAATATGTTCAGACGCCGGGGAAGCAGTATCACTTCCCGCTGCTGTGGTGGAGAAGTTAAGCTTGAAAGGTCGGTTTAATTCCTGGAAACACGTGACGCAAATAGACAGCTTTATTGCAAAATACACCCAGCATGCTGCAGATTATGGTGTGAATTTTACTAAATTTGATCTCTGTTTTGGCCTTATAATAAAACCACAGTGCACGTAAAGTTTAAAGAAAAAAGAAAAGAAACAAAAGGCAGACTTCCGGCCTCCTCCAGTGTCTGCTTACTGTCGTTTTCCTCTCAAGAGCTTCTGTGTGCATGATGTTTTCCTCATGCGAAGGAAATACGGGGTTGTGAATTTTATTTTGAGGTTATGAACCACTCGTTTCACGTTATGAATGAGATCTCAGAACATCACGCCAGTGTTCATGTTATATATATATATATATATATATATATATATATATATATATATATATATATATATATATATATATATATATATATGCTATTTTGTTAATCATTTGCACTGAAAATGTTGTAAATAAAATGTTTTCTTACCTTGAAAATCGTATTATTATTATTACTATCATAGCCACACTATTAACAAAGATATTCTGTGCGATGCATGCTTGGCTGTTTGCTTGTAAACAGTGCAACTAGAAAATTCAACTAACACAAACAGCAATAAATTTCAGAAAAATAATGTAGGTAACTTTTGTTACATTTATTTTTTTTATTTTCATGAAGGTTAATAGCAGCTGCTGTCCAAAAGAATAATCTGCGAAAATAAAAGACGATTAATATCAATATGTAGCTAATTTTTTATTATTATTTGGAAACACCAAACGAACTTATCATTGTTTAAACATTTTAAATGCAACATTAGTTTTAAAACATAATAATTTGTAAATCTACCGTAAATAAATGTTTGCCCTCGTGGAAGCGCATTTCTGTCCTCTGGACGCTGTTAATTCAGGCAGTGCCGAAAACGGGGGAGACACCCAGAGGATAATTTACAGTTTGTATACAGTTACTGGCTCCAGATAGCAGCGAGGACCCGGATTAGTATATTTTATGCATCCAGACAGATACAATCAACATCTATTCATAATCTCCCATCTGAAGTCACTATTCACACCAAATACAAATAAACGATGCCGCTCATAATCCAGCATCAAATGATATGTCAGTGACCCAGTGAAATGTCCCAGTTAGCCAATCACGAAGGCAACAGGGGAAAAAAATCAACATTGTTGCAGCCATATACAGAAAGCTGCACGTGCAGGGCAATGAAGTGAGCTAAAGGATGTTTAATAGCATGATGTCATGACACACTCCCCACTTTTACATGTCTATTATGTCTATCTGTGTCTGTAGGAGTAATTCTGTTTTATAAGGCACTCGTAAATCTTGACTAAAACGCAGTGACATCTCCTCAAACTCTTCATTCCTCATACTGCAGTTTTAAATACAATGTAAATGTCATAACAAAGATCAATATTCATTTCTGAGTGGTCATCATAGCTGTCAGAGTCACGTAAAGCACTCTGTTACGAAAAAAGAAAACCCAAAAAACAATTGATGACTTCTCCAGAAAATTCCTCCTGTGTAAGTGTTTTCCAGGCCAGCTGCAGGCCAGCGTAATGGTTGTGTAAGATGACAGTTTGAGTCACACTGTTGTTTATTAATATGAGTATAAATATATTTAAGAGCTCCAGTGTCGTGCGTCTTGTACAGCAAGGATAATTTTTGCATTAATCTGAAGCAACCTGCCTCGGCTACTAGAAGGTCTGTTGATGGAAAATAAGCCTGAAGGAACTTTATGGGAAAACAAGCTAATAAATAAGCTTTGTACTGTTTTACAATGTTTCCTAAACTCCTAAACACCAGCACTGGAAGATGTATGAGGATTTATTGGAGTTAGTGCCACACAGTACTCCTAGGCAATGGGCATCCAGGATTTCACGAAAACTATTAATGAACTGAAAATTGCGTGTATATATATATATATATATATATATATATATATATATATATATATATATATATATATATATATATATATATATATATATTCTTGATTCAAAGGCATTTTATTTTATTTTGTTAACAATCTGTACAATCCTGCTATATTTCAAATATTGTGCTCCTGTGGTATTTCTATATTTACTTAAATCACAGATTTAAACAGGTGCAGCTTTCACTCGGGTTTAATCAATTCAGTCCAAGAACAACAATAAAGCTGATCACAGCGTGACTAGCTGGAACTATTTTCACTAAGTCAAGCCCCTTTCGAGATAAATATCATAGAGAGCTTCACAGTAAAATGCTAAAAAGATAAAGATATTTTTTTTTATTAATTATTTAAAAGAAATGTTGAAAAAATGAGCTTTTAGCAGCCATATAAAAGAGACTCCACAGTTTTTTTTATGCTGCACAGTCGCCAGTTCATGATCACATGACCTCAGGGACCTGCTGGGGATGTAGGGATGTAAAAGACTATATGATAATCTGTAACAGTATTCCTTATTCATTATAAAGTTACCATTAGTATGTGTGATAAATCCCAATTTTCAGACTATGACATAAATGTAGCTGAAGATAGCGCAAACATTTAAACATTTTTTTAGATTAAAATCTTCCAAACAGAATGAAAATGGGGTGGTGGCATGATTTGCAGTGATGCACAAATTAATCTCCACCCTTAATCCACTCAGGAAACTCAAAGTTCTTCGCTCATTCTTGTCATGTAATCAGCAACATCATAGTGAGTTACCCAAAAAACCTGGACCACCAGAAACTTTCTCAACTACGGAGTCCTCTCTCTTCTCCTCCGGAAAGAGCGCTGCCCCCCGAGAGACCTGGGGGTTTTCCGTTTTACTTTAGCATCTTGAATTTCACTTTCCTGCCGCCATGCCTGGCCGTACAGTATACCTGCTGCCTTTTATTTACCCCTAAGCTTGATTCAGCGTCGCTTCTCCTAAACTTGGCTTGGGACGGTAGAGAAGTAGATGGCACTCTTCATCTTCCTCTTCACTCTTAATTCTTGCTGGATGAGAAGTTGTCAGAGTTATGATAGTCAGTTTCCATGGAAGGCAGTAAAAGCTCCGGGCACTTTATCAAGCTAATATTAACTGTTAAACACTCGTGTATTAAATGTCTGGGTGGGTTGAGTCTCGAATTATCCTCAAAAAGCCATAAATTACATTAGTATTTGCAAATGTACAATAACAATAACAATCCGAACCCTTAACATAATACTGAGAGGCCTTGATTTGTGAACTGTCCTAAGAACTTTTATGAGCAGGATAGGAGAAAGTCCATCTGGCCTGTATTTAATGTCAGCCTTTCCGCCTCCATTAAAAGCTGTCCTATACGTCCCTCTTGACAGCCCCAGGACAGGGCAACCCATAAAACAAACCAACCTCGCAGATTTCAGCCAATATTTAACGCTTTGAAAAAGTAACTGTGTACAACAAATTACCTCAGTGAGAGCAGAGGAGGGGGTTTCTGTCAGCAGTGCTTGAGAGATTAACGTGACTAAAAGCCATGACGTCTCAAGTGCTTTGAGGCATTATCTGTGAAGTTGCTCGATAGGCTGATGGAGATTTCTCCCGCGTTGCTGTAACACATCAGACAAGGCCTTAGCGCCCATGGTGTTGCGTATGTCTCTACAAAGTAACAGAACAAGTGCTTATGAAACTGCCGCTGATAAAAGCTGCGTGCAAAAAAACATAAAGGTTTATGTTAGTAAGTCTGCTTCTTCCTCTTTTGGAAGATGATTTTGATAGCATCTTTAATTGTCATGGTGATAGGGATAAGGATCATGATGTAAACATTTCAAGAAAATGATCATGAATTTCTTCAACCAGCCTAGAAAGAAGAAGTGTTAAACTGGCACTTAACTGCTTAAACTTACACGTTAAGACCTTTCAAATGAGTTTATTGGATTATCATGCAAATGTTGCACTTTAATGGTGTAGCAGCAGAGTTTTAAGTCCTTTATTGTGGTTATTAAATAACAATGCATCATGTATTTTACAAGCTGAATATCTGGTTAAAGTGTGTTGGAAGGTTACAAAGGACACAGAGTGGTTCCTTTAGGGTGTTTATCTGAGGAGTGAACCGCATTTTATTTTATTTATCTGATAAAAGTCAGTTACTAATTTTAGTTACATTACCTACATTGATCCAGTTTAGTGGCTCATTGTTGTAGTGGTTTACACAACTGTCTAAGAAATGAGCATACAAGGAGACAAACATCCTTTCAGGGTTGCATCGAGAAGCGAATTTGGTATAAAAATATGCTGTTGGAGCCATAACTAAATGTATTGAATTTTGATGATCACTGGGTTTTTCATTTGTTTGGTTGTTATGGTGATTTGTAACTGGAGTCACGTGGGTGCTAGCGGCGACATTAAGAGGGCGTCGTCAGTCTGTCATTCACTGGTTTTGATTTTGACAGAGAGGAGGGCTGGGTAGCCGTAGTTTTTGTTGACCGCTGCACAGCGAGTTTCCCCTTGGTGCATGAGAGCCTGTGATGTTTTAAGAGTCTGAATCGGGAGCCGATCACATTACTCTGTAAACTTTCAAAGCACTTTAATAAACAAGCAAGCAATTCCACCTCTCGCATTATTGCGTAAAGTTGACAGCGTGTAAGGCAAATAGGCAGGCTCCATCCCCGGCCTTCAGCGACTGTGGAAGTCGCTACATATGCGTAAAAGTGGCACTGCCCACTGCGGTCACCCTTTAATAGGGACCTAGTTGAGATCACTATAACTGGATTGTTTTTGCTCAAGAATCCCAAATAATCAAGACTTTTATTTCAAGCTGCTGATGCAAACTCGCCTTTTTCGTATTGTAAGTTGTACAAAAAAACCCAAGACACCAAGTTACCAACAAAAACCTTTATCCAGTACTTACAGGCAGATAATGGCTGAAAACTGTTAATGTGTTGTTGTCTGTTAGTGATTGTTGACCACCCTACTCTGCTAAGGGCATTCCTTTGTGACATTTGATATAAAGGAACAGTTCACCTCTCAGCCCTTAGTGCCATCTAGGTGCTTTAACTGTGAGCTTCCTGGTTTTGAAGACACTGAGTGTAGCGATATCTTCTCTTTAATATAGTGGAACTTGATGGCACTTGCCTCAAGGTGCCAAAAAAACTGAGGCAGGTTTGAAAAGTGGATGATGATGATGATGGGAAAAGCCCGATATGACATTTGCCAAAAAGAATGTACAGAAGGGTATCAGCTGACATGGGCTGGCATTAGGGTCAGCTGATCTAATGGGACTGCTACACGAGTTTGACAGAAGTAACCTGTGCTTAATATGAAAAGGTCACAAGCAGTGTTTCTTTCCAGAAATCATGACGCAGCTGCTCCACTAAACTTGTTGTGAGTAGTTTCATGGAGGAACCTTTTTTTTTGTTGTGTCCACATGTACTTATTAGAAGAGGTGCGCTGCTATCCAGTGATGTCTAATTTGTGTCATGTTTGCTTCATAAAAAAAAAGAATAAGGAAAAAAATGTGAAAAATAACAGCCCCATTGTCATTTGAGGTGTTACCCATGTGTAAACCATACTTTGTGTTAAAGTTGTGTTAAATCATATGAACGTTTTCACAGGACTCTGCAGTCGTGATTTAGTAGCTTGTAGAACCACCTTTGGCAACAATAACTAATCATTTTCATATGATTTCAGTCTCTCAGTGTTGCCCCACTCTTCTTTACAATGTTGCTTCATTTCATTGAGGCTTGCAGGCGTTTGTTTATGTACAACTCTGTTTAGGTCGCGCTGCAGCGATTCAGTCGGGCTGAGGTCTGGACTTTGACAGGGCCATTGCAACACCTTGATTTTGTTTTTCAGCCATTCTGTTATAAATTTGCTTCCGTGCTTGGGATCATTATCCTGCTGTATGACATCGTTTCTGCCCAGCATTAGATTTAGACTCGTGCAGAGCCCTCACATTCTACGATACTTTCATGGTCAGCTCAATGTCTGCGTAGTTCCCAGGGCCTGTGGCTGAAAAATTAATCCAAATCATCATCCGACTCTCTCTACCACCATATTTCACAGTTGTTGCTGTGTGTTATGGCCAAACATCTCCACTGTGAGAGCTCCGCTCGGGGTGACCGTGTTGGCAGTTCGTCTTGTAATCGGAAGGTTGCCAGTTCGAGCCCCAGCTCCAACAGTCTCAGTTGCTGTGTCCTTGAGCAAGTCACTTCACCCGTTGCCTACTGGTGGTGGTCAGAGGGCCCTGTGGCGCCAGTGTCCGGCAGCCTCACCTCTGTCAGTGCGCCCCAGGGCAGCTGTGGTTACAATGTAGCTTGCCATCACCAGTGTGTGGATGGGTGGATGACTGTATGTAGTGTAAAGCTCTTTAGGGGCTAAGTAAAGCACTATACCAATACATTTCACCACTTTGTCTCTTCTGTTCGAAGGTGATTGTTCCAGAAGTCTTGTGGTTTGTTAACATTAGCTGCTCTGTCATGTTCTTTCTAGAGAGAAGAGGCTTTTTTCCTTTCACAACCCTTCCAACAACCCATACTTGTTAAGTCTTTTAGTAACTGTACTGTCATGAACTTTAACATTTAACAAGCTAACCTGATGAGTCTGAGATATAGCTAATAGATTTTTTTCACAGTCTTAACTTTGGGTGAATTTGCCGGGATGTCAACTCCTGGGAAGATTGTGGGATTGTGCTAGAACACACCTGAACCCTCCAGATCAGAGAACTGCCAAAACTCATACTTTTGTTAGTAGTGATCACACTTGCAGATGTTCAGGTTAATCATGTGCATTTGGTTAGTAGCACCTGGCACTCTTAATTCCTGTTGAAGCAGTAAGGGTGTACTTAGGTGAGAACTGCACAGAGTCCTGCGGAAATTTTCTTATTCACATGACTGTGGGCACAAACAGACCTTAAATTATATCTGTGTTTATCCACCGTTTTAAAGTTTTGACTGTGACGTTTGCACTCATAACCACAGCTTCACAGTCACCAGTCATCTTACACAATTCTTACACTGTCACTGTGTTGGAGAAACCCATGGAAAACACTTATTCAGGAGGAATTTTCTGGATTAGTCATCAGTTTTTGCACCAAAATACTTTACATGAGGCAAGGGGACTCTGACCACTATGATGACTTAAGTGTGTCCCACTGCTGACATTTCGGATCACTCCCTAGCTGTGTTTGCACACAGCATTAGAATATCTTAGATCTTAATGAATATGTTCTGGCCTCTGCTGCACTCAGAGGTGTTAGCTTTTGGCTAGAGTGCCTTAAACTAAAAAAGCCCCAAAAATGTGTTCATCATCAATGGAGCATTTTATTCAGTAACTAACGAAGGCGAGTGTCGAGGTATGTTTGTTCCATCAAATATTGATTTATGAGATCGGCTGCATGCTTTTTTCCCTAAATGAGCTCTGAATCATTGGCATGAGAGATGACTTCCTCCCGAGACTAGCAAAATATTATTGCATGGTACAAAGCTTTAATTTGATACCAGGCCAAAATGTTTCCAGCCGCCCCCCCTCATTTTAATCCAATTCTCTGGAATAACCAGTATCAAGTCTTTTATTTATAGCCTTTTATTCCAAACACAGTTGGGATTTTCTTTTTCCCTGAGTATTAGAGGAGAGTGTGGCTGAAGTTGCTAGTCAAATGCACATTAACTGACCACAGTGCCAAGCCAGAGTTTATATCTGATATACTGCATGTGAAATTTAAATCACCAAAAACAATCCCCAGAATATTTATCTGCGTGATCTCGATTCCCTTCCTCTCACATCACATTAGGCTTCAGTAAATACACCACCACTGTGTAAATCAAGGGATTTTCTGAATACTACTGGTACTCAGGGCTTTTCTGCAGCTGCACAAGTACCAAACATGTTCACCAGCGCTGAAATCTGACCCTCTCGTACAGAAGCTGTCGCCACATTTCCAAAAAGCCACATTATTGAGTGCTTTTTTAACATGGTCGCAGTTTCCAAGCATCTTTGCTTTGCTTTCAAAACCAGGCTCTTGCCAGCAGTTGGGAGTGGAAGAAGAAGAAGGAAGAAAAAAAAAGAGAGAGAAACATCTCAAGTTAAATTTAAAGACGTGTTTCTCTTGGAAGCCAGGCTGCGCTGCCATAAACCAAGGGAGACATTTTCATGCTCCACATTTTTCATGGTTTCTCTCTGAGTTTCCTCCCTTCCTTTCTCACTCCACCTTGGCTCCACAGTTACCTACTGCTGCACTGACTGCAGACCACAGCCAGCGGAGCACTGTGGGGTGGCCCATTCCTCCCTCTCAGCCTGAAAAGAAACCCTTCCCCACTGCCTCCACTAAAAAGTTCTCCTGGCTGTCCTTGGATGGCTCGCTCAGAGGAGAATCCCTCAGAGAATCTGCCACCTGGACAGCGCTACTTAGGCTCTTTTCACCACCCTTCTCAAATAATACACTGCCTCCACACTCTGAGCTGATGGCCAATGGTAATCAGTTACAAGCTAAAAGTCCTCTGACCTACCCTGCTTTTTAAGGTGGCCATGAAGGAACCATTTTATTGCAGACTGCAGACTGTTGTCTTGAGCCAACCTCATGTGGTATAGGCTGTAATTTGTAAATGGTGCAGAGGTTTGATATTAATTAGGGCTGTGAAATGGCAGCGGTTCGACCGCCTGCCTGTTTCCATAGAGGTTGAATTCACTGAGTGATGTACACACTGGGAGGAGGATTATGGCCGAGCGCTGGCTGCCCACTGAGATGCAAACACAAAAGGGAGGATGTAAAAAGCACTTTCATTTCACTGGACCTGTCATCAGCAGCAAATTTTCACTCTGCTGCCTGAAACCGGGGCGAAGTGCCTGTGGCTTTTAGACTAACCGTACGCTATGTCCACGCATCAGATAGAGTTGATGTTATGTGTGTGCAAATGAGAGAGTTGCTAGCATATTCAACCTTGGCTCTGGCTTTCAGGAGGATTAAATTGTTATTTCTGTCGGTGATGTGAATATCATAGTATGAGGTTAAATTTTAGGCCTCGTGTACAAATTTCAGAATGGATTCGACACAAAGTTGAAGCTGGTTAACTTAAAAGAACAAGTTTTCTTCCTGCCCTACAACTTTAGCAACCCAGTTAAATTAAAATATATGAAACATAAGTAATAAAGCTCCATCCCTTAGAAACTAAGTTGCTGCATCATTATTAGAATGAAATGTAATGCTGGCATGTTATCAGTTATGAAACAATTTTTAAAACTAAAGGAACTCAAAGCCCAGAATGAATAAGGCCCTATAGAGCTGTAGCTTTTAGCAATTTTCTGTTTCAATGTGTTTGGAGTAAAAGTTAGAGAGGCAAGGCTGAGATGGTTTGGAAGTGTGAAGGTGAGGGATAGTGGATATGAAAAACATCCCATCCTAAATCCTTCACTGTTAAATGAGTATATATCTGCAGATTGTCAACATTTTATGGGTACACTTCACCGTAAGAAAAAACAAAAGCACATTAGTGTTGTTATGGTTCAGTTCAGGTGTTTGATCAGTGTTATACAGTGTTGGGACTAACGCGTTATTAAGTAACGCGTTACAGTAACTACGTTATTATTGTGGTAACGAGCACGGTAACTAGTTATTATGCCAAAACCAGGAACGCGTTAATCGTTACTAGGATTTAGATAGGGTCGTTACTCGTTACTTCTTGTGGTGGCTATCGCAGAGCTTCCACAGATTCAGTAACATTAGCAAGTGGTGGAGGCCAGCAGGTGGATGAGGGAAAGGGGAGGCAAGAGGAGAGACCCGAAGCGGCCGGCGGTCCAAGTGTCAGGTGAACCGAACTTCAGGTAAGAAGTTATGACCTGCAGTCTATCTGGGTCAGATATAAACCAAGTTTAGGTGGAGTTTATTTTCGTTATGCTGACTTTTTTTGTCCTGCTTGCTAGCTAGCATGACGGAGTTTCTATACAGCTGGGTGGGTGCTATGATGTTACTGATGTTGAACTTTATTTTGTTCATAAGGTTAATTATTAGAGTTGCCAACCGTCCCCTAAAAAACGGAATTGTCCTGTATTCAGAGAAAACATTACGCCTTTCGTATTGAGGTGAAAAGGAAGATGAAACCAGGAGATGTCCTTACTGGATCATCAGAGCTGAACAGGTGATGGTGAAACAGGTTTACCTTTTAGGTGACATGAACGAGTTGAAGGGAAGTTATGAACTGTTTCTGAGAGACAAATAACACCAAGATCCCTTTCTATGTAGCTGACAGCTGGTAACTGTGCAGGGGCGGGTCTAGCAAAGTTTTGCCAGGGGGGCAGATAGGGCATTAACATTTAAAATATCTAGCTTTTAAAAAAATAATTATCTGAGTCTTACAACAAACGATTGACAAATTGATACATATATACCATCAAGACAGTGTACATCACTGTCACAACAGTGTTTGTTTTCATTCAAAGGCTTTATGATTTTTCCTATAATGGCGTGCCGGTCAGTCAAAATGCCCGGGACGATTTTTTGTCCCAGTCCAGCCCTGTATGCAGCTCATCTGCAGTCTGGTGTTACCTACATCTTCCTATTCAGAAGGCAGAATTTCTGAGTTCTGAGTACAATCGAAAACACCACGACTGCAGTTTTTGTGTTGGATATAAAAAGCGCACAGGCTAGAATCATGGCGGCGGTCAACGACGGTCCAGGCGTGGGATTTCTCTCGTGGAAATATGCACATTATCTTTTCCTTTCTATTGGTAGGTGGCACAGTGCACTTGTGGCAAGTAAGCAAGCTAGAAGACTGGCACTCTGGCTGGGTATCCAGTTACGGAAGCAACACATTAACAAGAGAATTCTGAGTTAAACCAAAGTTACTTTCCCTAGTAACTAGTTACTTTGAAAGTAACAAGTAACTTGAAGTAACTGAGTTACTTTTGATAGAAGTAACTAGTAATGTAACTAAGTTACTCATTTAAAGTAACTTACCCAACACTGGTGTTATATAAGCTTAATCTAAACTAAAATATTGGCTTTTATCTATAAGCAAGTGCAAATAATTACTTTGCTGCTTAGCACCATTCACTCCAATGTATTGAGAATCACTTTGACGATTTACAACCAGTTTCAGTACAATTAATAAGAAGGTAAGAGGCACTGCATAAAGCTGCTCCAGTCCTGGTTTGAAGCCTTGACAAGCAAGAGGTAAGTCAGACTTAGAAACAGAGGACACTGTGCACCCATGACCTGCTTTACCTTCCTTTCTGATCTTGCTCGTCATCAGAAAGTGTCCGATGATGAGCCCAGAATGCTGTCCCTACACAGATATCCCACAATCCAGTGATGCACCTAAAAGGCAGTGGTGAATGGGGACTGGGTAGATTCACTCTACTATTGGTAATTCTTACAAAGCAAATATTAGTGCAAATATAACTACTTCCTTACTAGCTGTAATTAGGAGGTTGCTATGGGTTACCCAGCCTTTAAATGGCACCTTATCACTCAGAAAGTGAAGCTAAATAGTGTGTCCAAAACATTTTGCTACTCTTTATTGTCATAAATTTTGCTGAATAGTACAAAAACACAGGATTTACTGTTTTGATGTCATTTACCACCCGGAGTCTTATCAAGGTTATTTTTTACAGTTATTTTATTGCTTATTTTTGTTTTTTGACTGTTTAAAATGCTAAGTTTATGTGTTTACTGGAATAGGGGCTGGTATGGAGGGCTTCAACTTTGCAGATTGGGAATTTGTGTGCAGAATCCCATCCGTGTCTGGGTTTCGGTAACAACAACCCTTTAGCTAAAGTTAGGAGAAGACTGTGGTTTTTCCCGTATGATGCGTTAAGTTGTACAGCTCAAAAAAGCCGTGTTACACTCAGACAGAACCTGACAAATGCAGCTAAGTTCACCTGCGTGGCCTCTCAGAAGATAAATGTTAGGTCTGCTGAGTATAGTCTGAGGTTTCCTTATTTCCCCTTTTCGGTGCTTATCGTGGCTTGCAGATGCAGTTTTATAGAGAACAGCTAAAACGAAACACCAGTCAGTGAATACCAAGACCAACTGTATATCCCCTATTGCTTATGTCAAATGACTAACAGTGTTTTTGCCTCTTCATTGGGTAAATGACAAGTCACCATATGTTCTCCGTTTATCAAATCAGATGTTATCATTTAAAGGCAACACAAATGTTCCCTAACCTTTATTTAAATTCAGAGTAAAGCAGCACTACTTTTAAATGGCAACGAGAGTTGACGGTGAAGCGCAGCATACCAACGCCGAGTTTTTTTTTTTCATCATTAAAATATTTTCAAAACCACTTTTAAATCAGGCCTGTTTACATTTGTGGGAGAGACAGCAAGCCTGCAGTATTTAGACCACCCCAGGGACCAATCACAATCAGGCATGTCACTTGCCTCATTGCTCATGCTGCTTTTATCTGATATTGCCCCCCCTCATTATCTGACTGTTGTAGCATTAGACCTGGTCACACTCCATTATAAATACATGCGAGTGTGTGTGTGTGTTTGATGTCAACACTCTGGAGAACACACACTTTGGACTGATACTGAGTGATTATCAAGGAATTCCTCTTCACAACTCTGCTTGTTAAGGGGAGGAGAGGGCAAGAGCGGGAAAATAAATAAAACGTCACTTGGGTTTGTCTTGTTCTTGTTCCAAAATAAACAGAGAACTGCTGGGGCTTTCGGGGCTGCTGAGTTTTAAACAGCTCCTTTGATCAAAACAATTTGGATAGAGAAAAGCGCCACACACTCGTCACCACAGCAACCAGAGAGGAGACATGCAAGTGAGAGTGAACAGGTGATTTATAGAAATCACTGCTCGGTTTCACATCCTTTATTCCCACTTCCTTTTAACTGATTTAGCAGACAGATTCAGATGCGGGTGAGAGAACATAATTACTGTCCTTATTTGTGTTTGAGTGGTTCCAGTAAAGCCAATTCTGATGCACTGACAGATACTCTAATTTTTACTGGTTTAATAAGGGTCACGTAGTCCACGCGTTCGTGCAAGCCAATCGGGACGCTGTGACTTTCTTGCTCTGCTATGTGTGTGCGTGTGTCTCTGTGCGTAATGTTTGCACATATTTAAGTGCACGAACAAGCGTGTGAGTACGAGCCCTGTAACCCATATGCGCAAGGGGTGAGAGTTCAGTTCCTGCAGGGTTTGTTTAGGAATATATGACACTGCGCAGCTGGCCTAATCATCTGTGCATATCTGACTATAAAACTTTACTGAGCGTCGCCAGAGCCAGCTGCCTTTATCAGGGAGAGATGGAGTTATTCCCACTATGGACATATGGAGGCCTCAACCCCAGATCTGCTGCTCCGCTCCGCTCCTCATCAGGAACTGCTCTGCTCCGTCTACTGTACATTAAATAGCTGTTAGTGCTAATACCAGAAACACCAGAAGGACCAACTTCAGAAAAACTGCACTTGAACTAAGGACAGAAACCTTCTTGAATGAAATGAAAGTGGTAAAGATAAACATCCAAAAGTTGTGTTTGCACAGATGTGACTGTTTGGTGGGTTTCAAATTAACCCAGTAGGTCTATGAATACACAGTCCTGTATGTTAAGACACCTGCATACTTCCTCCGCTGGTTTTATCCATTATATTATCTTATACATCTTTTGATTTTTCTTATATGCGAATTAAGCAAAAACATAACTTGCTTTAAAGGACAATTTCAGACAGCTGCATTACTGATTGTTTTTGCTGGAATACCTTCTTGGGGTTTTTCATGCAGCAGTGTATCCAACAAGATAAATGCTAAAACCTGGCAACAACAAGGCTCTGTCATGAAGAAGTAGCCAGATGGACCCAATAGACCCAAGTAAGCAGTGGAAGTGAAAACATAAACACAAATCACAGTTTTTATAGTCACGCCCGCTCTCTTTCTGTATAAATCCTAAACAAATGAGATTGTGTAATATCATTAAGCTGTCTGTCTGTACAACTGTTCACTTCAATTCAGTTTTATTTATACAGCGCCAAATCACAACAACAGTCGCCTCAAGGTGTTCGTCGACTTTGTGATGTTGGTTTATGAACTTCCATGGTTCTGCAATTACCGCAGCATTTATAGGAGAACTTAAAACTGTAGCCTCTCTAAAGGACTGCAGGGGTTTGACTCCTCTGATTCCAAAGACAAGTCTGGCTGTACAGACATGTGGATGCTAACCATGAGACGTGTGACACAATCATGGTAACCATGTAGGATTGAGTGAGTGAAACTTAGAGATAAATCAAGAAGCAACGACTGGTTCTAAAGGAAAAATGAGTATTCCACGGACGCTAGTGGTTGCTTATCCCTGCAGACATAGTCTGAATGGAAGTGATGGACTTGTCTACAGACACTGTCCAACTGCTCTCTTTACTGAAACTGAAAAGTGTGACAAAAACTGGAAACAGGGACCATTTGCCCAAAAGTAAAAGTGCATCTTTTGAAACATGTTAGCTACATTTTTGAGGCAGAACTTTTACTTTGAAGGTGAACTTACTCCATTTCCAATTTGCTCCATGAACCACTACTAACTCGTTAGGGAATACACATTTTTCTCCAACAGCCAGTGGTTGTTAGGCTCAGTAGAAGTCTACAGAAAAACCCTAACAATGTCTTGCTCTGTCATGACTGAAAACCTTTTATATAATCTCAGTTTCAATTAATTATTTATTCATTTATTATTCATTTATTTATAAGCACATTTAAAAACAACACAGGTTGACCAAAGTGTTTCAGTTATTATTTAACACAGCGCGATGTTCGTTTTATAGTTGATGGTTGTATTTAAAGAAAAATACATAGTAAAGGTGTGTGTTGTTTTGCACAGGTCTACCTCATTATTAACAGGTTGCTACTGTACATACATACATATCAGCATGTCAATAATGTAAAAGCATCTTCAGTTTTTCATGTTTGTTGATGTTTAACAATGAGTACCAAAGCATTAAAGTGAAGGCTCAGGGAGTCCATCTTTTGTTTACAGTCTATTGTAACTGCCTTGAAAGTACATCATAACTATAGCAAAACCAGCAAAAATAACATGAATCTCCTGCTTCATTGATCATAGCTTTGTCTTTTTTTTAATGCATCTTTGTCATTCATGCTCTCCAGATTAGGCTGGACTGAACTTTCAGCATGGTCAAACATATTTTCCATGAGTGTTGTTTATGTGCCATGTGGTTTTCTGCAGCTATCTATTAATAGCTGCTAATTCATATCCCTTTATTAACACAGGTTATTTAAAAAAAAAAAAAAAAAAAAAGATTATGATTTGCTTCAGTGCCACAAATAGCACTATTAGGAAGTAGTCTAATTCCTGGTAGTGTCAAATGAGTCTCTAAATGTAATTGTTTTGAAGCTTTTTCCATTGCTGCACATGCAGCCTTGCATAACTGGCCTTCACTCTATTTCCCCGTGACACACAGTTGACCTCGGACTCACAACATCCATCAGGTGAACATTACAAGTTGGAGGTCATGACCTGCACACTCCAATCGCCACACCTCTGCCTCTTTCTGTAGTAACCCGGTGTTGCATACATACCCCTCACTTCCTCTCCTGCTGAAACAAAAAGTCATCAGCTTCATAATGTTTCCCCTGGTACAAGCTTGTGGATTGAGATATAAAGTGATCCTGTGTGATGGCAGGAAACAGTCACAGAAAATGGAGATGCACTGCATCGCTTCGAGTGCCACTTCAGGTTATTTATTTGGACAGATTTGTATTTTTTTTTCTACATGGGAATCCCCCTCCCTCCATCACTCTTGCATTCCCAGAGCTAATGTCGGAGGGGGCCGGAGGAACAAGTCTGCAGTGTCATGTAGCCTGTTGAGGCTACAGGGAGGGATCTCTTCCCTTCCCTCTCACCCTTCTCCTCCTCCTTCAAACAAAAAAATTCATGTGGGGAATCCAATTAGTTAATCTCACTCTTCACACACTTTTACTTGTGCACAACACAGACACGCCATTCCTTCACAGAGCCTCTCATAACAAGCTGTCAGAGAGGAGAGCGAGGCAGAGAAAGTCAGAGCTGCTCTGAGTGAGGCTATTGATTATAAGCCTTAAACAGACAGGGAGACATCTGGCTTCCATTACAGCCCGTGACGGGATGCAGGGCTCCTCAGCAGCAGCAGTGGAGGCCACACGATGCACAGACACATGCTACGCAGCCTGTAATTACTGCATATGGGATTGATGCTATACGATCTGCAGCAGAAACAGGTTTATAATTGACTTTCCATTATTAAACCAGCTTAGCTGCCACTTTTTATGTCAAACTGGTGTGTTACTTAATTTGGTGTTTGTGATCATGATTTCAATCTGTAGAGTGGCACTGCAAGTAATTTTTAAAATGTTTAAGAAGAGACATCATAAAACATAGATACTTGAAATCTGGGTGAGGATTTTGAGACATCACAGATGTTGGGTGCTTCCAAAGAGTTCAAGAAACAAACAAAACTGAGGCTCACAAAAGTTTCAACTGTGGGACTGCAGACGTATCTACTTGTCATAATAGTGATGATGTAGGTAGGCAAACTTTTTGATAATAAACATTTCAGATTGGGCTTTTAAGGAAGACCTTAAAAGCTGAAGCTTCGTACAAACATAGCAGAAGTAAAATCTGAAGGACAAAAACGTTTCTCTCTAGATTCA
Source organism: Maylandia zebra (assembly GCF_041146795.1). Lineage (NCBI taxonomy): Eukaryota > Metazoa > Chordata > Actinopteri > Cichliformes > Cichlidae > Maylandia > Maylandia zebra. The sequence goes on from NC_135181.1 coordinate 15,001,456, forward strand.
TTAAAATTCTGTATTTAAGGTGCATTCAATCATTTGCTTATCTTTGATAACTAAAAAGCCGTTATGATGGTGACCATGTGGCAATACTTGTTTGCTGACATGTATTTTAACTGCTCACATTGGATGAATCTGCAAAACAACCACAGCATGCAACAATTTTTTTTCCAAAGTGCCATGTCAAAAAAACAGAAACCAAAAAAAAACTGCAACTGACTAATTAAAGTAAAACTGACAGAGTGAACATTGGCATAAAAAACTGCATAAAAATATTTTTTGTGGATATTTTGTTGCTAGTAGCAAAGACTTCTGGCCTAATTCTAAAGAGGTTTAAGTGACAATTTTACAGTGGCCATTTTCTCTCATGAAATGCTACTGTTTTTTTTCTTCTCTCTGCTAAATGTTGGCACATAAATTCTTATATAATTAAAGTTACATTGTGATTTCCGTGTTTAAGCTTGGTTCTATAGGTTACCAGCAGTCATGAGGCTAATGGGTTGCTAATGCAACCTTTTGTGCATTTCACTTTATCTTCCAGTCTTAAAGATCCAACTTGTCCAACTGGTCACATGGTCAGGAACCATTCTTGCCTTATTTCAACATACCTGATACCCATTTATCATAATTTTCTAATAGGCAGGTTTGAAAACCTCTCCAGAAAACAATTTTTGCAAGAGTTAGAGCAATAAATGCTGGGGTATTACTTCATAACAATAATCTTTCACTTTTCCTTTTTTCACTGGGGTTAGGTTTAGTCACCAAAACTACTTTGAAAGGATTAAGCAATAAATAAGTATATTTATTGTTATATTTAAGAATAGACCATGGATTGGGCTAAAATACACATTTTTACAACATTAACCACACATAACATGCCAAAGTAAATTCTTACTTACAAAAAAGGATAGTTTTATTTACCACAGTCATCATGACAATGACCACACCGTGTGAGCACATTTGCCTGGAGACTCACGATTTCAATCTTTGGGGTTCTTTTTAAGTCTTTAGGGCTCAACTGCTTTTTGAAAAATGACCTAAAACGACTGCCAGTGCAATATCTCCTGACCATGCGTCAGTCTGCTAGGAGCGGAGACTGCGTGTGAAGGGTTTGGTATGGTATGACTGAACTACTGAGTTCTCCTTCCTATGGGTCAGCAGAGTGGCGCGGTGGTTAACACTGTCACTTCGTCGTGGTTTTGAATCTCTCGGCCAGCTAGGGCCTTTCTGTGTGGAATTTGCTTGCTCTCTCTGTACCTGTGTGAACGCTCTATGGTAGGTTACTCGCAAGCATAAATTATGCAATTCTCCTTAATCCAATTTTCAAAAAGAGACTGCATACATTTTTTGCTGGTTTTGTGCAAATAGAATTTTTAAAAGTTGGGAAAACAGGTTATGTATTTACTTATATTTGTACAACAGATGTAGGCTTAAACATTTGTAGCTGTAGACTTCCCTTTACTGCCTAAAAACCCACTACTCTGACCAAAGTGTCTTCACCCAGCAGCGCTCATTAGGGTTCTCACGGTCCAGCGGCCCTCATCTTGCAACACAGACTGTATCTTCTGGAGACATCTCTGTGGCACCTCAGTAAACACCAATGACGCTGTCTTCTGTTACCATGAAAAGCTGAAAAAAGGTAATGTGTAATTTCAGGCATTGTTCTTTAACTTTCAAGGGAATTCTCCCGTACGACCAGTTACCAAGAACATGTGGTCCAACTGATGTTTTTGCATTATGCAAACTCCCAAAGAGAAGTAATGGTAAAGACTCGCCCTGCTATATCACTTATCACTGTCTCAAGATGGAGATTATCGACTTAACTGGTGTAAACATCGAGAACGAATGATTTAAGCCTCCCCCCTCACACTCTGATATTTGTGTATTTTACTTGACCGGAGGTAGGAGAGAAAAAATATATATTTATTTATTCTTTGAGACAGAGATGCAAGCCACGAGCTGCGCTGTCATGTCAAGACTAAAAGCTGTTGTGACTTTAATGTGCTTATTTGGGGTTGTGGGGGCGCGTTGATGAGGTGGGAGTGGGTCATGTCATGGCAGCAAGTAACACAAACAACACTAAATCACCTCCTGAGTTAAACTAATCGAACGGGCGCGCACAAACACACACACATTAAGACTGTGTAAGGACAGGAGATGAATTTGCCTTTATTGGAGAAATATGTTGCAGCCATATAGGCCAAGATTTAAATTGTTAGTCCTCTTATGTTTGTCTTTAATTAGAAATGTACTGATATAAGCTTTTCAAAGCTTCTTTGCAATTTTTCAGCAGCTTCTAAAGCTGTTGCGTTTGTGCATTTTTGACTTGCAGCTCTGCTGCACGGAGCTACTAAAGCTGCTGGTTTTACTACAGTATCTCATCTCTATCAGTTCTCCTATAAATAACAGTCTCGAGTACACACAGGCATGTGTGCATACATGCGTACTGTGTATGTTAACTTCACATGTGCTCTGTTACGTGACAGACACTAAAGCTAAACCACAAAGCAATAATTTACTAATGCACCGCTCTGCTATGCTCCCCGGGCCTGTCTGAAGCTTCTGATGGATGCTGACGGCTCCAAAGATGGACTGCTGCTGATAGGGAGTGACCGGAGAGGAGCCTGATTAAAAGTAGTGGGGCACGGTAAAGGGCGATAACCCCAATCCAGCAGTGATGAATCCACTCTGGACAGGCTGCTGTCTCATTAGGGTCTAACCCCAACCAGGCACTGCATGTCCAAATAAACGCTGAACAATCCTGCTTTTATCAGTGGGATTATGCTTGTTTTCCTTTCCGCAACTTAGCTTGTGTAGGCTCATATAGAGCATCCAACCCCCCTCTGCCGGCCTCTATAAACTGAAGGTGTGATTCACCAGCCCTGACTCCACTGTGTTTATACAATTCTGGGTCTATCTTCTTGAATTAATGAGCACAGGAGCACCATTAGACAACTATTTGCCTGGCTAATCTGGAGCCCATATGAAATAGTGAGAAAAAGTTGAAATAATCTGCCTTTATTTGCGATAACATAAACAGTTGAGCTGTTTTAAAGGGTGATAACATTAAATATTGGGTCTGGGGAGGGGGACAGAAAGAGGTAGTTTACATTCCCGCTAGAGTAGTCTTGATAACAGGCCAGGGGGAATATGAGCCCCTTTAAATGTGTGCATTAGTGTAATTTATTGGGCTTCCCTCTCAGCCCTGCTGTTGCTCCAGCTCCTTTTTCCCAAACAAAAGACAGGCCAAGGCTCCAGAATGGATGGGAGCAAAAAATCATTCACAGTTGATAATCACATAAAACAACGGCATATTTGCCGCCTAATAAGCACAAAACGTTCCATCGGCCTCCTCCCTTCGATCAGGATTAGGCGACTCCTCCAAGCAGAGAAGCTTGATTTACACTCGCGTTTTGGTTTTGGAGTGGGTACGAGCAGAGTCAGGGAGGTTGGGGTAAGGCCAGAGATTTCATAATTCTTCGCGTATGTCTGGAAGTCATCCACGCGTTCCGATTTTTACCAATTTATGTCCGAACAGAATGACCCTGGGAATTAATGAGGTTCTGGCTGTGAGTTCCAGCACAGCAAGGTCAAGTAAATCATGCTTTAGGGCTCCAGTCCTCCCCACTCTGCTCCCTCGCTCTTCCCAGCTCCACATCCTGCAATAACAGAAAGACAACGGGCCTGAGAAATACCACCTCATTGACACTTGTGTCCATGCAGTGGGACATATTTTAGAGCAGGAGCGCCAACTGGCTGTGAAGCCCGCTTTTAGTGGAGGCTGAAAGCTGATGAATGGGAGTCGGGCAGAAGCAGTGGGACTAGAGTTCACTTATTTCATTTCACAATTCACAGCAGATTGTTGATGTTATACAAGTTGCTCTCTCCAGAGGTGACTTTTTTCTTCTGGGCCCGTGTTTTATTGAAACATTATAAAGAGTATAATCTTGATTTAGCTGTGCCATTCCCCTTTGACTGAGCCCATTCGCAAGAAGGAAAAGTTGACATCATTAGACATAATACCATGAAACCTAATAGAGTAACACCTAAGTAATGAGCGCTGCAAATCAGTCAACTGGTTTTATGCAGAAAAATAATTTGTCTTTTCATTTAATAGCTGTTAAAATGCCATAATTTTTACACATGTGTTTAGTGTTTCATATTTAAGAGGAAAAAGGGTGACAACATTGTCAAACAAGCATGAAACTGGAGCACAGTTCACCACTCATGGAACATTGTGGAGAAATACTGCCAAGTCCTGCTCGCCTGTGTTTTCTGTCCTACTGTTACCAACGAGGCAGCATTTACAACATAGATCCAACCAAAAGTTTCCTAGTCTCTCTTTTATTAAACTTCGATCACAGACGTTATTTGTAGGTGAGACGCAAAGGTGACCGGACTGACACCTGCTTTCCTCCAAGTGTTCTGGGCTTGCAGTTCTTGCCACCTTGTTGGTCTGTGCTGCTTGTTCATGTAATCTGATCTTCATGAATTCAACCATAAAGCCAAATGACCATAAATTGTGTCCATGCTGCTGCATGTTGATTTGAATGGAACTGGATGAAGAGGCTGAAGCTTTTTCAATTATGCAACTGAGTGGACTCGTACATAAGTACAGGGCTGTGGAAAAGTATTTCCCCTCTTTCTGATTTCTTAGTCTTTTGCAGAGTAAATATAAAATGCAGTTGTTAAGTAATGAGTTCAGTTATTAAGGTTAAAAAAAAGTATCCAAACATCCATGACCCTGTGTAAAAAGGTAATCGCCCCCTAAAGCGATTAAGTGTTGTGCCACAATTAGCAGTAAGAACTGCAATCAAACATTTGTGATATCTGATGATGGGTTTTTTACATTACTTTGGAAGATTTTTGACCCACTCTTTTCTGCAGAATATTTTTCATTCAGCCACATTGAAGGGCTTGAGCATTAACGGCCTGTTGAAGACTGGGCCAAAGTATCTCAATCTGATTTGAGTCCAAACTTAATTACACCTTCATTGTGTTTTTCTGAGGTTGGTTTTTGAATCATCGTCAGAGCTTAAACTGATCTCCTTTAGGATATTGTGATCTTATCTTTATTCTGAAATGTGTCTTTTTTTTTTTTTACAAATATGCAAAAAACTAAAAAATATCAGGAAGGGCCAAATACTACAAACTGGATGTTTATGGATGATTTTAGAATTTTCTCTACTAGAAATCTTTCTTTCTGCTCAAACATATATACTATTGAAAGTGTTCCCCGCGATATAATTCTTGATGACCTGACGAAGGCTACAGGCTCAGACGCGGCGTTGGCTGAGCGATAAAGTTGTTCATCATACTACAAGTGTTGCTGGAGCTACTCTGGAACTGGATGTTTGCCAGTTTAAAGCAAAGTTTGGAGTGGTTTGCAAAAAAAAATGGCTGGGAAAGCAAGTGATGGATGGTTCACCCTGCATGCAGCGCAACCATCAGGGTGCCCTTTAGCAAGGCACTTAACCTCCAGCAGTTTAGTGTTCAATGTCCAGGAAACACAGGGAAATCCAACATGCACAGATGATCTTTTCCTGCTTTATTACATTCTCACTGCTATCTTTCTGATTTTGGTGTCAGATTTAAAACCTGGAGACAAATAATGCAGATAATTCAGTTTTACAGGGTCTTTGAAAGGAAAAATGTTCCTTATTATAATAATGCAGACAAGTCCACTAATAAACAGCAAAACAAATAAAAAGATTAGATTAGATAGTCTCCTCTGACCTGTAGTATAAAAAAGTTTTACTTTGCATGTTAGATTTATGCTTTATTTTGAAAAAGAACATACATATAAAACTGTAGTCTAGTGGTTTAGAAAGTCATGACGTTCACATGAGACAGTCCCAAAGTTTAAGCAGTGGTGACCTAGATATCCCGATTTGGTATGGGACAACCTCAAAGTTCCCATAATGCATTTTAATAGTTTGTAGCTTCGATTTATAATGCAGGAAGCTTTTGTTAAAAATGTAAAAGTGTCAGACTTGAACTGAACTGACCGCACTGATGTAAGCAGGAATTTCTTTTTATTAAACTTTTAAAAACAAAATCCAGGTTACAGAAGATGTTATACAAGTGTTTTCACAGGCAGTCCGGTATTCCTCATGTTAAGTAAACTGAACTTCACGCGTAAATTTAGTGGGCCTTTAAAGTTATTACATGTATCACTGATATGGTTTAGGACAGAGCAGGAGAACTCCCTTCTTGACCATTTCACAACCTAAGTTTATCCACACATTCTTTCCTCTGGCTAATGCTTTACCTTGTTTATAGGATTATCCTCCCAGCAACTGTTAACTTAATGTATGAATTAGACCAGGGCGACGACTCCGAATAAATCTGGCCTGTCTGCAATTATCGCCATTACATACTTCAGGGTCTGTTAAAACAAACGGAGCGGTGATGTCAGGCGTCCGAGTTAGACCGGCTGAGAAGAAGCAGTCTCCACACTCTTGGCCGATGGCTCCAGACAAGCACCTTGATGGCTGTAATTACTGTCATGTTCCAAAAGAGATGAGAGATACCAGAGGCCCAAATAAAACCTAAAACGGTTTTGATATGATGGATTTCTGCAAATCTGTTTAAAAATTCCTTGAGCTGTCTGTCTGGAGACTCAAGGAGATGATGACTTGAGCACTAAAGTTGCTCCATTCAGCCCTTCAGCGCGCAAAAGCTTTATAATGTTTAAATCAATAGATTTGAGGTTTGCACGCGGCTACAGCGGCTGCCTGTTTGCCTCACAAGTAAGTATGCAGACTGGCTTCAGTAAATGTCTGCTGTGTGTGTTTACATTCTACCTAATGCACTCAGATGACACTGATTCTAAACACATTCACACAGAGACTCTGCACTGCTCAGCTTTACTGGCACATTCCAAGTAGGTCCATCTTTATGAGTCCAGCTGTCCTTAAGCTGAAGTTTCCCACTGGCTAGCATTTAAACATAAGCACTCACTAAGTCAACAAAGATATGAATTATGCAGAGTGTTAAAAGAAGGAATTTTTATTGTTTGAGTATTTAGCATTGGCTGAAGAAGATTCAGCCCAGATTCTTCTTTTGAAAGTGTCGTGGTCTGGGTGGTTTTCCACAGCATCAGCTCCTCCCCACTGGGTGGAGTCTTTGTTGTTCCTCACCTGATGGCAATCGGACCAGCAGTATTTATGACCGGCGCACTCAACTGGTCTTCGCCAGATTATCTGCCAACTTTAGTCAGTTCTCGGCCTCACGTCCATTCCTTGGTGACTAATCGTGTGTATTAACCGTATCTCTGTTTTTTTTCGTCAGCCTCTGAAAACCACCTACCAAGCTCTCCTGGATACCAGTTTGCTGCCACCGGTAACCCCTCTCCGTTTTGGAGCTGCCATTCTCTCCTGCCTGCCTCCCTGCATTGCATGCAGCACCCACCTGGACCTCTCCTGCCTCCCCCCTCCACGCAACCCCCACCTGCAAGCTTTGCCCGGGCCCGCCACAGTTTTCCCTGCCCAGTACCTGCACCCAGTTATCCCTGCCATCTAGTTTTCACCACAGTATTTTTCTCTCGCCTCAGACATCTAGTTTATGTTCATTGATTCTAGTCTGCACTTTCTGTTAGCCTCTGAGCATTGTAAAAATAAAGTCTCTTTTCGTTACACCTCACCCCTGGCCTCCGGTTTTGAATCTGCGCTTGAGTCCATCCCATGTCCACGGGCCACTGCGCCTGACAGAAAGTCGTCATAATACATATAAACAGAGTAAAAATTCAAATGCTAATATTAGCTACATTTGCTGCAAGCATCATCATATAAAAATAAAAGGACTTAATATAGAAAAATGAGGATTCAAATTTTCTAAATAAAACGTTATTGTTTATGAAGACATTTTTTCAAATGCAAAGATACTTGCAAATAATGGTAGTTATGCAGTATTTAGCAAGTTATTTAAAATCTTAGCACTTTTATAGTCTAAGGCTGGTCGGGGTTATTTCTCCTTCTTTTGCTCTTTCTCTCTCTTGCCTCTTACGTTTCCTTTGCTTTCAGGTGGAGATAAGTAGGTCCTGCCCATCTCCACCCTCTACCATCCCTTTACCTCCTGTGAAAACTCTGGCCAGTCACCATCTCCACCACCTGCTCCACAAGGAACTCATAAATATTCAGTATAACACTGGCAACATGGATGAATCTACTTCCTCTCTCTGATAGAAGTCTGCTCCTGTTCTCTGAAGTGAAACTCACCTGTGGTGAGCTGAACATTCCTCTGCTTAACCCGAGGGCCTGTACTAGTTGTACTAATAGTCTAATAGTCTTTAGTCTAAAGTCTTTACATGCATGTTAAATACTCTGCATTTAACTTTGGGGGAAATAGAAAATTAGACACTTTGGTTTAACAAGCAGCTAGTTTACAATTGGGAAGTACTTAGAGACCATCAGCAATGACTGCATATCCAAACGCAATACTGCAAAGCTGAAGGGCATGCAAGAAACACAAAACATATTACACAAGCACCCTGTGGAGTTACCAGAAGGTGTTAATGAGCAAATCTCAGGCCAAACACAGGGGTCTGAAGTGACATGTTGCCAATCACTATCTGTGTCAGTAAGAGCACTGGTAGTGTCACCTTTCTGATGGAACTCTCAATTTTCATTGTGACCCAGCCAAAAATGAAGGAAAAACTACTAAAACCTGAAAGTGATTAGAGGCAACATGCAAAGCTTTAATTTTGCAGTCACTCCAGGAAAAAGAGAAGTTGAACAATGTGGCAAAGCCAAAACTATTGCGACCGTGTGCAAAAAACTTGCAGTCTTGTTATCTTTTGAAATGTTTACTTCAAAGATGAGGACTAGGTCTGCGATCGGTTGCCAGTTGCCGTCTTCAAAGCAACTTTGGTGATGATGATGATCAAATGGCAACAGGATGGACACAGTCTGCTGTCAGTTTGATTGATCGGGGTCAAGTTGGCAATGGTATCCAGTGTGTTTGCCATCTGTTGCCATCTGCATACACAGAAATTCACATTAACTGCTTAGATTCAGAGTCCAACCTCTTAGATCTGAAACAGAAATTCCTCCACAATTAGTTATATAGTTGCTGCAAGATAAAGCACAGGAGCTCAGCAACCTTGCTTTTATACAAGAATGTAATCGGTTAGGAACAAGTTGAGTCCCCGACTGCAAAGACACATGCCGTTGTTGAGTTTATCAGTGCAGACTGAGTCAGATGGATGGCAACGCATTGGCTTGGCCTGGTTGACCAGTTGGTCTATGCAAAGACATTTTGCATAGACCAACTGCAAAAGCTTTTAGTTAGACTACAGTTTTTATGGTGCATTCATGACTGTACTGTGTTTTGTTTTTCTGCTTTGTTACCTCTGTTGTGAAGCACTTTGTAACACACATCTGTGACATGTGCTATAAAAATAAAGTTTTACTTACTTTACTTTTACTTTTTACTTATGCAACTCTTTGCAACTGGCTGCTGAATGCAAATGCAATCATTGGGCAACAACTGATTTTTTTTGCTTGTAAAAGGGAATTCGCTATCTTTTATTTATTCTAGTGCGACTGGGCCAAAAATAGAAGCATTCCCATATGCCAGAGATGGTAAAAACAACCCTGTATGAGTGTTTATTCACGCAGGTTCGTGTAGGTAACACACAGAGAGACAACCATTCGCACCTACGGCCAATTTAGGATCACCAGCTAACCTAACATGCATGTGTTTGGATTGCGGGAAGAAGCCGAAGTACCCCGAGACTGAAAGAACGCAGAAAGGCCCCAGCCGGCCGATGGATTTGGGCTCAAGAACGTCTTGTTATGAAGGGACAGTGTTAACCACTGCAACACTGTGCCGCCTACAGTGATTATTTAATTGTTGCTATTGCTGGGTTTATTCAGTGAAGCCAGAAAAAACAAAGTGGTGCCCAGTTTTTTAAGAAGTATTCAAACTATTGCTCACTTAGTACAAGGGGCTAAAACTGCAGTACTGACTGAAAAGGGTAAAACAGTCACTTTTTTACTCATGTAGGTTGAAAATAGTGTTGTTTATAAAAAGCACAATCCACAATGACACATTAATGTATACTGTGTATCACTTTATAATGAAATTGCTGCTAATCTATAACAGATTATAACGTATTAACTAGATAATGCAAGTTGCCTGCAGGCTGTTTATAAACTGATAACATCTTCTGTGTAGACTGTAAGTACCTCATTTATTCCCAAGTACAGAACTCAAGTCAAGGTCCTTTCAGCAACTGATATTTAGCGTTGTTTTCAGTGCACTGTTGTTTGAAATGATAATTTTTCTGCACAACTCATTACCCCTCTTATATTACCTCACAGCTCTCCAATCATTATACCTTCCAGTTGTGTTCTGATGGACTCCAGTTAAGTAAATGCGTCACAGTGGGAGCTGCCACATCCTCACAGTGAGCGTGCCAGAAACTTAAAAATGAATGACTCCAGCAGTCACTTGAGGTTTCACAGGCCGTTTCTCGCTCCCTCCGTGCTGCAGGACTTAGCACACCGGGGAGATAAAAATCTAATTTTTGCAAATGGGATTAAGGCATATGGAATAACAAAAGGTGAATGAATGGGGTTACTGTACTAAAAAAAAAAAAAGATGTACATGATAGTCCCTGTGAGGTTTCCACTCAACAGATTTTCATAAATAGTGGACAGCACGGAGACGCCATCCATTTAAAGGGAGGGTTAGTTATGTGTGGGCCAAACTGCTGTTTAAATTTGTCAGGATAAAAGTCTTTGTTCACCGAGATGAGCGCCCACAATGGGTGATACATTTTAAGGGAATAAAGTTTTTATTGGCGTAGGACACACAGCGATAGCTGACCGCTCTGCTTTCATGTGCCATCAAATATCAGCCTTAATCAGATGTAGTTTTACATTGTGTGCCTGGCTTCACTCCTGACCTGCAAAAGGGAAAATATCTCTCTTGCGGCCTTGAAATTCCTCCAAGCATCATAAATCAGTAAGCATAAGAATTTAGATGAATAGCTTTTATTTTTATACTTTTTATTCAGATGTCCTTTTCTCTCTTTTTCGTGCTGGAATAAAATCATCTCCTCCAATAACCTGCGGAGCCTCCAAACGCACTTTAAACAGCCTGCCGACCTTGCTGTTTAACTGCGTGTCTGTCGAGTTGAGAGGGTAATACTCGATATGCCTCCCCTGCTTAACGTGAAGAGCAAAGACTGAACAGACTCGCCAATTCTCACCACAGTTTCCTCTCTTTAGAAGCTCTGATGCTGCAATAACACTAACGCGCCAAGGAATAAACGGTACTTTCGGCTTGTTCGGAGCTTTTAAAATCTGAACCCAAATGTCAGCATTTCAGGACTACGTCATGTGTATGCGCTGTATTGTAAGCGACAAGCATAATCTCGGGAATAACTAGATGGATAAGCAGACAGAGAGAGAAAGACAGACAATGAGCAGAACTCACCGTGAATTGGAGGGAAGAGAAAGAAGAGATCCATATGCCCTTCCTAAACCACAGGTATGATTTACAGGGGTGGGTTGGTCGCCTGCGTAAAATTAATAATAGGAAATGCAAGGGTAGTCCAGTGACTTGTCCAAGATATACTTTCCCTGGCTCTCTAGACCCCTGGAAAACCTGGGTGGCCTGCAACCGGGCTTCCTCTGGTTTCTGATGTTAATGTCATTGCTTTTGCTGGTATGACAGGAGTTTTACCACAAGTGTGGTTTGGGTCAGACAAAAGGGTCAAGCTGCGATAGCAGGATACAGCACCATATTTTTATTTATTTCCATTTTTTGCTACAAAAGAAGGAATTCACTCTGCATTTGTCCTGGTATTTTTGTCCCATGGTGGAGCCTGTTGCCACAGAGAGGGAAGGAATGAAGGAGGAGGATGACATTTTTCAAATCCGATTGTTTTTAAGTACTTCACTTTTCCAGAAATCAGTAAACCACACGGTGTATTATGGTTAGTGGATGTTTTGAATTACTTCAGCAACTTAATGGTTCCTCCTTACCCAGCCCACAGAATTGTTTCATAGTGGTTTTCAAACTTTGCTCAAGTCATTGAGTTGGATGTTGAGTAATCTGCTTTCTAAACCTACTCTTCATATTTAAGCATGTAGGCTGTTCCTTCATTGGAAGCAATGGAAGTTGCTTAATGTTGAAGTGGCGCATTATTGAAATAACTTCAAGAGAAGGACACAAGTTACTGTTATTAGGTAAAAGCTCATTTTGGCCTGAAATTCAACAGTTCACGGAAGTGAAACTCACAGTTTACATATGTATGTAGGTCATTTAAAGGATTAAACTAAGCTAAACTAAGCTCAGCTTGTTTTTTCTCTGGTTACATAAAATCTAGTGTTTCATTAAAAGCCTGCAAGTTAAAGTAACTTAAAGACTAATAGAAAAAGCACTATTAGTCTTTAAGTTAGCCCTGCTAAAGTTGGCCCCATTTTGAAAATCCAATTTTAAGAAATAACAGAGGATCTAAGGGCCATTACTCTATATACGGAGTATTGTAAAGAGGTAAGTGGAAGTGGGCGGAACATTTTGTAAATCTTGTGTCACCAAAACCGCCGCAAGCAGGATGAATGTGTTTGCTTCGCCAACAGGATATCCCCTCAGACGTGCTCAGCGCGTCGGTGATGAGGATAACAGAGGGGGCATTATTTTTGCTCAACAGCTCGGGAAGGTGATAAAGGGCTCCCAGATTCCCCCGCAGGAGTGCAGCCGTACGCACACATCTATTTAAGTTTTGATGCAACATTTCATCTCCCCAGCTACAAAGGGCCGGGGGGTAGGGGGGCTCTGTCTTTGGACTCTAAAGCAGCACCATAGCCAACTCAACTAGAGGGTTTGGAGGAAGGTTTCTCAACGCACAGCTGCCTGCACACATCCCATTTCCTTATAAAAATGTCTTCATAACATTATTAGAAAATGATGTAGTTGGAGTCTGTTGAATATTGAATGTTATTGTAGTATAAATGTGTCTGCAGTTTCAATTTCTCTGCTGTACTGTTCTTGTAGCACTGCAAGAACAGTACAGCAGATGTACTGTTAATGTTGATACAGAACAAAGTGTATACTCAGCTGCTTTAAGGCTTTTCTCATATCAGGAACATCATGTTTACTTTTAATGCAGTTCTCAAAACTGTAACACATTTCCCCACCCACTTTATCGTTTCTCGTTGTATTTACACACACTGTTGCTGTATCTAGGTATGCTTCACTAACAAATGGCTTTGTATCATTGTGATGATACATCTGACTCCAACGACTCATCAAAACAATTTTCTGCTTTCGTCATTCAGAACTACAGATCTCTCATTTACCATAATACCGTCCAGCATCGCAATAGTGTTTTCAGTCAAATCACTTCAAACTCGTTTCAGGTATGTATGAAAGAGCCTAGCCAGCAAAATAGCAAATAGGTATGCATGCTCTCAGACTTGTATCACAGGTGCATGTCATGACACAGAAGTATATACTATACATAGACTGTGTGCAGTTTGACAGTCTTTAGTGCTATACTTTTTCATTTGTCTGTTTTAGATGCATATAGTTTCAGATGTATCATTTTGATTTTCTCAGTTTCAGGTATTATATTGCATTGCATTATAATGTTTCAAATAAATCCTTCACATTTTGTGTCTGAATACTTTTTACTTTTGCGGTTTTACTGTGTATTTTGGGTTTCCTGCTAAGTTACACAAGTTTCTTGTTAGCTAAGGTTTGCCTGTTATAACTAAGCTAGCTGCTGTGCTAGCATTGCGCTAGTGCTAAACTAAGTCTTAACAGGCCTATTATCAGGTTGGAATAACTGAAACAGCTGCTGACAGGAGGCTAAATTTTTGCTTGTTGTCACTGCTGTAGTATATGGTTTGTGTGCAGTTTTAAATTATAAGTGGACTGAAATCGGCAGAAGTATGCGATAGGTGTTAGCTCAGCCTTTTAGCAAGATTATGAAAAATTATGAAAATATGGCACTGGTCATGGTGGAGGAGAAAGGTTGTTTTTAGAGATTTGTGTCACAAGTGCATGTCATAAAAACTGCTACTTGTACCAATGTATTAGGTACACCGTGCTACTACAAGGAGTGGCCCCCGGCATTGTCTTCTGCTGCTGTAGGCCATCTACATCAAGGACCAATGAGATGCTCTTCTGCATACCTTGGTTGTAATACCTGGTTGACTGAACTACTGTTGTCTTCCTATCAGATCGAAGTAGTCTGGCCATTGTCCTCTGACCTTTGACATCAGCAAGGTATTTTCACCAGTGAATTGTCGCTCACTGATTATTTTCTCTTTTATGGACCATTTTTTTGTAAACCCTAGAGGTTGTTGTTGAGATATTTTTGATTTTACCTCTATATTTCACCTTTAAAATATGTTTACCTTGTCTTGTTTGGTATCATTATTTTCAGCACAACCTGAAATATCTGAAATTTGAGTTATTTTTTTCATTTTGGCAAACTATATAAGCACAGTTGATCTAAATTCAGACAAAAAAATTCAAAATCCGAGTAGAAATTTTTTTTATTTTTTACTGTAAAACCCACAAACATGTTTAACGAATCATTTTCATAACTTGAAATGTAAATAGAAATTGTACATTTCTAAAAATTATGCACAAGTTTTGCAAACAACAAAGTTATATGGTACTATTTACCTGAAAATGCAGCCAAGGCCTCTAGTGTTTTTTATGTAACCATTTCGATCTATTTACAGAACAACAAATAAGAAGGCACAAATTATTTTTGCCAGTCCAAAAAATGTAGTTTGTGTTCAGTATAAGACAGAGGAGAACACCACAGGCCTAAACCCTGCAGGTCTGACAGCAGGAGGTGTATAAGTCCAGTTTTCCATGTGGGAACAGCGTTTACACTGGAATCTGCCTTTGACGGCTTTTTTGGAGCAAATGTGAAATTCAGCAGTATAACTGACACACAATACAAAACAATAACTACACAACACACTAACTACAGCCTCCAAACACGCTAAACGTCACTAATGTCTCACATATGAAAACTCCCTCTCTCTCTGTCTTTCGCTCGCCCGCTTTCCACTCCTAAAACTTCCCCCTCTCCCTAAACAACCAAGTGTCACATATTGCCATATCATTTTTTTGATTGGCTGACATGGTAAACTCTAACACCAATAGGTGTTTTTTCTTTTTCTTTTTTCACTCACGGAGAGTGTTTGCTAGCGCTGTCCGTAGAAAACGTCTTCCTGCCGTAAACACCACTGTTTGTTCAGAAAAAACATCGCGTGTATTTTTTATCATAACTCTGGTTTTACAATTCAAAAACTGGTATGTAGTTTTAAGTCCGCACTTTCAACCCAAGTTGAAACGGAGACTCTGAGTCGCTGCATCTTGTAGCTGTGTCTTAAATTGGTCATGTGATTTTGACGCCCAGAGGGTTAAGCAGGATGTGTTGATCACGCCTACATGTCTAAATGCTTTGAGTTGCTGACATGCAGTTGGCTGATTCGATATTTGCATTAACAAGGAGTTTAACAGGTTACCTAATTGACTGCTGAATGTATGTAGCGTGACCTTTCTGGACTATAACAGTATTTGCTGCTATGTTCCAAGATTGTATATATTTTCTTTCTCTGTTTTCAGACATACCATTTTGATTTTACTTGATTTCAGCAAATTTGCATCGTTTCAAAAAATAATTTATCACTTCATTTTTTCACTTCTTACTCTAAATGAGGCCGACATTTTTGCAGAAATGTTCCCAAGGTTAATAGCGTTTTGATAAAAATATGAAACTATTTAATGTCTAAGCCTTAAAACGGTGGGTTTTTATTCGTTAAAGCGATTAGCTGACTTGACTGCATGTGTTGAGATGTGAAAAAGGTTTTGACTGTTTTAGTATCTTTAGCACAGATGAGTATGAATTATATAAATGACTTAACTGTTCTGAGAACTGAATAAGGACTGTTGAGAATGACATGAAAAGCAAATATAAACCAATACTTAAGGTCACGTTTATCATCTTGGCAATATTTCTTCTATAGGGCGATCGTGGCTCAAGAGTTGGGAGTTCGCCTTGTAATCGGAAGGTTGCCGGTTCGAGCCCCGGCTTGGACAGTCTCGGTCGTTGTGTCCTTGGGCAAGACACTTCACCCGTTGCCTACTGGTGGTGGTCAGAGGGCCTGGTGGCGCCAGTGTCCGGCAGCCTCGCCTCTGTCAGTGCGCCCCAGGGTGGCTGTGGCTACAATGTAGCTTGCCATCACCAGTGTGTGAATGTGTGCGTGAATGGGTGGATGACTGGATATGTAAAGCGCTTTGGGGTCCTTAGGGACTAGTAAAGCGCTATATAAATACAGGCCATTTACCATTTAAAGACGGATTAATCTAAACACAAGGTTATTAAAGCTCATCATATTAATACAATATCACTACTGCAAAACAGCCAGCCAGCGACAAGAAAACTCAACATTATCTTTACGATAACCTGTGAACTGTGATGAATCGTGAGCCAGATGAGCTACTACACTGTTGACGTTCTGGTTTACTTTGCTCAAACTTAAGGCGTAACTAAGAGTTCACTACATTTAGATTCTGATTTACTTGTAGACATTTCTCTATTAAAATTGATAAATAATTAATTTGGTTTCTGCTACATCAGGTTTAGGCTAAATATACCGGTGAGTCTCATTAATAACCCTCATACAGGCAGGTCCGTATTTTGCATTCTCTGATGCTTAAGATCCTGAAACAGAGATGACTTCATTTGTCTGGGAATAAGTGCAGATTATACTGTTTGTGCAAGAAATGCATGGCAAGTAAGGTTTATATGATAAACTGTACACAGTGAAATATGTATATTTTTTTATTATTTTAACAGTTAAGTCAATATTTACAGGAGCGACCAGCCTTTAGACAGATGCTATTTTCGGGTTTATAGTAAACAAACTCTGGCTGCAGCACCTATGACTGTGCGTCATTTTCTGTGGGTTGTGAAAGTCTCAGCATTTTCAAAATGACTGAGTATGATGTGAACAAGACACAATCTATTGTCTTTTGTGCCTGGTGATTAAAATGAATGATTCCTGTTATGACTGCTAGTCCCGTTTTACTTCCACTCTATCTACTAATAAGGGCAAATACTTCTAGTGAGGAGCAGTTCTCTGTCTCGATCAGTTCTTGATGCACACATATTTTTAAAACCCAAACTTCCCTTTATTTCTGTTATTTTTGGCTTATGGTCAGTATTAAGCTGTGTGAAAAAAGGGCTCCAACAGCTGGCCTCAGGTGCTCCGGGTCTGCCTGTAAAACCAAGAGGAACATGTCTAAACTTTGGCCTCTTTGAGATTTTGAGGAGTAGCATAGGTTGGTGGATTTTGTGGTCATTTTTCTGTGACTCTTCATGTTGTTCTGTACTTGGTTAGCAAGCCACCACATGTTGTTCTTAAAATGGCACAAAAGTTTTTTGAGACGGTGCAAGCTGTCTGCATTCATAAAAGTGCAGTGCTACAGAAAAATATGCAAAGCCATGCTAGGATCTCATATTTGTAGTGATGTCTCAGTTTGTCTACAGCTGACGTGTGTCTAGCACCTGTTGCACGTGGACATAATTTCAGTCTGGCCTTTACTCCAAATATAGTACAATTTATCAATATGAACTAGCATGGTAGATTAAGCATAGACACCGATGCCATGAACCTTCTGGTGCACAGTTTTTGTGCTGATGTTAATGGTAAATGGTAAATGGCCTGCATTTGTATAGCGCTTTTCTAGTCCCTAAGGACCCCAAAGCGCTTCACACTACATTCAGTCATTCACCCATTCACACACACATTCACACACTGGCGATGGCAAGCTACATTGTAGCCACAGCTGCCCTGGGGCGCACTGACAGAGGCGAGGCTGCCGGACACTGGCGCCACCGGGCTGTGGTTTTTTTCTTTTCTTTCTCTCACCCTCTCTCTCGCACTTTTTTTCCCGCTTCACTCCACACGCGAGCCTTGTGCTTTACGCTGGGATGAGGGGAAAGGGGCGGTAGTTACACTCAGTAGCACAGGAACAGAGCGGGAGGGAGAGAGAGAGAAAGAGAGCCAGGGACAACAACGTCACATTAGAAAGGTATAGTAATCATCCACAACTATTTTCGGTTGCAGATGATAAAGGATTCAGAAAGTTTATTCATGCAGGCCCATATGACAGAGAATATGCATCTTCTTTGTGTTTTCATATTTTAATTTATATTTAATTGTGTTGTGGTTTGCAGTGTTTTGTGTTGTTTCACTTTAAATTTGTAAAAGGAAAAAGCTGAAAATTTAAATAGTTAAAAGTTGAAATGTGAATAATTGGTTTTTGAAATAATATGATTTATTTATTACATTTTATGTGGAGTGAATAAATAAATGTCTATTTATGGTGGCCCCTACAGGCAAAGCAGATACAAACTCCAAAACACGTACAAACTCCAAAACACGTAAAAACTCAAAACACGTACAAAAGACAACAGAAGTGCTCCAGTGTTGGGCGCAGTGTTGAGCTTTTGTTACCTAGTGGCTACACAAGCCAGCAAGTCCACCAAATCCACCAACGACCAGATTTGGTGTGTGGTAGTAACAGGTAAATGAATTTTTTTTTAAATTTATTAGAATATATATGAGTGCTTGTGTATAAATACACAAACAATACACATATGATTTCAATTGTGTAATTTAAGTGATCTAGTAGCTCTGCTTTGGAAGTTCAGTTAACGCTAGAAATGTGTTTTGGAGTTTGTACGTGTTTTGTCTCAAGGGACAACCACATATATTTATATATAAACATATATAAATAAAACCACTTTTTTTTTACGTTAGTAATTCCTTTTGTGCATAATTTTATATTACTGTTAATAATAAATTAATTAAAGCAACAAAACAACCTGAAGAGCCGGTTCAGAGCCGAAAGAGCCGGCTCTTTTTAATGAGTCGAGCCGAAAGAGCCCGATCTCTAAAAAGAGCCGGAAATCCCATCACTACAGTGAATAATCCAACAGTATCTAGGCTACTTTATTTGCTTGCATTTGCATTTGACTTTTGCTGTTATGGATATATTACCACTGTTGTACGATAATGCTGCTCATGTCTTCTTGCAATAGATTTTCACTTCGAATTAGTAAATGTGCCATGAATGAGAATAGCTCATTGTAAGAAGGAAAGATGTAAAATGTCCTTTATTTACTTACACTTATAATTGCAGCTGTCTGCAAGCTGCAATAAAATTGTGAATTTTTGTGAAACACCATGATATTGCTTAGCTTTCACCCCAGGACAGCTCATTTAGTAGAGCAAGTGTTCTCAGTTTGCAAAGCCAGTTAGTTTGTCATAGTTGTGGCAAATGATATGTTATTGTGTTATTGTGACTCAATGACTGGTTATAGATGAGGCTAAATAAAGAGTTTTGTTGAGTGACATTTGAACTGACTTAGCTGAGGTTTTGTTTCAGCCACACACCAACAAAGCCCATTTCAGAAAATAGACGGCACTACCTTTCAGATGGAGTTCCATTTTTGCTTTACAGTTATTCCATTATGAACTTTTCTATTTGGGCATATAGATGAAATTTCAATTTTAAAAAAACAGTTAAGCATTTGGCAAATAAATCATTTCTCCTTTCCTGCCTTAATATTCCAGTCATGTCTCTTTAAATCTGCCATCTTTTCCACAGTGCAAATAAAGAAGTAGCACTAAATCTCATCAGTGAACATTAAGACTGGTGCACTTTTTGTATTTTCAAAAGCCTTAACTGTAGAAACCTTAGCACTGATTTACTGAAAGTTCAATAATGAAGTCTCTCCATCACTTCCACAGCTCACTTGTTGAAGGGAGCTGCTCTTAATTATAGTAAAGGTGGCCGAACAAAACGCTTCTTTTATAGCGCTGAAATCATTTCACAGGCTCTGGTAGCGCTGGCATAATTTTAAAAAGCCTGGGTCTGAGGTAGCCCATTAAAGATGCTCATAAACATTAATTTTGCCAGTGGGATGTGAGATTGTGTTACCTTCTTGGCAGAAAAGCGTATAAAATATGTGGTTTTACTTTGGCTCACAAATTTCCCAACACTCACCTCTTTTGAAACGTGTGTAATCTAGACTGAGACTGTTTGTCAACTCGGTTTCAAGGAGTTGGACAGAACCCAGTCGCCATATGCCTTGTCATGATGGTGATGGCAGTCGTGTCAATGTTAAAGCCTGCAAGCTTGAGGGAGGTTACCCAGCCAAGGAAATGTGCTGACTGATTAGCGAAGCACATTTCACATATCCTAAAGCCAAAATAAAACAAATAAAGATCAGCGATGAAGATGGAAAGTTACTGAGACGTTTCCAGTACAATGACTTGTTTGAATATGGTTTTCAACCATTGTTGTTCTAGGAAACTTTTTTTTTCAAGAATGGAAATTCATAATGAATATAACCTATGCTTCACATTAAAACCCACAAGAAGGCATACACTTCTGCCTTAATCACAGAAAACATTTTGACTTCAAGTAATCCACGAACCATGAAGAAAATTTAGGAAGCAAAAGCATTAACCATTGCAAGAAAAAAATTAATTAACTCAGTGTGAAACTAAAATAGAGCTTTAATTACAGGCCGAGGATTGTGCCAGACAGTTATTTCCAGCTCGTTCTCATTCCCAGAGTTTTAGTTACTGCTCTTTTGGCGCTCTAAACACACAAGATGTCCTTTGGTGAAGAACCTGGAAAACTGGGTTTAGGCAGTGTTCACACAGGTCTGTCACTACTGACTCATTGAATAATTTTAATCCAAATTGTAATCTTTTCCTAAAACTAAACAAAGAGTTGCCAGTTTCTAAAACCATCGAGTGTCTAAAACTATAATTTAGACATGTGCAGCAGAGGAGAAAAAGAGGAAGACCTCAGAGAAGATTCAAAGACGTAACGAAGGACATGCAGAGGGTTGGTGTGATAGAGGCTGATGCTCGGGATAGCGTTAGATGGGGCCCTAGAAGCCAAAAGGAGAAGAATATGAGGGGAAGTAGAGGAAAAACTACTTGTGGAAGATTGGCAACTAGTGTGTGGAAAAAACTTTCGTTGGGGAGCTGACCAAGGGATGATAAATGATTCACAAAAAGCAATATGCAAACCTTGGTTTTTCAGACCAAGGTAGGAAATACTTATAATTTTGCAACACAGCTAAATGACTGGCATTTAGTCTATTCAAGAATTCAACTTAAGGGAGTTTCAAGTCACAGTAACGGCATCCAAAGTACTATCCTTCTTTTTTCATTCTGAAATGCATGTTACCAATGTCATGTTTGAGACAGCTGGGACTGCTGTTGTGAAAGCAGCTTTGTTGCACGGGGTGAAATGTTTGCAATGGCTATCACTCAGCAAACACCTAGACATGTCAAGCTGTGACTTGTCACCCTAATGTAATGCTACTATCTAAATAAGGTGTCTGCCACCATATCAATGTTTTAAAACAACTTTTTAAGTTTATGATCATTTAGTTTTGGTATTGAAGTGGACAAACAGTCACACAGGCCAAGAGACTGGTCTCTAGGGAAAAATGTCTGTTCCCTGACTGTCATGATCCTGGGGTTTGTACCCAGCGTTTTCTGTTTAAGACTCGGTTTTCTGTTTGCTATTTTGTTGCAGCTTCAGTTAGGCTTTCATTCCTATTTTGTATTTATCGTTCTCTTTGTTATTCTCAAGGTTTTTCCTGCCCTCCTATGTTCCCCATGCTGTGTTTCTGTTATATCTTCTGTGGTTAGTCAGTTTTGTCTTTGTGTTCACTCTGGCATATCAAGTTCATGTGTTTTGGTAACAGTCTTAGTGTTAGTTTCCTGTTTTATTTTGATAGTCTCTTGTTCTATGTGTGTTGTGTTCAGTTTTGCTTCCCTCTTGGCTCGCTAATTGATTCTGTTCACCTGTTCCTTCTTTTCCCTAGCTGTGTCTCTTTCCCTGATTACCTCATGTCTGTTTAAGTCACAGGTGTCGAACTCCAGGCCTCGAGGGCCGGTGTCCTGCAGGTTTTATTGTCCTTGAAATGGCTAAATGACCTACTCAACATGTCTTGAAGTTTTCCAGAGGCTGGTAATGAAATAATCATTTGATTCAGGTGTGTTGATCCAGGGTGAGATCTAAAACCTGCAGGACAATATGTTTATATTGTCTATCCTGTAAAATAGTCAGATGTCTATTCATATTAATGTACAGAATTCACCTGCATGCTGCTACTACTGCACATTCACCCAATGTATATACTATATATATATATATATATATAATGTTCTTCCTCTACACCCCCCCCCCCAATTTTTTTGCACATGTCGAGGAGTGTGTCAGGCTACATTTCACTGTGTGTTATACTTGTATAACTATGCATGTGACAAATAAAGAACCTTGAACCTTGAACCTTGAACATCGGCCCTCGAGGCCTGGAGTTCGACACCCCTGGTTTAAGTCCTCAGTTTCCCTCTGTTTTTTGTCGTGTTATTGTCAGTCCCTCCTCGTGTGTGCCGTTTTCTCTGTTATGAAATCAGTAATTCTAGTTTTCAGTTTAGGTTGAGTTTTTTTGTCGTTTTGTATTCTGTTTCCTGGGCTCCAGCAATTAAGTTGTTTAGTTTTGTTAAGCCTGTCTGCCAAGTCAGCTGTATTTTGGGTCCTCTCTCTGCCTGCCACACATCATCATTTGACAGACTTGTTGACAGCTGGTTGCGAGAGCTTGTTGCTTGGTGAAATCAATTGCAAAGAGTGTGCTGCAACAAAATCTTCCTTGCTTTGCTTTGGTTGATAGCTGATTGACACTTAGCGAGAGTTTGCAGACTTGCTTTTCTGCAAACTCTCGCTAACTAACCACTGAGCAAATGAATGGACTGGTTCTTATATAGCACTTTTCTACTCTGAGCACTCAAATCACTTTGCACAGCTTCTTTCACTGACACATGCATTTTTTTCTATACGAGTGCTTCTCTCTAACATTCACAAACATTCATAGTCCAATGGATACATCGGAGAGCAACTTGGGGTTAGTGTCTTTCTCCAAGGCGAGATACTGGCTTGCAGACAGGGAGCAAACCAACAACCTTCCAATTAGTAGGTGACCTGCTCTACCACCCAAACTACAGCCACCAAGCAAAAGTAAAACTTGAAAAAGTGTGATGAACACAGAAAATATTTGATTTTAAAGTCAGTTTTGCTTCACTTCTGCAGCCAACATGAGGCACAACGTGCTTCAAAAGCACCACATGCAATGTGTTGGCATCTTCTAAGCCTCTGCTAGCAATCTGCAAGCAGAGGTTTCTAATGCATCTAGTAACAGCAAACATCCTCCTGGAACCACTCACCAAGCAGTCAGGGAATAGCAACTGGCGGATGGGGTTGGCAACCAGTCCCTAGACCTAAGTGACTGGCCTAAATGCTTGAAACTAACCAAGTAGTTTCCACTGCCTAAACCTTACTAAGTGCCTTCAACTGGCTCAAGCAGATAACATAGTTTTTAGTGCCTAAGCCTAACTAGGGAATAAAAATGAAAAGTGAGTGAAAATAAAGAAGAAAACCTAAAGACTGAAATGGGACATCTCCTGGTTGACAAATTTGTTACAGCTTATTCCACTGCCAGCTCTCCAGACTTATAATGCAAACTGCAGACTCTTATGTCTATGCACCCAATATTGTCAATGGTTGATAAAGAGGTTGATTTAGATATGCCGATAGCAGTATTTGATGCTTTAAATGAAAATGTGTTGTTATTTCAGTCAGTGTCAACCAGTCAGAGTTTGATACACAAAAGAAGCGCGTGATGTTAATTGTTGAGGCCTGCTATAGGTCAACCTTAGGTTGGGATCAGCATGACTGAGTAACAGCGTCTTCGATCTTCTTCAGATTTAAGGGTTATTTGGATCTAATTTTGGCAACAGCCAACACTAATGTATCAAAATGAATTTGACAATGACAAGTTTAAACACTGAAATGTGGTGATTCAGCATTCCAACTCAAAATACTCATCTTAATGGCAATTTCAGGTGCTGTGAGCGTTCGCAGAGCAGATCAAAATGATGTGAGGAGTGAGATATATGAGCAGTTCTGTGGTAAAAGGGGCTTGGCTTCCTGGCACACACTAGGTGCATGGTATTGATGCTGAGCCAGCAGCCTAACCCACACCAGGTTAAATTTATGGGTAGATGTTTAGCTTGTCTCTGCCACTCTGTAGGGCAGAAAGAATAACATCGGCCCTTGTCTGCTCGTTGTGCTTGAAGCCAGTTGATGTTTTCCCCTCAGAAAACCAGCCTGGCTGCACATCACACGCCAGCTGAGAGTAAACTGAAAAATGTCTAAAGCTCCACACCACCCTCCTCTTTAAAGTCATGTGGTTTATGGTATTATTTTATGGCTAGGTTTGCTTTTAAGACTCTGATAAAAGGGAAAATAATTTCTAGTTATGTCTTCATAATCAGTAATATATCAGTAACATACAGCAAAGTACCTTTATTAACTTTTCTACGTTATTTACCTCTTTTGTTCTTTGGCAGCCTGTAAGGCTGATGATAATAAAACAGGAAACACTCACAATGTGTCATTATCAGAATGAGGAAGTAAAGATGCTGCGGTATCAATATAGTTTTCTAAAGAAATTATGAGTTAGCAGTGACCAGTTAAATGACCTGTTTTAACACAGATACCAGAAAGCACAGTGTTGAAGTAACCAAAACTGTGAGATCGGTCATGCTAACCATTCATTATGTTATAGATTTAACCTCCACCATCCACTACTGAAGGCAACATTGTTTTTTTTTTATTATTTAGTGTGAAATTACATATGGTGTAAAAATGGGGAAGTACCACTTTTATTTTCCTGTTACATGAACTTGGAACATGCTGCCTTCCAGCTGCTCCAGCGGCTCAGCCCTAAAAGTAGTTTCACTTCTCTATGTCTCAGGTTTTTTCGTTTAAGTTGCAAAATACCTAGTAAGCTCGTTGGTATGATCACTTTCTCCCAAACCACACTGTTTTAACTGCAGGACTCCAAATCACTGACATTAGGTATCTGGCTCACGCATTTCAAAAGAACTACAGTCTGAGTCTGCTTAAACTGAACTAGTGTTTATACTTTTGCCACACCATTACCTGTGAAACGTGAAGTGGAAATCCTCAATTACCTAGAATGCATAAGGGGAAAATCCAATTTGCCAAGCACTTACGATTCTTGCTTCCATTTCCTGGAGTGAGCAATTACTGTGTTGATCTTTGATGTCTTTCCTGAGATTCAGTTTCTTCGTTTAGGGGTTTTCCTCTTTTTTATCCATGACGTATACTGCCATTCAAACTAACTATTTACATTTATCCTACATTTTCCTTTAATTACCCTTCCCTTAGGGGTGTCAGTATCCCTAAAACAACATAATACTTGGATTTTTAACATAGTGTGAAACCCCCTCCAAAGCTTTGCTTGACAGTTTTCTAACTTTGCGCATTGTTAAGTGGAGAAGATTTGAATTTCTCTTTAAAACTCTCTGTTCTTTAGATTA
Source organism: Maylandia zebra (assembly GCF_041146795.1). Lineage (NCBI taxonomy): Eukaryota > Metazoa > Chordata > Actinopteri > Cichliformes > Cichlidae > Maylandia > Maylandia zebra. Next base: position 15,026,934 of record NC_135181.1, read on the forward strand.
TCCCCATAAGTGCCTGAAGGCTTTTCATCCAACTCTTGACTACGGCTTTTAAGAGCAGCTACGAACAGTTTTGCCTTCAGTCATGGCTGGATGACACTTAAAACAAACGACGCTACAGCGTTGACACAGTGAGGGAGCGAGTAAAAACATCTATTTTCCATGATAACATATAGCATGGCTGCTCTTTAAGTAGCCTGAGCCTGGTAAATCAGACCTTCCTTTATGATGTATGATAAAATGAGTGCCCGTGCAGTCAAAAGTAACCAAATATTGCTTTTATGGTCTCACAAACACTGCTAAGATTGGTTTTCAGCATGGTTTTAAATCAATCAGCATATGAAGTTAAGTTTAATTCATGCCTGGTCACTTGACAGCTGACTCTCAACAATACATATTGTGTTGCACAACTCTCTGCATTCATTCTTTGGCAAGAGTAAGTCGAATGACAGATGGATGATTAAGCAGAGTGATCACAACCTCTACTGCTCTGCCTCTTCTGGCAAGTGGACGGGTTTAATATGTGTGTGCGGTGTGTGTGTTGTATGTACGTGTGTGTGGTGTTGAGGTGTCTATGCTGGGAAGGTGGGAAAGAAAAGAGGCCTTTGGAAATAGTCAGGCTTCTACAGAGTCTAAGCAGCACATTTATCATTGTCACAGAAAACATACTAATTTGTAGTACAGCTGTTTCCCTATATGATGTGTTGAAACACTCAATCAGGAAAATTGGGCTGGACCAGCTTGTGTCTCCAGCTCATAATAATGCCCCATTCACAAGGTAGCCAGCCTTGGCCGGGCCTCCTGTAGCAGCACCGGCCTGTATGAAGTAGCAGTAAAGTTTAGCTGCTCTAATTTGTAAACTAAGCGAGAGAAAAAGGGGGGAGTGCGTGTGGCACTGGTGGTAAGGCGTAGCTGGGCAAGAAACACCATATGTTCCTGATTGACGATGATTGAATCAAGCGCAGTAGCAGAGAGAAAGTGGTTTCCAGCCGGTGAGAAATTTGCGTGCAGTGAGGCATTTGACAGAGGGACACGAAGATTTCACTGGAGCTTAAACAAGCAGGACAAATCGATTAGTGATGACCCATTACTCCAAAGAGTGCGGGGAAAGGCTCGTACATTTTCAACTGTGCTATTCCTCTCACTGCTCCTGACAGAGAATCCATAAATCTCATCTGCATATGTTTGCCTTCATTTTTTTATTGTAAAAAAATATATATATATTGATGCCTTAAAAGTATACGCGGACTGGAAAGCAAACAGCTTCTCAGGTTCCTTTGAGGGGTCAAGAAAATCTGATCCATGGAAAGATTTGAAAGAAACTATATGTGGACAAGCTAAACCTTGAAGTTCTCAAAAATGCTGCCCTGTGACATGATGGCCTCTAGTGGTATAATGGCGATTGACAGAGACAGCTCAATCATTTCCTTATAGGCATGTGCTGCTAGGTCCAGCTGGCTTTGACATTAACACCAGGCTCTGACTGACAGAGGCCCTGGCCTTGGGCTGGGCTCCCGGGGCCTCCACAGTACATTCAGCTCTCCTTTTAGCCTGTTGATTTACTGTCCCCGATGGCCGCTCGTTGATCCATTTCCCCTCTCAGTTTGCTCACAGGGCACCCCGAAAACCGTCCTCCTGCAATATATTTGCTTTATGATTTCCTGAGGAGCCAATGAAGAAAAACAAGCCCCCGCTCACTGCACCTGTTCCAGTTAATGTGCAGTGGGCCGGTCGACCTCCTCTGGTCTCAGCAACTGGGGAAAAGCACAGGGCCATGGTGTCACAAGCTCCATGTGGATCTTCCATTTCCCCCCAGCCAGCCCAATCGGGACCAAGCAGCAAAAGGGAGGCGGGGAGGGATAGATGGCGTATTATATGTGTGTCAGTTTAACACAAGCAGGTCAATTGGGGCCCACATAGAGTCTTGCTGCGTGTGCATTATTAACATGTGTGTGGGTGTTTATGTAGCTCAGCGCCCAACATGGAACTGACATTAATAAGGGAAAGTGATGGGAACTTGCTTACATCATTTGGACGACATGCAGATGTGACTGAATGGAAGGTCTTAGTTATCTTCAGTGATGTGAGCAGCTTGGTATTTACATTTTCCAAAACAGAAAAGAAGAGCAGTAAAACTACCAGATTTATTTGCTAGAATGTGACGCCTTGGGATGCAAATTAAAATGGAAGTGTGTTTCGAAAGGCAGGATTGCCAGAGAAGACAGCAGCATGAGTAGCTATAAAGCCTGAGGACTACTGGCATTATTTGGGGGTACTGTGTCCATTTTACAGCATAGAACAAAACCCTATTTACTAAGGTATGAAATAACCCCTTCTCCCATGTCCACCGATCATAACATTAAAACCATCTGCCTAACATTATGTAAATCTGCCTCTGATCTGCCAAAACAGTTCTGATTAAACCTATTGAAAGATCAGGACACTGGCAACTGATCCCCCAGACTTCCTCAAACTTTTCCACAGCAGTTTTTCAGCGTGGTAAAGCACATTAATCTTATTATCATACACCAAATCTCTGTGCCAAACTTGGCACACAGCTACACCTTTGGCCCCTGAAGTTTCTTGTCTATATTTGATATCATGTCATCGTGTTGCCTAGCAACCACCTACGAGCTGCTAAAGTGGCCCGTTTTTACCATTTATGCACCTATAACATCTTGTAAACAAAACCAAAAAATGTCATTTTATATTCAAAAAACTTGATCCTATGATATTGATGAGTACGATACAAACAACCAATGAACTAAAATCACGTGATTTTTAAATTTGCCTCAATATGCTTCTTTTAGATATCATGATATCAACATAGGTTCAGTTAATCTTAAGTTGAAAGGCAATGTACACTAGAAAACCACATCTACCTCTTTTTTATATCTTTCTCAGTGTGGTTAACTGCATCAGTTTGTCAACAAACCAAACCATGCTGTAGCATGGGAATGTACTACTACTAATAATCACAAATAACATTTTACAAACATCTTTACAAAGTGAGTTAAAAAAATTAATTCATGAAAGACATGAAAAATATAGAAAAAGTAATAAAAACTCATTAAAAGCAACAAAAAAGAAGACAATATATGGATAAAAAAATGAGGCACATGATGAGAAACAGATACAGGGTATCTATTTCTCATTACATAGGTATTGTCCTGATAGGTGAGTACCCTAGCAATAAGGGCTGTTCTTGGTCCGCAGTATATTTAGGTGGGTGGTATCCGTCAAAATAGCATCTACATGATTGCTAGGACTCGAGGATCCCAAGCAGAACATTTCACTGTAACTTCATACGTCAGTGGTTTTAGTGTTGTAGCTGATCTGTCTAAAGTCATTGTGTACACAGTGTTAGTAATCTAAAGTAAAATGTTGACGTTTGTAATACAGTTGGCTTTTTTGTTTTTATTATTCTTTATATCGACTTCTTAAGTAGAATACCAGACAGAAATCCCACTGGCTGAAAATGTGATCCATTTATTTCACAGTCTGATGTTTCCATTGATAAAAGTGGCTGACATATTTTCCAAGTCTGAAATGACTGAAAGATACTGTCAGTAAATTATTCAAAAATCCAGACCCATAATTCAGGCAAATTCCTCCTAAGGTCAGTTTTTATTTTGGGGCCGATCCCTTTCGGGGGTTTTTCCTTCAAGAAAATTTGCTTTGACAATTATGAGACTCATGTCTGGGTAATTACATTGTTCAGAGTGGGAGCAGCATTCACTTCCTCACAGTGAGCCTCTGAACATGGTTCATATCACTAATAGTCCATCTGAAAGCTGTCAACCGCCTTTGCTGGCCCAGGTCTTCCTGTCTTTTGGGAAGTGGCCCATTGGCTTTTGGGTCAAGAAGAGAGGTGAGCAGAGTTATGAGAGGAAGCATGCATGTAGCAGTGTCTGTTTTCCTCAGTCATGTGTGTTTAAGTAGTAACCTGACAGAGTAAATGTATTCCAGGGTACTTTTTTTTCCATCTTAACTCAAGTTGTCTTCCTGATGGCAGATGCATTGGAGCTCACCCTTGCGTGTAGTTGCTGAGTGTGTGTGAGTCCTTGTGCTTTTCCTTATGTTGTTTTTTCCCCCTTTTTTTTCTCCAGGTTTAAACACTGTGTTAACCACCAGATCCCATTGCTATCAATCTTAATGGTGGTGGGTCAATGTAAACGCGCACATGTGTAGGCTCTTTTTGCAAGCCACGGTTTAAGAATAATTCCCCCTCCAAAAAAAGACAGAGGGAAAATATTCTGGCCCCATTTACAAAATAGGTGCTCAGAAAACACCCCAGCCGGCCCTGAGTGATAGCTACTTCCTCAGCTTTTCCACTTCATTGATGGTTATGTGAGTTAAAACAACGAGCTTAATGGAGACTCTGGGCCCTCGGGGGACTAATCATAGCCACGTGACTTCCTCCGGGGCTTCCATGAAAATAACTCCATTACAATGGCCTGTGATATTAATATCGGCTTTGGGAAAGTCAGGCTTGGGATCCGCAGGGACGGCTCAGCATGAGCAAACAAAGAGGAATGCACGGCATTCGAGGGAGTGAAGCAGGCAAAGAGAAAAGAAGAAACAGAGCAAAAAGAGAGAAAGAAAATAGTGAGACCATTGTGTTGAGTGATAGCATATTGCACAGTCATGATGTTCTTTTGTGAGCTTCTGCAGTATATTATTCAGAGCTAAAATTAAACATGTAGTTTCCATCCTATGCATCACTTGTGCAGCTCACTTCCTTTCAAATGTTACAGATTTAAATGTTTGCAACGTTGTGGTGAAATGCTGTTATCTATTTATGTGGAAAGCATCAAAACGCGTCTGGCAGTTGTTGTAGCTGAACTTTATCTAAGTTCCACTTACGCCAATTATAATTTTACTGTATTATTTCTATAGTGAGCCTCTGCTGTAGTTTACCCTTGTCTGTTAGCATCGTAGCAGCAATGGTTTTTAGATGCTTCCGGGTCCGAAAGATTAAGCCTATGCAGAAGTGATTTAAACTGCATGGTTACTAATGGCCAGTAGGGGGCAACTAATGTGGCTCCAACTAGAAGTTAATCGTGTAAAAACAAGACTTAACTTTCAGAGCTGAAAACTGAAGCCAAAACTGCAGTTCCTGACACATCTGTCAATCCACTTGGATTGACAGATGTGTCAACACAAGCAGCTGGAGCCAACACAAGCAGCTGGAGCCACCTAGAAGTCATTAATTTTGACCTCTTTCTTCAGTTTTGTGTCTGTGACTTGCATCTGTACAGTTTATTAATGCAGTTTGCTAACCAGCAAGCTAGCTGGCAAGTTGGTACTCCACCCTGTCATTCATTTAAGGTAACATCTGGCCTCAAAAAATAAATTTGGCAGTGGCCAAAATGCTTAGCAGCAAAACCAGTCAGTAACATTTAACTTATTGAGGCAAAAAGTTATCCAGACCCACCTGGCACATGTGAAAAAGTAATTACTTCCTTTAACCCAATAACTATTCATGCCACCCTTGGCAGCAAGAACCGGAAACAAGCATTTGCAGTAACTGGCAATCAATCTTTGACATGGCTGTGGAGGAGTTTTGATTCTCTTGTCTTTGCAGAATTGTTTTAAATCAGCCAAACTAAAGGATTGTTAACAATGATCAGCCTGTTTAAGGTCATGCCACAGGATCTCAATCAGATCTAAGTTTGGACTTTGAATAGACCATGCCAAAATCTTCACCTTTTTTTCATAACCATTCAGTGGTGCTGGTGTGTTTCAGATCATCACCAGTGTTGGGACTAACGTGTTATTAAGTAACGCGTTACAGTAACTACGTTATTATTGTGGTAACGAGCACGGTAACTAGTTATTATGCCAAAATCAGGAATGCGTTACTCGTTACTGGGATTTTAGATAGGGTCGTTACTCGTTACTTCGTGTGGTGGCTATCGCGGAGCTTCCACAGATTCAGTAACATTAGCAAGTGGTGGAGGCCAGCAGGTGGATGAAGGAAAAGGGACGCAGAAGGAAAAGAGACCCGAGGCGGCCGCCGGTCCAAGTGTGAACTGAACCTCAGGTAAGAAGTTATGACCTGCAGTCTCTCTGGGTCAGATATGAACCAAGTTTAGGTGGAGTTTATTTTCGTTATTCTGACTTTTTCCGTACTGCGTGCTAGCTAGCATGACGGAGTTTCTATACAGCTGGGTGGGTGCTATGAAGTTAATGATGTTGAACTTTATTTTGTTCATAAGTTATTAGAGTTGCCAACCGTCCCGTCTGGTATTCAGAGGAAATATTACGCGTTTCTTATTGAGGTGAAAAGGAACAGTTTGTGCCGTAATTCAGCTACAATGAAAAAGACACAAAGCTGGAGTTATTCTGTGTCTTTGCTGCACAGCTGCCTCTTCTTCTCTCATCCTCTCACCCTCCCTCTCCCGTTTCTGCTTCAATCATGAAAACTGATCAATGATCAGCTGATCGGCTCTCTTGTTTGTTTATCGCTCACTTTGCGCCGAAAGAGGAAACCAGCGGATGTCGCGGTAAACAACAGCAGCACGTTTAAGCTTGATCAGCTTAGGGCATTAACAGGGAAAGGGGGGCACAAAGAAATACTTTTCTTTCTTATTCTCATTTAAAATGTCTCGCTTTTAAAAAATAATTATCTGAATCTTACAACAAACGATTGATAGATTGATGCATATATACCATCAAAACAGTGAACATCACTGTCACAGCAGTGTTTGTTTTCATTCAAAGGCTTTATGGTTTTTGCTATAATGGCGGCCGGTCTCTAGTCAAAATGCCCGGGCCAATTTTCTGTCCCAGTCCAGCCCTGTATGCAGCTCATCTGCAGTCTGGTGTTGCCTACATCTTACTATTCAGAAGGCAGAATTTCCGAGTTCTGAGTACAATCGAAAGCACCACGACTCCAGTTTTTGTGTTGGATGTAAAAGGCGCGCATGACGCTGTGACGTAGGCTAGAATCATGGCAGCAGTCAATGACGGTCCAGGCGTGGGATTTCTCTCATGGAAATATGCACATTATCTTTTCCTTTCTATTGGTAGGTGGCACAGTGCACTTGTGGCAAGTAAGCAAGCTAGAAGACTGGCAAAGTTATGGAAGCAACACATTAACAAGAGAATTCTGAGTAAAACCAAAGTTACTTTCCCAAGTAACTCGTTACTTTGAAAGTAACGAGTAACTTGAAGTAACTGAGTTACTTTTGAGAGAAGTAACTAGTAATGTAACTAAGTTACTATTTTAAAGTAACTTACCCAACACTGATCATCACTGCTTTAGCTTCAGGGCAGAAACTGATGGCCGCTACTTCAGAGATCAAAACTTATTGCTCCAGTTATGGCTGAGCCCCCGAAGCAGAAAAAAGAAAAACAAAACCCAGACCATCACTCTGCCAACACCTGATGTCAACACTGCCAACCTGAAGTATGATTGTTGATGTTTTTATTGAAATGCTGTAGTAGTTTTATACCAGGTATAAAGGGACTCAATCCTCAGAAAGAAAACTTTTATCTCATCAGTCCTCAGAATATTTTCTCAAAAGTCTTAGGGGTCATCAAGATGTTTGAGAAACAAGAGCCTTCTTGATCAGCAATGATTTTTATCCTGAAACTCAGTCGTTGGATGCTATTTTCGGCCAGTCTTAATGTTGAATTATAAACACTGACCTCAAGTGAGCCCTTCAGTTCTTTAGATGTTGTTCGGGGGTCTTTTGTCACCACCTGGATGAGTTGTCACTGTGCTCTTCAAGTAATTTTGATAGTTGGAAGGTTCACAAAGTTTTCTCCGTTTGTGGATAATGGCTCATACAGTGGTTAGCTGGAGTCCCAAAGCCATAGACATTGTGAAAAGGGCTTTGTAACCTTTTCCAGAATGATAGATGTCAGTGACATCGTTTCTCAGCTGTTTCTTTAGATCCTGGCATGATGTTTCTTTGTCAGGCTTCAACGTCTAAATCATTGACTTTGACATTTTGCGTAGGGTTAGTTAGGTTTGGATTCTTTTTCTATAATAAGAAAATAAATTATCATTAAAAAACTCCATTTTGCATTTACTCAGGTATTCATTAATTAATATGTATTTGATTTAAAACATTTAAGTCTAACAAATATGCAAAAGAAATCACGTCAGAGGGAAATAGTTTTTCACAGCATTGGAGATCATAGGATTCACATTTTGTTGACATAAATTAGATATTGAAAAATTAAAAATTCTACAATGCTTTTATAAGGCTTTATGAGTCCATAGGTTCCAAATATAGGCCATTTTAGCCCATTTGCAGATGTTTGCTAGGCAGCACAATGACATCATAATGTTGGATAAAGCCATGTTTGGTTGCTGATCTTGAAGTTTGTGGACAGAGATGTGGTCTGTTACAGTAAGGTGTGTTTAATGGCTAAAGGGAACAGTAAGCTTATATTATATTTTAGGCCATTTCTAAAAACATCTTTAAAATATGGGAATCCCAACAGGCTGTAGCAAACTGGTCGAAATGCTGCATTTGTTACCATTAAATCACACATATGAAGGCTGACATGTTAATGTTGATATGTGACTGTCAACTTTATTAGATAGCAGGAGAGAGACGGGGTACGTTTCAAAAACCTGTCAGAAAATCCCTGAAAAAGATTTTATGGCCACGTCTTCTTTTAGCACTTTCTTCCCTGTAAACCTGCGATGCTCTCAGTCTGTCGTGTGCAAAGGCATAAGCTGACTGCCAGCTGCATTCAGAACAATTAAACCTCAGCGATCACAGCAAATAGTCGCCCACCTCAGAGTTTAATACCCACCGAAGACTCCCCGACCTCCTCCATTTCCTCCCATTCAAGCTCGACACGTGCGTTAGCTCATCTCACCGCACGGCACATCTTATAGAGCAGCTGAACTCTAAGTCATCACTTGTAAAAAAATACTCGAGTTCAGCGCATCGTACGCCAGCCACTTTTTTCCTCCAGTCCCTCCTGTTGTGGGAGATTTATTGAATGGAATAACACTGGCTTCATTTTTACTCCTGCTTTTATGAATATATATATTGTTTTAACAGTGCCTTTAAATCCCTCCTACACTTTTGTTAGGGTCATAGCTCGGCCTTCATCTGCGTTCAGATTCAGTATTGTGAAGTATTTCAAACATTATCATAAGTTATTTATCCTGGCTGTACCCCTACACTTTCAGCTCAAAATGATGAGGACTAACTTTAGTTTTACGAATAAATCATTTACAATTTGGCATCTCTGGGAAATCAGTCAGTAAATACAAAATCATTAATTAAATAATTACTTTGTCAAAAAGACAGTCACAGAAATATTAAATAATAGTAAGCAGCTTTTTTCAAGATTAAATGATAAACATTAGCAGATTACTGCCTTCAGTATGTTTAGATTTGCAGCTTTTCTCTGTTCGATATAAATGTATACCTTTGTAGTTTTCATGTAAAGCTGGATTTGTATTTTTGTCAAAAAAGGTGCCATCAAATAAGCATTTAAGTCATAAATCTTTTAGCTGTTGGTCAGAAAAAACCTTAACTATTAACTTACATGTCATATATCATGTAACAATAATAATCTCTAAGAATTTGTGGCAGATACATTGTTTATTAGTTTAAATAGAGAATTTTTGTAATAATTGAGAAATTGGACATTAGAATATACAGCACTGAATTGTAACAAAATTCAACTAAAACTGACAGAAATGAAAACTTTAACTTATTTTATAAAATCTTTTCCTCCTTTTATTCGTATAACCTTCCAAGTAGAAGTGGAATTCCTGAAACTTTTCTATTGTAGCGCTGAACGTGAGATACAGGCATCAGAAACCCCCAGTGTTGTTTTAGGAAGAGGTTCATCACTTACATGCAATATATTAAAAACATGCTTCTTATTTGACTATATGATTCAGCCAGTAGTAGCTTTAGGTCTATCAGCCCTTCTCGCCCAAAAATGCCTAACAAATAACTGAAAATCTACTGAGTTTTTAAAATTAATAGTAATTAGAATTACAGTGAGTGGGGGAATAAATTTGCAAGCAGATTTAAGAATATCCAGCAGCGGACTTACACCACAAGTAGTGATATGGCTTTCACATCTTTCAAGTGAAATATTAGATGGCAGTAGCCAAGCCAAAGAAAAGGTCCTCCTCCAGGGTCCAAATAATTATAAGAGTGCCATAACAGATCAAACATTATTTCCTTGACCTTGTCTCCAGCTTGAGGAACAGCTCAGACTTTTTTTGGCTGAAAGCTCAGGGAGCAAAACTCTCTCTGTCTGCAGGAGCACTTACTGCACGGACCTGACGTTTACACAGGATTAGAGATTCATTCGCCATTAAGTAAATGACCCTCTGCTGGCCAGGAGCAACACTTCTCAGGCTGTTTAGATTCTGTGGAACAGAATTCGCAAAAGGATTACTTTAGAGCATATATCAGCTGTTTTGGCAAAGTCAGAAAGGTTTGTACGGCACTAATTCTTGCGTTTTAGTGTCAACTACCTGACAGAATACTATTTTCCAACACTGACAACACACGCTGGAATAAGTTGGATTTTAACATTTCTGATTCATACTGATTGAATTTTATCAAACTTTTTTGCAACATTTTATACCAAAACAAACTTAAATGGGTGGAAAAATGTTAATCAGCGGCAGTCAGTGTAATATGAGACCTATACAAGTAAACACATACCACATAAAGCTAATGTACACACCTTAGAGATATGTTAAAGTATTCATTTATTTATTTATTTTTGGGTGTGTTTTCATTGTCTGTATTGCACAAAAATTACGGGTTTTTTTTTTTTACATGTTTTTCCCCAAGTTTCTGAACTTTCCTAATGGTTTAAAATTCCAGTATCGTGCCAACCCTAATACAACCCTCATGGTTTATATAAATGCATTTTAAAAATTGTTGGTGCGCTTCCTTTTGCCCATTCCAAAGCTATTGCCAGAAATACAAAGATGGTTTGACTGAGTTAAATGCACATACAGCATCATAAAACTGCAACACATTCTTCCATTCTTATCTTGTGTGTCCCATTTGACCTTTGTTAGTCCTTCGTTTATCAGCCTTTCTCCACACCCGAAACAGTTAAATGCAGTATAACTGACATTTGGCTAGCATAATCATGTTGGTATAAGATGTAAGATAAGGATATTATGTACAGTAGTTTTAGATAGGCTCTGTTTATTTGAAATAAAAACTGGTGGGATCATTTCCCCTGTGCTCCATTACCCAGTCTGATTAACTGTATGATTCGGCACATCATTAGGTATGCATCTCATCCACATTTAGGTAATGTCGTATTTTAGAGAACAATGAGTTCTTCGGCTGCACAGCACATCTGAGAAAACATCCATTGTGTTTTTTTAGGGGCGTTTTAATTCAATCTAAGGAAGTCAAAGCAGGGTGATAAAAGACAACATCTTTATATTTTCAGTTCATGATGCAACATATTGCCGTGTCTCTTTCATGTTTGAAAGATGAAACAATTATCAAACAAGTGAGTAAAAAAAAGTAGTAGTTTGCTTGGAGCACAGCCGCAGGTCCTTTGTTTTTTTGTTGAGTCAGTTGCCTCAGGCTTTCCTGTCAGGTGTGGCCTCATCAGCTCTACTGGATGTAATGACTTAATTTCGGGAAACGCAGTAAGTAAAGAATCCTATACTCCTAATTGTTGAGCTTTTCCTTCCTAGAAAGTTTGTACTGTGAGAATATAATGTGCTGCTGTAATGCACACTGCTACATACCACTTAGCTGAATTGTCGCTTTTGGCCTACAGACAATCACACCTTCTGCTGCTTCACCCAGAAGTTTTTTTAGACCATTGAGGGAAGGATCAAGCTTAACCTAGACTACTGCTTACAGCTGGATGAAATCTTCCAGATTACTGTAGCTATATAGAGCCCATTTTTGAACCTTATACCTACTGCAACACCAAGTAATTGTGCCTGCAAATGATGGGCTTATATAACTGCTATAACAGCTGGAGGCAATTTTGAAAGCAGAGACAGGATGCACTAAACAGTAGACACAATAAATCAGTTAAACAAGTTTAATCCAGTTTTTTCTATTTTGACAGGGTTGTTTTCTGTTCATTAGCCTGAACAAAGATGCGAAGCCAGTATAATTGGGTTACCATAATACTTTTCAATGGAAGAATCAAAGAAGATATTAAAAATACTCATCATAAAGTTCAATACGTTATTTGTTATCTCTTGTTTTTGTCTGAAAAACATTCAGAAAATATTGAGTTATTCTTAAATAAAACCAGAGGGAATTCTAAGCTATCTGTCCTGTTTGCTTGGTGATAAAGCCGCAATGTATCAGCTCCAGCCAAACCTCATGAAAACTCGTAGCAAGGTGGTACGGGGGGGGACATGGAGGACCAAGCGAATAAGGTCCCAATCACACAGGCCTAGAGACCGGTCTGCAACCACCTGGCAGCCACCCATCATTTTATCTTTAACAGGAACACAGTGGAAAGAAACTATATAATTTGGATTGTCTACTTTTGAAGGAACTACTTCCTCTTTCATCGTCATATGCAAAATACGGCTGTATAAATGTGTCGCAGCCCCTTGGCATGCACACTCACAACAATAGCTGAGCGTAATTGGAGTCATGTGCGGAGGTATTTTACCTCCACAAACAGCCGAGACTTGGTTTGCGATACATGTAGCAAGACAGTGAGGTGTTGTGGCATCACCACTAACCTCATCAAACATCTTACAGTAAATCATATCACAGAATATGACGAGTGTATGTTGAGGTGAACTGAAGAGGAGGAGTGGAGAGGGACAGGTGCTGCTAGGGCGAGACAGACGTCTCTCACGGAGTCCTTTAGTGGTGCAGGCAGGCAACATGTTCAAATAGCGCACAACTTCAGTTTTTTTTTTATTTCTATATGATAATTCTGCATTATTTAAGCGATAAGAACAAGTAGTCTGATGTCCCGTAATCATTATGAAGCTATAATTTGAGATACAGTAAAAGATACAATAAATAAAATAAGTTTTTGTACCAGTATCGGATCAGTATCGTCGATACCACCCTGAATTTTACTTGGTATCGGATCGGAAAGGAAATCAGTGGTATCGCACATCATTAGAGTGCGGGAAAGAGTACGACCATGCAGGGTTTAAACCGTGGACGTACTTACTTACATTTAGTTCGTAAAAAGTGACAAAAGCATTAGCATCCGCTGTACACTCTGCGTGGGAAGAAAACTTCTTTCTACAGCAAAAAATTTAACTTCAAATCTGCAAATCTGAGCAGGCACCTAGTAAGCCCCCGCGGGAATGTGAAATTCACAGAGAAACCTCCGGATCCCCCCACTGACATGATCACTGTGGTGGTGCAAACCTCCACCCGCACCACCCCTGCTAAACAGGTGAAAATAGATTTATAAGCGGCAGCACTCAGTGCCGCTGAATCTTTGATTTTATTCATTTTTTGCTGTTTTACTTGCAACTATTTTAAAGAGTGAGCATAAACACAAAACATTATTTTATTTTATATGCTGGAATATGCAGAAAATAGGTTTAAAGGTTAAACAATTTCTTCAAGTCAAAGACTTTTTTATGTAATTTAATTTTGCTTAATGCAATGTGCTCAAAATTTAAAAAATAAAATAAAACAATTATTAAAAAGAGGCTTTCCATTTGATTCAATTTTATATGAATGATTATGCATAAAAAATAGAATTGGGCTAAAAGGTCTATTGCTTTTTTATTTTTTATACATATTTTATACATATTCAGGTTGTGTATCATGTTTTTTAAAAGTAACTAAGTAACTAATTACTTTTGAAAATAAGTAATCAGTAAAGTAACAAGATTACTTTTTTGGAGTAAGTAATCAGTAATTAGTAACTAATTACTTTTTTCAAGTAACTTGACCAACGCTGGTTGTGAGTGTTTGCTGGAGATGGAAAATGACTGCCAAAGTCCCAGTTGTGCAGACCCTGGAAATTTACCTGTCGCTAGTTTTATTTCTATGCGATGCTAATGAGCTTAGCATAGAGATGCTTGGTCCACACACACTGTCCAATTTCTTTGAATGCTTGGCCATATTTAACATGGCCATCTGCCTTTGTAGCCCTCGTCCTGGTCAAAAACAGACCATATTTAATTAACATTTTCTGGCTGTTGCCTTTATTTTTTTTGAGAAATGACTAAACCTGCACACGGAATTTCACAATCGACATCATGCTGTTGGGAAGTCAAATAAATCAACTGACCCTGTGTGCCAAAAATGGACACGAACATCCCTGTACTTTAAACTGCAGTTTAATTTGTAATGTGGCACAACATTAACCGGGTTAGATTTTCTGCAGTAAGAGAAATATTTAAGGCATTTTCCTTTGATGTATTTGAGTTTGTTTATTTCAACTTCATATTTGTGGCTGTGTAAAAAAAAAAAGTCACCACTATAAAATGTTTTATATCTACAAATGCAAACCGAGTCAGTAAGACTGTTCGGCGAACAGCGTCTCGATGCTCTGTTTAGCATGTGGCTTCCACACCTCCATCATCACTCCAGCCACCTGTCAGCTGAGCACCATCAGCATCTCAGCTTGGCTCACAAATAACCTCCTCATTCACTGGGGATGTGACAGATGCATGCTTTAATGTTGATGCAATATACATATTTGTTCCATGCAGGCTTGCGATTATTCGGTGTTCAATACTAGCAGCAAAAGCTCTGGAGGAAAGTCGGAGAATGCAGCTTTGCTGTGGTGAGTGATTTAGGATGGAGCTAAGGCTCACTCTATTTCTTCCTTTCTCTTTTCTTCTTCTTTTTTTTTGAAATGAGACCTCTCTTGTGCCACCCTTTAGAGTTGAGGGTTTAATTGTCAGGAAGGGGATAGATTTATTTGCCTATAAATTACACGAGTTTTCTGTGGTAGGACTGGAAGCATAATGTAATCTGCACATGTGCGAGAGTGTGGATGATTTTACTGCTCAAACTCACATCATCCTAGCAGCAGACCTAGCATGTATTTGCTTTAATTTTAACATAATAACACTAAACAAAAAGGTAGAATCTATATGCTTGTCAGTTACTTTGAAAAAGAACCTACTTTATTAAGAGCAGTAACTCAAACGTTATCATGTCTCAATAATTCACCTTACTGGGTGACTCACTCTCTCCTGGTACAATAAACGTCTTGATCCTTCAATGTTTTCAGCGCTCAAAACTTCCCAAAATTTATAACATTTAACATTTCCCAGTAATTACAGCAAAGAGAGCAAGAGGCTTGATTGATGCTCCATTTCAAAGTGAGCTGCGGCCGTTCGCCAGGGTTTTTGAAATAACCTTTTTTTTTTTTTGCCCTGCAAATTGGTTTTCCTCCCCCGACCTTCAAGAGTCGCCACTCGGCATCACGAGGAAGCTTCTGTAGGGAGCCATAACTGCCGCCTAAGGCCTTCTAAATCCTCCATTTGATGGCCTGAGGATTCAGCAAGAGGATCTGAAAGGGATGAAAAGAAGAAAAGTGCTCATCCTTAAGAAAACAAAGAGCATTTCCTTCCTCATGTCAGGAGGAAAAAAGAGGAAAAAGAAAAAAATCGAAACACATAATAATTCATCATTGGCTTTTACCGTTCCTTGACAATACATAACTCACTCTGACCATGATTTCCTTTCCCCTTCATACCCACCTCCATTATGGCTTGTTTTAATAACCTTAATATGGGCAGTTCTACACTGTTCAGTAAAAAGGTTTACACTTTGAACTGTGATCCATGATATGACTAACATATTTTTATAATATGACTATGAATTATATCGTAATGGAATAACACAGAAAAGAGCCCAGAAGATCACACGGTATGAGTGATGAAATTACTCACCTCAACCTAAAATCCCCCAAATGATGACTTTGGTCTTCTTTCAATTGTTTTGTTCCTCTTCTAATATTCAACCGATGTTGATGGAGCTCATTATCAAAGTTTTAGCAGCAAGTCAATGTAGCTGACAGGCATGACATATGAGTTGATGCTGTAACCTGTCTCAAGACCATTTTTAAGCATCAGTGCCATATGGCAACTCAATTTTGGAAGCTCCACTAGATTCCTGAAGGGTGTCTGGTACTGTCATTGCTCATCCTACAGCGAGGAGGCTGCATCCTCCTCGGCTTCTATTCCTGATGGACAATATGGAATTGGCTGAACATATAACCTGGCAAAGAGACGGATAGATACATAAATGAATGCACACGTTATATTCATACCCTGCCCAGAGTCACCAATATTTATATCTAAAACCTCAGCAAATGGTTGAGCCATAAATCAAAAATTTGAAACAATGGTAGCATTTACTACCACTTTCGTAGAGATGAACTTCACTGGCAGTATCCTTTGGAAACTGGAGCTATAAATTTTATTACTATTAAATGTTTCTAAAGGGAGTTGACAAATAGTTGAATGGAGTTGATTTTCCCCTCCTGCTCTTGGCAAGGCCGAGCGGAGGAAAATTCCCTGTCTTGAAAAGAGCACAGCAAAAAATGCTCTCATATTAGTGCTGCCAATCCATTCATCTTGATGCTGTTTGAGTGTAATTTAAGCCTTTTTAAAACAGCGTCTGAAAATACAATGTGCTTAAGGGCAGTTGAGAGCGTTTTATGAGCACAATAAAATTGTCACTGCATATGGATTAGATGGATGTTGATATATGGGTTTGATGTTTTTCATGTGCATGGGTGTTTACAGCTGAGTTTTAATGTCTGCTGCTGAAGGACTAACTGTAGGTGGAAATTACTCAGATTAAACCCGATTCACATTAACCATAACCTTGTATTAAATTTAAAATAAAAATTAAAAAAAAAACAGCAGTGTGCCTAAATATGCACTTGGGTGTAAATGTTAATTCTTAAAATCCAAATTTGGACCTTAAAGTTTAGATACTATTTAGCTATTTCCTGGGAAATGTCTAATCATCATGTAGCCAATTTAGAAGACATTTGGATATTAAACTGGTGGGTCCATACTCTGCAATGGAAGCTAAATCTGATGTAATGCATTTAAAGTTAAACACACACAACAGCAAATGTTTAAGGAAAGGATTATAGCGTGCTTGCTCCAAGATAAGCTGCAAAAGGAACTCCCGGGCTAACTAGCTACTTAGCCTAAGAAAAGCATTACATTTTAAAGGCTAGCAACATTCTAGCTAACTAAATTGAAATTTAATGCTGGACGTTAACCCTAAAGTCCCATCCAAGACTAAGCAGGTCTCCCCAGTTTGCACTCGAACCCAGTAACCCACCCAGTAATGTTATATTTGTCAATCTGTTGGGTTGGCCCTCTTTGTTAAAACCTCTTTTGTCACAGGATATACGCTCAGAACTTAAAAAGGAACAAATGCATTATTTAAAAAAACTATTGACTACCTAATAGTGAAACACAATTTACTGTTTCTTATATGCCAGATATTGCTTTGTTATGAAAAACATTAATTTTGAAACCATGCCAAAAGATTAGATCACTAATGGGTTGCTATATGAAGAGTCCACTGCTCACTATTCAGGAGAGGATTTCTATTTTGTTTTGTTTTATATTGTTTTATTTATTTCCTTGGAAATTGAACTATTTAGCAGATAAAGCCTAATAAAAACTTGTGCTAATACTGTTAGTTGAATTTGGGCCTATTGGAGTCTAGTTAATGTGGTGTTGAAAGGTGTGGCCTCCTTTCTTTTGTGTTCCTTTTCCTTGTGTTGAGAAAAAGTTAACAGATGCTGCTGTTTGACTAGTGAATGTAGTGCTGTGGAGGCGGCGTTGCATAGTTAACTTTTAGTAGGGCACCGGGTGCTGAAGCCCAGCTACCAACTTTTTTTAAATAGCATTTTATGATCATTTTAATATTAAAATGAATTAAAATTTTGCTTTTATTTATAAAACAGGGACATTTCCCAGTGATCAAAAACTTTGAATCAGTTGTGTAAAAACACTGAAGGACTCGTTCTTCTTGAACCACGTGATTGCTTGTTGTCTGATTGAAACCAAAAAAATTTGTTGCTCTGCAGTGAACTGTGCTAACAAATTTGGGGAAAATTTGTTATGTTTGAGTGGCCCACTTAGTTAGTAAGGTAATGTTAACGAGTTACACCTCCTGGTATGTGGTCAATAGGGAAAAATGTTTATCCCCCAACTGGAAAGCGAGTGGATTCTGGAGGTAGTTGGCAGTCATGTGAAACTCCTTGGTGACTTTGGTCACCAGCAGATCGCTGCAGTCGCCCTTAGGTTGGGTGGAAGATGACGGTAACACTGGCAACACTCGCCATTTACTCTCCAAGCTGTAGTGAAGTTAAAAAAAAGCATGATGCATACTGGAACTAGAGCTCAAGGCAAACACAGTTTCACTACCACTTGACCAGGAATAACCACTGACCAGTCTGTAGGCCTCCAGCAGCCTCCAGCATCCACTCAAAACTTGTTGGTGAATACACATTTTTCACTTCCAAGTGATGGTCGCCAGATGGTCGACTACAGGTCTTTAGGCCATAGCTATCAAGCTGAAGTTACAGCCAGCTTGTGAGGAAAAGTAGCTAATGTGCGGCTGGTTAAGCTGCAAGACCGACAGGTTGTTTTAATCAGCATAACATAACGCACAACAAGTCGGGTCACATTTATCTTCACTTTGGTTCTGTGGGAGGAAGAATAAAATTAAATGGCAAAAAAAAAAAACTGGTCAACATCACAATTGTTTACATTCAAAGTTTATTTTTAGGGAATTTTGTACTTATTGTTAAATTAGCTTCATCTGTCTTTTTTCCCAAATAGAAGTAGAACTGTATTTGGCCTTTTGTGCTCTGTTCAGTCTTGGCTGGAAAAGCTGCAGTGGGCAGAAAAGTTATGATAGCTGTAGTTATTGATGTCAAATGTGAAGCACTGTGGCTCGCATCAGGATCCTTTATTATAGCATATTTAAGTTCACATTTGAAGACACATCTTTGTAGATTTAAGCTGTAAATCATTAATCAATGAATTTGTTTAAATTCACTTTTGAGTAGAGACAAAATTGCATCAATCAGGCAAACTCCCAGCTAACATCCAGGTGACTATCAGGTGAATTTGGGGGTAAGCATATAGCTTACACAAGATACATAGTTTTAGCTTCAAATGGTAGGAATTGACAGTGTTGTAATCCATGCATAATTACTTGCGAGGTCACTGAAAGGACAAGCTCTTATAATTCATGCAGGCCAAAACATCAAGAATCTGGGAATAGCCTTAACATCGCTGTTCTGCTTTTAGCCCTGTACTCATCCAACCACAAGATGATTTTGTGGAGAGAGCCTTTTCCTACCATCGCTCTGGGTCAGTGTGATTTACGCACATGTTTACTGATGTCTTTCAGATGGTCCCTCTCACTGCTTATTGTCTTCCACTATTAGTTCCCAGATGAATCACCAGCGGACAAATTGGGGGATGTCTCTGTGGATCTGCGATATTTATTGAGGTTACGCATCACTGTGGACCTCTCCATTGGCTTCCCTAACAAGGAAAAAACAGATGGTCCGTGGTCATGGCATGTTTGGACATTGAAACACTCGGGTTTCATGGTGCTTTTTATGCTTTTCTGCACATTTGTTTTACATCTTGTTCAGAGATTATAGCAGGCCTCCTTTTGTCCAGGATGTTAAAGGCGTATTGTCAAAATGTAATTCTCAACTTAGAGTCCATCATGATCTACTGACCCCTACAAAATCACTGATGTACCGTGCAACCTCCCTTTGAAGAGAGCTTCTGGATACTTTGCTCTCTCATGTATTGAAGCTACTTGCTGAGAATTGTACTCCCTTTGAAATTCCTCATACCAAAGCAATTCACCATTTCTGGGTTTATACTGCAGCATGTTTTTTTTTTTTAAATTCCACTTTCTTTTAGCCAGCTGGTAATACTCCAGCATGTTTATTTTAATAGGGTAAAAATAAATGAACCGCAATGATTAAAGGAGATATCTAAATATTGTGTCGTGCAATTCACGGAGCAGGGAGCCCCACTGATTACCTTTAAGTAAAGAATAATGAACTCAGCTTAAAGTTAAGATGACAATGCAGCTATTCTATTAATACAACCGTGCACCGGTCTCACAGACCGCACCGTGTGTCTCATTTTTATTGGTTGGCATGCAGCTGTACTGGCAAAAGTTTCACAAAAGCATCTAAGTTGCTACTGTGGATAAATAGGAGCTTTTGGGGGGCAAGTGTACACATCTTAATGGAAACGACCTGTTAGATAAACTGAGCTTGTCTGAGACAAATTATTTCCTGACTTTTTTACTCTGTCAGCTGGACTCTGAGTAGATGACTCCATAAACTGCTCGCTGATGTTGTGGATACTATCTACACACACTACTACTCTAGTATTCATCTTACCATGACAAGCGCTTGGAGCCCAGCAGATGGTGGATGCTTTATCGCCTTAACAGACACACCCCGATGGTGATTTCTGACCTATAACATGACTGTCTCAGATAACACAGCAGTACAGGATGGTGGAAGAACTGTTGCTGTATAATTTTCCAACAAGCTTTTAATTTTTATATTTCCAAATATTTTTAAATCGTTCTCTTTGCATGTAGCAAGACAATCGTATTAAAGTGAGGAATTTTTTTTCCTTCTTCTTCTTTAAAAAAAGAGGGAGGACACACTACCTTGAACAGCTTTAAATGGCGATACCGGACTTTGGTTCAGATCTTGAAAACATATGGAAACCCCTTTGAAGTGCAATGGGAGCCGCTGAGGCGGCTGCAGAGGTTCTCATTGTTTACCTTTCAATCCCCAACCTCCTTCCTCCAAATAAAAAAGGGAGAATGTTAAACCTTACAGAGGTGCACATCAGCTCAGTTTTTTATACCCAGCTAAGTGAAGACTTCCTAATCCACATACCACCCCCCTATCTCCTGCGTGTGCGTTTCAATGTCCACTGTTTCTTTCTCTCAATTAAATTCTGCAAACTGGCCTAAAAACCCAGATACCTCCTTGTCCTGAAAGGCTTATCTAAGAACCAGCCGGTGGTCTGTAACGTTAAATGCAAGTTTTTAATCAAAATGACTTATGTTTTCAGAAGTGTATATGGCTTCCCCTCTGGCTAAATTTAAACCAAATGCCCCCGCCATTAAATTGTGTAGCTGGGAGATGACCCTCTGGAGAGAAACACTACAGGCAAGAGGCCTGGATGTATTTATCTTTCAGTGTTTCACCTGTCTTCAGATACCATTTCCTTTTTAAGTCGAGCAGTAGGGATTTACTGAGCTGCTTCCTTCCGGGACCCAGTGGAATACAACATTAAACTGCAGGGAGGAGAGAAAACCTGTAGCGCACTAAAATAAAGTTATGTCAAAACCATTCTGCTCTTCCTGTAGTCTTTCCTCAACCTTGCAAGTATCCTCCAAGGGCCTGAGAACATTACAAGCCATTCAGTATATATGAATGGGCACTAACAGACTTTTTCGTCATTTTGATATGTCTAAATTTTGCAGGCACATCCTGTGGTCTATCAGGCACAGCCTTAGTTTCAATTTAGTGTCTCCCCGTGGACCCCCGTCTTCTTATTTCATATGGAAATTGTATAGAGTTTTTATCCCCGTGCACTTTCAACTGCTTCAAAGCTGGGGATCTTTTTTTTTTTTAACCAGATAGATGCACAAGCTTGCATTTTAATGCAAATCACTGGCAAATCACTCAAAAACAGCAAGAATGTACTTGAAGTCCTAACACGGGCCTGTCCAGCTATTAGTTCAGATCATTCCAAGAATAAATAAATGATATATCACTGTTTAGCTGTAAGAAATCTGCAAAAGTCTTTGGAAAAGGAAGAAAAGCACCTGTATTTTTATTGGGGAAGGCTTGCCTTATACTACTCTATAAAGTTTGGACACTGCCAGGGGAATCATTTCAGATGATCTCTAGAACAGCAGTGCGCCTTACTTCACACAAATTTGGCCCGAAAGGATTTTATCCGGAAGAAATGTTTAAAAATGACGTCAGTGAAAAGAAATCATTTGATAGGGCAATTAGGGATGGTTATTTTATTTCATAGAAACTCTCTACAACTGGCCTTTATTAAAAGTAAGCCTCCACTTACTCTGAAACATGTGAACTGTAATAAATGTGTTAACCGCTTAGCTGGTGGCAGCGAACATTCACAGATTTTTCTTTTCTTAAAGAATAATCTTGGAATAATGAGTTCAGCACAGCCGGGTCCCGCTGTGAGTAACGTTCTCTTCTGGTGTTATAGCTGAACTGGGTAAACTCTGCTCAAAATTACATATTTATCATGCGCACACCACAAAACTATGCGCTGTGGTCAAAAGAGCCTTGAAGCCACCCACACTCATCACTACTTTCCACCCATAATTAGTCAATATAGACATTAACATTTCGCTTCGTGACTGTTGCTCTTAAACTTTGATTTGTCATTTCCTGTGCTGACGTTGCCTCCCATTAGCATTACCAGAAAAGGATTTGAAAAACAATGCAAAAAGAAACTGGAGATGTGATGCATCAGGTATTCATCATCAGCGACTCAACCTCTAAGTAGACTCTCTCTGTAAGCCCGGTCAGATATTTATTTTAACGATGCAGAAAACGAATCTTATTACGAATAATGAAATAAAAATGCTTGACAATGTTTGATTTCTACTGCTAGTTTATCTAAGCCACTAAATGGAGAGACGAGGCCAGCATCGAGCCTCTGCCGGTAATCATATCTGCCACAGCTGCCACATTATCAGAGATCTTGAGGCAAGCGCACAGGCGGCTGTGGTGGCTTTTGCCGAGTGACAATTCTGTCGCCGGTGGTTTGAAGGAAATTTGAAAAGCTGCTAAAAAGCATTCATATTCTTGACAAGATCACAAAAAAACCTAATCTTTTGTTAGATCGCGATGACACTGAATTGTCCAGCCTTTTTGTATTCGCGATGTCTTATTAATATAGCCGCCAAAGACATACAGAATTGGTCCAGAGACAGCTTTTAGAAATGAGCTCACATCGTCTTATTACATGCCGTCCGTGTTTCCCTGCACATCCATGTTAGATCCCTTTCAGCAATTAGCCTTGAACTAGGAAAGACGATCAGCTCCAGTTTCCCATTGCTGCCTCCCTCATCATCTTGGAGCACTTTTAATCTTCCCCCATGCGTCCTAATTAAGACGTTAATGCTACCTCCCACGGGGAGCTAGATGCCCCACTCCCACCCACCACATTCCATCTGTAGCCATCAAAACTGTTATGGTAATAGTCAGCTTTGCACAGGTGCAAATTGCTTACATTTAGTCTACATTTCCTCTCAGTCACGGCTGATCATCAAAGCTTGACTTCAAGCATTTGCTCACAAGTGGCGGATTTGCTTAGATGTTATTTGAAAATGGTGCTTGTTAAAATGGGAAATTGCAGTTGTTTCCATGCAAGAGACGCCTGAAAACAGCACGAAAGAGTTACCGCTGCCATGTTTAAGCCATCTGTACATACAATGCAGTTTTGGGGCAACAAATATATTTTCTTTCAAAACGTACAGTGGTTGTGATCATTTATTCAGACCAGCCACAGCGACAACTTCATAGACCTGTTCCACTAAACTTTCCTCTTGACCTTTTAACTATTTTGTTGGACTGGTGCCACATAATGTGTATAAGCTACTCAGGGCAATTACAAAGGCCCGGGATTGAAAGAGAGCTGTCATTAGGATGTGCTTTCACATACCAGCCTGCAGAGTTTGGCTGCAGGCCAGGCTGGCAAATGGGACGAGCTCTGCAAGGAGAGTCGGGGGGCCAGGCCAGGGGCCGTGGGGGATAATTAGACAGTTTTATCCCAGCTTGTTGATATAAATGTGGCCAGCTTAGCCCCCTACGCCCTTGCTCCGTGGTAATGATCATGTCTAACAGGTGGTAGGCAAACAGACAGGGGCATGAAATGGATACCACGCTTCCTGGCCACGTCTCCTTTTTTTGTTTTGTTTTGTTTTCCGGCCCAATCGGAGCTGAACTCTCCTCCATTGTGGTTTCGTTTGTGATTGTTGATATGGGGGAGTGTTGGATATTTGTCACCATCCCATCACATTCTAGCTAATCTCAGCCTCCCCGGGGAGCCACGCAGTGAGGGCCAGCCTCACAGAGCGAAAAACAAAACACGACGATGTGTTTAACTCAAGTGGGCTTAGAGTCAAAAGAGATTTAACACTCCTCTTAGAGGTCTGTAACAGAGACACGGTGCTTCTTCCGTTTTGTATTCTACCTTATGAAGTCTGCATGAGACTGCTTTTATCTAATAGTGAAAATATGTTCATTGAGTAATGGAAACTGCTTCCTTCTACTCCTTCTCTCCCCGTTCACCTCCATTCGGAATCTCTGAGATGCATTATGGAGTTACAAGCCTCTGGATTGAGTCATCTCTGACATCAGGGGCTGAGCACAGTTCTGCGCATCCAAATCTCCTGTATCCTGTGCAGGAGGGGGGGCCTGTGCTGTTGAGGTATGCATGTGAAGAGGCTTTGGAGACCACTCAACTCCAGGCTCCTGATTCACTGTCATATAATGGATCATTTGGGGCAAAAGGAACCAGAAAAAAAATGATGCATGTATTGAAATTTACTACCTTCCCAGAAATGTGTGGAACAGATTCAGGCCAGTAGATGAAGCTCATTTTCTCCGACAAATGCCTTTTTAATTTGGATGGCCCGTTGAGCTTTGAAGGGTGAATGTCTAAGTTTTCTGTGTGGCTAGAAGATTTGTTCATGGTCTTCCCTGTGACCAAAAGAAGCATTCAGTCAAACATCCACAAGGCTCATACTGCCCTTGCCTGCGGTTAGCTGTGCCCAGCTGATTGTCGAGGCGAGGATCCAGATTTAGGAGCTTGATCTTTTCTGGCCGAGCTGCAACGCTGGATTTTATTATAATTTTCACCTTGTGAGTTGTTTTTAAAGCTTACACTAACCCTAACCCTAATCTTACTCTCATCGGAGGCTTAAAACCTAACCCTATCTTTAAATAGAGCTGAAAAAAACAGGTTTTATGATCGCAAATCTTCAAATATATGGGTTTTTTTTTTCTTGGTGGCTTGGCACTGTGTACAAGTTTTGGGTGTTTTGTGAAGGAGTTGGGCTTTCTCATCAGAAGTGATGTGACGTCCTCAGAGCTCTGGGTCGCTCGGCCTGCTGGTGGAGAGGACTTGGTATTTTTGTTAGAAGTGCCATGTGTTTAAATCAAAAACATTGTGATAAATGGATGAAGGGCACTAAGGAAAAACTGCCAGAGGAGGACGAGGACAGTGGGGCAGGCAACAGGCTGCCCACAGGACTCTGGGTTTATAATCCAACACTCTATATTTATTTGATTGGCTGCCACAGCTGACAGGAGGTCATCTGCCTCTACTGAGAGAAGAGTTGTGACGAAGATGCTCATTAATAGCCCACAAGTCTGCTGAGTATTTCAGTGCCATGCTGCAAACATTTGCAGAAAATTTCTCTCAGCATGTTGCTTCTCACTCATGTGCTCCCCTTTGTGAAAGGAGTTTGGCTCTTTGTGCCGGTGGCGGAGCCGGTTCAACAGCTTCAGGTCACGGCGGCTGTAACAGAGACGCTGTGAAGCTCCATTGCACAGCACATTGAGCGTCCAATCTAACATTTATGTTTTAAAGCATTGAGCCTAAGTGATGCAAACGGACCTTGGGATCACATCGAGTTTTTTTGACTCATATTCAATGAAGCAAATAACTAGTTATTTTACATTACATTTTTACAATGTCTTATACAGCTTATGTTGCGTTTATGGGGTTGTTAGGCTTCCTGCAGCAAAGTACACTCAGAACCAGATAACATTTGATAGAAAGCATATTTTTGCTTTTTTTTTCTTAATGAACTTCACTAAAATATGTTTTATCTTTATTTTTACTTTCTGCAGCAGCTGGGGCACACAAGCACACAAGTTTTGTCATTTGTGCCCCAATGACATGCTGTCAGGTTACGCTCATGTTTTGATTAATAAACAGTATCGTCTTAATCCATGTGTCCAATTAAAGATTCTGCAACCCACAAAATGTTTTAGAGCATGTTTCAGCTTTCATATAAATAAATAGTTAGGTGGAGCTCTTTTTTCATCTCCCTTATCGTAAATGATGAGTAGGAATATTGAGCTAGTTACAGACAAGAGCAGTTTATAAAATAATTTCTGAAATTAGCATAATTTTATTGTAAAAACTGTTTTCGTGTTACAGCAAAAGTTCTGATTTGCAGTCCTCACGTATACGTGTGTGCGGTGGAACAGCAGAAACAAATAGTTGAGGTGGGGCTAAGGACAGATTCTTCTCCCTTTAGTATCTTTCTGTGTTTACCAAAATATCTCTGACCCAAAGGTGATAAATAGACTTTATTTCCCATTCAGGCAACCAAGCAAAGGTCTAAATTTGTCTCTTTGTCTTTGAGTCTGAATCCTGTCCAAAATCTCTGACGTCTAAAGAATATTGCCCCGTCATTGTCTGAGACTGCTGGCAAGATGTTTATTTTTAGCAGACATACAAAACCTCCTTTACACACACACAAACAAATGCACCCTGGTGTCTCTGTCTGCCTACGTCCTCGTGTTATCACAGTAACCACATATTTACGATAAACAAGGCATTTAAAAATGAAATGTGGATACTGTGTCAATAATCCAATTGTAGATATGCAATAACGCTTTTTGTGTGCCTTTGTACAGTTGTGATTAAAATGAAGTCATTTTTTAATAGCTTGTATGAAACAACAGGACTTGACCCAAAGTGTTCTAGTTAAGGCAAATATATTTTTATGTTCCAGGTCTCCAAAAACACAAACTACAAAACACACATTAACAAACAACATGATTTTTTATACAAAAGCACAGCAAAACAAATACAATAACAATAAAAAATATATAAATAAATATGAATAAGATAGGATAAAGAAATAACAAGAATTACCAGTTAAAACCAACTGTATCATATTTAACACACAAGTTTTTGAGACTTCTTTCATCATCAGCATGAATTTTTCCCTTTCCGAAAAATCGAAATACATTCTTAACCAATAAATTGCAAGCAAGCCAGATGTAGCAAATATAATACAAACTAGATCCCATATATCCAAATTAGTATTTTAATTAATCTTTTTTTGATTTGTCAGATGTTTCAATGAATACATCATTTTCAAAAAGTTTGCATTTTCTGGCTTCATTTCCTTATCAAGACAACTGTAAATAAACACATGAATAAAATCTACAACAAAAAAGAAGCAACAAGTATAAGTAAAAGAAGAGCAAGACTGGACAAAAATGAGGACTTCACTAGACATAAGTGAAAATAGGTAAGTCTTTCAAACTTCACTGTAAAGAAAAAGTTCAGAAACATGATTCAATAACTTTTGGAATTTCCTCAACTTGTGCCTGTTTTTGTTGATTTTACTAAGCGCTGCAAGAGTTCTGGCAACTTGACATTGATCACTTGTTAATAATAACAATAATAATAATAATAGCTTCAGTGTATTTAAAAAAGCAGAAGGAGCCACATCATTGATTGATCTGGCACAGACACCAAATGAACTTTCTGACCCAGCCCTCACATTTCTCTGTGCTTCGGAGCAGCGGGGGTCGTACACTAGCCTGCGAGCCCTTCCCCCGGCACAAGGTCGAGTTTGTGTTTCCTCCTGGTTGCAAACTGGGGACCTTTCCTGTGTTAGGCAATGCCCTAAGCTATGGAAATACATTAACCTGTGCTTCGTGTTGCTGTAATTGTATCTGCAGAAAGCTGAGACAGAGATAAATAGAGGACATAACATTGCGTTTCCATCCTGTAGTTTTCTTCTTCTTTCGTCGACAAGGCATAGAATCAATCACGCCGCCTTGATATTTTGAGGGGTTTTTTTTACAGTGTGCTGGACACGTCCATATGATGGCAGACTATTCAAAGAAAGAAAACTCGGTTGCCTTTAGTCGTTAGGCAAGAGGGGGGTATTGAGAGAAGCTGCTGGGAGATTGACCTCACTGACCCAGAGGCAACATGTTAGGGGAAAAAAACAATCAATGAAAATTCACTGGTAGTTAAAAAAAAGCAAAAAACAGGCGTGATGGGTTCTCCTTTCTGTCAGCTGCACAGCCTCTGTTTAGACTCGCCTCCATGCGCGTTTGACTTGCAAACAAAAACCACACATTATGAGCCTCGCTTACTCACTTAACTATCACCTAACACTCCACAGCCATTTCTTGCCTGTTTCTCTGATTTTACAGTGATTACTTACAACTGGAAGCAATTCTAATAACTTCATTTCCACAGCAAGACAAATGTAACACATTTGTGGGCATATGCATAATACATTATGATTAATATATAATATAAAATACTGGTAATCTACCGGGATCTTGGCATGCACTCTGAATATAAAAACACAAAGAGGAGAAAAAAGATTGAAATTGAAAGAGCAATAAATGCAACCCAAATGCTTTGGATGGAGATCTGATGGTTTGTATTTCCCTTTGTTATGATTTCTTCTTCTCCACTTTTCTTTATTTTTCCAGTTTTAACCCCATGTTTGAGAAAACTGAAATTCCCCAAATGTAAAATTTCAAGACTTATAACTCCATGCTGTTTTTACAAACTCATTCAACCCTGAATAATGATATTAACGCAGCTGTTCGAGTGCTGTTCTCACTGATACCAAGCCTCGTGTGTTAATTTAAAACTGTGTTCGTGCAGTTGACTCACATGCGCTTAAAATACAGCCCCACTGCGATTAGCATGTCTGTGGTGGGAAAGGTTTGTGGGGAGGCATTATTATTATTATTATTATTATTATGACCATGATTATTAAGGCCATGCTGGAGATGTTGTTTCATCCCCTCACTGAGGGAGAATCGCCGTGCCTTCGGCCGAAAGGAGGTTAACAAAGACAGGAAGATTAAATAATACATTCATCACATTCTGAGAGGCCGAGGGCCAAGTTCATGTCAAATCCATAACAAGCAAAGTATCCTCGGCCCAGCTCATTTCCCCACACGCACGTCACACTCTGCTGGAAATCTGCGTAGAGGATGTATTGATCTTACTGGTGCTTCCTTTCTCACAAGCTCACAAACAGAGCCGCCGTATCACAGGCAGTGCCGCAAAACAACCTCCCCCGCCTCCCAGCCCCATAAAACAAAATAATAAACTCACCGCTCGCCAAAATAATCCAAGCACCTTTGTGTGTGCAAACGCGGTCTGTGCTAATGCACTGTTATTCGCTTCCTTTCACTTCAATAGATGAAAATAGCCTGTGTGTTTATAAATGTGGAGTACATGTGCTAGAGGTCAAATCTGTTAGAATAATAATTTGACGTGACTTTTTACCTCCCTGTCAGTTTTACTTTTGTGTCTTTAAAACATCACTTAAAGTTCACAATCGCACGTAAAATGGCAAATGCAAACTCATAATTTATCACTTCTGTGGGGCTATAGATCTTGCTTAAAAAACAATTAATCAAAATAGGGTATAACATATGAAAAGGTATTTATACATAGTTTTTAAAAATCATACTTTTCTCTACAGCAATAAAACACACTGCAGTTTTCTAGTTATAGGTGGAATCTGCACAATTGTGTGTTTATGTGGCATAAAAAGCTTATGACTGTAATTTTCCTTTGTGTGTTACTCTCAATAAATGATAGAAAACACTTAAAATTATGTGATATTGTTTGTTTTATATAAATACTTAAGCTAAGTGCAGATTCTTTTTAAACCTGATATTTTTAGCTCCTACACAGATTCATTTAAACTGAGATACGTTAGTGTAAGCCTCAGTGGCCTTCAATTCAGGAAATTGAAAGCTTGTTTGGGTAAAGTTGTCACAACGAATGACATAAAAAGTGAGGTTAAATTAGCTGGAGACTGCATAATCTGGCCACTTTGTTAGGTACACCTCATCAGCTAGTGGTTTGATGCAAATATCTAATCAACCAATCATGTGGCAGAAATCCAGTGCGTATAGATATGTAGGCATAGTCAAGTGTGCATACATTCAAGCTTAGCATCAGAATGGGCAAGAAAGATGATTTAAGTGACTTTGAAATGTGGCATGGTTGTTGATTATAGCTGGCTGTTCTAAGTGTTTCAAAAACTGCTGTTCTACTGGGATTTTACCACAAAACCCACTCAGTGGTTTACAGAGAATGGTCTGAAAAAATGTTCAGAGAGCAGCAGTTCTCTGGGTGAAAATGCCTTTTAATGTTAGAGGTCATAGGGGAAAAGCCAGTGCTTTGAGCTGATATGAAGGCAACAGTTAGTCAAATTACCATCTGTTACAACCAAGGCATGAGGAAGAGCATCTCTGAATGCACAACACATAAACCCTGAAGGTGGGCTACAGCAGCAGAAGACCACACCGAGAATAGGAAACTGAAGCTACAATTTATATTGGTTCTCCAAAGATGGACAATGAAAGTTTAGAAAAATGTTGTCTATCACGACATACGGATGACAAGGTCAGTATTTGGCATAAAATGACATGAACCCATGAATCCATCCTGCCTTGTATCAAGGGTTCAGGTGGGGCTGTTGGTGTAATGGTGAGAGGGATGTTTTTTTGGCACACTCGGTGGCAAATGAGCGTCACAAAGCTTAGATCATCTCAGTCTGGTTTCTTGAAAATTGATTTTTTTAAGATTTAAGATACCTTTATTAGTCCCACAAGGGGAAATTTCAAGATTCAAGATTATGTGCACTCAAATGGCCTCCACAGTGAGCAGATCTCACAGTGCAGCCGACAAATCTGCAACAACTATGTGATGCTGTCATGTCAATATGGTCCAAAATCTCAGAGGAACATTTCCAGCAACTTGTTGACTCGAGTAGTTCTGAAGGCAAAAGGCTGTCCAAGTCAGCACTAGCAAAGTGTACCTAATAAAATGGCTAGTTAGTGTGAATTTATCACCATTAAAGCTATGAAGAGGCCTTGGGCAGATACTTGTACTGTACTTGTACTGTATGTATAAGTATTAGGTGTATTTTTGCACTATCATTGCGTGTTTTGTTTCCTTCTAATCAGTCAGACTGATTATGATTGTCCTCAAACAGGAAAGCAGCTTCTTGTTTACTGCTCTTTGTTTGTCGAGCTTCCAGTGACAGGCACTGATCGAGCGATGATTAAGTATCACAGAATCATCAACAGCGATCCACAGGGTGAGAGCACTGCCTCGTTATCTGCTTTAAATTCCTGAAAGCTGAAATTAGAGAAGATTAACTTAATTGGGTGGAAACTTTGACTGTGCAAGTATAAACTGTGTTTTGTGTCATCACGCCGCTTCCTCCTGCGTGTAATCATCGTCATACTCATCATCATCATCATGGTGACAGACTGTGATGTGCTCAGTGCTTGTTTTTATCACTTCCTTCTGATTTTGTACATTTGATTAGAAAATCTGACTCCTAGTGGATGTAAAGAGCCACTGCATGTAGTAGCACCCCTTTTAACATGAATACACGGTATAAACATCTACTCCGCTATAAATGTCAGAGGCAAATACTTTTCACTTGTATTCAAAAACAACAACGAAAAATCGGAGATATCCAGTTTTTGTGAACGTGTTGAATCATTATTAGATCCCATTTACACCATTTAATACTTGAAAGCTGCTTAAACATGAATAATCCATGCTGAAAAAGTTACCACTTATGGTAACCATTTTCTACAATATTAGACTGATAGTAGCTTAATACATTTAATACATTTAAAAAATGTGAAATACTGCAACATTGGTATCAGTATTCTGTGTGATGGCACATACCTTTGATACTTAATCATGCTTTAATGCTGCAATACAATACTGTGGCATCACCAAATGTATCCATAGCTAGAGGAGCTGTGTGATGCCGTGTCCAATTTAGCACGTTTTAAATGAAGGAAACTCCATGTTTGACGGTGTGGCATGTTGCTGAGCTTTGGTTGTGTTCCTGTTTTAGTTGTGTGTATGTACAAAGTGTCAGGGGACCTCTTTGAAAAAGGCCAGAAATGTAAAAGCACCTTTGATTACAATCGCAGAGAGCTCCTGAAACACGACTCCAGGAGCAGCGGAGAGGGAAAGAGGGAGATTTAAAGGGTGAGTAAAAGTGAATGCTGACTGGGTGACTTTTTGCTCTCTCTCCTTGAACAGTGCCTCAAGACACCTGACTGCAACGCTGGCTGGTGCCTTTTAAAATTTTTTTTTTTTTAGAGAAAACACTTCACAGTTCAGGTGTCGGGTGATATTTACGTCCCCCGCGTGCTTGAACATGTTGATATCAACTTTAAGGATGCTAGAAATACATGAGAAGGCACTGAGGAATTTAGAAATGGCCTTCTCTTCCCGGCGTTTCTGAAAAACAGAAAGCGTATTCTCTGCAGATGCGAGTGCTTTTGTTTGCCAGCGATATCATTTTGACATTTTAACAGCAGTCAGCCTCGGCTTTGATTCAATATTTCCCATTTCTCCGCTCTGAGCTCGTCCAAATGCTCAAGGGCGGCCGCACCAAAGCACCCCCGTGTCTGGAGAAGGTCATGACAGCTGTGTGTGGCCCTCTGTCCTTGCCCGGTGTACCAACTGGTTAATTAGCCTGCCACATGAGGCACATAGTGGGCAGGCAGGGGAATATGGGAAGAGATAGGCGGAGATTTAGCCATTGAGGACAATTCGTTTTGATTCTGAACTGTGATTGGTCTGGTTTAAACCCAGAATGTAATGTGATACAATGCAGACCAGTTGTCACTGGTGAAATCTGCAATTCTGGTTACAGAGTTCAAATGGCGTACACGTGGAGAGAGAATGATGCATATATATGCTGAAATGTGGAAAAGAGAAGCCACATATGGTGGCATAATCCACAAAAGTACAGCCTGTCCTAGAAAGTTTGAAGAGGGAAAAGTATGTGGCAACATTGCAGACTATCTTCTTTTGTCATTAATGGCATCATGTAGTTTTTTACAGTTATAACAAAGTGCAGCAATGAAATCTGGGGTTTTTTGTTGTTGTTTTATTAACCACTTCCTTTTATTACTTGCATTTGAGAGAGGCTGCGTGTGGCTTTGTTCACTCACTCATCCACTATATTATTGCATGAGAGTATACAAACTAGTGAACATGTGCAGCTGCTGCGTAATTATGTGCTGGATCTTCCTAATGAGCTCTGTCTGTAAAACAATGGCAGGACATCTGCACCACATTTTAGGATGTGGGCACCTCGTTGTTGCTATTTTGGAATATTTCTGATTAATTACATGTTGTAATTGACAAAGACAGTCACCAAAACTAAATGTTAAAAAAAAAAAATCCTCCTGCCACTATATCTGGTTTTATTTGTTAGATTTTACCTTCTGAAGTCCCTAAAATATATATTTAGATTATGCTTCACTGAACTTTTTATTTTTTGAATTTTAAATTTAAATGAGCTCCTATTTTTGTGTAATTTTGTTTTTTTCTGAGCTAAGTTGTTTTCAACAATTCAATTTTTGAGATTAATAACATCTTGTTTTTAATTTTCAGTGCTGCTGCTATTTAAGAACTGCTTGGATTAAAACTCCCCTGCACAATGTTTTACTTTTTTATTCCTCTTCACTGGCTTTTTAGATAATCTGAAAATAAATCTTATTTTTAACACTTGTCTGCACACACATAATTATATTTTGAAAATACTTTGTCCATAATTATATCCATCTTTAAAAAAAAAGACGTGATTTAAGAATCTAAAGCATAATAATTGTGAATTATTATCACTCCTTCAAAGCAAATACGCTTAAATAACTCTTAATGCAGCAGCAGGAGCTTTATTGTTGTTATAGTTGTAATGTGCAAATATTTCAGGAGGAGTATTATGCAGACCAATCTCATCAGTTTTCTCTTTTGGTTTTTCCTGTGAGGATTTTGAACTGGATGCTTCAACCACAACCTTAAGTGTAGCTTCTGCTCTTTGCTTGGCCAGT
This sequence comes from Maylandia zebra, assembly GCF_041146795.1. Taxonomy (NCBI): domain Eukaryota; kingdom Metazoa; phylum Chordata; class Actinopteri; order Cichliformes; family Cichlidae; genus Maylandia; species Maylandia zebra. Next base: position 15,060,846 of record NC_135181.1, read on the forward strand.
TTTTCACACCACCTGTCACTAATTGATTAATCTGTCCACCCTACATGCACCACCTGTTTTGCAACTCGCTGTTGCCAGTTAATTTCTTTGCTCGTGTCTTGGTGTTTGTATCTGCGGTTTCCAACGTTAACTTTTTGGACTTTTACTTTTTTTTCTGGTGTCCTGTGTTCAGGTCCTTTCCACTTCCTGCAAGAATCAAACAAATCCTCTTAATCCACATCTCGTCAGCTTGAGTTGTTTGTAGTCTTCTGCTATAAACTTGACCAAGTAGTTCCTCAGAGTTTGTTTTACATCCTTGGTGATCTATAAACATTTGTGTTGAGCCCCGGGACTTGTACTTTTAAGATCTTATTACTATTTCTAATAATAACCACAGGCATCTCCATAAGGTATCAGTACTGTTACGCATATGAAAAGAGTTGTATAAAGCCTTTTGTCACTCCAGAGAGAGCTGAGCATTGATGCTAACCTTAATTAAGATACAAGTTTGAAAACTATCCACTATCCAATGCTGCTAAATTCACGGAGTGCTCTTTTAGGGATTAAAATCTTAATGATGTTGTAAAATAAGCAAAGCCACAGTAATTATAGCACAATGCCTCATACGTGTAGTTATTCTAAATCTGAGAAGGCCACAGCCTTGAGAGGCTTGTTGCCTAAATGAAAAAGGAGCAGTGAGTTATTTGCTGCCCTAATGAGCTCTAATAAAAAAAGCAGGATAGCCTGGATAGCCGCCACCATCACCACTTCCACTTCTCTTGTGTTAGCACACACGCACACATCCATCCTCTGTACCTCACTGCATCTGCTGCAGCAGGATCCCATCGGCTATCCAGTTACGGCTCGCCTGGCCGGGGGCTCGCATTAGTGGCGTAGGAGAGCTGTGAACAGGGAGTATCAGATGCTGTAATATGGAAATTCCTCTGTAATGCAGAGGCTGCGGGATTGTGCGATTACTTAATTCATTTAGCTGAGTAAACGTTACCGGTCTGCCAGGGCGCAGAGGGGATGTGGATTTAGCTTGTGTGTGTGGTGTTGGGGGGGGGGGAGTGGAGGCTCTGTCTCAGGGAAGGATGGCAGGAGTGTGTTTAGCTTTTCTGCGAGCAAGTATTGGCACGCATGTGCGGTTGCTGGTACGTGTGTGTTACGGGTAGATGGGAGTACAAATGGGGCCTCAGAAACAACAGGTTGGGTTTAAGGCTCCAGTTTCACGCATCCAGGGAACAAACCATTAAGAAAGAGCACTGAGCCCACACTCCTCCTCCAGTACCCACATGACCTATCCCAGATGCTGATTTGTGGCTCCTGACACTTTAATTCATCGGAAAACACAAGTCAGGACCCAGGAGTTAAGTAAGTCCATTAACACTATGCAGAAGTAATGTTTTCCAGTGCCGTGCCAGCCCTGCCACCCAGTATGATCAAGCACGGAGACTCAGTCATTTCACAGTGGGTGAATATTTCCTGGAGGTTTTACACTAAGGCTGCCGACAACATAATTTAAAGCAATGGTATTAGTATTTTATGAACAGTAAATTATCGTGTTATCATGGATGTTATACAACTCTTCTGGTCATTTTTTTCATTTTTTCTTTTGTGCCATCATAAACTCTTGGTTCTTTGTTAGATAGTTGTACATAAAAGTAAAATAAAGAGTTTCTGTTTTACTTTTATATTATATATTATATATATTTATATTATATTGATTTAATATGAAGAAAGTACAAATTTGGAAGGGTTTTTACTGAGTATACTAGCTGCACGTGTTTATTATTTAATATATAAACCTCTTGGATGGATTTGCAAGATCTGTAGCTATAAAGAGAATATAATTCAGCTTGCAGCCAAATTACGGTCATACCTCATTTAAAATATTATTTTCCTAAAATGAAAAATCTCTGGATGCAGAAATTTTGGACGATTAATGAACTGGTGCTGACAGTGCACAACATTTCAACACTTTTATTTTTCCTCTGAATAGCCATGATTGATTTATGAAGATGTGATGCGACCGCTCCACTCAATCTCTTTCCAGATTTTCAACACAATGTGGAGTCAATGAAGCATTTTTATCAGCTGTTGTATTGACTGGATTCAGCAATTCCCCATAGCTGCCCCAGAAAAAATGATTTCATTGTCCTCTAATCCATTATTTAACACAGCGATGTCAGCTGAGCTGTAAATGACTCAAAACACAGCTGCTGGGGAATGGAAAACTGGGGGCCAAACTCAACTCGAGCAAAATGGAAAAAGGTGGAGCCGAAAAGCTGTTAAAACTATCTGACAGATTCGATACGCTCTGCAATGTGGAACAGTATTATTAATTTGGGAACTGGGCCTGTTAAATCTATCATTCCATTATTCTAAGAGGAATCCAAAGGACATTTGCAGCCTCCAGTGCAGCAGCCAGCGAGCCCTATCTGTTGTTTTAACAGTTAAAAGTGAGTTTATCTTCCATTTTAAGGTGAGGAAGTGTTTGCAGTGCCACCCAATGGACATTTGGTACATTTTCAGGACTGGAATTAACAATCACGGGCTTTTAAAAGCCACATCGTCATCATCGTTGCAGTACCTTCCTGTCAGTTTGATATATCCTTTTTACACCTCAGTCTTTGACAAGGATTTTGCTCTCTTTTATCTAATTTTCTTCAGGAACAGCCAAGTTCCCTTACTTTTTTTTTCTTTCCTCTAAATATAACTCTTGAAAGAATGAATACTGGACCCAGAGGATTATGGAGACTTTGTTATTTCATCCATGAAGCATAAAAATGACTTTAGGGCACTTCATACTGGAAAGAGATGGTTATTAAATGATTTAATTTAAAGTAGTTGTACACCTCAAATAGTCTTAGGATTAAACCTGTTGCTTGTCAAGATATCATGCGTGATTTGTGTAGCCAAACCCTTTTTGGTTCGGATGCAGCCTGACTAATATCCTGAATTGACTAACCATTATATTGCTGTATCTCTGCAGTGTATGTCAGTGTGAAGTGTATTTATTTATTATTATATATTTATCTATTTAGTCTATTTATGTGATTTTTTTTAAAGTGCAGTGTTTAAAAAGTGTTGTCATAATATCAACATTGCAAAGGACCAGTGATGTTGTCTGAGCACTCAGTTAGCATTAGCCTAGAAACTAGCAAATAAAGTAGTTGCTATTAAAAACTATCACTAGCAAACCGACACAAGGAGCCTAAATCTTGCTAACAGCAAACTTAATTTGATAATGTATTTATTATATTGTAAATATTAATAAAGAAAATACTTTTGTTCACTTGCCCTAGAAGAGCTTTTGACATCAATAACTGTATTTTCTTTTTCTTTTTAACCCCACATTGCAAAGCTATGACATTACAAAGACATCAGCTGGAGTGTTGATCCTGGACCAACATTATGATAATGCAGGAGCAACAACAACACAGGGATATCAGATACACCCACCACACGACAGTCTGAGATTTACCTGTAAATCTACACATAACCAAACCACTATCAAGTGCTTTGAGTGCTTAATATAACCATAACAAGGTTTATTCACACATTTGTTGCTAATAAAAATCATTATGAAAGCTAATTCAGTCATTGCCATGTTTTTCACCTTGATAGATACATTAACAACTTCATTTCATTAAATTTAAAAACTGGAACTATCTTTAAAAAAAAGTATTTTAAGCCTTTTTTAATATCTTGCTGGGATTTAGTTCGTGTTGTTTCGTTGGAGAATTTTGTTGAATATGAAAACAGCTTATGACATCCCTGGAAGTTTTACATTACATGTCTCAACCACCAGGCCTGCATGCTGCCCATTTGTCAAAAACAATTAATAAAATATGAAAAATGAACAGAAAGTTTGATTCCGTGCAGATAAAAGCATCAATAAATCTCCATAAACGTTTGTCTGTGAAACTCTTTAAAAGCTGATGTGGAGGACAGCGCAGCCTCTGCCAGCCTAAGCTCTGGTGGCCACTCTAAAGGAAAGTCTTCCAGGGAGCGTTGGCCTGCTGGTGTCCCCCTTCAATCTAGGCTTTAATAAAGCTCCTTGCTTTGTGTATTGTGGTTCAAACTGTAAAGTGGTGGGGTCTCGCGGCAGTGCCAGCGTGAATCGCAGGGGGCACAGAAGTCTTGGAGGTCCTGGTTTTACAATGCAGCAGTTCACAATGTATACACCAGCCCCCACTGTGGTGCAACTGGAGTTTGTCACTTGCAGATTTATATTCGTCTCCATTAAAGCTCTTTTACAGGCCCACCGAGAATCCCAGAGAGGCAGAGAGTGAGAGAGAGCGGGAAGAACATAAGGAGAGGCATGAAATGTAAGAGTAAAACGAGGGAGACATCAGGAACAAAGGCACCAAGAACCGATAGTTTAATGACTGTGCGAGCTGGAGAATGTGTCCGTTTAACATGATCCTTATAGATCCATTTAGTGGCAGCCCTGTTACTGTGGAACCAAATCATTTCACGTTCTCCTGTAAAAGTGAAGAACACCGTACCAACCAAATCTGTGATTTTAGGGAGGCATAAAAGTAATAAAAGTGACTATAAATCTGACAGCAAGAGAAAGATGTCTGATTGTTACCACTTTTACAATTTAATACAAAACCAGACAAAGAAACTGTGCACAGCTTTCTTTTCTTTTTATACTCCAGCCACTGACTGTTATTTGTCATTACAGGAATTTTCATGCAAATATTCATGTATTTATAACAAAAATACACTAAACTACATTATCAAAGAGGAAACTTTCTGTTAGTCAGAGGTTCAGGCCTCAGACTGCTCTATGTGGGATATCATAGCAAGTGGACATCCCTAATATGGTCAACTGAGGCACACTGCTCTGAACACAGAAGCCCCACCCACCTGCTGTTTAATCCTTCTGTTTGTGATGTGCATCCAATTAGAAGAGGGTTCGCTTAAAGGATAGGGCTAGAGTCCAAAATCGAATCTATGGAGATGGAAAAGAGCAAAGTAGACACATACACACATAAAAAAAAAAAAAACACTTTTTTTCTTATAGCACCTTTTATATTTTATCTATTTAGTGGGATTGATTTTTAGTCTACTGCCTTAGTTAACTCTTTATATTTTGCAAACTACAATATTTCATCAGTTGTCTTTTTACTGCATTGAGCTTTTGCAGCAATTTATTGAAATGTGCAAACAAACATAGAGGTAAACAAGGCAAATAGTAAATGAGGCCTAAAACCAAGTTTGTACGATTCTAACAAAGTTGAAATTCAGCATATGGCATCACCACCTTTGTTCTTCGGCACAGTCTGAGCCCAAGAAAGGTTTTCTTGTCATTTCTTTAAGAAGTCTTCAGGAATAGTTGTCCAGGTTTCTTTAAGGACATTCAAAGCTGTGTCGGGTCTTTGCTGGATTTCTTTTTCTATTTATAATTAAGGACATGACTTTCAGAAACTTCATCTGCAGTCATGTGTTTTAGGCTTTCTTCTTTTGTTCTCCACTTGTCTGTTTCCTCAGATTTTTTAGGGACACACTGCACACCATGCCATGTTATAAAAAAAATTTTTTAGCTAAAGGTTTTTGAGGAATCACCCTGTTGGTGCAAACATAGTACTTTATTCCTGTTAAACTGTGTTAACTTAAGCATTTTACATAGATTCAACAACAAAAAGGGGGGGAAATATGTTTTTGTTACAGTCCGCCAGTAACAATGTGCCAACAGAAACCATTTAAAATTGGTTCTTTGCAAAGTTATCTGTTATGTGTAGACACAACTCTGGTTTATCCCTTGAGTTTATGTTTGTATAATTCATATATCTGTGTTAAGGGGCTTAGCAAACAGATAAACATTAGTCTGAAATGGTCGGGTGCAAAGACTGGACTGAACATTAGAGAAAAAGCAGCCAACGTCCAAAGAAAGCCTTTCAAGAAGGCTGTCTTTACAAAGCAATATATTCTACAAACAATGTTCAATGCTTTGTACAAATACTATACAAAATATTGAACTGTAGTTTATTGCCTTGCATTTTTTCAGTAGTTATTGGTAACATAATAAAAGTATATAATTTTCACATTAAACATCTGTAGGAGTTCCATGTTTTGCCAGTACTTATGGATGCCCAATACTTGTGTGCAATGAGAAGGGTTTTTTGCCAGTAGGCCCTCCTCAAGGCTGACTTTCTGGGTTTGCTGAATGTTAGGCTCCTGATGCACAAATGAAGTTTAATTTATGTTGTCTTCTGTGGTAGCTAAAAGCCATAAGTATCCACATCCTCATAAAATTACCCTGGGAGCTTTCACAATCCTGTTTTCCATCCTGTCCAGTTATTTCTCAGTAGCCCTATATGTCTCTGTCATTACAGACCAAAGAGGGGAAAAAGCTTCTTTCTTACAGAACAGAACACAAGTGAAAGCTCACATTTACTCTTTTAAAATTACAGATTTGTTCCTTTCAAATGTTTAATAAAGGTAATTATACCTTGATCACAAACACTGATCCTAAATTTGTGCTGAAGTTCTAACTTAAAATGACCGGGACAGAAGAGGAATGAGCTTTTTATCAAGACAGGGTAAAAAGACAGCTTTTTTCAGCATAATTACATTTAATATTTTTCTTTTTATGGATTTGTAGTAAAGTCTTGGTCTACAATAAGTATATGATGCATGATTTTCCTACTGTATAAATATATCAATTAAAGACTCAGAAATCTATGTGTGTGTGGGGTCCTCTACCAGAGGCTTGAGAGCTTGAGGTTTCTGCACAGTATCTTAGCTGTTCCTAGGACTGCGCTATTCTGGACAGAGATCTTCGATGTTGTTCCTGGGATCAGCTGGAGCCACTTGCCTGATGTATTCATGGCTGTTTGCTGCCTCATCCTGGACTGTGGTGCTGACACTCACTAGTCCCCGGCCTCCTTCCTTACGCTTAGCGTACAGCCTCAGGGTGATGGACTTGCATGGTCAGGAGCTTCCAGGTCTTCATGTCAGTTGCTTCTATCTCCTCCTTTGGCCAACTTATTATCTCAGCAAGGTACCTGATCACAGGCAGGGCGTGGGTGTTGATAGCCCAGATCTTGTCCTTACCGTTCAAGCTGACTCCTCAGTACTTGCATGACCCTCTGCCATACTTGGTGGATGCAGTCTTTTTAGTGGCTTCTTCATGGTTCCCATTTGCCAGGTACTGTCCTCTATGTCTGCAATGTTGCCTTCTGGTAGTTCAATCCCCTCAGTTCTGACTACCTTCCCTCTCTTTGTTACCATTCGACTACACTTCTCCAGTCCAAACGACATTCCAATGTCATTGCTGTATAGCCTGGTAGTGTGGATCAGTGAATCGATGTCTCGTTCACTCTTGGCATACAGCTTGATGTCATCCATGTACAGGAGGTGGCTGACAACTGCTCCATTCCATAGTCGGCATCTGTAGCCAGTCTTGTAAATGGTCTCACTGAGGGGGTTCAGGCCTATGCAGAACAGCAGTGTGGACAGAGCATGTCCTTGGCAGATCCCGCACTTGATGCTGACTTGGGTAATGGGCTTGAAGTTGGCCTCTAGTGTTGTCTGCCACATCCCCATTGAATTCCTGATGAAGGCTCTTAGAGTCCTGTTGATCTTGTATAGTTCTAGGCATTTCATGATCCATGTGTGGGGCATTGAGTCACAGGCCTTCTTGTAATCAATCCAGGCAGTGCACAGGTTGGTCAGCCTAGTCTTGCAGGCTTGGCTGACTGCTCAGTCCACCAGTAGCTGGTGTTTTGCGCCTCTGGTATTCTTGCCAATCTCTTTCTGTGCCCCGCCCATGTGCTGATCCATGTGACTGTTCATCTTAGCCGCTATGTACCAGATACTGGACCCCCTTTTTTGTATATGAGACAGGAAAATGTAATGTATGTAGACATGGTCGAGACAACCTTCTGGTGTTCAAGTGGAGCATCAGAACGGGGAAGAAAGGTGATTTAAGTGACTTTGACTGTGGCATTGTTGCTGGTGTCAGACAGGCTTGTCTGAGTATTTCAGAAACTGCTGATCTGCTGGGATTTCCCACACAATCATCTCTAGGGTTTACAGAGATTGGTCTGAAAATTTGATAATATCTAATGAGCAGCAGTTCTCTGAGTGAAAATGCTTTTAATCATACCAAAAGTTAGAGGTGAATGGTCAGACTGCCTCGAGCTGATATAAAGGCTGCAGTGACTCAAATAACAACTTGCCATGACCAAATTATGCAGAAGAGCATCTCTGAATGCACAGCACAGAAAACCTTGAAGCAGATGGGCTACAACAACAGAAGCCCACACCGGCTGCCATAAGTTAACTGAAACTGAGGATACAAATGAGCTGCCCAACAGTGGACAACAGAAGATCGGACAAATGTTGTGTGGTCTGAAGTATCTCGATTTCTACCATGACGTTCAGATTGTAGGGTCAGTATTTTACATGAAAGCACATCCATCTATCCATGCTGCCATGTATCAGTGCTTCAGGCTGCTGATGGTGTAAGACTATGGGGAATATTTCCTTGGCACCATTTAAACACCACAGTCTGCCTGAGTATTGTTGCTACCCATGTCCACCCCTTTATGACCACCTGTACCCACCTTCTGATGGCTGCTTCAACCTCGACAACGTACCATGTCACAAAACTAAAATCATCTCAGACTGTTTTCTTGAACGTGACGTTGAGTTCACTACACTCAAATGGCTTCAACAGTGACCAGGTCTCCATCAAATAGAGCACCTTTGCGATGTGACTGAATAAGAGAAGACAGCTGACAAATCTGTAGCAACTGTTTGATGCTATCATGTCAATATGAACCAAAGTCTCTGAAGACTGTTTCCAGCACCTTGTTGAATCTGTGCCATGAAGAATGAAGGCAGCTCTAGATTTTACTGAAGAGGAGTCAAGTGAAGCTTCAAGTTATTACAGCTTTTTATCCTAGTACACTGTAAGTAGCATTTCTTTTTTAAAAAGCCACCAAAGACTAATGAAAATAAAACCTAAAAAAAAAGAAGCTATGTAGCATTCATCAACACTGACTTTTTTTTAATGTTAACGCTGTGTTGTAATTATAAGCTTTTATAAGCATAAGCTAATTATAAGCAGCTATAGGTGTATTGTAAAAGTTTATCAATGTACAGTATAACTTTTAGTAATATTTCAGTCTGCAAACACAATATACTGAAGCGTGTGTGTGCAATGATTCTTTGTTACACAAGAGGGCGTTGTCTCCCTTTGTGAACTAATCATTGGCCTGTTACTGCCTCTTCTCCATGCAGGAGATTAATGAAAGGTGTATACATTCACAATGCATCCCTGCTGCTTATGTGAAGAGGGGGGGAAAGAAAAAGTGGACACAAGCTGCATATGCATATGGCGTACTGAGCATATGGAGGGGAGGTGTCTTCCCAGCTCTTCCTCCTCCACTCTTTCTGCTCACTTGTTCCCTCTGTCCTTTCTTTCTCTTGAAGCGAGCCACCTGCATTATGACAAAAATCTGCATCTCCATCCGAAGGGCAGGCGAGCTCCTGCAAAGGTTGCAGCTTAAGAGAAGATGGACTTCAAGTCAAATGAAAAGCAGGCAGGTTGTGTAGGAACAGCATGGGAAACTGGCTTTACAAAGCCCGCACTATCATCTGAGTCACATCAGACACATTTCCCCCAATTCCTGCAGACATTCTGCCTCCGTCCTGTCGCGATCTGAGACTTCATGCTGAATCACTGCATCTAAACATAGATGCTCATTTGTCGCAACCGCATGGGTCAGGCAGTGCAGGCGAAAGGTGAACAAAGAGTCACGCAGTGGAGTTAAAAAGTTCAGCTGCCTGTTTTACAGAGCAAAATAGGCAGCCATATGGATGTCTTGTCTTTTCAGCTCAGCCCCCCTGAGAAATGGTGTTTGTCAGAGTAATAAAGCTGTCCCATAACCCCATAACCTCTGTAATATTCATGATCCAAAGTTTGTGCCTCGCAGGACAGCTTGATAAGTGTTAGACCTGAGTGTGTTCCCATGCTCAGCCATAACAAGTACATCGTCTACCTGGGTTACCACGGGCCGAGCTAGTCCAGACACCCAACAACGCACGGCAGTTTGTTAAAACACACTCCTCATTGGTTCATCCCAGGCACTCAGCGAGAGCTGTCTTGTCTGTTTACTGATGTCACAGGCTGGACGGAGCCCATAATAGGCAATGGCTCATCTCAACATTACGACCTGTTTATAAACGAGGTGAAAAATGACACTTTTATTGCCCCATGCAGCATCCCTCTGTCCTGCCGTGCCCCGGCCTGTTCTACCTTGTCCTGTCATATCAGTGGAGCACTTCTTAAAATAAGGATAAGTCAACGAGGAGACGGAGAGAGGAGCCTATACACACACACACACACACACACACACACACACACACACACACACACACACACACACACAGTGAAGAGAACGGAGGGAGGGGATCTGGACAGTGACAGCTTTAATGCAGTATCTCATAAACATGCATTAATCAGAGCAGGGGGCTGGTATAACCGCTGTGGCATACAAAGAAGCAAGACAAAGAGAAGAAGAGACGGGTCCACCGGTGATTCACGCTTTGTGCCGTGGTCATCTCGCGTCCTCTCCAAAAAAAGCCAGCGGGGTTTTGACAGCCACGACGAGGATGCGCGCAGCGGCAGCAACGACAGGCGTCATCCTCACCATCAATCAAACAGACTCAGAGATGAATGAGAGTTTATATAATGTATGGACATCAAACAGGACTCTGTGACTTTGAAAAATTACAATAATAATTTGTAATATATATATATATATATATATATATTTACAATATAATCACAGTTTATGATAGACCCAGAAAGATTAAATACTGAGTAAAGGTAAAGAGGTGGGGCAAAGAAGCTCTGCAGAGACAGCAGGTAAATACAGTGATAGCAATATTATAAAAGCATGTCCCTTTCAAGCAGTGCGGTGGTTCAATGGTTAGCATTGGTGATGTGCAGAAGAAGGTCCTGGTTCAAATCCAGTCTGGGGCTTTCTGCACGAAGCTTGTGCACGCTGTATCGGCGAGCTCTCTCTAGGTAATCTGGATTCTGCCCACAGACCTGAGGTTAGGCTAACTGGTGGTTCTAAACCTGAATATGAATCGCGGTTTGTGTTAGCCCTGCAGTAGATTAGCGGCTTCTCACCCTATGAGAGCTGGGATAGGCTCAACCCACCAAGCCTCGCCCCCGTGACCCTGAATTCAATAAGTGGAAAAAGATGGAAGGTGAAGGCAGCAAAATGTTCTCAATCAAAGCAATTGCAAGGAGGTTGATGCCAACTTGTGAGGAAGCAGTGACTAGTACTGGTCTGTAGGCCTTATTCACTTGACCCATGATCCAAAATGGCAGACAAGTTAGCGATCAGGTGTGTGGAAAACCTCAGTAGAGAGCATCTATACACCACCTTGACCTTTGCTCAGAGATCTGTATTTTATATCGGAAGTTCTCTAAATTCTTTGACTCTTTTGTGTCCTAAACCAGAAAGGCAGCAGAATTCCAGACTTTATTTCCTGAAACAAACACCAGCTTTCATAAATATACAACAAATGTAAACCACCTCATGAGAAGACGAATGCTTAAAATCACATATTTTAAACATATGGTGTTACACAATATTATATAAGAGCACAATCATAATTAAATTACTGCACATACAGATTTGCACTTTCTTTGCTAGTGCAAATTTCACACACAAATACACACACACTGCATTGGATAAGTGTTTTTTTGTTTTGTTTTTTTCAAATGTGGACCCCTGGAAAACGCTGTACTTTAGGCCACTTCTAACCAATGAACCATATTTCAATTTCACTCCTGCAGCGCAAACTGTTAGGAGCTGTCAGAGTTGTGTCAATAATGTCAGGTGCAATTTTATCAACTGAAGCACTGGATGCAGTAGTATTGTTGATCCAAGACTGTATAGCACTAAGAAAAGGGTACACTTAGTTAAATTCACATTATTGTGTGCGCTTTTTGCTAATCTTAAAAATACGTTTGTCTTAATGTGAACTCAATCACTCAGTCAGCTTCAGAGCGGCACATGCAGCAGCTGTTATTCAACCACATCTGTTAGGATGATTCAAATTGCAAATATCAGACTATCTAAGTTCAAAATCATCTAAAAAACCTGTCAGGAAATCCTCTACGGGTGTATTCGTGGTATTAAATTTGCACTACCCGAGCTGAGATGCTGTTTGCAGTTAGTGGCAGGTCAGATTAAAGTGGTACAGCTTAGAGTGAAAACAGGAGATTCAGAGATTTCTTTACCAGCATATTTTGTGCAAAGACATACCGCTGGAATATTTCCCCTTTCTGTCCACCAGAGTGCAGCAGTCTCCTCTCTCATGTCTGTACAGCACAGAGTTTGGCTGCAGGGAGCTTCAGCAGCCCCACTGAGGAGCTCTGTTATGTTATCACAGTTTGGGCTATTTATAAAAGTCCTGATTCAGCTCCACTGATGTTTCCATCAGAACAAAAAAGAGAACCTAAAGGAATAAAAGACTGCTCAAAGTTACTCAGTGTAAGCATCCCTTAAAGACTAGTTCCTGCAGACTTTTTTGAATGGATGTTCATGGAGACATCATGGAGCACTGTATGATGTCTCCATAAACAGCATATGGCTCATGTGTATTTATGTTGTCATTGTGTTTCTCTCGTGTTGCTGATGTAAAAGAGTTCCGCTTAGAAGGCGTGTGAGACACAGGATCGAGATAGTCTGACGTTGCTCAGTGCTGCTGTCTCCTGCCCCCTCCACTTTGTCTTCTCATCTGTGTCAAGCCTGTCCATCTTTCACTATAAACCAGTGCAGCTGTTAGAATCAGCGCTCTTCTTATTTCCTCCCATGTGACTCAGTCTAATGATCATATATGTTCTCCCCGCTGAGTCACAAGTTTGATTAATGCGGTAATATAATCTATATTTTCCCTATTACCAACAAGTCCAGTGAAAACACCGAACGCCAACGTGCTCATCTTACCTACAAGTCAAGTTACAAGTCTGATAAAGCTTCTGGAGCCACAGAGCTTCAATGTCTTGGAAAAAAACATTGCTCCGAGTTAAATGCTCCTTAATTACAGAGAACATACACACTGCATACACCAGCCCGCTGCTAAATCATAGCTGGCACACCATATTTGTAGCCTAAAATAACGCTTAACAAATGTAATTTCATAAAAACTAAACAAAGATTTGTGCCTTTGATGACTTCAGTCCTCTGAGGGGATGACTGGGCTTGGAGCAGGGAGCCACAGGCAGGTTGGGAAAGTTGGGAAGAGCTTAGAGTTGGACTAACATTCACTTTCACGTACCTCCCAAGTTGCAGCCGAGTATGTCCTCTGTAAAACAGCCACACACAGTAACCTAGATGCACTCTTTACTTTTCTCAGTGCACACTTGAAGCAGTAGTTAGAGCTCATCCAGCTGTTTGTGGGTCAACAGCAAAAATTAGGAGGTGAAAATATGCTCCATGATGCATTCAGTGTAAATATCATTGCTAATTACACGTTACAGCCGAAGCCCCGCAGATGGACCAGAATAATATTTGATGTTGTCAAGCTCTAAGGTGGGCCTTTTTCCAGCTTTGTCTCTTTATTCTTGGACTGTAGTGGAGCAGTTTTCAAAATAATCATTATTATCCTTCTCTTGTTGTTATTATTATTATTATTGACATTATTATTATTATTACTGGCCTATGCTGGGACTTGATGTAGCCAATCAGATCATCTGTCTAAATCACGCTGTTTTATCTCCTCTCCCTTTAAGGTGACCTTCATCTGCTTTTAATTTTCCCATTATCAGCTTGTCAGTCATGTGTGAAGCACTTTCAGCTGCGCTAAACAAACATGTTTTGGTGGGGTCTTTTCATGCTGAAGCACTTTTATAGTTCATCACTAAATCTGACAAAAAAAAACAACGTGTAAAAATGACGTTTCAAGTACAAGTTTAGTCTGGTTTCAGTCATGGTGTAAAATAGGAATCTAATCTGCTACATCACTGCCTAAGTTTAGCTGTAGATATACAGTGTGATCGTCTGCACCATGTCTGGAAGTGTTTTGGAAACACCCTCTGCTTCCTGTCCCCTTCATTATATAAGGAAATCTCTGTGACCTCGTTTGACTGCGGCCCCTGCACACTGGCACATATACAGTTATTATTATTGCTCTTTATGGTTTCTTTTTGCATTCATGTTTTCCTATTTCTTTGCCCCCACCAAGCCCTCCTCTCCTCCTTTTCACCTCGGTTTTGCTTTGTCTTTTTTAATCTTGTATTTATATTCTTTTTAGCTGCGCAAATAAAGTAAATAGAGAGCTGAGCGGGCGCACGTGTCTGAACCAGTTACTTCGATCTAAAAGAAGAGAGGAGCTCTATTCAAGGACGGGGCTATGAATGAGTTTCCAGTTACCATGGAAAAAATGTACCTCTGTCCCATAACCAAAAATGAAGCCTGATGCAACTTAATCCAGTGACAGCGTGCCTCGATGCCAAGCAACATACCGTGTCACTTCAAAATCAGAAGTGGCCTCGATCGAAAGAGCCAATGAATGATGAATTTCCTGTAAGTACGGCACTTCTGAAAGGGCACAAATCTGGATCGCAGATAGCCAGACAGATAGACAGGAGCGACGACAACAAGACGGCCCTACTTTCATCATCCTGCTGCTTTTCAGGCTTCGTGATATTTTATCCCATGTGATTGAATTGCATGGCTAGTTTATTAAACTCTGCAGCTGTTGTTTGTGAAGGCACCTAGGAAACAGAGGTAATTGATGGACCTATTGAGTTACACTCGCCGCATATGAAACCTGCATGGCTGAGAAAGTCAAGGATACTAAAACAAGCTCAACTTTGCACCTTAGCTCACTGTCTGCAAACAGAACCTGCTGAGTTACTACGAGTTGTTATGAGATATTCGGTGTGTGTATTTGCCCGTGCGTGAGTACCGAAAGGTCACACTCTATTAATACTCAGATTCTTGAGCTTGCTGCCTCTGGTTGCTCTGCGAACAATGGGCTGAATTTTGTCAGTGCGCGAAAGATTTGACTTCCACATGCTTGGGGAAATTATGTATGTTTTTAAAGGTTAAGTTAAAAATAACACCTCGTGGGAATAAAAAAGCACTCAAAGGTCATGAAAATGGAGAAATAGAGACCTCCTGTGTTGGAATTTTGGTCCCATTTTTACACCAAAGGCATATTTAATTAGTAATTTTGGAGCCCAGACCACCAAATGGAAAGTTGGTAATTCGACTGATATCATCGTCATGAGTGTAATTATGGAGCAAAAGCCTCCATACAGGAAGAAACAAGACAAAGGAAACTTTCTGGAAAAAATTCCAACGTACATTTGTGTGTCTTAAAAACCAAAAGGTTGCGTTTAAGTAACACCTGTAAAGTATAGTTCAAATCTTAAGCTCTCCAGATATTCATTCTCTAGACAACTGTGCAATAAAATCACTTTCAGTGGTAGCACAAGCTCAAATGTGAGCCTCGAACATGAGTCAAAAGTCGTCAACATCACAACAATGCGTCTCTGAGCACTTAGAAGATAAGTGCTCCAGTAAAATAGGGGTCTAAATTACTGTTTTGGCTTCCTGGGCCCCCCACATTGCAACATAATAGGTGGGTTGAATGTGTCATGAAGACTGTGGCGGGGGGTTTCCCAGGGTAAAAAGTAGAAGGAAAGATGAGGAGGAGGAAGGAGGGAGGTAGGAGAGGGGGATGCTTTCTCTCTATGGTGGTAAGGGGAGAGGAGGGCCACGGAGCAGGACCAGACAGCTTTCAAGATGCTTACAGCAGAGATAGGGAAGGTTCAGACTTGCACTGGGTTTAGTTGGAGCAGAAATTACATTGAATATATAGGTTTGGGTTTAAGTTTCTATTTTACATAATAAAAAATCACTTAATCCTGAGGGCTTGTTTTAATAAAACATACTTAACTATTAAAAAAAACGTATCTCATCTGTAATTTAGGAAGTTGCTTCATTTTGGTCAATGAAAATAGATCAGGGTGTCAGCGGTTGCCTGGTTTTTCATGTGTAAAGCTCACGCTCTATTAATAATGTGGTGAAATTGCACTTTTGGTCATTCCCCCTCGAGCCGCTGCTCTTCATGTGTGTGCCCGCTGACATATCGCATCTAAAGCGGGCACAAGAGAAGAGTGGCCATGTAGAAAGAAGTGATAACACAGCTGCAAACGCCACGCACATTTCCTGCTTTAGATTTTGGGGCTCGCTCTGCTTTATGTTACAGTCATCCTGGTATTATCAGTGCAACAAAATAGTCCAATAGTGCTTCTGAGAGGCTATTTTTGCAATCCAAATTTCATTTACATTATTTAAAATTGACTGTACTCAAAAAGGAAGTGAGCGATTGAATGAATTTCCCCACACTGCTTTAATTCAGGATAAAGCTTCTCTCGCTGCTGTTTTACCAGCCTTATATTTGAACAGTTACAAAAACTGGATGAGTAAATTGTTACAACACAATACAAATAATAAAAAAGAAAAGATTTGACAGGATTTACAGGAGTTGTACTCTCCAGAAAACCACTTTTGCGGCCTTCTGTTGTAATCCGGAGAAAATGAGGACTCATTATGAAGCACACCAGCAAGAAAAGCATGTGTTTGTGAACTCATTACGTTGTGAGGCAACAGCCATCCCACACACCGCTATTGTTTGGTTTCAGTCGAATTCCACATTGTTTACAACCGCAGTTCAACAATTCCAAATCCCGATGTGAGGTCACGGTTTTCCTCCTCTCATCTGCAGTATCATTCTTAAAATTAAATAAATGATGGCACAATGTTCCCTTTTTTTTCTTCTGCTTTTTTTTTCAGCCCTGTCACTTTGTCTTAGATGACATCACTCACATAACAGTTTAACGCAGAATGTTCATGCTGAGCTTTACTTTGGAAATAAGTAAATAAGCAGGGGGTTGCCCACCAGCTACAGACCTCTTTATTGCATTACCTGAAGTATTTGAAATAACTAAAAGCTGCAATTTTAAACCATTAATTTATTATTTTTGTTAATATCTCTGTCACCAAAGTGCTTGCTCATAGGGGGACATATGATTGTTGGGTTTTACTCTGTATATATTATTGTAGGGTCTTACCTTACAATATAAAGCACCTTGAGATGACTGTTGTTGTGATTTGGTGCTGTATAAATAAAATTGAATTGAATTGATCATCTAAATAAACATATCTACGCTCATTGGCCACTTTGTTAGGTACATCTGTTCAGCTCCTTGTTACAAATGTCTAATCACCCAGTCACATACCGTAGCGACACAAAGCATTTAGGCATGTAGCCATCATCGAGACGACCTGCTGAAGTTCAAACGGAGCATCAGAATGAAGAAGAAAAGTGATTTAAAGGTGGTTGGTATCAGACAGGGTGGTCTAAGTATATAAAAACTGCTGATCTGCTGGGATTTTCCCACTCAGCCACTCTCTCTCTAGGGTTTACAGATAATTATCAGAAGAAAAGAGAAAATGGCCAGTAAGTAACAGTTCTCTGGCTGAATATAATGGTCAGAGGAGAACGGCCAGACTGCTTTAAACTGATAACAGCTTCTTGCAACCAAGGTGTGAAGTTCCAACATGTTGAATCTTAAAGGGGATGGGCTACAGCAGTTGCTATTTCTGTCCGATAAGAACAGTGTTGGTTTCACCAACAGTGGACAAACATTTCCTCATCTGATGACTTTTCATTTCTGCTGCCGCTTTCAGTAGGCTCAGAATTTGGCGTAAACGACATGAAAGCATGTTCATCTCAAACCGGTTTCTTGAACACAACAGTGAGTTGTAATAGCTTCATTTTTAAGGGAAAAGTCAAAAAGCACTGATATCACTCAAAAATGTCAATCTAAGGAAGGGACATCATGATAATTAGTGGGAATCTGAGCACCTGTCACCACGCATGCCTAGATTAAAATTCGTATAGTTGTTGATACTGCCATTAAAATAGCCAACTACAACATACTGCATGCACCAGCATCATCAGGAAATGATGGTGTGTGGACTCTTACTCACTCCTAGGAAGTGGTTGAGCTGCAGTTGATAAAATTATGATGATAAAAGAATAATTTCTACTTATCTCAAGTTGAGAAATATCCTGCAAAAAATAAAAAAATAACGACAAAACAATTTAGAAAAACAGATTCAGAACAGAATGGCTGCTGTTTTAAAACCAGCTCTAAACCAATGAAGTGTAACGTGCACAGTGTGGTGGACTCATGACAAGAATGATTACCAGAGCCATGATTTTGTGCGATATACTATGGGGAATAACGCATGCAAGCACTGAAACAATGCAAAATGTGCATCAATTAAAGATAACAAGATTATGTAATGGTGTTAATTAAATGCACTTTACCTCATGGCCATGTGTGACAAGTTAATCTCAGTTGTTTTTATCTAAATGACAAGTTACCGACTGTCATTGGTCAGATTTTCCAACTCAACAAGTCAGGGGAGGCTTTGATGTATATGTTTACTGAAACTGATAAGTCTACATGACTGTGAGTCAGCCACCTCAGTCATGCTGTGTCTCTATTGTAATTTCTGTCTTAACCTTATTATATTTTAAAATGATAAATCATTTCCATAAAATGTATTCTCCTGTTTCTTCTGCTCTTGGCTGCTCACTTATGGGATCACCACAGCAGATCATCTGCCTCTACCTCCCCTTATCCCCATCATCCTCCTTCACTACAGCATGAATCTTCTCTGAGGTCTTCTTCTTTTCCTCCTGCCTGGCAGCTCCATATTCAACATCCTGTGCCCAATATATCCACGATCCCTCTTCTACACATGTTCAAGCCATCTCAGCTTTGCCTCTCTAACTTTGTCTTCACACTGCTCAGCCTGAGTTCTCCTTCTGATGTACTCATTTCTAATCTTGTCCATTCTGGTCACTCCCAAAGAAAATTTCCACTTCCAGGTCAGCCTCCTGCCTTTTTGTCTCCAAACCATACATCATACCAGGTCTCACTATCTATCTTATAAACGTTCCGTTTCTTGCCATCCTTCTGTCACAAATCACCCCTGGCACTTATCTACACCTACTCAACCCTGCCACACCTTCTTCCTGACCTCTCTTCTCCACTGTATATTATTTTGGATAAAGTCATTGTTAACTTCAACCGATCCTGTATGGAAATTTCATTTTTGATGACCTTTATGTCTGATTTATACCAGATGCTCTTCCTGACACAACCCACCCTGTTTACCAGGGCTTGGGACCAGCATCGTGCCAGGATTCTTGTATTTAAGCTGCTGTAAATGACCAGTTGAACTATAACCTCTTAAACATGTCTCTCATGAATAATATCAAGTCATTTTAAACCAATCAGTTTCTGGCAAAGTTAGTTTTATAAATCCATTTTTTCAATTTGGATCAGAACTATCATTGAGATTAAAGAAGTCTTTTTCAAGCGAGATCTGACCAAAAGGAGGAAGAAATTATAACGTAACAATTCTATAACGTTATTTTAACTGGCCAAAAAGGACTGGATTGAGTGGAATAATGAAGAGTCATAACGATAGTTAGGTCATTTCTTTATTTTACATATAATTTTATATATAATCCTTTCATAGCCTGTTTACTACAGGCTATTTACCAATATAAGAAAAGAAAATTGGGCATAAAAAAAACACATTTTTGACAGATCATCACTTTTTGGCATGGCAACAGCAGCAGAGGTACACTGGCTCATGCCCCCATGGCTGGGTTTTCTATATAAAATGTATTAAAAGCACTAAAAGTAAGATAGGAATGGTTCAAAACTGACAGCTATTGCGTGTCTATTGACGATTATTGCATGACAGTGTGTGTGTACATGAATCATGAGGCAAACTAGACCAAATACAGTGCTGTGAATCAATACATGCATGAATACAATGTGTTATTTTCCGATAAAGTGTCACTCTGCTGGGGGAGGAGCCTCAAGCCACCAGATACACTCCAAACATGGCCACAGCAGCTTCACGCAGAGACAGCGTGACATATGGTGTCACCACACTGAGCCTGTTTCTTGTGTAGTGGTCAGTTTGTGGCTGTGTAGCAACACATGACACTTCAAATGTCCGACACGTGCCACAAGCGATAATGAACCTCCGCCGCTCTTCGCTCTGCAAAGCTGTGGACTCAGCAGCTCCAGATGACAGCGTATTTATCTCTTCCCACTGCAGAGCAGGCAGTGTTGTTTGATATCAATTTGATCTTTGCAGAATAACATTTTTCTTTGTTTATGTTCACTCTCCGAGCTCCTTGTCCTTTCCCGTCTTTGGCTCCACTCCAGGTGGCATATTTGCATTTGCTTATTTGCAGAGACATCAATATGGCACTTGTGTCATACCTGGAGACCCTCTCTGTAAGCTCCCTGGTGCACAGGGGTGGAAATGAGCCATGACCCCTTCTCTCGCATTTTATCTCTCTCTGGCCCTCGCCGACCCCGTTTGTCTCCCCGTCTCACACTCCTGTTTGTGTCTCTGTTTGTGATGCAGGAGGATAATTCATACTCACCAACTAAGAGCTGACTGCAGAGAATCGGAGGCCAGAACTCATTTACAGCAGAAGTACATCACAGTGAGTGGGACAGCTCGTCCAGACTAATCTACATCACAGGTATAAATATATATACGCTGTGCTGCCAAAAGTTTGCAGACACCAAAACTTTACATCCATAAGTGATCGTTGAACATCTAATTCCAAAACAATGACCTGCCAACTGCTCAGATTTAGATACAGGAGATGGTTTTTGATGTTTTGCACACTTCTTTATGAACATTATGAAAGCCCACTGTTTTCTAAAAGAGGATTTCATTTCATTTTCACGAAATATTGTAACCCAAACTATTACAAATGTGCACCGGTGTACAAATCTATGTGGACATAGACATGGCAACTCTAAAAAAAACATCCTTAAAGCACTCATGAGCAGAGCCTGAGGGGGAGAAATGCATATTAAAGGCTGTAAATGAATAATTCACATGTTCAAAAAATCTGCTCATTTACTTGTTTATGGAGATATCTGAAAAGCTTGATACCACTCTCATGTCTGCACTGTAAATTTTAACTGCTGTCTAGCTTGGTTCAGCATAAAGACTGAACAGTAGAAAACATTAATGTGAATCTGTTAAAAGATAATCAAGCTACAAAACTCAATAATTATCCTGCACAAAACCACTAATCAGGAACCAAATAAATCAGTCTTAATAAGGTATTCTGTGCAGACAGGGATAAAATCCATGCCTATTCTACTAAAAAAAAGCATTTTGGTTTTTTGGCCTGAGTGAGTCAGCGAAAACAGTGAGTCAACAAATGTATAGATGGCAGAAAAGGTAAGACTGCTTTGCTGTGTGTGCAGCTGAGGAATTGTTCCTTCTGCTATTGTGGCTCTGGTGTTGATACCTCAGAATGGTGTACACTGTTCACATTGTGAGGCTTTGTTTCTTTAAACGGTGGCTAATGCCCTTCAGGACACAGCTGCAGAAGATTTCCTCATCAAGTGTTTGTGCAAGTAAGGTTTGAGGGATTGAAATGAAGAAGTAAATTTGCATTCTAATGGCAAAGTCATTCTAAGGGGGGGGGGGGCAACCTCCTAAACCTCTCTGGTTTCCTGGTGATTGCATTTGCAGTAGTTGCAGCAGCCTACACACTGGAATCAGAGAGCAACTCGTCTGCGACACATTCATTTCCAGAAAGCTTTTCGTTCAACTGGTTGCATTCTGGTTATATTCTGTATTAAAGCAAACCTGCCTCATTTGTGGAGGAATATATGATTCTCTCGAGTTTGTTTCATCACGCTTCCCAACTTGACCACAAACTGACAGCATACTGATTCCATATTACTGCTGTTTTATCACCAAAGTTGCTTTAAAGACAGGAGCCGACTGCGAGCGGTCTCGATCTGGTCCCTGTCTTCAAAGCACCAATTTCAAAGGCAACAAGATCACTCATTTTCAATTCATTTCAATTCAAATCAATTGTATTCACATAGCGCCAAATCACAACAGCAGTTGCCTCAAGATGCTTTATATTGTAAGGTAAAGAGAAAACAGAGAAAACCTCATCAATCAGATGACCCCCTTTGAGCAGGCACTTTGACGACAGTGGGAAGGGAAAACGCCCTTTTAACAGGAAGAAACCTCCTGCACAACCAGGCTTAAGCAGGGGGGCTATCTGCAGTGACAGTTGCGGGTGAGGGGAGGAAGACACAGCGGTTCTAGTGGACGTTAGCAGTGGGAAGTTCAGCCAAGAATTCTATCATATTTCATGACTGTTTTTGCAGACTTTAGAGTCACTGAAACGAGAAAACCTGGTCACAGTATCAAATTAATACACCAAATAAATCCTTAAGTACAGTTATTTTTAGGAGAATCAAGCTGTTCACCATTCTTTCATACTTTATGCAATCCTTTTGCCTGCCCATTAGCTCAAATCCATATTGTACATTTAGTGTAGTTTATAATAAAGTTTGCTGACCGGCAGCATTTTATTCACAAGGTCTCAGCAGAGTGCTGCTGCAGTGTCATTTAGGTGAGACGTCACCCAAGTACAACAAAGGAAACAGTTTTGATTGTAACCAGCGCAGCCGTCCTCAGGGTTGGAGTTCCTCTCTGGATTATGTCACCTTCTCCTCTGACTGGGAAGTATGCACACACTTGACTGTGCGTGTATGAATGTATGTGTGTGTGCACCTGTGTATGTGTGTGTGTACAGGAAAGGTAGGTCCTCCTCTCAGGCCCCCTTTGCCTAATACGTCCATGCAGGGCTCACTGGAGAGCGGCGTGCAGCAGCACAAAGATCAGGGCTATTCTGGTGCTGCCAGCCGGCCCAGTGCTGATAGGAAAGGATTAATGAGTCGTGGCACTCATCGTTCGTAATTAGAAACAACACTAAAAACTATTTTTGTTCTTGTTCCTATGGAGAGATCTTGACCCCCATTCCCCACTAGCCATGAGGCAGCAGCCGCCTGTAAAGTTGGAGTAAATTTAGGCTCATAACTCCTGTAGCTATGTGACACATGGTTCAATGGAAGGGAGCGCAGATAATTCACAACTCTTGCTGTGTATTCCTCTGGGTGCTCAGATGTCAAGACAGCGTCTCCCGTCAAGACTTCTTTTTCTCTTTTCTCTTGTCCAAAAATTATGATTTATTTCTTTTGTGCTTTTTAGTTCTCAATAATTATTAAACCTGCATTTTTTTTTTTGTGGTCGCTTTGGAGTTGTAGACACAACATTTACATTTAAATACACTTTCTGGACACTTTATTAGGTACACTTTGCTAGTATCAGGTGGGACTCTTTTTGCCTTGGGGGCACAGGTGCTGGAGGTCAATACTGACACAATAACATCGCACAGTTGCTGCAGATTTGCTGGCTACACATCAATGATGTGAATTTCCCATTCCACCACATCCTACAGGTTCTCTATTGAAGTGAGATCTGGTGACTTTTGAGGCCATTTCAGTGAAGTGAACTCATTAACTTCATCATTCATGGTCAAAAAAACAGTTTGAGGTGATTTCAGCTTTGTGCCATGGCGTGATATCTTGCATGAAGCAGCCATCAGAAAATGGATACACTGTGGTCATAAAGGGATGGACATGGTCAGCAACAATACTCAGGTAGGTTGTAGCACTAAGTAAAAATGTGCGCGGAAAAGATCTCCCACACTGTTACACCTCCACTACCAGCCTGAACAGTTGAGACGAGCCAGGATGGATCGATGCCTTCGTATTGTTACGTGAAGCTGGGAGCAAAAATAAAGACTAAGACCAGGATAAGGCACTATTTTTTCTTCTGTTGTTCAGTTTTTTTGAACCAATTAGAGTTGGACCAGCCCATCTGGCACCGACAACCATGCCACATTCACAGTCATTTAAATCACCTTTCTTCCTCATTCTGATGCTCAGTTTGAACTTCAGCAGGTCATCCTGACCATGTCCATTTGCCTCAGAGTATTGGGTTGCAGCGATGTAATTGGCTCATTCGATATTTGTGTTAATGACCAGTTAAACGTTTTGTTCACAAAGTGGCCTGTGAGTGTAAGTAATCAATAGAGCAAGCAGCTGGATGTCTATACAACTCGCAGATAGTTATGAACATTAGCCAGTTCAACTGGTCTCTCAGTCTGAAACTTGGCATCAAAATATCTGCCTGCTGCGGTCGTAAATGAGAAAACTGCATCAAAAACAGCAAAGCTGTGGGCCATAAAACCAAAACAGTCAGCTGCAAAATGCTAAAAGTCCTCATCTAGCTGAGGGGAGTGTCAGGCAAGTCAAATATTACACAGAAATGTGACCATTTTTTCATATAAATAGCTTTAAATGCAACATGAAACATCTGTCACAGATTTAATAACAAATTAATTTAAATGCCAGTAAAATATATTAGAAACTGGCTGTCTTTCATCTTAAGTGGCTGAAGAACTGTTGAGACGGTAAGGAGAAAAACATCCAGTACACCAAACAAAATTTCAAGCCTCCCTGTTTATTTCAAAGCTCACGAGTAGGGATTACAAAATTACAGTGCTTCAATTGCAACAGTTCAAGGAGTAGTAGGAGGAGAGTAGGAGAGATGACAGACCAGTCGAGGAATTTTGAGCAAGTCATGCAAAAAGGTGTGGGAGAAGGCCTCCGTTATAATAGCACCCTTTGTGGAAAAAATAAATCCATCTGTCCATAGGTCAGTGCAAAAATAGTAATGAATATATGCATACAAAGAAAATAGATATATATTTATATACTGTATATATTTGAGTGTTTACTATAGACACAAAGAAAGATATAGAGACTTGTAGAGTGAAGCCCATTGTCACCGGAGCCTGAGCCCAAAGCAGAGACTCTTAAACAAGTCTAGTCGTAAAGAGTGCACATCAAACGTGACAGCTTGATATTGTTCTAATACAGAACCATATTTCCGAATAAAAGGGAACAGACCCAAATGCCTTTTTGGAGCTGTCAGTCTGGCGATGACCTCTACAGAAAGAGCAATGTGAGAAAAAACAGACAGCACCATAATGACTGCGAGTGTCCCTCACAGACCAGGAGCACACAGCATGCTTCGTTTCCGATCGGAGAGCAATGTACAGTATGACGGTTACATTATTCAGTCAAATAGATCGTTACATTTAAACAAA
The DNA here is from genome assembly GCF_041146795.1 of Maylandia zebra. Taxonomy (NCBI): domain Eukaryota; kingdom Metazoa; phylum Chordata; class Actinopteri; order Cichliformes; family Cichlidae; genus Maylandia; species Maylandia zebra. The sequence goes on from NC_135181.1 coordinate 15,085,992, forward strand.
AAAAAAAAGCCATGTGCCTCTGCGATTGTAAGAATCAGCAAATGGGATGAAAAGGTATACTTTTCCTTTACAACAATGGCTCAGATAATAAGCTCTCTCTTTTTTCTTTTTATTTCTTTTCTCTTTTTATTGGCAAATGGTAGTCACCAAATATAAATGCACATCTACAAACGTGTGGTAAATGGTTATTATTATTATTATTATACCTTTTCATCATAATCAGATATTGTAAAGCACCAGTAGACACCAGTGACAACAGCAACAACAACAAAAAAATACATAGGACAGACATTTTTTTTTTAAACTTCTTTGTCGGTGAATCACACAAATCTCACTTTTTGAGGCTGCAAACTTGTTATTCATGCTCGAAATGTTCACAGAGACCTCGAAACTATCAAACAATAGCTGAAAACAGCCCGTTATATATTCGTTCGTTTTGCATAGCATGAAGTTTCACATGAGGGATTTTTTTTTCAAGCTTATTGTCGTGAATGTTGGTTTGTAAAGCCTTACTGAGTACACTGTATGCGTATTCACTTTGCTATGAAAACGTCTCAATCTTACCGACTGAACTTTTTCTTCAAAACTGAATAAACAACAATGAAAAAAAACCTTTCGGGTTTGGTTTTAAGATATAATTTGCTTACAGTGGACTGCGAAGCAGATGTTTTTTCGACACTGATACTTAGCCCTGTGCTTCTTTGCATGCCTTTTATTTCATGCAGACAGTGGAGAGCTGAACAGAAACCAGAAGAACATTATGACTATAAAGAGAACTGGGACCGTAATTTGTAAGGAAGCTGCTTCAAATCAGCTCGGGAAGAAGGCATAAATCACTGGCTGTTTGTTTTAACTTCAGTTGAAAGATTACATGCTCTTTTATGTACTGGGAAAACTTTGAAAGCCCTTGGGTTTATCAAATCTAAACCAATTAGGTCAAAGACGCATGGTTTCCACGCGATAACAAGGCAATTTTTCTTTGTTTGAAAAGGAAATTTTAAATTTTCCAACAGTGTTGATCTGCTGAATATTTTATGGCTGTGCACACATTTAGCTCTAGACGAGGTCTTTAGTGACTGATCGGTTCTATGAGTGGAAAGGCTTAAACCGCAGCTCATCCCACCTGGGTAGGTAAATGCTTCCTTTTTTACTATGAGCACTCAACAGGTGAGACAATCGAATGCGCCAAGACAAATTAGGATGAATGCAAAATTCAGCACGTGCAGCGGCAACGCAGCAATCTACAACATGGATGAGAGCGAAGTCTACCAAGTAGAGTCTTAATATATTTGTTTTATGGGTCAGGGGTGAGTATATTAGTGAAGCAGGAAGTGCATATAATCGTGCCGAGCTCATTTACAATTAGATTTCCTTTCAAATGCCACCACTTGGTTGGACTCGCACAAAGAGCATTTTAACCTCCAGGGGTTTCTTCCTAAACGTCCGCACGTTGATTAAGAATGGCAGAAACAATCTTAGAAGAGTGATGTCTACGTAGCTCCTTTCAGACACTCACGTTTCTATTAATCTGACCGCTTTGCAACAGTCTTGCAAACAGACAGGCGTGTTTCTCGTGCAACTTTGCGAGCTGCCTCAGCTCACCAGAGAATGCCCCGAATGTCAGAAAAATGGAAATAACATTTTATCTCACCAACTCAGCATCTAATTAACGGATGTAATTAAAACATTCCTCTATGATGCATTTGCTCTTCTCAATGAAAGACAGAGAGAGAGATCTCCTTCTCTGAGCCTGTGGCAGGGACGGGGCGCAGCACTCTCAGCAGCACCCTGCAGCACACACACAGACGCGCAGAGTGATAGAGACCCTGCTCTTGGTGGCAATGGCGACGAGACGTTCAAAAGTGTGCCATCTCTCGATTAATAACTCAATGAGAACCATACCCGCCACACATGAAAGACGTGATCAGTGTGATCTTCTTCACTCTCTTTGGCCATGTCTGCATGAAGCGGTGAGAAGCATTAATTTAAAGATGTTATCCGAATGACAGAATGCCATCATTTATACAGGTTAGCGAGGCAACGTGAAGTCTCTCGTGTCTGAAAAGAGCTGAGACAAAGGAGCGGGGCAGTTTTGCCTGGGAGCTAACATTTGACCTCTGCGTGTTCTGCATTCGTGCGTACATGTTAAGAGTGCCATGCGCAGGCCCACTGGTGACGCATGAATTAAGGCATTGATAGAGGCACTAGAGCAGCACGTGACAGCAGCGCTTGCCTATGCAAGGAAGAAGAGCTCACTTAACTGTAGCTTCGTGACAGGAAGTTGCACGAGATTAGACGATGGTCACGCTGCTACCACACCACCACCCTCACTGTCACATTAAACTGTAACCCACGAGTGCATGGTTTTTTTTTGTACCTCAACTTAACTTTGCTACCTTAGAATCGGCTGAACCATAGCTCAAAATATAGGGCACTGACAAGAACATAAGATGAGGCCACAACGGGGACTTAACAGTACAACAGAGCAGGCTCACGGATGAACTGGAGCGAAAAAAACGACTAGGAGACAGAAGCAGGCAGTGATATTCCTCCATTGTGTTACATTAAACAACTCCAGTAGCCCTGTTTGACAATATTCACTGTAATTTCAAAGTGTTCCTTCAACTGCCAGCAGCCATGCATTAAAAAAAAACAGAAAAGAAAAGCTCATATGGCTGTCTATTACTATGTATATTGCTAAAAGATATGCATATGTAGATGCAGGAATGGGAAATGAAGATAGTGAAGAAAACGCACTCAGTATGAATTTTGTTTCAGCGGACGAAAACCCCCATAAGCCCCCCACCCCACCCCCCATCTCCTACCTCTGCCTAAAATACAGCATACTTATGCACATTGAACTGAACAACAGTAATTTACATTAACATCAAAACCGTTGTTCAGCAAAGAGCTGGAAATATTTTTGTATTATCAAGTCCGATATATACACATAAGATCAAGGTCTCAGTTGCATTCCACTCTGAAATTATTGCACAGTAAGCCGCTGTGGGCTTGTCATGGTCACCCCCATAAACCCCTGTATAAAAATAAAACAACATTAACACACCAAACAAGTCTTTATTTGTTTTTTTTGTTTGTTTTTTTTGGACAGGCACTGCCGTGGCCAACCCCGCCTGAGTCTGCAAACATAAACTGTGTGCCACAGTGTGAGCTTTAAGAGTTTCTTCTGTCAATATCTACCCCTAAGCGCACAGAATCTCTTTTCCAAACAGATTTCCTTCTCCGTCATTTAAGCTCCTCTGCAGTCACAAGTGGAAAGCTCGCCACCGACCGCTTCCTGTCTTTCTAGCTCTCTCCTCTGGGACTTCAGCCAGGTCCAAACAGTGGGGATTTTTGGCATTTCTCTTCGCCACTGACCCAGAGCTTTGGCATTCTCAAGAGTCAAGAAAAATTCGGCGACTCTCACACTCCAAATTGGCTCAGATCAGCCAGTCTCCGCTGGCAGATGGAGACTTGGTACAAGTGCGAGCATTGGAGGGGGAGTGGTCGAGAGGTTAATCTAGACGACGGTTTCCACACCAATCAACTTTGGCGTGAGGATTCGTGGCGTTATTCCACTGTTGAGGTCGTCCTCAAACTCCAGCAGCTGGCCCATGAAGTTAAGGTTCGGGGAGATGATGGGCCTCCTGGTTTTGACAAACTTGTAGGCGTCCGTCATGGTCATCCAGGTGTGCTTCATCAGGTAGGCGATCACAATGGTGGCTGAACGAGACACGCCTGCCTGGCAGTGGATCAGGAGGCCCATACCCGATTGGTGTGCTTCCTCTGCAGAAAGAACATGGAAACAGTTAGCCCATGAGGAAGTCCAGTCATCACACATGATTGGATAATGAACCTTCCTTTGTGCCTTCAGGTGTTCAGAGAGTAAACCTTTCTGAACTTTAGATTATAAGGTTTTGTTTTTATCTACTTCAGTCTTTACACCGTGAAATGCTACTAGGAGCTACCTTTAAGGCTCTTTTCTGAACTGAGGGGTTTCTGTCATGTTTCAGGCCTTATTAGAGAACAAAATGACTAGATTTGCATAAGAAGTTACTGAGGATGGCCTCTGTCTATGCAGCTACCCTTGGAAAGACCCTGAATCTACTCTAATGGTCATCAAACCTCATCTTTATTGATATATACAGAGGTTTAAAAACTCGTCATTAGGGGTACGGGGCAGGTCGTCAAATGTCGTCTTTATGAGGAAAGAGTTAATTCTGCATTACAGCAGCACATCAACTACAGATCGAATTCACTGGATCCAACATGCCAGGACATGGAGCTCTTTTGAAACCTTCAGTTCAGCTAAGTGGAGTTTTTGATTGTGAGTTAGATCTAGGACCTTCCTCCCTTCAGGCAGCAAAGAAATTTCAATAGATCAGCTCAGACTATGTGAGCCATCCAGTTTAAACAAACTTTAGTCATCCATATGAGAAAAAAACAGCACTATTGTTTCCTTACATAAAATATCCCTTTGTGTTCCTAACATTAACATTTTTAATTGCGTGGAGGGGACTGGAGTATGTATAATAAGATAAGGGAGAGAAAAAAGGTGAATGAGTTCATCCTTTTTACAAATACTTCAACCCAAAACAAAAACTCTTTTGAATCCGTCTAACAATGCCGAATTTCTGAGGTTTTGTCTCTAACCTTCAGAAAATAAAATGAATGCATTCAAAGGACGTGAGAGCGAGCTGCTCTAAACCAACTATTCCAGTGTCAGAGGGATGATTCATGACCTTTCCTTTTTTAACCAAGCGGTTCCTGCACTAGAATTTAAAGAAATAAGTGTGAGTCACGAGAAGATTTACAAGAAAACACACAAAAGGAAGTACTCATTACATACAGATTATTTTTATACTATGCGCGATAACCTCACATGACACAATGTGAGCTCTTGTAATGTAGACAGTTTATGAACCAACATTTTTGTTTGTTTAACTGCTGACAGCTCTGTGCAACCAGCAGTGAAAGTTTTATGTCATGTGACTTTTTAAATACGCCAGCTTCCCAGTGAGATGGCCGAGCTTGAGTCCAAATGTGTACTGTGACGCTAAGAGGTGATTTTCATACCAATGAATTCAAACGCCTCCTCAAAGTACTGCCGCAGGTTCTGCTTGTTGCTGTCGGTGGCAGGCAGGCGCTTGTAGACAAAGAGGCCCGTGTCATAGTGGTAGAGCGGCAGGTGGGTGGTTACATTTAGGATGTAGCCGATGTTCAAGCGCTGCAGCAGTTTGATGTCCTGAGCGTCGTGCTCGTTCCCCAGGTAGAGGAAGGGCAGGATTGGCGTCAGCTCTGCGTTCTCTATGTCCGGGGTGGAGGGCAGGGAGTGAGGTAGAGCCCCCGTCAGGCCAGCAGCTGCGCCCGTGTCCAAGCCTTCGTGAAGGTGCAGCGAGTGCTCACACAGGTTTTCATGGCTCTGCCTGAAGCTGCTAAGGCCTCCTGTGAATGGAGAGAGAAAGGCTGATGTAGGGCGGGTTTAATGCTTCAAAAAAAAATGAGTTAAACTCTCAAACAACACTTTTTTCTTCAGTTTGTTTTTTCTAAATCCAGACTGGACCCTTTTGGTGTCAGCAGATAGAGCATGAAGATGACATGGCACGGGTTAAAGGCTCAATTCCCACAGGAGCGCAGTTTTGCTAAAAATAAACATGCTTATATGTCTGACCACCACATGAAACACGAAACAGCTAAGCAGGACAACCAAGCTTTGCATACACATCTGATAAAAGCAGATAAAAGCTCTGAAGCCCTGAAAACATTACAAACCCCAGACGCCACTGTTATATTTGGTTCTAATTTGAATGCTGCATTTAGATAATAGGAAGCCATTGGCCAAGTGAACTTGCTTTGAAAACCAGACCCAAAGTTGCCTGCAGGACATTTTCCACTAGCTCATGTACACACAGGCGCATCTGTTTATCTGTTAATGTGAAGGTAAATAGGTGCACTGAGTTTTAAATACACTATTCACTTCTCCAAATAACCGGTTTGCACCTGTTTGCACCAGTGATACCATCAGCCAAAGGTTCCCTTCAGCACTGGAGCTCTGGGGAGGGGTCCAAGTATCAGTTCATGTATTGTTCACAGTGCAAGAGCTGACATAATGCCATGTGAGGTCATCGCACAACCATACAACTTCCCCTGTGGTGGAGAGCAGGTGACACTCCTGTCAACTGTCGGTTTCCATCGTGAAGCAGCCCCACTGTTAAACAAAGACATCACCCTAAACGTGGTATGATAGTCGCCAAGCCCTCATTATCATGGTAGTAATTACACTGTGGTAAATATAAGAAGGGGAAGTGTTCACAGGACCTGCAACAACAAGCTCAACGCTCAAACACCTTGGGGAATTTCCACTGAAATGGAGTTCATTTCCAGATTTTTTTTTAGAAAATGCCCAAAAGAGTGACCAATTTTAATAATAAGATGAATAATATTCATGATGTTAATGTTTTTATGGGCTTTTTCGGCGGTGCAGGTAAAGCACTTGTATCGGGTGTACAACTCTTGTTATATAGATTAGAGAAATCACAATATTTTACAATTATTTTTTTTAAAGCTATATTGTATCTGTATTTTATAGCCATTTAGAAAAACCTTGCCTAAAGAAATAAAACTATTAGGACATTTTTTCCTCTCACTGATTATTATCTCTCAACAGAAAGACTAAACACATATTTATATCAAGCAAACTTTATCATTTAAACATTCTCAAGAATATAAGCCCTGTTCTACTTTTAGCTCTCCTTTTGGTCTCCACCAGCTCATGAAGGAGTTATCCCTTAGCTGCTAAATGCACTGAAGCATGAAGACTGAGCATCAGAATGGAAAGGAAAGGTGATTTAAGTGACTCTGCACGAGGCATGGTTATTGGTGCCAGAAGTGAGTGTTTCACAAGCTGCTGATTTACTTTGATTTTCCGACAACTATCTCTCTGGTTTACAGAGAATGGTATGAAAAACAGACAATATCCAGTGAGCGGTATCTCTCTGACTGAAAATGCCTTGTTGATGCCAGAAGAAGAAAGACCGTACTGCAACAGGCAAAAATGAATGAAATACCCCTTTGTTACAACTGAGGTATGACGAACACCCTCTCCGAATGCACAGCATGTCAAACCTTGAAGTATGCAAACAGCAGCAGAAGACCACACCAGGTGCCACTCCTGTTTCCAGCTACAAACAGGAAACTGAGAGTACAATTTCCATGGGCTCCCAAAATCAAACAGATGATTGGAAAAAAACACTGACTGGTCTGATGAGTGTTGATTTCTGCTGCGGCATTCAGATGGCATGCCGAGAGTTTGGCATAAACAACATGATGGCATGGATCCTTCCTGCCTCGTATCAATGGTTCAGGCTGGCGATTGCTGTGTAATATCATGATGGATATGTTCTTGACACACTTTGGGCCCCTTAGCTCTAAGTGAGCATCATTTAAATACCACATCCTAAAATACTACTGTGAGTTGTTGACCATGTCCCTTAAGGACCATCTTCTGATGGCTGCTTCCAGCATTATAACGCGCCATGTCACAAAGCTAAAATCATGTCAAACTGTTTTTTTAAACATGACAATGAGTTCACTGTATTCAAAAGACCTGCACAGTCATTGGATCTAAAGCCAGTAGAGCACATTTGTGAGGTACTAGAACATGAGAGTCACACCATGGATGTGCAACAAATCTACATCAACTGTGTGATGCTGTCATGTCAATATGGACCAAAATCTCTGAGGAGCATTTCCATCACATTGTCAAATCTATGCCATGAAGAATGACGGCAGTCCTGAAGGCAAAAAGGAGGTCCAGCCCAGTACTAGCAGGGTGTATATATATAATGGCTGTGTATCATAAATGGGCGATCGTGGCTCAAGAGTTGGGAGTTCGCCTTGCAATTGGAAGGTTGCCGGTTCGAGCCCCGGCTTGGACAGTCTCGGTCGTTGTGTCCTTGGGCAAGACACTTCACCCGTTGCCTACTGGTGGTGGTCAGAGGGCTCGGTGGCGCCAGTGTTCGGCAGCCTTGCCTCTGTCAGTGCGCCCCAGGGTGGCTGTGGCTACATGTAGCTTACCATCACCAGTGTGTGTGTGAATGGGTGGATGACTGGATGTGTAAAGGGCTTTGGGGTCCTTAGGGACTAGTAAAGCGCTTTACCTAAATTTGAAAAATTCCAACCTGTAATCTGACCATTTACTTTTACCTCTACTGCGCAGAGGTAACTCATTATTATTATAATAACAGCGTTCTTTTGAGTAACCTTATTGGGAAGCTGATTTCAGTTAAACGTCAAAATAAAGCCACATTACGGAAGCATTAGGGAAGGTTAAAGGGAAAGCTATCCATCACGAGTTGGTATAGACCAAAATTAACACTAAAACAGGGGTATTAATGTGCAGATGACAGCGTTTCAGAGTCGCTTTCCCAGTTTTAGAGCAAAAATTCAACAAAGGCTCTAAAACATTGGGCGATATACACATTCCTTTGCACACAAAAGCAAAATATTTAGCTGTAAATAAAAGCTGCCTCTATTGCAATTTGTTGTGACTCTATTATTACTCCATTAAACATTAGTAACAAGCAAATATCTGCCATTTTAATCTATATTTGGGAAAAACAAATTTAGCTAGCCGCACAATGTAAATGAGAATGTGAACAATGCAAATTAGTTCTGGCTCAAACTGAATAAGCATATTTTTATTCTCAAATTCAGCTTTCATAGTAAACCGAGAACAGCAGAACCCCCAGAAGAAGCACGGTGCCGTGAGATGAAGTCTGCCAAGTGTGACTGTCTGTCATTATCTGCGACTAAAACTGACAAAAGTGAAAAACACGAGAAGTGTCTCGATCACTTTCATAAGCCACTGGCTCAGTTCCTGTTCAGAAGCTACCGCTTCTGCCTCGCAAGGCCTCTCGCACCACAGACCTGCTTTTTTCCAGCCCTTACCCTAAACCCTCCAACACTACTGACATGCTGTTTATGGCAATTCTGACGGATTAGGTGTAACCTATATCTGCTTTTAGCTGCAGCGGGGCAGGGGACAGAAGATCTTGTGTTTCCAGTGAAGTAGAGACACACACCGTGGCCATATTTACAATAAATCATGATGGAGACATGTTTGGTAGCTCTAAAATAACAGACTCTGGCTAAATTATTCAACAGCATTTGCACAAGTATGTTCCAGATGTGTTATTTTTACTGCTGCCTGAAATAACACATTTCTACAAATAATTTAAGGAAGTAAAGAATAATGATGGCTGCACATTACAGCAGCAAAGTCCTTACAGCAACAAAAAAAATGTTCACGGTTTTTAGTGAAATATTACATAATATAAAACATGCATGTATGCTGAATGGAATAAAGGCTCCAGGCAAGAATGCACATGTGACGAGAAGGCAGAAACTAGCCATCGCCGATGCTGATAAAAGTAGAGGAAAGTGAGCCTGTGCTATTTGATCCCCTTTAGCAGAGAGGATGCTCGCATTTTGCAAGAATTAAACCAGAGGAAGAAAGAGCAAGACAGTCTGCCTGTTCCTCCCACTGAGGCAGCTTCAGACAGACACACGTGCAGGATGAGAGACTGAGGAGAAGCCTCGTCTATCAAAGTACACAGGAGGACCAGAGGAACAAGTGAAAGCAACAGACGAGAAGAGACGAGATCAAGGTGCTGTGATCTTACGGCTAGGCTGTGACTGGGAGGCATACAGGAACACTCGCAGCCCAACCCCCAAACCCACCAAATACGACATACTTCTCCAGCTTCAAACACACCAACCAAAGATAGAAAACATGGCAATGACCCAGGGACTGCTATCTCACCAGGCTGCCTTATTTAATAACAGCTGCTTCTAGCTCTCTGCAAAAAACAGAAAAATAAAATAAAAGGGGAAAAAAAAGGTGAGAGCGAGTCATATAGAAAGCTCTTAAAGAGCGTGTGCATATGTTTATGCATGAGCGCGATGCAGGCAGTGGATGCAGAAGCTGTTATCTGTGGTGTTATAACTGCTGTGAGGCTTAAGTCCACAGCTCACTGGGTGATAAAACTAAAACGCTGTGGTGACAGGCAAAAAAAAAGAAAGAAAATCAGCTGGCCCGAACAATAAAGACAAACGTTTAGGAGGCTTTAAACACACTATTATTCTACCACATTTGTTTCATGTTAGTTTATATTGCGACTAAGCTTCTAGCGCTGATTAAATCAGACACTTGCTACAGAGTCCCTCCAAAGTCAGGCTAAACCCCATGAAATTGCGGTTTCTACCCCCTTTTTGTAAATGAAAGCCCTCATTAGTTGCTTGTTTTTCACTTATCTCCCACTTTGATGCTTCTACTTCAAGTGTTACCTTTGAGGATGATTGGGTCCTTGCCCTCCCTCCTCAGTGATTCCAGGACCACATGTAGAGGCTGAGTGGATGTCAGCCGGTTCGGGTCTGTGGTGCTCTCATCATAAACCACAATCTCTTTAGAGAAGATGCCCTTAAAAGAGTCCTTGCCCTCACGGCAGGAAATGAGGTCCAGCACAGTGATCTTGCCCTGCTGCAGCCGTCTCCGGCTGATCTTGTCAGAGCAGTTAATGTGCACGGCCCCCCGGATGTGGCTCTTGTTGTACTCCATGAAGGGCCGGCAGTCAATGATGACCGGCACGGGCCCCACAGGGTGACCCATGGGACAGCAGGTTATCCGCTTGGCCAGCTCATTGGGGTGGATGACCCTCACGGTGGCTAGGGCCTTCGGTGTGCCAGGGGCGAGACTGGGGGCACTTAATGCTTCATGGCTGCTGACCATTGGGGTAGGGGGCCCGGCGTAGCTGAGATTGGGGCTACTGGCGCTCACCTGGCTGTGGCTGAGGCTCTGGCTGTCCTTCTCATAGGTTGTGACAGAGCAGCAGCTGGCACTGCTGCATCCACACGACAATGAGCGCGTGGAGCCCTTGGATGAGGGCATATACGTTACAAGATTGGCCGTCGCCCGGATCTTCACCACGGTGGTGCTGATTACGGTCTTGTCGATGCTGCTGGTGGTGATGGAGTCCAGGTAGCTGGTGTCCAGGCGTAGTTGGAGTTCCTGAGGTCGGATTGGCCTTGGCAGCGCCACCACAATTCTGTCGTCGAGGGGAGATGGAGGCATGGGGAGACCGAGGACTGGACTTTCACGGAGAACTCAACAAGTCGCTCTGTGGAAAGGATAAGTTTTTGAATTAATCCCGGCTGCGAGAAGACGTCCCCTCGTCTGTCTGAACACCATGCAAACTAGGAAACGGCTGCAGAAGCCAAATATTAGTAATGTCAACACCTGCAGGGCGACACCCAAGTTGGTGGGAAAATTTAGGTGTGACAGACCGGCCACTAATAATAAACAGTTAAATCATCAAGACTCTCCTGTAACTGAATCACTGTTGGGTGTAATTAATATGAATCATCCCCCAGACACCGCACACACGTGAGTGATGCTTAATTTTTCATCCCAACTCTGGTGTGGCTGATTCAAAAACAGGAAGAGGTAAAGAGAGAAAGAAGAAGAAAAAAAGATAAAATACTGCATCAATGCTACGCTGCAGTTTTGTCTCACCCAAATGGAAAGACGGGGTACCAAAAAAGAAGGGTGGCATTTCCTTTGGATCAGAAGCCTGAGCATTTTAAAAGCATGTCATCTTGGCATATTATGTAAAGACACCCGCCGAGCTTTGCCTGTCCCGGCCGCTGCCATCCTTTATGCACGGTGCAGGTTCAGCAAAAGCAGAAATCATTCATGGCCAAATTCATTGAAAAAACCGGCATGAGAACGTGCCGAGAATGTGATATGGCTTTCAGGAGGAGACTAACTGATCAGATGAGCTGCAGACTGAAGGAAATCCAATTTCACACCACCGCCGTGAATAATTTCTAAAAAGATTAATACGGGATGACTGATTTAAACAAAAAAATAAAAATAAAGAAAAATAAGGTACAGATTGTAACTTTGCCGCATTTGTCAGGACTGAAGCCCATTAAGCCTGCGGGGCTTATAAAATAAGAGAGAATTTATAATACACACACACACACACACACACACACACACACACACACATACACTATATATATATATATAGATAGATAGATATACTCAAAATGGTTCCAGCAATTGAATATTCTGCTTCATTAATTATGGAATCGCGTGAAATCTCTATGACCGTGCATTTCAAGAACAACTTGTGCCACTGATTCCCAAACTTGCTCTGCGTTTCTGCTTACCGGTGAGTGTCGCGGTTGACCGTAGACGGATTTATTATCTCCGCTCCCCGACAACGTGGCCTCCATTCAGTCCGTCCCAGTGTTGTGGCTGGGCAACATTTTTTAGTACTTTTACCCTGCTGTCCAGAAATAATATTGGAGGAAGTCTGCCAGCCTACAGAAGTCGCGCAGTGGGAATGACGCGAGTACGAGCCAATGCGCGACTTCATTAATATTACATCTGATCCTCCTCGTACATCCAGGGCCGGCCCTGCGGTGGGAGGGATTTGGACGAGCTGCTTGCCTCTCTCTGTGGCTGGCTGAGAGGGGAGGGGGAGCGGTTGTCGCTTCAACGGCCTCCGGTCCGCGCGTACAGATGATGTCACTGGCAGCCAATCAAAAGTCTCTCCAGGAGGCTCGAGGAAGAAGGCAAACAGCATTAATTGAGCTTTATTGGAGTTTAATAGAGTGTTTAAACCGTAGGAAAAGGAAAAGCTGATTCTTTTCTCAGATTATAGTGTTTTATAGTGAAGAGCCTACTGAAAGAGAGGTTTAGGTTATGCCATAACATCATTTTTTTTTCCTTTTTAAAATTTGTTTGCTGTGTTGCTTCAGTTTTTAATTGACTTATGCTTGTTTTGTGTGTTTGATAGAAGTATTTTACTTTATATAATTTATTTTAAAGCCTATGTGTCTCATCATTTGTCTAAAATCTACATTGAGCGACCGCTTTGTTAGGTTGGAACCTCTTTTTATCTTCAAAACTGTCTTAAATCTTTGTGGCACAGACTCAACATGATGTTGGAAACATTCCTCTAAGATTTTGGTCAGTTTCTGAAATGCTACCATCCCACACCAGTTAAATCACATTTCTTCCCCATTCTGATGCTCACTTTGTACTTCAGCTAGTTGTCTTGGCAGGATTGGCTAATTAGATTAATACATTAATGAGTCAATAATTTCACTTTTATTTTAGGTGTGTTAAATATATTTTGATGTTGTACTTACGTAGAATTATAACTGACTTAAGTTAAGAATCTAAATATTTCTTTCACTGATTTTTAAAGTTAATGAGAAGCTGTTTTTAGGATCTTGTGCCCCTGTCATGTTTCACACACACTGTCTATAATGAGGGCACAGGGTGTCACATGTGATGTATTTCAGATCAGATGTTCTCATTTCTGGTGGGGCCCCCTGTGCCATCCCATTTTAAAAATCCCAATAACGTCCCTGCCGTGATGGCTGTCTGTTCAGCTGTTTATCACATAATTTAATTTAAAAAATACACCCAATCCTCCACCTTCCCTGTGTCGATTTAGTAGGGGTGTGTATAACTTAACGTTTATACGAATAACTTTCCAAAACCAACAGTTTGACAGTACCACACAGTTCCTGTTGTGATTAGCCGGCTGTGGTGGTAATAAAGCAGCCAGTTTTGTTTTCCATTCTGCATAGAAGTATTTCTGCTAGTTTTCATATGAAAGTGCAAAAATATAAATGTCTTCCTGGTGAGACAGACTGAAGACGTACACAGTTAGACCAAAATATAAATAACACTGCATCTTCTCACTGATCTCCATTGTGGTCAGTTAACCTCTCATATGAAGTGTTTCGTTTTCTAGGAAGCCCCGCCCCTGCAGTAGACATTTAAATAACAAGAACAACACCTGTTTCCTACTGCAAGTCATGATGTCTGTTTTGAAAAAAAAAGGCCTATTGCCAACCCAGAAAGGCTTAAGCGAATGCTACACAACTGCCAGAACTGGTTTACTGAAACAGAGAATGAAAAGATAGTTTGTCCACGTCTTGGTTTAGATCTTCATTGTAAAAAAGAATGATACATTGTTTCTTTCTTTAGATTGACACATTGTTCACCATCGTCTTCCACCAAACATTAATACAAGTCACAGTATCTTTCACATCTTTATTGAAAGTACTCACTGAACTGTTGAAAGTGCCACAGGATAAAATAAGTGCCTCTAAAACCTAGATTTAACAGCCTTTTTGAGCCTCCTATAGCACCAGTAATCACATACAAAGACAACAGCGTAATTTTAGGCCCTTCTTTTTTACATAGCTGCTCCCGAGTAGCCATAGTCACAGCATGTTGGTCATAATTGGCTCAAGTCCAATCAAGTTTAAGCACTGGGCCTCTCCAAAAGTGTTTTTAAGTTTTCTCTTAGATCAGGCACTACACTATGACCACCTTGCCTAATACCTCGTTAGTCCACTTTTTGTTGGCAAAACAGCCGTGACCTATGAGGCCTGAACTGCAAGATGTTAGCAACACATCCTTTCGAGGTGGGTTGTTTGTCCAGCACATCCCACAGACGCTCAAGTGGATTGAGAGCTGAGGAATTTGGAACCAAAATCAACATCTCAAACGCATTGCTTTACTCCTCAAATCATTCCTGAACCGCTTTTGCTTTGTGGCAGGGTGCATCATTCTGCTGAAAAAGGCCACAGCCATCAGGGAATACCATTTCCATGAAATATTGCACATGGTCTGCAACAATGCTTAGGTAAGTGGTAAATGTCAGAGTAACATCAATAAGGTTTCCCAGCAGAACATTGCTCAAAACATCACACTGCCTCTGCCAGCTTGCTTTCTTCCCATAGTGGACCCTGGTACCGGGTTTTCCCCAGGTAAGTAACGCACCTGGCCATCCATGTGTTGTAAAAGAAGACCAGTGATGGCTATAAGCTCGTTGATTTGCTCATTGCCTCAAATATGTGGTGATGGCTTGTTGGATAGCAGAAGCTTCTCCGGGGTAGTCACCTCATCTGCTTAATAATTTGCATAAAAACCGACTCATAAGAAATGTTAAGAAGCTCCAGTGACTCCTCTAATTTGCTCTTTGGTCTTTACTCAGGCTCGCTTTACATCACTGAGGTAGGGCACACAATTCTGTGGTGAGTAACCACAGTACTAAATCGTGTCCACAGTTTTTCTGACTCAACTAATCATCATTTAAATTCAGATTGCTGTGTAAAAAGTGTCTGACCTCAAGTCTTCTGAGAACAGCCATTACATTTAATAATTTTACATCCCTACAGTGCTCCAAAATGGCCGACTTAGCTTAGGGGATAACTCAAAAACCATCTTAAATGTCCACACTTTGACTAGTTTTTCGGCAGTTTTCTGTATCAGTCAGCAAGTCACTCATGCCACCAGTCAGAAAATTATTTCTTGCCTTTGTAATCAAATATCCTAGAGCTGTTTATGTGTCCTAAGTACTGTTGGTGCTATACTTAAGGGGTTATGTACACTCATCTAACATATTTTGTTTATCTTTCTGTAACTCTGGGGACCAGTTTTTCTAAAAGAAATGTCTTCAAAGGATATTCTCATGTCTTATACCAGTATATAATACTATAATACTAATACCCACCCACCCTAATAATTACACTTAATTGCTCATTCTTGTTCTACAGATTGGAACACCCCTGCCTTTCAAGTTCCCGTGTTCTCCAACAGCATATGATCATCTTCCTTACAACCCTCCCTTACTCAGAGGTAGCTATATTTAACAGCCCTATAACCATAAGTCATGATCTAACAGGGAGTCTGATACAGAAATTTAAATCCAGATGTACAACATCTGAACATAACTCAAAGGATATAAAAAAAAAAAAAGCCATCCAACATATCGCTAAAATCAAGTTAAACCAACTTACTAGTGTGGGCAGATGTTTAAAGGTAGCAGACCCAGTCCTTATTCCATTCACCCTTTTCTAACCTTTCCAAACTCCTCCTTTGGGCTCTGACAGGTGAATATCTCCACTCACCCACTCATGGACTCACGCAGTTGACATTAAAGCTTGAGATTGTTGAGCAACTCTCCTTTCAAACACGAAATGCTTGAACTGTAACTGAATCTCAAGCCATTTATGAATTAGGTGAACATGTTTTCAGGGGTAAAGGTTACCAAAAGGGACACAGGTGAAACATACTCTTTACAATGAATGCAATGAATGAGAACATTTGTAGGTTAATAGACTCTAAATAAAAAAAGGAATAGGGGTCTAAAAAAATCAGGCCAAGTCTAAAGTGCCTTAAATTATAAGTGTCTTAAAATACATGTAGTTTTAAACTTGGTTTCCTTGGTATGTACCTGAATTTGATCCTAGAAAACCTATATGTAGACATAAATTATATAACGAATATTTAGCAATAGTAACACTCCTTTGTGTGATGCTACATGAAGGCTCCAGATTGATCTACTAAGTATGTAATAGTATACTTTCAATGTGATCACCTATAAATGTAATTTTCCCTGGATCAGACCACAGATAGACTGAACTTCAGTGCTAAAACACAGCAGAATAAAAGAGATTAACCTTCTTGTGTAACGCAACACAAGTGACCTGTATGCAGAATGGGGTGGCAGTATTATTGGTGGCAATAAGTAGGTGTCTTTGGCAGGAGTGTTGTTAAGCAAGTGCCAAGTTGGCTGGCTGCGCAGCCCCTGAACGACGGGGACCTATGTTGTGGTGGAAGGGTCTCGTTGGCTTCGAACCCCAAATATAATCTGAGCACTCTATTTATCCTCGCTGGCAACCTGAAACAACGCAGAGCATGTATTATCATTTCTATTATTAGCAGTCTGTACAGTTATTTATAAATGGATGCAGATGATCAAAGCTGATTGGCTTCCCAGTGACTCTGTCAGGGTCCCTGTGCCTACCCGGTCGGCTCAGTATGGCTACATATGTTTTTATTTTCTTTTTTGTTCCTGCTCTCTCCCTTCCCCTCTTTTCCTCCTCCCTCTGCCTGGGCGGAGCTCACCTGTGGGCTCCTGCCCTTGGCCCACGCACCTGGTCGCGATCACGCACCTGTGGCTCATCACGAGAGTGTTCCAGCTCCTTTATAAGATGGCAGCTCTGCGTTTCTCGTTGCTGGATCATTGCCGACCCTCAGTGTAATCCCAGCTCAGTTACCTCTATTGTGTTTTTTCAGCGATTTGCCTTTATAATCCCTTCGTGTCTCTGTGTACAGATTCCCTGGACCAACCCCTGTGTTACCTGAGTGATTGGAGTATGAAGAGGCGCGTGAGGGGTGGACGGAATGAGTGTGTGACTTTCGGCGTCTTTCCCATTCGTGTGTGGACCCCCGGAGCCCGGCTTTCCCCTCACCTTTGTAAATAGATCACCTGGTGTATTGTAATAAAGACTCTTGTGCTTTCAAGACCTAGAGCCTGCACGTGAGTCCGTTCAGTCCCGTTGTGACAGACTCCTGTTTCACTGTGTTTAAGTGTAAGTGAACCAGCACCCCAGGCCAAACTCAGAAGACCATTTTATTGGTATCATACTATAATATTATGGTAATGTAAGCACTCTGTTTAGCAAAGCAATGTGTGAAGATGAAATAAAATGGTTTATCACACTAACTTGTTTTTAGCAGATATGTACTACTGAATCATTTGTGTATTTCTCACAGAACAAGCCGGTACACTCAGACTGCTTATGAACACCTGGTAAGATTAAAACTATCTGCTATTTTATCTACCCTTCATTTATACAGGGCGGGTTGGCAGAACATCCATGTTTATTAATAGCAGATCCCTGGTAGTGAAATAATAAAACAAGAATAGACAGTATTAAGAATCCCTGAATTTTTTTTTTTTTTTACATCAACATATATATATGTGTGGTTTAGAAAGATATTGAGATGGTTCTGGGAATACCGAGTTTTTCTAAGTAAATTGAAGAAATGGACTGAAGGAGTTTTCCTTTAAAAGCAAAAGAAATCATTAAAAGACCCACTAGACTGCCTGAAATTTGCTTTCTCATGAAGCTCATAAGCAAGGCAATGCCAGCAAGTAAGTTTGTAATGCTGACATTTACATGGTCGTAGTATCTAAAATAAGAGCTACATAAAGTTTAGAGAGCCGTGCAAAATATGTGGGCACTTTGGGTGCTTGGATTCTTATCCATTAATGATTTATTCACTGTAACGACAACCACAAACAGAAAGGGGGCTTAAAAAATCTTTAAAAAACTGGGTGAAAGTATAACAAGAAGAGCTAATGAAGGCCAGTCACATTTTACTGGTATTAAAATAAGATGTTAAATGAGAAACAGGAGCTTGGAACAACATTTTAGGAACAACTTCTGGTGGGAAGTCAGACACACGATGTACGTGACTTGATCAGTTATGTAAATTTAACCAGTTCTGCCGGTTAAATTTACATAACTGGTCAAGTCACGTACATCATGTCAAGCTGACACCAAGATTCTGTCAGAGTTTTTCGGTCTACACCAACACTAACTGTTTACATGATCAAGCAGCTGCAACGAATTACCAGGAACCAAATCTATATCATCAAATGTTCAAAAGCGATTTCCTAAAAGTGTTTATGATCAGGAGCTTCTGATAATGGCATGTAGCGAAGTAGATTTTAGATGCTGGCAGGCTAAGGGGAAAGAATGTTGGTTCCTAGAAACACCCAGTTTATTCAGCTGAAGAATGAAAGATTTCAAATGACAGATTTCTGAAGCTAAACATCTTAATGTTACCTTTGCCTTTTTTTTTTAACACACGCATTTTTCTGAATATGTTTTCAAGTAGATAAAATTGGTCCCAGAGTTGTTTTTATATTGTTTTAGAAAGAGTGGCAAGTATTTGTGGAACATATCAGAGAATATATATGTATTCTCATTGCCCATGTTTTATTAAGTCTTTAGTTTTTAACTTTTCATGCAAATATCTAATTAACTAGTCCCATGTCAGCAGCTCAGTACACTTAAGCATGTAGACATGGTCAAGACAACCAGCTGAAGTTCAAACCGAGCATCAGAATTGATTAATTAATTCTTGAGAATGTTTTCAGTATTTTGTTGAAACTGTACCATGACGAATTTTTCCAGTTCTGAAGGCAAAACGAGGTCAAACCCTGAACAAGCAAGGTATGCATATGCAATAAAGTTGTGTGTGTATGTGTTTGTGTGTGCAGAGTAATATGGTGGATGCTCATGTGATAATTGAAACCCTGAAGTCATCGTATGTACAAATAATCACTGTAAGCACAATAGGTAAATTTTATCTAAAAGATACAGTAGACTGTGGTTTTAGTCGCCTCTAGACTTTCTGTGAATTTCACCAAGACCATAATCTGCCTTTCTTTTGAGTGTTCTGAGTAGTTAACCAAACCAGGAAAAAGTTTGCTCATGCTCAAACTGCAACGATCAGATACGGCACTGCATAAGTGCTCGTATAAAAACATTTCCCCTTTATGTTAAATATGACAAACGTGTCAAAAGATGTGTCAAAATTCACATCAGCAGCTCTGTAGATATAACACCTCACTAAGCTAAACTAAATGCTAAAACAAAGTGTGAAAAAACTAAACTAGAAAACTAAGTGAAAGGACAAATCTGAGGAAACACAGTTTATTAGGACTGAGGTATGTAAATCACAGTGAATCAAGTTGTCAATATTTTCATATCTGTACTAAATATTCTAAATCTTACCTCTGGCAAATACCACCAATACAATATGTAGTAAAGCATGAAACTACCACTGAAACTAATGAAAAATAGACTTGAGATTAAACTATTTTAAAACAATAAAAACCAAACTGAAAAAAATACATCAAAAACTGCACTGATTTTAACTTTATAATACTGATTTGTGAGTGTGTGTGTGCAGACAGCTGCAGACACGAGGGAAGTGTTGTTTTTATTATACTTTTTCGTAGTCTGATAAATGGATGCGTGTGAGCTGATGTACATTAATACAGAATCTGTAGGTAAGGGCTTTCTGGTTTGTGTTTGTACTTCCTGTATATTGACCAATTATAGTCTTTGTTTGATCCTTGTAAGGGTGTACTTAGCTTTTCACAGCTCTGCATAGAATCGTGTGAAAAACACCCTTACTGCTTCAATGAGAACTGAGAGCATTAGTAACAAAAAATCAAATGCACTTGTTTAATTGAGCATCGGCATGAGTAAGTGTGAGCACCTCTAGATGAAGTTTTGGGAATTTGTTGGTCTGGAGAACTCAAGTGTGTGTTGACACAATTTCTCAAGGTCATACTATGCAGTGCTCAGAAAACTGCAAAACAAAAATCAAGAGCTATATCCTAGACTCTTCAGGCCTCAGTTACCATGTTAAATTTAAAATGTTCTTGAACAAGTGTGGCTTGTTGGGGGGAGTTGCTGAAAAGATGATGACAGCATGGCTTAGGTTTGCAAAGTTGCAAATGAGCAAATGACTAACACTCCTTCACAATGGTGTGACTGATAAGTCATATAAAAAACAATTACTTTATGTTATAGCTGACACTGAATTGGGAGTGTACTTAGTTTACCACAGGTTTGTACAGGGTCGTGGGAAAACTGGATGCTTGAGGTTTTGACTGAAGATGATCAGACATCATCTGACGACAGTGTAGCTTTTGCTTCAAAGTTAATAGGTATAGGGTCATAGCTTCATTAAATTAAAATTCAGGTTCCATGATGACCCCAGGCAGAAACTCTTTAGGATCACCAAAGCTACTGCAGTTCATCACATCCAGCGGTTTTTGAGAAATGTCTCTTTAGCTGCATTTTTGATAGTTGTGATGTAATTACGCTCTGGAAAAATCTTTCTGTTGCAAAAACCACTTATAGAAAAGTTCAATACAACCTCCCACAGTCACTGATAGCATTTAGCCTTCAGGTTTTTGCTTTTACATCTGTCCAAGTCATTCATTTTCATCATTTCATAGACATTTTCTATGCTGCTTACAGCATCCGTCTTTTTACATTTACACAGTTAAATCAATATCTCTAATCTCTCAAACCTGTTGTCATAGGAAACTGGCAGCAGGTGGATGCTGCTGCTGCTGCCTCTGATGATGTCAATGACGCGGTGAGATTTGTTTTTTTCTATTCCGTTTTGAATGCTCAGCAGGACGATAAGCTAATGTGGCAACCATTTTCTCTCTTTTGTGAGATCTTGAACTGGATTATAATAAACTGCCTTCCTTTCATAAATGTCACACCATGGAAAACATGACAGTGTGTGGCTTCGTGTATCTGTTGTGAGATAATGTCAAACTTTGATCTCAAACACAGTGAAGTGGTTAGGCCTTTTTTTTTTGACACTCAGCATGGAAAATGTGACTGATCGAGGTGCGGTATTCACTGGCCCAGATGAAAGACCCAAACCACTTCCTGTCTTCAGCAAGGTGCAGACTCAGAGACACATTTAGCGCTAAACAGGAAGATCTCAACCTTATGTAACCTTGGAAGACACTTCTCACACATGCATTCATTTAGCAAAGACACGAGAGAGAAGTGTTTAAATTACAAATTAGCCCATTTACTAATTGCTGTTTTTTAGTCTTTAACATGCAAAACGCTGGCCTCTCCCTCTAGTATTTCATCCCATCTGGCTATTAACTTTATTCCTCTTTTAATGCTGAGCATTTAATAAATGGAAAATTTTTGCTACTGATGGTTTCTAACAGGGAATGGCACAGATGGGCTTACTGCAGACTCAACAGCTTGAAAAGCAACATGTCCAGCAATGGCAAGCAGGGACACTGCCAAAGATTCAACAGCCTGTCAACCTATATGCTTCTTCACTTTGTGCATATTTATCAGCTTCTCTTCCATTAGGCTGCAACGCAAACAACACGCAGCCTCAAACATATCTTACCTCTTTAAGCTTAATGGGCCAATTATGACTCTCACCGTCACTGGAAATCGTTTTCATTAGCTTCATTAGACAGTTTAATTGAATGAGCAAGATGCTAACCAAGCACCGACACCGGCTTTCCAAAATCACTCTCTGCTCATCGTTAAGGCTGTGTGACTATCATTGCACGAACTGTCTGAGCTTCGAGGGTCCAACAAAAACAAAAAACAAAAAGAAAGAAAGAAAGAAAAAGAAAACTGTCAGCCCAGGCTGTCGATGCATTATGGCGCCTCCCTCGGAAATACTGTCACGCCGTGACTGCCTTTGTTTACTTTTGGATTTTGCTGGATGGAAATTCGGTTTCCTGTCTAAACTTTTGTACAAACTGACAGTATGTGACAAACAGGAGTTTCACAATTCAGCGTGTATTTTAGTTTAGCAACCTCACGCACTGAGAAAATCCTAAAATACTTGTGTGTGATAAGATCAGTGATACAACAGGGTAGCCAACACTGGTAAACACATTTTAGAGCTGAGGTGAACTGTTAGTCGTCACTTGGCCAGCATAAAATCAGATTTCACCCACCAGTTTGAAGCTGATAGGACGTCCGATGATGACACGACAGAAATTAACACATGAACTGAGTGACATTTAAAACAATTTGAGTGCCTGTTATTTAACTCGACAAATACATTCGGGTTTAATGTTTGAACTTTAAAAGAATACATCTTCTAGCCTAAATGACTCCAGCGGCTTTAAGAAGTCAAACTTAAACCAGACACTTTGGCTTGATTCAGTCAAACTGAAATGTCAGGGTTTTTCTCATTTCCCACTGTAATTGAGTTTTGACAGGCTCTTTCACTGTTTCACATCAACTACTGCTTCTTTGCCTCTTCTGTAAGATGTTTCGCTCCAACTGCAAATCGGTGCCAACAGTTTAACTAATGTCTTCTTTGAATTTATTGTTAGAAGCTCGTCTGGAGAGGTAATCTAAATGCAGGACACAGGAATCCTCGCAAAAAAAAGAGGGAGTACATGACTGTAACTAACTAAGTAATTAACACTAGCACTGTGCATGAAGCTAGAGAGAGGACGGTGGGTGCAGAAAAGCAGAGACACAAAGGGGCGCAATAAACCCAGCAGAAAACAGGGACCATGATATTGATGCTTAGCTCACTCATTTTTAAATACTTATACTTGCACTCATGAATCAAAATTTTCACTCATGAACTTAAACATCTGAGAAAATAACTCAAAATGTCTGGCAAATCTTTTTTGCCAGACACTGTGTTTTGCCAGACAAAACTGTAAAACGTTTTGGGGCTTTCTCCACCCATAAGTAAAGATCTGAGGTAATTATCTGAAAAATTAATCCTACTTACTCACATTACTGAGAAAATAACTTGAAGTAGTTGTTTGCACTTAATGTGCTGGAGACTTGCAGCTATCTGGTTATTAAGTCTGACGTCACTAGCCGTGTCTGGGCCTAAACTCCGCTGCAGGTCCATATATCAAACGATCACTATGGCATTACTGAGAGTTGAAAAACTGTCTAAAGTCTTTCATCTTTAATAAAATGATCAGCGTTCTGCTCTACCAGGTGTAACAATTGAGTTTAACATCCAGGCATCCATGAAAACGGAATTTATGACATTTAACGGAGTTAGAAGTTAGCAAGAAGTTAGCTCGCTAGCTTCTATCTAAATACAATATAGCATGTCCTGACTGCGGGGTTTTGGAAACAAATTAAAACGTACAGCTCTGTTATCACTTCCAACATAAATGAAGACAGAAAACTAAACAGCAGTGACGTTTGTAGGGTTACTGAAGTTTGGTTAGCTGGTATATAATGATGTGCTACGCGACCGCTAGCGACACAGCTATGTTAGCATAATATAAACAAGCTAACTTTTTTTTCACTCGATAAAAGTTAACGTGAGTGTTCTCGGTGGTCAGGAACAAATGTAATCGCATGGCAGGATGCTGTAAAAGGACCAAACTTCAGCCAGGAGAACAACTGAGATAATCCATCCTCAATACGAGGTTAGTCATTCATATACTGCTGCATGGGCTGGGCTGTAGTTACATCCTAAGGTTTTAAAAACTGAGCTTAAATAAATGATTAGCGATAATAAAAGCCGAGGGAGGTCAACAGTGATCACTGACTGTTTTAGGAGCTTTTTGAGATTAAATAGAAGAAAATACATAACATTAAACATGTTAACAACACAAAAGCCATATTAAACGCAGACTACTTTAGGCCCGGAAGTAGGATTCGTCACGTCATCACTTAACAACCAGATAGACTAAATATAAATACTGAGAAACTGGAAACAGGGGACATTTGCTTTCAAAATAAAGGTAGGTCAGAATTTCAGGTTATTGTATAAAATTTTGACTTACTAACTCAAACTTCTGAAAAAAGAAATGACTAAAAATTCAGAAAGATTACATTAAATTTCAATTTACCTCTGCAAATCAAGGGGAAAAAAATCCTAGTCGGTGGCAGAAACGAGCTTCCGCACATTTGAGTGTTTGCAGACAAGTTTTTGTCTTCTGAAACCCTCTTTCAGCATTTGTGCCATTTCAAATATATCCACTGCGTGCTATTTTCATCAGAATTAGCAACTTTTTTTGTTTTATTAAAATGTATTCAACTTTAATTAAAAAGAAACACTTAAATGAGATATTATCCCAGAGTGATGTGTTGGTTTAGTTAACAATGACAGAAATTAAACACATTAAATCCCCAAAATAACCAAGCTCACTGTGTCAGCGTGTTTAAATTATAATTAGAAATACATTTATAACACATTTCATAAGTCATCTTGTGATGCCCACCTCTGAGGGGAGTTCCAGCTGAAGGCTGAGAAGTACTGAATTAGCCGATGACTGCATGCAGTGAAAATAAAATAATAAATTTCTCCTGAAAGTGTTGCCTGAGTGAGGAGGGCCGTCACTGTGACGGATTACCAGAAGAGGTATAGTTTACACCGAACAATAACAGCTCCATCACCAAACTCATAACAGCCCTATTTTCTCTGAGTTGGGCTAGTCTGCTCAGTATTATTCATTCAAGCTGGCATGTCCCTCCGCCTGAGGAAGGGTGACTCATCCTCATGGTCACTTAGCAACTACCAAATATTGTTTAGTTAACAATCAGAAAAATTTAAACATTTGCTCTCACTTGCTCGCATACACACTCATGCTTATAATCTGTATTTTCAAGGAGGGAACCTCACTGTCTCCGATACACTGTAGTTCTTTATGTGTAATATAAAGTATTGGTCATGCTTTCTCAATAATAGCAAATACTGTCATTCTGCTTGCAGTGGGATCCCAATTTAATTGTGACCTTAACCCAGGATGGAAGCGTACTCACATGGATGGATTTACACGGCTGGGGGTTTTGCATAATGTTCCCTGATATTTATACCCATCACCCTCAGTGAGCGTGTGTTTAATAAACGTCCGTGTCCTCTCAAAGGTTATAAACCAAACTTCTCAGTCTTGACCTTCAAGTGGAGAAACTTATCGGATGCACTCGCTGCCCTCGACCAAAAGGATAAGACAATATAAATAACAATGACTCTCTGCGCCCGCTGCTCATCGTGTCTAAATAGCAACTGTTTCCAGGACAGGGGAGGTCACCTGCTGCATGGCTCTGTGGGAGCCAGGCCCTTTTAGCTCTTAAGAGGAGGTTGAGCTTTAGCCTCTCTTTGCAGCTGCCCCCCCAGCTCTAGACGATTACTGCAACAAACAGAAAGTGATATTCTGTGAGTTTCTAGTATTAATTTCTTTGTCTCTCCAGGCTCACTTATACATACAGCTCATGTTAACTGCCCATCTTGCCTCTTTTATTCTACACAAGCTGTTGCAGCTGTCAGAAATGTAAAATGCTCCACTTCCTGTGTGACTGAGGGTGATTTTGCTGGGAAAAACTTGCCAGATACCAGGTGTATAGAATAGCATATGCAAAACCTTTCCTGAGTAGGCTAATGAATATTAAATGTTCAGTGAGAAGTAAACAAGCGCTGAACTTTGTTTTTGTATTTTCCTCAGGACATTGTTAATTCTCTTGGATGTTTGAGCTTCACTATGCAGAATGATGCACTGACAGTTAAAGCGAGGAAGCTTTCATAAACATGCCACGGATCGTTTTTTATTCACCAATTACGTTCATACAGAGCGCAGCGAAATGATGTCACCGCTGATTTTGTGCTGTTTAAGGTAGTTAGCCAAAAACAAATGGAAGTTTGCATTTTAACTCGATTTTAGATTTAAATCAAAACTGTTATATGTACAGTAGGGATCAGAAGTTAGATCCACTCATCGTGGGCATGTCATGGTAATTTGGGGCTTTTATGATTTCTTTGAACTGTTCTTTTTGCAGTGTGGATTTGTTGTTCAGCATATCTAATCGCTTTAAAAAGGAGAAGTGGGTGCACAAGTGTGTATTTATTTTGGATTTTCTCTAATGCCCACAGGGTCAAAGACATACATACAGGATCAAATATATGATATTTGGTTAAATGTCCCTTAGATAGTTGCACCTCAACCAGATGCTTTTAGTAGCTATCGACAAGCATTTAAATTGAATTGAATTGTTGCCAAAGACCTGGCTTTTAAGCTTAGCCCACAAATTTTCATGTAGGGTTGAGGTCAACCATTTTGGAAGTTTAATGGCCCATTTGGGGTGGCTGTAGCTCAGAAAGTCATCTACTAATTGGAACGTTGGTGATTCGATTCCTGGCTGTTCCAGTCTGCATGACAGTGTATCCTTGGGCAAACCCAAGTTGCTCTCTGATGCATCACTATCAGATAGAAAGCACTTAGCTAGAAAAAGCATAGAAAAAAGTGCTGGTGTGAGTAGATAAATGAAACATGTTGGCTTGAGTGGTAAAGCGCTATATAAGAACCAATCCCTTACCATTTTTAAAGAACTGCAGATTCCAGGATCATCAATTTAATCAAGTTTACACATTAGTGGCGGTGTATTGTTATTTGTATGGTTATTTCTGACCTTGTGTGGATTAGAGGAAATCCAAAATAAATTCAGACCTCTGCACCCAATTGGTTTTTAAAGTCATGAACTTCAACAGCAAACAAAAAATCGGATCTACTGAGAAATATATATCATGGCATGAAACTTGACATGACACATCATCTTGTGTCTGAAGACGTTTCGTTATGAGTGTGACTCTATGTGTTGTTTTCAGGTTAAGGAGAGAATTTTAAATCAATCAGATGCCTAAAATTTAAAAACAGCACAGTTCTTTATGTGTTAGAGGTATGACACTGAAAAACTATTTTGAAGGCAAAAAGCTTCTCAGAGCTTATCTAAAATTTGAGTTTAAGGCAAACACCTACGGGCAAATTCAAAACAATCCTAGTTCACAGAAAAATTACACAAGTGTGAAGTACAAACCCGTAGAATAGATACTCGTGTACTCGTGAATTCTGGATTTCCAATGAATTTGGGGGATCTTCTAACCAGGTAAATGACTTTCTTGTGAGACTAACACTTAAAAAAAAAATAAAAGAGGATTATTGCGTTTTCAGTCATAATGTGACCGTCAGACTCTTGGTAAATATAAGAAAGGTTACATACACTGTGTCCCAAAGCGCTCCTGTAGGAAAGAATTGGGATGCGTTATCCTCCAGCCAGGTAGGAAAATTTATTTGCATGTGGTGAAGTTTCCTCTTTTATCAACACGGTGTAAATTAGGTCAGCTCGATACATGACACTGACATCATCACAAATGCTTTGCATACACTGAACCAGTACAGCAAGTAGTTCCACTAGTAAAGATTCTGGTGTCAGGTATCTTCTGTTATGAAAACATGCAGTGACCTGGGCGTTACTGACTTTTAAAGAGTGAAAGATGGGAAAAAACTCACGCACTGGCTAAGTTGCTGAAAATAATGCATGTAATTTGTTAATTTGTCTTTGTTTTTGTGTTAGCCTTGTTAGCCAAAGACCCTTTTAAAGAAGTTATTCTGGGTTTCCTGACCACATCTGATCAATGGATGACTTTTACCTTTGAGCATGATATCTCCACTAAAAGCTATCTTTAAAGATGGGTTTCCCCACATGATCCCATGACCATGCTTACATCATGTGATGGCTACTGAGTAAACTCAGTCCACTGATAAAGAAGCTGTCTGTGTCTGGTTATTGGACTTTGAGCTTTGGTGACTCTTTCTTGTTTTAGTTCCTTTACCACAGAGGAGGTACTTTCAGTGACACATGTGTCTGCCTGTGTCACTATCAATAAGATTACAAAGAACCTGTGTGACAGAATTTCATGAAACTTGGTGGAGAGGTAAAAACTGAACCAAGGATGAATCTTGTACATTTTGTTGCAGATAAATATTTTTCGAATTATGAGACACAGCATTGGCCTTCTTGGTATACACTCTCTGAGCTGGTTGTCTAAAATGACCATTCCTCGTCATTTCCAATTAAGCATTACAATAATATGTGACTCAAGTGTTTTTTTTAACAAGGCCATTTCTGTATGCTCTTCCCAAGAATGCTCTCTGCCATGGTCGCACTCCCATCATAAAAAAACAAGCTTGGTTTATCCTGCCTATCTTGGTCCTTGACACTTAAGATATTCTTCATCCCAAGAATTTAAATTCCTGTTTAAATAATGTTGAAAATTGTTAGGCTAGCGCTCAGCTGTTGCTATGTAGTCTGTGTGAAATATACATACTAGGAGCTTTCTTAGGCACAGCTTGGTATTATGGTACTGGAAACATTTCTCAGAGATTTTGGTCCATATCGACACCAACAACCCCAACAGCCGCAGTCAAAGTCACTTAAACCACCTTTCTTCCCAATTCTGATGCTCGGTTTGAATTTCAACTGGTCATATTGACAATTTTTACATGTTTCAATGAATTGAGTTGCTGCCATGTGATTGGCTGATTACTGATTTGATTTTAACATTTTTCTGTCTATCAGCATATGTAGGATTAGTCAAAAACTAAGCCAAACTTCATATAACTTGGTAGCAAAGAGGAACATCGTTAAAGGAGAATATTGTGAAATGGTGTATTTGTCTTGGTATGAATACCCTTCTAGTCCACCACATGTGGGATTTAAGGCAATGAACTCAAACATTTACCGTAACTTATTTACTGTTCCTTTTGTGAAATATCAAATTGTAATAATGACTTTATTCTGCAACCTGCAGCCTCCTTCGGTAAGCACTTTTAAAAGATCATGTACTCGATTTTTAAAAAATATCCTCCTGGGAGCACATCAGAAGCCGCTGCTATCTTTGTTCTTGTGTTTTCTCTGCCTTTATCCGAGTCTCCTTGGGAAACTAATGATGTCCTTTCTTGCTCTCCCTTTGTTCACAGTCTGACAAAGTGGAAGCCTACAATGCAGGAAAGCTGATGAGTATGCAAATGACTGGAGACAGAGAGACAAAGGGAGAGAAATGAAAGCAGAGAGGCAGTAGTGGAGAGTGATATGTGTCATTTGGTGATGTCATGCATCCGAGCGTCCAGGGTGACAGCGGCGGTGGTAACAGCCTGAGTCAGAGGATGACATCAACGCTACAAGCTGTCAGACAGGTTGTGAAAGGGCTTAGTCTCACGCTCCCATTGTCCCTTGGTTAATGCTTTTATTCAGGCTGCCACCGGCCTTACCATTTGTTAATCTGACCTAACACACACTTAAACACAGGACAAAGACACACAAACAGCAAATTTAAAGGCCAGCGTAGAGAAAGGCTAGCGGTGAAATGTCAGCCTATAACACACCATCAGAGCTTTTTGAATACAAAAGAAGGAGCACACAGTTTTGAGTGAGGTCAGGCAATGAAAATTTACTAGCAGACAGATTCAGTGGAGTTTACAAAGCTTGAATTGATTGCCTTACCGTGAACAAACATAAAGGCAGAATTTTACTTTTACTTTTTCTTACTATTGAACACAGTGAAAGACCACAACTAACATTAAACTGGCCATTTTAAAGCATGTCTTATTTATATCTCTGTGTCACAGAGCTCCAAATGAATCAGAAACACTATTAGACTGGGTTAGTTGTTCCTTCATTATCACAGACATAGGCAGTTTATCTGCAGCCTACATGTGGTACACTCTCTTTGTGTTCTGAGAATGTGTTTAACTAGAACACAGAGTATTTACTCCCATTTGAGGAGAACTTGTGAGTTCTGCGAACAGCTTTTTAAATTAGTTTTCAGGAGGAACAAATGGACTGTGGGGCTGTGCGCCACAATCTTGATGTGTTAACAGATGGACAAACCTGTTGTTTGTTTTGCTCTTGTTCTGCTATTCTTGGAATTTGCTGACAAGAAATATACAAAACAGCACCAAGATATCCATTAAGACAAAAGGACATGGGTAAGAATTAAAAAAAAAAAAAAAGATCTGACATACTAAACGTTTTATTGAAGATGCAAAATAAGAAATATCTTTCCTCACTCTGTACTCAGACTTCAGCTTTGTGTTGTAATGATATTTTTAAAGGGATCATATTATGCTAAATATTTTCAGCCCAACATCTACTCTTATAAAAGTGGATGCTCAAACCGAATAGTTTTTAAATAATTGGGTCAGTGTGTGTACAAGCAATCCCTGTGAGACGAAAGCTCTGGCTATAGTTTACTGCTGTAAACACTCAGATTCAGACAAGGTTGTTACACTTCAGTAAGAGAAGTTATCTTTAACATGACCATCACAGGTACAGTGCACAGTAGGCCACCATTTGATGTTCATCAAAAAATAAAACCAAGAAACAAATATAAACCTCATGATCGTACAAGATGAAAAGGAGTTTGTTCTAGTAATATTTGAGGAAAAAAATACTACTGGAAGTGGTATTAGAGTGTTAATATTAATGTGTGTGTAAAAAATCTCTTTGCAAGTCATTAAGCTGGGAAGAAACAAACGTAAACATCATGATGGTACAAGTCAAATTCTATCTCTGGGTTGTAAAATAAATTAAAAAAGCCAATAGCTGGTCATTTTCACCCCTGCAGTCGTGTTAAATATTGTGAAAATGGGCGTCTGTCTTGTCCTGCTGATCATGTCACTGCAACCACAATCTGCACAGCAATGACCGTGGGTGGAGACATGCTATTGAGACACCACTTCCTTCCTGTCCCTTGTTAAGTAAGCTAAAAGAGCACATAATCTATAAATTGAAAGTAGCTCATTGGTATTGACAGATAACCAGTCAGCAATCGTTTTTATGTAGAAAATGACTCATACACAGCAAACACCCACCAAAGACAGTCAAAAATGTGGTGGGTGAGTTCCATTTTAGGATTATGGATGTTCCTAATTTGCTAGTCTTTTAAACAACAGAGAGAAAAAATTAGACTTGTCTAAAAGAGAGAAAACCTGAAGAAAATTGTCGAAACATATATTTGGTTCATAGTTTAGGACAAATATAAAACCATATATCACATTTATTGTTAATCAAACCATGTTTTAGATGTTGCTGAAATGCGTAGCAGTTTGCACCATGCATGAAATTGCAAACACCCACAGTGCCAGATCAGTTTGGGTAACCTTAGCAGTGGGAGTCACAGTTGCCTTGGTTTCTTGGTTATATTCCAGTTTATTGTGATAAAACTGACATACAACTGTTCTTTTGTTTACTTTTTTTTTTTTAAAGAGAGAGAGAGACATCAAAGTACTGCAGAATATCGCAATAGAGAAAAGGTCCTTATATATATATTTTGTTCTAGAGCTTGCATCGCGCAATAACAGCTTCCCACTGCACCATTTAAAGCACACCAGCCATATTTATTTCATAGACTACAGTTTGTTCATGTACATATGTCTTTTTCACACAATAAGGTTATTTGTGGAGTTCCACAGGGTTCTGTCCTGGGACCATTTCTGTTTACATTCTACATGTTTCCTTCAGGCAGTATTATTAGAAACCATAGCATAGATTTTCATTTCTATACAGGTGACACCCAGCTTTATATATCCACAAAGTCAGATGACACACACCAATTGGCCAATTAGAAACATAGCGTCTAACCCGATATCTACTCTGGATGGGATTACCACTTCAACTAGGGGTGGGCGATATAAACGATATACGATATAAACTATATAAATTTGGCCAACGATAAAGATTTTGACTGCAGCCCATGTCCAAATTCATGGACTCCATCCTCCTGAGGACCCGGCCTTTGCGGTCTATGTGGGCCGGGTCCTCAGAAGGTCGGGTAGGCCGGAAAGTAAACGGCTGGGGAAATTGGACGGTCCTCCCTTCTGATTAGCGTCACCGCCGTCTCGGTGGAGTTTAATAAACTCTGCCGTCTGCTCCTTGCTATCTAAAATATAACAGGACACTGGCGTAAATTGTCGACCGTCTCACACTTCTGTTTCAGTTTTCTGTTTGACGTTTAGTCAGCTGTGTAAAAACCAAGGAGGAACCCACCCAGGGTTAATAAAGTTTAATTTTATCTAATCTAATCTAATAACTTTAATCTCAGCCAAACCGATTTACTCACGAACAAACAAAACACTGAAAAAAGCCCAACAATAACATTTTTAGGTTGTCTAAGTGACTTATATATTACGTTTAACCCGAGTAGCGAAAGTCCGTGGTGATCTGAAAATGACGTGCCGGGAGTTGTGCCGTTCTCGGCGGCTTCAGTGACCCTCAAGCTCCCGGCTAGCTATCGAGCTGGTGGGTAGCAGACGTCTCCGAAAACGTCGAAGCACGTTTGCAAATATGTGATATCTTGATAAACCGAGCAGATATTTGATGTTTACATAGCTACTTTCTCGCCTAAAATATGTTAAAAGTTTATTTTGTGACCCAGAAAGATTAGTATGAGTAATTTTAAAACTTAGTAGCGGCCGCCATTGTTGGAAACTGGAGTTTGGCTGGGCCGCGCTATGAATTCTGGGATA
The DNA here is from genome assembly GCF_041146795.1 of Maylandia zebra. Lineage (NCBI taxonomy): Eukaryota > Metazoa > Chordata > Actinopteri > Cichliformes > Cichlidae > Maylandia > Maylandia zebra. Next base: position 15,118,748 of record NC_135181.1, read on the forward strand.
TGGTGGGCCACGAAGGACACACCCGATCCATTCTTCAAATTCGGGGAAAAGGAGGACGCATTTGTCGGCTGCATTCGGAGGAGTCTACGAATTTGGACAGCCTTCGGCGCGTCGCTGTGACATAATTGGTCTACAAATGCGGCCTCAGGAGGATGCAGCCCATGAATTTGGACACGACCAACAAGTATCGCTCTACCGCGATAGCGCATGTTGATGATGTCATCAAGCTGCGCCTGTTTTGGTCGAAAGCATCGCAGCGGTTACAACCGTTATCATCTGCAAATTATGCAGGGCGACAGTCATAGCAAAGAGATAAAGCACTTTTGAAATATGGGGAAAGCCAAAAACTGCGCTTCCTCCACTTCTGTAACATTGATTCATTAATGTTGAGTTCTCTCGCAGCTGTTCTATTCCCATGTTGTTGCAGTATATTAATAACTAACCTTGTATTGTGGATGAATAATCTTAGTTGTTCTCCTGACTGAAGTTTGGCCCGTGTATAGCATCCTGCTATGCGGCTGCATTTGTCCCTGACCACCAGAACCCCCCACGTTAACTTTTATCGAGTGGAAAAAAGTTGGCGTTCATCCTCCAGCTTCACTGTGCTAATGTTATGCTAACATAGCTGTGTCGCTAGCAATCACGTAGCACAACATTATATACCAGGTAGTCCAACTTCAGTAACCCTGCAAACGCCACTGCTGTTTAGTCTTCTGTCTTCATTTATATTGGAAGTGATAGCAGAGCTGTACGTTTTAATTCGTTTCAAAAATCTCTCAGTCAGAACATGGTATGACATGTTTAGGTGGAAACTAGCGAGCTAACTTCCTGTTAACTTCTAACTCCGTTAAATTGAATAAATTCTGTTTTCATGGACGCCTGGATGTTAAACTTAATTGTTACACCTGGTAAAGCAGCAACGCTGATCATTTTATTAAAGATGAAAGAATTTAGACCGTTTTTAACTCTCAGTGTTTGTTTGACTTTGGGACCTGAAGATAACGGAGTTTTGGACCCAGATTACTCCATGAAGCTCCTCATTACGGCAGCCATAATGGTCTGACAATCCATCAAGCAGTACGGCTTACCAAAGTTGTACTAAAACATTTTTTAACAGATTTCTGCACGCCCAAATCGGTTCGAGGTCAGTAAGCACAACCAGAATTCATACATAAGGCACACTCTTGATTTTTGAGAAAATTAAAGGATTTTAACCCTTGTGTGGTGTTCGTATTTTTGTTACTCAGCCAGTGTTCATGGGTCTGGTGGACCCGCTAGAGTTTTGGCTTTCCAAATTAACACTATCAAACAATTTTATGTTAAATTACTCAACAGATGTTTACTTCATCCCAATTACAAGACATATGAACAGCAAACATGGTTAATTTTTTCCCTTTACCTTTGCTAGATCACATTTATGAATTAATGTGCTTCTCGTTTTTCTTTTATATAAAATGTTATAAATAAATCAGTTATAATCAAGTGGAGTGAGTGGAAAGACACAACACATTTACACGTGAAAAAATAATTAATTGTTTAATTTTTCTTTTGAAAAAAACTGAACACGGGTCTCACAGACCTGAACACCATACAAGGGTTAAGTGTGCCTTATAGTGTGGAAAGTATGTTATGCAGAAGAAAATAATATATCGCGATATATATCGTTACAGCACGTGCTTCAAGTTATATCGCGATATGGATTTTAGGCCATATCACCCAGCACTAACTTCAACACTGTGAGAAATCTTTCATGGTCATTTATGACTGGGACATGTGCTTCAATGTGCTTTTTAAACAAATATGTAAGACCACATTCTTAAACTCTAAAATCAGAAAAATGCTGTGTCAGAACAATGCTGAAAAACTAGTATGGACTAGTATTCCTGGTGGTGGACTAGCAAAGGCAGCAACGCTAAAAGTTTAGTTGACTTGTTGCAGCCATCTGTACTCTGGATTTTTCAAGCCTCACTGTCAACACTTGGTTCATCTACATTTCTTTCTTTCTTTTTATTTGGAGCTAGAAGAGACTGTATTGAGGTTGATTAGTAAGCTGCATCCATACACATGGAAAATTGTTATGGAAAATTTCATGCTCCAAAACTGCAAAAGCCAAACAGGTTAATCACAGTACAGTCCGTATGACGGTGGAAGTTAACATTACAGACCAAATCTATAAACATGTTATAAACAATTTCAGTGTCAGAGTCTATAGCTTGGTTTTGAAGACAGTCGCAATAGGTCATTAGAGGAACTGCACTGAACTCCATTTTTCAGACCTGGAGTTTTCCTACTTTCTCCCCACTGACTTACTAAAAATAACGTCACCAGCATTTTAGTATTATTTCTGTTCAAGAGCAGGATATGATGACATGTTGTCCACACAAATTATGTAATTTATGGTTCAAATTAGAAAGCCCTGAACAGCTTTAATGGATGTATTTCCACAGTTTTCATATATTTGCTTATAGTTGGGGGTTTTTTTGTTTTTTTTTCTTACTAATGCATTTAATAACTCGTCACCGCAATAAATATCTAAATGACAAATTTTAACTGATGTCACTGTTGCATAATCTGGAAAAAAATCAACCACATTATCTCCATTAACAACCATCCAGATGTGTGTGTGGGGGGCAACGGAAGTGTTGTTTCAAACAATGATGAGTAAAGGAGGAAATGCAAAGAGACAGACAGGCCACACGCTCTGTCTCCCACATTCATTCGAAACGCAGCAGGCTTTGTTGTATTTCCAACCACACAAAGACCATCTATGCAGTCTGGGTACACTAACAAACAAGGCTTCTTTGGGTCAGGTTGAGCTTGTTGTTTGTTCATTGCTCATTGTACTTACACAGAATTATAGATGAGTGGGGGCAACGTGAGTCAGTGGGCACATATACACCTACATGAGTCATTGTGGCATACGCAGCTGACAGGTTAGTTTCTGGAAAATTATTTCAAAGGACTATTCAGCCTACCTTGAGTTTACACCTGTAGAGTTTCGGGGGAATGCACTGTGTGGGAAGCGTGCCTCAGCTGCAAGCTGCAGGCTTGATAAATTTGTGTTTGGCTGTGTTGGTGGATGATATCACCTTGATGACATCACCACTGAAGTAATATAAATATTCATTATGTTTTCTTATACTTGAGAAAAAAAGAAACATAATGGGTGGTAAAAATCGAAGATTACATGTTTACTGAAATCCAGAGTCATTATCCTTTTCAGTTTAGCCACAACACTCATCAGAAGGACAAGAAAGGGGCATAAATTAAAAGATTGTCATTTAAAGACTCACAAAAGATGCCCACATATGGAAAAGATCTTATTTGATCTTCCAGATGCTTTACTCACAGATTCTTCCATTTGAGACCTCTCAAATAAAAAAAATTGAAGCTAAACTTTGAAACAGCAGTTAAAAGGTTCAAACAGTGTGCTACAAGTACATGGAGCGACCTGATGCAGGACTGAAATTATGTCTCTTAAGCAAGAAAGTATGATTTGGAGTATACTAGACGTTTCTAAAATTAAATGGGTCACAAATTCATTTGGTTACAATAACAGTAATACCATAAAAATCAAGAAAGGAAAACATGAAACAAAAAAAAACATAGGCACAGGTTTTATAATGTCAACGCATGAACAATACCAGGATCTTAAAACTGTGGCTGCTAAATGAATATTATTCATTTTAATGTGTGTTTCTCCTACTGTGATGGGTTCATATGCTGCTGCCAGAATGCTGTATTATAAGGTAAGGTTTTGTCTCTTCATAATAAGTAATACTATTTGGAGTATTCAGAGAAAACACAGTTACATGAAGTAATCTGTGGCTCTGGAAATACCTTATAGGTTGTTACAGCATATGTGGGACTGCATTTTTAGGCACAGCACCAGCAGACCTGCTGTAGGCTGAAACTTAACTTACTCACAGCAAACACTCGATAGGGTTTGATCACAAACCCATCAGGTAGAACGCAACATATTTAGTTATGATGTGAAAACCTACAATCTACAGGTAGAACAATCTGTATGGTGTTATTTAAGTCTGGCACTTGATGTCATCCGTTGGAATGTATATCAACCAGAAAAACTGATTATTTAATCTAAACCAGGGGCCTCAATTATTATCAGCATTTTTGATATGGCCTGCCATAGCAAAGCAAAGTAAGAAAGGTTAATTCAAGGACCCACTCTGACACATTTCCTTAAGTTATGATGGTAGACTTTGAACTGGGAAAAACGAAGGCGAAATTGGTGAATTTTTTCTAAAGACATCTTCAGCTGTTTCTCATCAGCTTTGCCGATTGATGGTGGATTAAATTCAAAGGTTTTCAGACTATATTTTTATTCCTTAAGAAGAAAGGGCATGATTGGGAGTTTTTGTTTTTTTTTGTAGGTCATCGTGTAATAGGTTTTCTAGTTCATTCTACTTGAGATCAAATTGAGTTGTATATGGCCCATAAACTAAAACAGGTTTGACACACTGGTTTAGATTTATAGTAGATTCGTAGTTGTGTGTGGTTTGTAAAATATTCCCTTCTTTCTAGATGCAATAAAGATATATTGTCACAGCTGTCTTCCATGGCTTAATAATTGATGCCCGCCTGGAATTCAGTTGTGCTCTCTTTTTCACATTTCTGATCACTCAGGAGTTTTTTTCCCCCACCCGTTTGTGCTCCAGTTGGCCAGCCTCTGCAGAGCTTGAAGGAAAGTCACAACATTTGGACTACCACTTATCACACTGAGGCACACAAGAAATTAAACCTTCATAGCCTCAGGTGAATGCTCTGCTGGTCAAGGCACTTTGCATTTTGGAGTCATTACATTGCTGTTCTGCTCAGATGGGAAAACAGCAGTTGTCCACATAACTCTATACACACACAAAATTTCAGAAATAAGCTCAATTTATCCCATTTGAGCAATTGTTCGCTGAGATCAGACATTAATATATGTATAGGAATAAGCTGTTTATTCCAAGGCCAAGATTTTATTCCCAGCTGGATAAGTAGAGCAATCTTAGAAGTCAAGAGGATCAGTTTGTGTTCACCAGCCTGATCTTTTCTCACAGTCTGTGCACAGCAGAGAAAGCTCTTGGTCTTGGCACATACACAGAGCTGAGCGCCTTCTCCCCAGAAATCAGCTCACAGTTTTTATTCTCCTAATACATTATTGAAAGCTATTTTTGCAGCTGCACTCAGAGAACAAAGGTATTGCAGTTGTCACTTTCAACTTCACAGACAGAACAGGGAGGATATTTTGGGAATCTTTTTTTTTTTGCCTTTTTTCTCTCCACAAGTTCCACAAGACTTGCCTCCCCTTAAGCAATTTTTGTCTAAATATCTGAATGTATGGCGAGTGTGTCGAAACACTCTTGTTATCATGCTGTTCAAATGGGCCATCTTAAGTCTGGAATACACCGGCTATTCTGCTACAGAGCAGTTCATCATGAGAGGATTTAAAGTCAGCACAGCACTGACTCTGTAGCAGCCCATATGGAAAAGAAATAGTAAAAACTTATATGTGATTACTCATGAAAGTGGCCACTTTCTCATTACTTTCATACATTGTTTTAGTAAGTATCCAAAACATACACGTTTCATTATATAATTTTTCAAGGGATCTTATATCTGTTTTCACTCCTATATGCTTTTCATACAAGTTTCACACAAGACAGATACAAACTTTATAAGATTTATATATATCTTTTCCATATGGGAGAGTAGCATAGATTGCATGCATGGGTACAAAGGCTGCTGAGATAAAGATAAAAGTATTGTGCAACCAGTTGCTGGTGGTTGCTCATGTGAAATTGGTCACAAGAATCTATACACCACTACACAGCGCTGGTATCCTCATTGCGATTGCTTTGGCCAATAGCAGGATCCCACGGTCACCAGTAGTTTGCATGCATGAGGCCAACTTGTTTCCAAAAACGGCGGTAGTGAAGCGATGGTGAAGCTTAGAAAAGTGCAACGCAAACCGGAAATGAAAATCGTTAGATGCAAAGTAAAAGTTCCCTCAGCTGTATGGCACAGCTTTTCAACAGGTTAGAGAATACAACTTTTTGCAAGTGACTGCAGGGTACCAGCAAGTTGTAGACCAGTCTCTAGACCTGTGTGACCGAGGTCTTACTAAGGTGCATCCAAAGACCCTACAGGTGCATCACACAGACACCTGTTAATTAGTGCTAAGCATCACTAACCAAAATTGGAGCACAGACTTTGTGAATGGGGGTGTCAGTACAATTAACCAAACAACAGGTCGTACAATCAAATTATCTGTGGCAAAGCCTCACAAACAGCTAGGACTGTATCCACCTCTTTCTGCAAGAGTCACTCAGCACACACGTCTAATAATCATAAACTGAAACATTAATGTGGAAAAAAGCTACAGAAATAAAACTATGTTTTGTACCACCAGCATCGACATTACAGAAAGGTCACTGTGCCTCCTCAGCTGAATTCGTGTGACATCATTTTACTTCTAGTTGTAACAGTAAGCCATTCAGTTTTTGCAGTAACGACCATGATCATATGAATTATTCACTTAAGAATAGCTTTACTGTATCAACAGCGATCGTGGTAGCATGACTGATTTTGGAATGGATGAGTGCAAGTCAGTCTTTGGGAATTACCTATCATGTGTTACTTTGGAACTAAAAGAAGGGCATTCATCAGCTTGTGATGCTAGCTTTAAAGCATGAGCTCACTTGAAAATTGCAAAACAAATGTAAATGTGTTGGGAGATATTCTGTGCTCACAGTCAGTGATCCTAACTGTCCGAGTATGTGGTGAGTTCATTAATCCTTTTCTGTACCCTGACGAAGTGTTGCTCCTCTTTTGTATACTACGCAGTCTCAAACAGATATTTCTGTACTTTCGTAACTGTTGCCCCATTTCTTTATAAGTGTAATATGCATGTATGACTGTTACCAGATTTATCATGTGGTTTAAAGTAGGTAAGTAGGTTGTTCATGCTCAAATTGCTCATGTACCCTATAGAGGTGGGTCAGTGTTTAGGTTTTAATTATAGACTATGGGACTGCTTTAAAGTATATTTAATGAGTTATTTTTACTGTAGATTTTAGTTTATATCCTCTGTTTTGTTTCTGAACAATTCTGAACATTTCTGGTGCAAAGTTGAGTATTTAACCATGGTGCTTTACAGGCCATTTGAGGATCTGTAGTCCCCGAGGTCATTCTTTTACTTTCCATTTTCTCTTCCTTCGCTGTCACCCTTAAATAAAGGCGTAAAACGCACAAACATAATCTTTAAATCTTTTTATTCATGAGCTGATTTGTATTCCCCTTTAATTTCTTAGTTTGATCTTCTGTCGTATTTTGAACCACAGCGTTTACTTCGTTTTATCTCCTTCCTGCTTGTAGCACGCAGCACTGGTGAACACATCAGTATGTTAAGTCCAAATTGCATGGCCGAATTATCGAGCTTTCTCCCTCCATCTCCCTCTTTTGCTCCACTTCCAAGCCCTTTCCATACTTGAAATGTTTTGCAGGGTTACTGAGATGTTACACTGTCACTGTGCAAGTCTGGATTTTAAGTTACAAATCCTCAGAGCCCTGAAGACCAACCAAGCGAGACTCTGAGTCACCCAATGCAGTGTGTGCGTATGTGCAATTGTGTGTGTAGCTTTTGTAGAGCAGGGAGCGAGGCTGTATGAGATGGGAAAACTCAATGTCAGCCACACACAGCAAAGAACCATCCAAGGCCTTTAGATGTCAAGCACAAAATTAAAACATCTCTCTGAGCGCCGTTTGTGTGTATTTGTCCCAGAAGCAAATAGATTCAGCCTGCAACCTGTGTGGATGATTAATTACACAAACAGTTATTATGCTTGTCAGTTCACAGTGGGGTTAGGCCAAAGACGTCATTAAATTTCTCTCAGGGCTAAACGAGGTTTTAATGGGTCTGTTAGAGTCATCAGAAGAACCTATGGAGACAGGATTTTTTTTAATTTTATTTTACCTGATAGATTTTACAGTACCATTTGTCGCAGCAGCCTTGGAGTGCACTCCCAGATGAACATACATCATTGCTTCATGTAGGCTGAGAACTGGTGGAGCTGGTAGAACTGGTGGAGCTGCTCAGCGGCCAGTAGCTCTATACTTACTTCCTCCTCCTACCATTATTCTTCAAATGTGATTTCATTTACATCAACAGCCACTAAGCCAACGTGTACTGAATGATTGTGTTTACATCAGCGCTAACTTTGATTGTAAATTTTTTTGATTTAGTTGCAGTCGTAGTCTTTTGACTAGAACATCATTTAGTTTTCTTTTAGTTTCAATCGACTAAATATCATAAGATCATAGTAGACTAAATCTAAAGTTGATTCAGTTGAATAAAATATAAAGTGTTAAAGTTTGCTGTGGTTTTACCAGTGTGAGTTGCTCCATGATTTAGAAAGCGTTTCATTTTCCTTGATATCAAATGTGAAATGTGTCCATGTGTCTGCTCTTGCCTTCTTCCCAAGCACTGACATTTGGTTGTATTTTTCATGAGAAACAGGGAGCAAGCGTGTTAGCAGAACCCTCCCACCCAGATCAAACTGTGCGTGTCTAACCTTACCGCAGACAGACTGCTTCTGACTGGAGGACTTCCGAGCTTGTGCCGCCTTTCTACACAACCTAATTGGTTCTGATTGGATCGTCTCTCCAGAATGTTTTCATTTAATTTTTATTAGTTGACGAAAGTGTCAGTACCTTTCATCATAGTTTTTGTACTCATGCATTCATTT